>NC_137962.1:31149424-31821924 GCF_963924665.1 Micromys minutus | reverse complement strand
CTGCTCAGCCCCCTCCTCCCTGTGGCCACAGGACTCACTAATGTCTGGATCTTTTGAGTGCCTAGGTTGCGCTTTAAGGAGGTTTTCTGTTCTGGGCATGGCGAATCTTAAGCCTCAGAGGTCTGGCCCCAGCCTGCTGTATATAAACCCAAGGTCTGTGCAACACAGGATCTCCAGAGCCTCCACCCGTTCTTCCTCTGTTCTTTCTACCTTTGTACCAGACCCGTTCCAGGCAGCTTATCACCGGCACATGATCTGAGGTGGAGAGGAGAGGGTGTTAAAGGTGGAGTGGCTTTTTAGGGTAAGATCTGCTGAGTCCTCCATCTTGACCCTGCCATTGGCTTGTCTTAGAGACATAGTGTGTGTGTCCGGTGGCAGGTGAGCCCCTCCCTCCATTAGCCTCAGGGTGATGTCATGGGTGGGGCTGAGCGGGCTGTTTATCAGAAATGTAGATCAATAATGTTGAAGGTGCTTCCAGCCTTTCCCCAGGAGTCCTGAAAAGTCCGAGAACATTTGTTGAAGATGGGTGATGGAAATTAAGTTCATCAAGGAGACTACAAGGGCTTTTTCTCTGCTCTAAGAGGCTGTGTGTGTGTGTGCGTGTGCGTGTGCGTGTGTGTGTGTGTGTGTGTGTGTAAATAAGTTATTAATTTTTCTCTGCTCATCTTCCAAGCATCCCAGCCAGCATACCTGGCTCCTGTGCCCCAGATCCAAGCTTGTAGAGAGCTTCAGAGGGATTTGTCAAGAAACATACAGAATAGAGGCTGTGCCGATGTAGGTTGCTTTGGGACACATGTTAATTCCACCCATAGGGACTCAACCTCCATATAGTTTAGATCTTGAGATTCAAGAGGAAGGGGCTGTTAACCTCATTGAGGCCTCTCCCTGCCACATCAGTGACAGCTACGACCCAAGTGTTATCTCCTTTCTGATGATTAGGAAAGCTCATGCCTATGTTTTGTCCACAAATTTCTTTATTTATTTCAAAGCCACTGGGTAGCAAGAGAACAGAAGAGTTGTTTTTCTTTCTTTTTTTTTATTGTTTTTTTTTGGGGGGGGTTGTTTTTATTTTTCCCTTGCCTGGCTGACCTGAGAACAGATTTTTTTTTAAGCCCTATTAATGCCCTTGGCTGCTATGAAACATCCAGACGGAGTCAAAAAGGAATGTGTGGCTGGTCTTGTATCTGCCATGCATCTGCCTTTATTGAACACCCAAATGAGCCAGTTTAGTGAAGACTCAGAGCCTAGAGCCTGAATCTGGGTAGCTGATTTTAGGGGAGGTTGGGTCAGTCTCTGCAGGTCTCCAGAGGCTCCTTGCTATAGTATTATTTTCTTTTTCATCAGATAAAATGCTAACAGCTCTAAAGTACTATTAAATGCTGTTGGACCCCGTGCTAGTGGTCTTCTGTCCAGAAACATACTTCCACCCTGGTTTAAATTACTTCTCTCCTGTATAGCATTTTGCTACGTGATGGCATGTCCTAAATAAAGTGAAATAGATTCATTAATTGGTGCTAATTTATGTCTCTCAGCTTCTATGCTACAGTAGCTGAAGGAGCCAGACAGAGTCCTCTGTGGCCTGCTGCATAACTGTTTCCGCCCTTCGCCTCTATGGCTCATCTCCGGGAAGGAGCCGCTGGTTTGGTGTAGAGAGATGAGTAGGAAGCTTCCTCTGGTTCCCACAGATCTCCATCTGAGGCACAGGTTGGGGCTGGGACTTGGCCTGGGTGAAGCTTTTGGGGGTTGGGCTTGGTCTGGGTAAAGCCCACCTGGGTGAGGCAGATGTTAGCCTGGGCAAAGACTCACACATCTGAGACATGATGTACATGACTCTAACATCGCAAGACAACATTGAACATGAAACTCCACATGCGTGGAAACTTCAGTTACAGCCCCTGGGAATCATCTGAATGGGGGGAGGGGTGTAGACAATGGGCTTGGAGACTTGTCTGAAGGCCAGGGCTTGGAGTCCTGGGCTTCCTGGACTAAGAAAACCACCTAAGCACCTGGGTTCGTGTACTGGGGTTTTGGGATTGTGTTGTAAGCTGGCCCAGTGGCCCCAGCAGTTTTCCTATTTCAAGACAGGGACTTCTGTCCCATAGAGAGGTGGAGTGTCTCTTCGGAGACCTCACTGTGGTCTAAACCCTCCCTCTTCCTGAACACAGCAGCACACTCCCTTGTTTCCCTCTATAGTCCAGAACGGAGCGGAAGCCATTTTAAAGTCATTCCGAAAGCCTCAGATTCTTCAGAGTGGGTCAGGACACCTAAGGGGCAGTCATCACAGTGTCAGGGAACAGCTCTTAGTCACCAACCTCTCCTCAGGTGGCCATGGGTCACTTTCAAGTCCAGAAGTAGGCAGGGCATTCTGGGAGATGAGTGTCACTTCACTCAATATGTCTTTGTCGGGTGACCTTGAACATGTGGGACGGGCTCCTGAGTCAAATCCAGGGCTGGCTGGTCCTTGGCTGTGCAGAGTTAGGGTGCAGGTGGGAGGAACGGGCTAGCGCAGGCCTTCTATACTCTTTCCACATGAAGGGCAGGCAGTAACTAAGCAAACAAGAGTTAAACTGAAAGTCTTGAGCTCTTGTGAAGGACCCTCTGGGTGCCTGTCAGCATCCAGCTGCTCTGGGGATGTGACTTGAGGCCTTCCCTGCTCTTCAGGGGCTACTGTCTCCACACACACTGTGGAAGCTGGACTTACATTCTTCTGTGTCCTTACCCAGCTTCCTGCCTGGTTTGTATGTACACCTGACTCTCTGTTGAGTGTGCACTGTCATCTTGGACTCTGAAGCCTCTGTCTAGGACAGTGGCCTTTAACTTTCCTAATGCTCCGGCCCTTTAATACAGTTCCTTGTGTTGTGGTGACCCCTTTCCCCCACCATAAAATTATTGTGGTTCTTATGTCATAACTGTGATTTGGCTACTGTTATGAATCTCAGTGTGAATTTCTAATATGCAGGATATCTGATTTGGGACCCCTAGGAAAGGGTCATTTATCCCCAAAGGGGTCTCAGCCCATAGATTAAGAACCCCTGGTCTAGGACCTTTGAGGGAAGCTTTCTGCAGATTTTAACCCAGTGAGCCCTAGCTGAGGCTGTGGGGATTTGTCTGTGTTCCTCACTTAAAACCAGCGCAGCAGCCCAAGAGATCATTGGCATGTAGAGAACCTCTTGGAAGAAGTGGAGGCCGTCACCTGATGGTGGAGGATGAGGTAGGATTTGAGGAGCAGTGGAGAGGCACAGGAAGGCAGTTCGCTCTCCTCTGATGATGGACAAGACTGGAGGGTGGGACAAAGACCTTAAGAGAAGGGTGGCTGATCTGGGGTGTGTGGTGTGAGGTGGGGCTTGTGGGCCTCTGAGGTCATCCTGCCTCAGCAGCACTCTCTGGGAAGCCCTTGCTTCTATATAATGAAGCTTCCTGGGAGACTCCACAGCCTGGGAAGCAAATTTGCTTCCCATTCATTTGCTGCTTTCCTCTCTTTTCTTACAACAAAACTGCAGAGGACAGCATGGAACATTCCACATCCCACAGCAAGCCAAGAGCCCTCAGTGGTTTTCATACTCAGAAAACACAGAGTCTCCCCAGCTCACAGTGTAGTATGCCACCTCCAGGTCAGCAGTGGGGCTTAGCAAGGCACATCAGCATTGCTGGCTGCTGACAGGTACCTGCAGTTCCTGAGAGGCCGACAGCTGTAGAAGGTCCACCCATTTGCTGCTGGGTTTTCTGGAGGGCATTCTTGGGCTTTTTACAGTCTCAGGACACACTTGACCTCTAACCCCATGTGTTGTATCAGGAAACACCCTGTCTGATATCATTACATTTGCCTGCTACAGGTACCATGCTCGGGCATGTCATTGGGTTGAACCAGGTGCACTGCTTTGACAAAACCTTAGTACCCAGGGACCTACCTCTCCTCACTAGAATCGTCCATCTTTAGCAAGCGCACACATTTTAAGCTATCCCTTGCTGCAAACAGTTGCTACCAGTCACTGTACGTATGTATTTCACTACAGTGACCCTCCTGTGGGAGGTTAAAAACATGAATTTTCTTCCTACACATGGAGAAGCAGAGGCTCGTAGAGAACCACTGGGGTGCCCCTTTTGCCTCAATGTGAAAACGTTGGGGTTTGAATACAAAGAGCTTTCACCTCCAGGTCAGGCTGTTAGATGTGAATTGCCCCCTGCCTGTGGTGTATGGAGCCAGGCATTTACCATTCTAAATTATTTCAGTGAGTGATTTGAGGCTCTCCAAAGGACATTCTATCATCCTATAAGGCTCTTAGTTCGAGATGGCTTGGAGATAACTCCACATCACATCTCTTTAGCTGTGTTTGGCAGGGTAGAGAGCCATGCCCACCTAGAACAGGGTTGGCACCAAGGCAGGTATGCTATCCAGAAGTGGCTATCTGTGGGACAGAATGAGGGTGGAGGTGAGAGGCAACTGGTTAACTGGGTGTGGCTGCCAAGGCCCTAAATGAATCATTTGGAAAGAAGTGAGGTATAGATCTGGCTCTTCTGGAAAGTTCTCTGTTGCCTTTTCCTGGAGCTAAGAAAAGGCGAAGAAGCCCTCGGGGAGTATTTAAATATGTTGGCATTAGCCATGTACCTAGACCTAGTCCTTTTAAGTGGAAGTTTCAATGAGCCTTTTGGAGTAAGTGTAGCCCACTTTCACCCAGTACATTCTCCAGGTATCAGTGGGATCTTAAGCATGTTCTAGCCTCAGAACCCTTACTTCTAACAGTGCTCTTAACTTTGAGGCTGGACTGTAGTTCTCCAAAGGTGGAGAGATTGTGTCTTGAGTGAACTGTGTTGACTTCAGTACAAACTTGGCAGCAGCAGCAGCATGTGTCAAGATGGGCAGAGATCCTTAACCATCCCATGCCTCTGACTCCCAGCTCCCAGCACTTGAAAGAAACTCCCTGGTGTAGAGGGACTCCTCTCTCTTAGGGCTTGGATTCTTGGATTGGTGGACAGGTTTTAGTCCTGGCCTTATCTGTGGTGGCTGAGAGCTATGACAGGGTCTTCCTACTAGGCTTATGGTCCTCACTATAAGACAGTGCAGAATTGTATATTGGCCCTGGAGCCCTGATCCTGCACCCCGGGCCAACCTTATGCTCTGGTCTCAGCCCAACTCTTCCAAGTTCCTGACTGTTGTACTCAGAATGTTAGATGATTGGCAATATCATCATGTCATCATAGACAAGGAAGGTAACCGAGGCTGGAGAGGTAGGTGCCTCTTACATTCAGCCAGGCCTTAAATGAGGGCCTGGTTAGACAATAGGGCTGCCTTCCCTAGGGACCACACTGGGGATACCCTAGTTCATAGCTCTTAGCCTGTAACAGAAGTGTGCTCAGGAGTGAAGACAGCATTGAGTGCAAGAAGACAGGCTATGCAGTCTCCAGGTGCTCAGCAGGTCAACAGGTAGATGTTGGGACTCCTAGTGTTCCTTAAAGGCCTGGTGAACCCCAGAACCTGTCACCGATTTCCTACCCTGTTTAGCAGCTGCTTCAGCACCTGCTCTGCCATTGTTCTATAAAAGTCTAGAATCACTGCTTCTAGAAACAATGTTGTCACTAGTGATTGTAGCCTTAGGAGTTCAGTGGAAAGCTTTCATGCTAACCCAGGCCTTGGTTACAGTGTTCATATTTTAGAGTAGAGACAGCAAAACCTGGATATCTGCCCTACTATGTTATGAGGATGCAGACTGGCTGTCTCTGAGTGTGTCAGCACACTTCTTGTGAAGTGAGGCAGAAAGGTCCCTTCTCCTGGAAGCTACCCTGGATTCCCCAACTGATGGCAAAAATGGGAGTTCTCTGGCTGCAGAAGCAACTGAAGGAGTGCCGGTGCTGCTGATAGATGTCCTGGAGATGCCAGACTAGGCGTGGCTTGTAGATTGACACCTGTCCTTCCAACTTCCACAGCACTTGAGCTTAAAGAAGGTACTCAAAATGTTGACCACACTCCTTCCCCATTCCTCCCTTGAGGTGTGTGCCCCTAGGGGTTTCTTGCCCATGTAAACATTTTACCTAAGAAAAATATGCCTGGTAATACCAAATAGTGTGAAGACTGGCCAAAACCACAGTTATTGCATGGCCTAGAACTAGGTTATATTTGATGATAGTCCTTGTCAGGATAATCATAGGGCTTGTGGTATACTTTGTCACCAAACTGTACCACTCACCCACACCTCAACCTTGGTATTTACCCACCAGTATCATGTTGTTCCCTGCTACTCTAGGCAGAGAGTCCAGCCTAGCCTAGCAGACCACAGGTCTGTCTTTGTTGCTGGATTTCATTAGTCTTCTGGCATAGAAGATTGGGAAAGCTTCTGCTTCCCAAGTGGGAATCTATAACAACACTGACATCTCTTGTCCCCAGTTCTTCTGCCGTTCCCACCCATGCCTCGACTTAGGTCTCTGTGTTAGCTTTGCACTGCTGTGATAGAAGATGGGGCATTATGTTTAAGGGGGTCTCTTCCAGCTCATGGTTTTAGTGATCCCAGGATCGTGATGTCTGCCATTGCTAATAGAAGTGTATCAGAAGTTTCATACCTCATGGCGGACAGGAAGCAGAGAGAGAGAGGGAGAGAGAGAGGGACACAAAAAGAGAGAGAGAGACAGAGACACAGAGAGGGGCAAAGAGACAGAGACACGGAGACAGACAGACAGAGACAGAGAGAAAGATATGAGGGATCAGGTATAATATTCACAGGTATACTTTCAGTGACCCATTTGCTCTATCTCCCAATAATACCATCATATGATAACCCCATCACAGAAGTGGTCCATTGACTAGGGCAATGACCTCAGGATCCAATCACTTCTCAAAACCCACCAGCTGGTTACCATGTCCTCGGCACATAAGCCTATATGAACATTGTATATTCAAACCTTCAAAAGCACCCCATACCCCATAGGGTGTGGCTCCTCACAGAGTAGAAGGGGACATTTATAAAAGTGAGGATAGTTTATAAAAGCATTCAGATGACACCCTGTCCCCAAGCTACAAAGTGTCTCTACATTTCTTTTTGACACCCACCCCTTCTTTGACTTCTTTGACACCCATCTCTTCTTTGATTTACAAATAGACTCAGAAACCTTGTGGCAAAGCCCTTGCTCCCTGCCAGGCTAAGAAAAGGAAACTTTACTTATACTTCAGATCTTGGGATGAGGAGGCTCTTTCTGCCCTGGTGAGCCACAGCCAGTCTAAGAGGAGGGGACAGACATGTGGGTGATACATCTCTCACATTCAGCTGAAGCCAGGTCTTCATAGCTAAAGGGTACTTAATAGGTGCTGAATGGTCTCAGAGAGAGAAATCAAGGCGTATGAGCATCTCTGGTTGATGGCCAAGGACCAAACTCCAGGACACAGAACCTGGGAGGGATGCAAGAAGGTAATGCCTAGGAAGGAGGCCAAAACCTAGGCTGTGACTTGGAGAACGAGTCTCCACAGACTGTATGGCCTGTCAGTCTGTATTTGTGCACACCAGGGACATCTGGTAGACCCAGAAAAACAAGATGCTCTGGGGTTTGTCTAGGTAGGTGCCCTGTGGGTGGGGTGCCTTGTTGTGGTTGGTGTGTGTTGAAATATGCCTATTCTTACTCTCCTGTGTCTTGGCCACACTGTAGTACAAAACAATACCTTTTACCGTGCTTTCAACAAACGGTAATTTCCAAGAGACTTTCAAGTAGAACTAAAGGCAAATAAAACCAGAAACTAAGACTCCCTAGGTGCAGACTGGCAGAGAGACCAGAAGGTAGGCCAGGGGCCAGCCTGTACTCAGGTTTGCTGTAAAGCCATCTCAATAACTCTCAGCAAGTGTTCTCCCCTGGCAGAATGCTATCCTTACATAGAGGGCTTCCTGAAGAGGAAACAGTTTTGGATCTGGGTCCCCTCAGGGCCAGCTTCCGCCTAGCAAAATGTTTGCAGAGTGAGGCCATGTCTCTTTGGTTCAAGTTGTGTTTTCAGTTATGGGGATAGATTTCCTCCTGGGCAGCATTCAACATCGTCTATGAAACTTGACAAATGCTGGTATCAAGAGGGTGTAACATACCCAATTCCTCCTGCATCATGGCCAAAGCCACTATGAACTTTCCAAGACTGGGTGCTTCATTCTGGTGGAGGCTGTGTCCCTGAGTTGGTATGACTCATGTCTGCTGTATGTCCTGTTGCCCTGGCATTGGACAGAGTGCAGAAAGAGTGTCCTTTGCATTGCTTGTTCCTGGGAAGCTCACATGTGCTCCGGTCATGGAGTTTCAGTGGTGCCTATGACATTTAGGGAAATCTATTTGGGCCATTTCATTCTTGGAACCAGAGTTGCCTGCTAAGATGATGCTGGGGCTATTTATAGGGGTTCATAATTCTATGGCTCCAGCTTTCCTAACAAAGTAAGGAAAGAAAGAAAGGGCTGGGCTTGTTTTGTTTGTTTGTTTGTTTTTGTTTTGTTTTTAGAGCTTTTCATGCATTTCTTGGACAAGGTCCCATGTATCTATCTTTCTGTCTGTCTCTCTAAGATACTAACTCCAAATCCTGGGACCAATTGTGGGAGGAGCAATGGCCCCGGCTACCACCCCTTCCTGTGTGAAAAAAGTACAAAATGCACACACACTCCCTTGAAATGCCACACTGAGAAATTTTCATCTCAATTAATGTAACAATAAGTTTCTGCAGGCTGCGGCAGTGGGCACTGGAAAATTAGATGACACCTTCTTGGCACCTCATGTTGCTAAGAAGGCCAACTGATTATTTTTATATTACAATCCCCAGGCATTGTCAAATTGGTTAATAAATTCACTGAAAAACCGTTAACTCTTAATAACTTTAATTTTGGTATTTGTGGGGTGACTTTGCTATGACCCTCAAGCCTTGATGCTCTGTGTAGGGCATCATTGTGGGTTTCACATCCTGCATAGTAGCCACCATGGGCTCTCCCTCGGACCTACTCACATGGCCCTCATGTTCTTTTCATGACTCAGTGTCCCAGAAAGTTGAAGCCACAGTCACAAGCCTGTCATTCTGGACTGACCCTCTGGGTGTCATTTCGTAGTTCATCTCTAATCTCAAAGACTACCAGGCTTTTGCTGTCATCACCATCTGCTAAAACAATTATGGCCCAGTGTTGGATGAGTCATGTCCTTCCTAGTCAGGCCAACCTCTATTAGGGACCCTTCTGCAGTAAAAGATGGAGGTTCTAGCATGCTGTGCAGAACTAGGTCATTGTCATGCAACTGTGGCATTAGGCTGACCCCAGCAAGGGCCAGTCACTGTGAATTCCTATATTGAATCTTTCTTGCACTCTCCTATTGGTCAGGTCCACTCTGTCTCTCATCTTGACCCTAGGCCCATGCTCACTTCTTCCCAGCCTCCCTCTGGTTCATCTCTGTTCTATCCTGACCCTCCTTCCCCATGGGACTTCTCGAGGTCATTGCTGACCTTTCATTGGCCACTTCCACGGCCTATGTGTGGGGTCTTGCCCCATCCAACTCTACAGCTTTTTGAAGTGTTTCCCTGTCTCCTCAGGCCAGTATGCTAAGGATGCGTACTCATGGCTTGATGAGAGTTTCTCATACTTCCAGAGTGTCCATTCTCAAATCGGTAACTGGGCACCGCCTCCCTGATGATGTGGGTGCTTCATCTCTGGAGGACTGAGAGTCTGACCTGGGAACCAGCACAGAAGCAGGGTACCCTGATACAAATCCCTCAGGTGTCTCTGTAAATGACAGAAGACATAGGATAGCTGTCATACAGATCCCATAGAGAGGGGGACATTGCGAGCCACAGTTCTGACAAAAGCTGCCATTCCAAACAGATGGGGGATTTTCTGGGGGACTTTGTGGGCTCCTTGCGTCAACTCCAACCAAGCCATCTGGGCACCCGTTGGTCTTTTGGACAAGACCTCTAGGTATGCTCAACGTACGGGCTCCTCTCTACCAGGTCAGAGGAAAGTCAGGAGGTTACTCTCCGGCCCTAGACCTGCCCTGTGCTATTGCTGAGCACCATCACTGTTCAGCCACCTCCAGCCTTGACCTCTTATCAGTCGAGGAGAGAGAAACCCAGTGACATAGGGCTTCACAGCCCGCCTTCTGATTGGCCCCACAACATTCCTGCCGTTAACTTTATGACGCGATACCCAAGGACTAATTAAACCAGATGGCGGTAAAACCCGAGTGGAGATGCAGAGACACTTTTACATTTAAGTTGATCAAAATTACGTAGAAGAGCATATGCTGGTGGAGATTGAGAATTTTTTTAACTACATATTAACGGCCGCGCTTAATAACCCTTCCTGGAGAGCTCAGCACAGCCTGGGCCTTTGGCACTACACACTCATGTCTTCCTGTCCCTGTCACCCAACCACGTGATTGTGGTGTAATTTAAACAGACAGAATTTTCTCCACAGACAGCCCCAAAGCATCCTGGGACATTAATAGCTGAGGGGAATGGGAACCGACTCCCCAGTCCAATTCTTGTCAAGTGCTGGAGATACCACCAGAAGAGGCCAGATTCGTGTTGATGGGACACCGTGACTTTGCAGTGCTCTTGCATTTCAGACTTGTCCGCATGTGTGAGGTCAGAGGCTAGGGACAGGGCCAGTGCTGAAGCTCATGGGTCAGGTGGAGGACTTCCTGTGCTTTGGTTGCTGGACCCATGTTGGAATTTACCTTCCAGGCAGAGTATGCCACCCAGCTCTGGGGAGGCATGGTTGTCTGTCTAGGCCTGCTCACCCAAGATAGGACTCCCCCCACTTCCACCAGAGAAATCCAGCTGCCACCATAGCCTTACTGGGCTGGGTACACTTGAGATGAAATTCATCTATGTGTGCTGTGTGTGTGGTGTGTGTGTGTGTGTGTGTGTGTGTGTGTGTGTGTGTGTGTGTTTGTGCGAGCACATGATTACGAGTGCATGTGTTTTGGCTCCATCTTCCAGGCCTGCAAGTCTCTCTCAGAGATAGGCTTCCTGCCTCGTTGTCAGGACATCCATACATATGTTGTTCCCACTAGCAGGTGTCCAGTGGAGGCAGGAGTCTTAGACCTCAGGCTGTAGGGTAGGAATGGTGTGTTGCCAGTGGCAGGTGCTAATGAAAGCTACTTACCTCCTCCCATGCCTTCTTCCCTTCCACCTCCTACACTTCTGAGTTTTCTGAGACCCGCAGTGTGAGAGACTTTCCCACAAGCCAACTCTGGCTAGGCCTTGGGCCAGAGCATGACCAGTGCGGACCAGGAAGTTTGTGCTCTGTCCAACACACACACACACACACACACACACACACACACACACACACACACACACACACACAGCACATCTGGGGCTACTCGGAAGCTGCAGAACAGTCCAGTTTGGCCTGTCCTATCCTGCTGCTGACTTCCTGTCCCTAGGTCCAGAGGCTAAGATGAAGCCAGATGGTGTGATTTCCAGGGCCAGGCTCTCTGCTTAGCTGCCCAAGAGGCCTACTGTTCCCCCTCCCCATCCTTTCCTTCCGTGCATTTCTCCCCCTGCTGTCCTCCTGGGCAAGCGAGATGGGGGCGCATGCTGGCAAAGGCCTACGCTGTTTTCCAGTCCACTGAAGCTGGCATGTGACAGTACGGGGCAGTCCCATGAAAAGCCCCTTTGTCTCTTCTCACTAATTAAGAAATAGCAGCAGGACTCAAGGGAGCCAGGCCCCAAGTCCTCTCTGGACGCCAGCTCTGGCCCCGGAGCTAACTAGCAGCATGGCTCGTTGTGGACTGCACGAAGGACCCTAGCTTCAGCGCATGCTCCCTTGGTGTTCAGTGCATCCTGAATTTAGTGCATTTTGACTCTTGGGAGCTCAGGGGCTAAAATAGTAATGCTGGGGACTATCAGGAAGTTTGCAACCCAGGACAAGCCTGTGTTCTGGGCTGTGGCTCAGTCTGGATCTCAGTCAGTACATCTGACCCAGGAGCAGTAGCCTCTGGGCCCTCACTGTTCATGTGATAGGGCACAGTGCTGTACCCAAAACCTCTGACTCCACTTGGATACTTATCTCCCCTCCCCCACCTGGCAAGTCATCCCTCAAGGAATGGGATGGGAGGTTCTCATGTCTTCTATATGCCAAATTTCACGTGGAGTCCTAAAGTCGTGATGTACAGCAATTCTCATACGCTCCCCCACGGCTAGATATTCCCCAACCTGTATCACAGGGTATAGCTGTCTCTTCTAGAGCTGGACTCTGGCTCAGCGGAGCTCCTGATGGTAAAACTAGGTTCTCCCATGAAAAAGAAAGAAACATCATGACACTGAGCGGGCCTCTGACCTCTGTCCTCTGTTCTACTTTTCCGGGCTACACAGGTGACAGATGCTTGGATAGACAGACGCTCTTCACCCTCTAGTTTTCACCCTCTAGGAAGCTGGTCATACCCACAAGTAAGGCAGCCCGGAAAGCAGAGACTTCTCAGTGGTTCCCTGCAGAGGTGGGACCCATGCTCCACAAGACAGGTCAACCCTCTACCCACTCCTCCTGGACCCTGTGCAGGCAGCAGCCTCCAGTGGCTGACCCCAAGCAGGGAGCCATAGGAAAGTTTAAATTTGAAAATTAACATGGAATCAAAAGAGACAGAGTAATTTTTCATTCTGCTTGAGAGGTTATTTGCTTTCTCAGCCGATGCTTAGTGTACTGATACATGATGTCAAAAGGTAAATGATTTTAAACCAGATTCAATTTAAATTTCATTACATATTTGTAAGAGATGGAGGCTCCAAGAATCCCTCGCCTTCTCTTTGAGCATCTTTCACTTTTAATAACTCCGGTGCCTAATGCCCTAATCTATTTATTATACAGTAGTGAAGAGGGGCTTGCTCCCAGGGAGCTGACTCCATGTGCCTTGTCTCTGAGGTGACCCCTCATCTCCTCCCTGGTCCTGGAGAGGCAAGAGTCATTCTCGGTGAACAGGGGTGGCAAAGCAGACTGGAGCATTAGAGATGGCTTGGTGGGAAGAGGTGTTTGCCTCTAAACCTGTCAACCAGTGTTCAATCCCTGGATCCCACACGGCAGAAGGCGAGAACTGACCTCCATGTGTTGTCATTCGAACTCTTCATGTGTGCCCTGCCATGCACACCCACACAACACACTTAGCACAGACACAAACATTCTAAAATTTCCATTAAGGCAGAAGAGATCAAAAGGAGATGGAGGACGTGGGGTCCTGTGTTCTGCTATGACAGGGGCTATGAGAGGACATTTGGGAAAGGCTCCTATGGTGGCACACAGCAGAGGGAAAGATGTCGACGTCTTGCCTGGGAAGCAGAGAAGCTGCATTTGTGAGAGGGTGGCATGTAAGAGGGAGTCTTCAGAGGCAGAATAGGGAGCTGTCTTACTTGGCCAGGGAGGGGTAGGCAAGCTGGTGACAGGCGGGAAGACAGGGAGAGAACCTGGAGCCAGAGCACAAGCAGAGAGCCTGGGAGAGATCAAGAGGTGTAAGTAGATTTCCCTCCTATTCTCAGAACATGCCAGCACAATTTCCCCATGGCTCTGGGATCTTGGGTCTGGAGCTACGTCTCCAAATACACCGAGTATTGCTCTCAGACTCTGTCTCTAACAGGTCCCCCTGGCTGAGAGTGGGGAGGATCTAGAACTGGGGCTGGGGTGGAGCCAAGGAGTATTATTTCCCAGAAATGTGTGTGTGAAGGTGCATGCGTGAGTAGATGGGTGGAAATTCCTTTTGAACTTAATTGCTGAGGTGCATCTTTCCAGCCCAGCCCTAAGAGTGCTGGATCCAGGCACCTGAGGAGCTCGCTACAGTTTCTACTATGTTTCTGCTGCTGCCTTCCCCTGCTCCTGCTTCTGGTTTACTTACCCAGCAGCGTGCTGCTCTTAAGTGCACATGTGGGCACTTTAAAAAACAACGCCAAAACACCCAAAGGGAGTCCTTTCCTCTGATTTTGGTCTTGTTTTATTTCACAGCATCAAGCAGTAAGGAATGGAAGGTTCCAGATTACAGCCCAGAGGCCCTTGGGGTTCCCTAAGTAGACTCGCTCTTGCCAGACTTCTTCTCTGGCTTTTCCCTCTCCCTTCCTCCTGCCCCCTCTCTCCTTTTCCTCTGGCTTTCTGCAAGGCTGATGATATTGTTTGTTCCCGGTGCCACACGGAAAAAGCACAAGATAATCACCCAGGCCTTAGTCATCATTAAGCTGGTGATAAAAACAAAACAACAAAAGAACCTGAAGCACATTTTCCAGGATGGGCGTTGTGTCTGCAATGAATGGTGTTTATTACGAATGTGGGTTTGAGGTATCCATCATGGCCAGAGGCACCCAGACGAAGAAGGCGTGCTACGAACAGGCCTATCAGTTAGGCACCAAACGTGACTATGCGGGGGTCCAATCAGCACCTGTAGTGAGTGGCTCAGTCTTTGTTGGTTTTGTTGTTTAAAACATTGTATTCATTTCTAGATGATTGGTGGGCGGGGAGGCTGGGTTGGAGTCGATCAACGCAGAGTTCCTTGAAGCTCTTCCTGGAGGATTCTTGGGCAGGATTGGATTCTGCTAAAGCCTGGTTGTGCCAGCTCATCGCTCTGCGCTGGGCTCTTCAGTTATTCCTGGTTACCTGATGCTCCAGGAACATGAGGGATCTGGGACGGGGAGGCTGGCACAGAAAGTTAAGTTCCTCAACTTCATTCGTTCTTGAAGTTCCAGGGGTCCTGGGACCAGGTTGTTCATTCCTTCAAACTACATCCAGATTTATACTCTAGCTCTTAACTCAGACACCCCTGGCTTTGCTCACTGGCCAAGGGTCCAAGAGACAGATTGCTTCCTGTCCTCATTTTTAACTAATCCCATCCTACTATCAAGGTGATTTAGAGGGACCTGTTCCCAGTAGTTGAAAACAAACCAGGGTTGTAGGCAAGGCCAGGCAGGGTATGGATTCAGGTCTGTATGTGGGAAGACTAATCGGCTAAGGCTTGACACTGCCTTTGATGATAGCCCTGGTTACCAGACACTGGGCCTGTGGCTCCTCAGCCCACAAACATTCCCCACCTGCTCCTCCAGCCAGGCAGCCTTTGATGTATGTTGGGTGAGTGAATGGGAAGATGAAGCGAGACTGTGCGAGCCGTGTTCATTGTCACTGTGTTATTTTAGTCCACACTGGCTGCTTTTCCTGGAATCTCACTATGCCCCTCCTTATTGTCCACTTCCCTCTCCCAGCAGATAGACCAGCTACTTCTGGCACTCATGTGTCCACATTAATCTTTGGCCAGTACTGTCTCAAAGGCTTGTGTAGATACAGCATCTTGAGGTGGTGGGGGGCCAGCTAGGTGGGGCCTCTGTCACTTTGAGTAGAGAAGAAGCTCAGCTGTAACCATAGTCTTCTGGAGCTCTGTGTGCCCATGGGGAGTTGATGAAGATGTCCTCGGATGTGATCCAAACATCCCCTGCCATCTGGAAGCCTGGGCCATGTCTTATAGACATCTGAGGATTAAAATGGGATGCTCTCTGCATCCTTGTTTCTCTGGAAACTTTACTTTATGAGTATCAACTGTAGAGGGTAGCTGGAACCTATGCCTTCCTGCCCACAGTACCCATTCTTGAACCCACTTAGCCCTGGGTCACAAAAGCATCAATCACATGGTGGCTGGTGGTGAGTTTTACAGAGGGACTCAACCTGGTCCACCCATATCAGATGAATCTTTACCTTATTCCAAGGCTCAGCATTTACTTGGGTCTTAGAGCAGGTAGGTTTCTTGTATGATAACCCCAGCATCCTTACCCAGGAGGGCGAGTGGGCTACATACCATGACAAGCACCAGACCTCTGTGTGCTTACTCCTGAGGACTCTAGATTTCCTTGTCTTTGTAAGCAGCAATTTGAAATGGAGGAGAGGAGGTAAAGAAAGAGGAGAAAGAAGAGAAGCAATATGTACATACTATCAGGAGTTCCTCTCTCCCAGATGTCTGCTAGGCTGGTTGTACCTGACCTGGGCCAGATTGAAATTTAGAAAGGATAGAGGCAAAGGGAGAGGCCCTGCTGGCAGGGACCAGGAGCCTGTTTTTCTGAAGTGTTGAAAATGATGAAGGGCCCCACCTTCTCATCCAGGGATCTGCAGAGATTCTCATCCATCCTGTGCTTCCTAAAGTTGAAGAAGGACCCAGCCCCACCTCGTTCCATGGTGGTTCTGTAGAGCTGTGCATTCACACGACACCTAGCATTTACCAGGCCTCCTGACTGTTCCCTTGACTTGATTCTTCCCCAACAATGTGGGATGTGGGGTAGTTGTGCCTGCTACACTTTGGGTCGTGATGCTGTATTGGATGTATTGAAGGTCGTCAATAGTCTGGCATGAGCTGTCACCTATCTCTGAGTGGACACTTGCTCACTATTAGCGAGATTTGTAAATACAAGCCTACCCTTCTTGGAGATGGATAGATATCTTGCACTCACCACAGCTTCCTCTGCTTGGAAGCAGGTCCATTTTCTCTCTTTCCACTCACAGCTTTGGGTCCCATGTCTGATTGTGACAGTTGGAGGAACACACAGAAGGTAACATTCCCACGGACTCAGTGCGAGGCTTCCATGATTGTCAGTGTCAGGAGGGAGTCTGTGGAACGTTTGGTTGAATGGGTTAGTGTCAGAGCACAGAGTAGCATGGGGTTCCTGAGAGCGCTGTTGGGTCAGGATGGACCTAACTCCATTGGAACAATGCTGTCAGAGGCCTTTTGTCCTCCCTCCTCTTTGGCCCAGAGGAGGAGGAGCCTGTGTGCTAAATGACAGGCTCAGACTCTGGACACCAGAACACGACCTCACATGTTCCCCTTATGACCACTAAGAAAAGTCTTGGCAGTGTTTCTTCCTCCCCAGGACCCATCTGAGAACCAGGAAAACAGATATTTTTATAGGTAAGTGCCCTTTCCACCTCCTTCTCTTCTAGTCAGAATCTTCATCATCACACTAATGGTCACGAGTGTCATCTTCATCGACCTTGCCATGGACACCATCACCCCATCACCATTTTCGTCTTCACCACCAACACCTTCACAGCCATCACCTTGTCATCTCCATCCTCCTCATTGTCTCCACCTGTAACATTACCATAACGTCTACTTCATCCTTATAGTCCTCAACATCCTTGGCATCATCTTATTTATCATTATTATTATTGTCATGATCATCATTGTAGCCACCTTGTTCACTACTATTGTCTTCACCAATATCATCAACATTATCAGCTATCATTATCAACTTTATTCATCATCACAACAACGACATCATCTTCATCATCACCATCAACACCATCATCTTCATCATCACCATCACCATCAACACCATCATCTTCATCATCACCATCACCATCAACACCATCATCTTCATCATCACCACCAACATCATCATCTTCATCATCATCTGAGCACCTGGAGTGCTCACTCGCATGGTCCAGGGAATAGAGGATGCAGGTGGAGTCCAGATCTAGGCCCTCTACTCTTACAAAAGTCTCTTAAGATTCACCTTACCCAGCTTTTCTCAAGCTGAGGGCCATGACCCTTTCTTTGCTACTGTCAACCCAGTTCTGTAGGAGGGATCTTTTACAGTGCAAAAAAGAACCCCCCAAATTCTCAGGCCTCTGTGAGTAAGACACAGATTACCCCAACATCCAAATAGACCCTCACTGTACCTCTGTAGTCACTATTCATTCCAGTCCCTGGCAGCTACTACTTTGTCTATATAGACATCATATCTAGGGACCCATTTTTGGGTCTTGGGTTCTGCTTCTGTTACTCTGCCCAGTACATCTGAGGTTTACTGGATGTTGCCTGAGCCCAAGCTTCTTCTTTCCTCAGGCTAGTGCAGCTTTTTAGTCTATTTTGCTATCTGAGGACATCTGCGCTGCTTCTAGTTTGGGGTGATTATGAATAAAGCTGCTGTAAACACTTGTGTATCTGTTTTTCTGAGAATACATTTCTCCAGGGATTTTGTGTGTGTGTGTGTGTGTGTGTGTGTGTGTGTGAAATCAATAGCTCAGCGCACAGTCACAAGGTACTCTGTGGGTGGTAAGAACTTTATATGTACCTGTGTGCAAATTGGGGAAGGTATCACTGTAATTCCCAGGGGTAGGGGAGGGTTTCTCAACCTCCCAGAGCACCTGGTCCTTGGGGATGAGGCTGTTGCCCCTGGGAGTAGAACCGGTGAAGACAGGTTTTTACTTATTGGAATCTGCATACCTGTTCACACTAATGGATATATTTAGATAAGAACTCATCAAGTTCTCCTGTGATGACCCGGGCCACTCCAGGGTCTGTAGGAGAGTCTACCCCTGGAGGTGTGAAGACTGGGTGGCAAGGTCTGCTGCTGCGTCCTGTTGCTGTTGCAAAGGGTTCCTCAAACCAGGCTGGAGCTGGATCTGAGCACTGTAGAGCCTATCTTGAAGGAGGGACAGACCTCCATTTTATGAAGTGACTAGTCAGATTCTGAGATTGTTCTGAAATGAGCGGATATCCACTGGGCAACTCAGAGGTAACCCTGTGCAAAGCTAGACACCGCCAGGCCTTAGGGTCTCCCGTGACATCAGAGTAGAAATCTGCTCTAGAGACATTTCTCTAGTACCTCCCATGCCAGAAGAACTAGAACCTTGATCTCTAATCCTTATCGTATTCAGTTTGGGGAAAGCAACGAGGTCCGAGGAGAAAGCGAAAGTATTCAGGTTTCTCTGCATCCCAGCAACTTCCTGTCCCAGTACAAACGCGCCCTTCCCTCCAGCTTCAGGGTCCCTAGTCCACCATTTTTCTACCCACAGATGACACAACCTGGGTGAACTTACCCAGAGACCAGCAACCCTGCCACACATTGCTGTCTGACTCTCACAGCCTGGTACTCGTCCTCTGTGGAGTTTGTCTGCTAACCTCCTCTATCAGGGGGTGTGGGGAGGGTGTCAGCTAAGTTGTTCTCTTGAGAGGCAGTGTGTATCCATGGACACTGTGCGCCCATGTTCTCTGTTGCAGCTACTCACTCCTGCCGTGTCGTGAGACTATGGCCACAGATGGTACAACAGCCAGTCCTCTGTGCTGCCAGGAGGGGTTGTCACAGGCTTGCACCGTGACCTTATTCGGGAACACATATGGTCACACACTTTGCAAGGATCTGACCTTTTGACGGTACAACAGCGACACATGTTCAGGACGGATTGTACTTGGCTCATAGGTTGTGCTTCTTCTTGACTGGTGGTACAGGGCTCTTGTGGTACTCTTTCTGTAGAGTAGGCAGTGGTCTGGGACCTCAGCTCTCACTCAGGAGTTTGTTCTAGAGGTTTCTACCCACCTCGGGAAGCACAACTTCACAACATATGAGCACAGCCCAGACTTAAGCCGGTCCTCAGCATCTCTCATTGTAGAAGTGTTGGAGATGGTAAGGCTCTTGGACATGTTGGGGCTCAGCCCCGGCTGCTCCTGCCATTGAAAGACACCTGTCTCCAATGCCCTTTGGGTGACAAATGATGAAATGTCGCTCCTGAGCCCAGAGCAGTGGCTCTGTGTGGATCTCCTATGTACGCTGAGGTAAGAAGCTTACCCTCAGTGCCCAATGCCAGCACATGGACTGTGTAGCAATCTCAGAGATGTGGGTGTGCCATGTTTCTCTCCGAGCTGAAGTCAAGGACTCTTCTCTTTGGATAAGGAAATGACTTTTCTAGAGACTATGCTTCTGGGTTCCTGGGTCCTTCCTCATTTCCAAAGTCAACAGAACAGCTTCTTTTTTCCTCTCTCCCCTCTCTTCAACTCATCTCAACCTCTGAGATGATTCCCACCGTTTGTTTTCTTTGCTCTACTCTGGTGGGCAAGGTTCCTAGAGGATTCCCACTCCTGGTAATGGTTGAGAGGAGAAGGGTACCAGGAGGGTGTAGCTACAGCCACAGAGGACACACCCTCAGGTTCTGGTAGTGCAGGTTCGATAAACTTCTGCTCCCTTTGTGTCCCCTTGTTGCTGTCCCCCAACCTCGCTTTGGTTACTCCACAGTAAGCCAAGGTTATCTCCCGTGGCTTCATCGAGATAGAAACTCTTGACAATACGGTAGGAGCTTTATCTGACTGGATTCAGATTTATCTCCCTATCCCACCACATTGCTTTCCTTCTGCCGAGTCCTACTCCAGAGCTGTGTCATCTGTGCCTTTGGTTGTTTTCTTGTGCCCGTTGCCAAGGGACCCATATCCTGTATCATCAGCTGACTCCAAAATGCTTTTGTGTGGAAGACAAAGTAGGATCAGGTGGCACCTTAAAGCCCTGTGCTCAGAGCCAAGGCCTGTGCCCTTGGAGATCAGGACATAGCAAGTGTGGGGGCCTCCAGCTTACTTCTCACTTTGCCCAGTGCCTTTCATGGACCATCTCTGCCAGGAGCTCCTGCGGGCACATCTTCATTGTTCCTTCCTTCCTGGTCCTTACAGGAGAGACAATGTCCCCTGAATACATCTGCATGTTGATCACGCTGTCATTATGTATCTGGGAGTTTTTATCGTGAGAAGAATGAGATAATCATGTTGGTATATACTGAATAGACTTAAAAAGATTGCAAGATGGCACTTTCATTGGAAGAGGGGAATTAGTTTAAAAATATGCTGTCAAAATATGTTGTTCTAAATGCTGAGTTGATGGTTCTTTTGTTTTGCTTTGTTTCTTGAATGTGTCATTAGAAAAAATTAACAGTGACATCGACTGTGAGATGGGGCTGCAGTCCTCTGAAAGGGGAAAGATGTGAAGTTGTCCTTGTGATATTTAATATATATATATATATATATATATATATATATATATATATATATATGTATGTATGTATGTATAATTTTCTTGCCTTTAAGTATTATCTCTCGCATTATGAGGCCCATCTTAACTTGGGTTGTTTCTTTCCTGTGGAAATCAGAGGCGTGCACTTGAAGAAATCTGGTATCGGGGTTTCAGTGTGATAGCCTAGTCCCAGAGCTCCTAGGTAGGGTTCCTGGCCTTCTCATTGTCCCAAAGAATGAGCTTTGGCTGTGAGTGGGGACGGTTCTCAGCCCCAGGAATAGACAGTGCTATCTCTCTAGGGAATCTCTCTCCAGAAGCTTGCTGCTCCTGCAGCTCAGTACTTCCTTATCTCTGAGGATTCCGGGGAAGCTCGGGGCACAGGGTGCAGGGACAGTGAGGAAATGTGAGGAGTTATGTCTCTCTGTGCCCAACTAGGTGTCTCGGTCTTGCCCTCATTGGCTGTCCTGATGACCCTCTGGGGAAGGCCCATCTGTCCCGCCTGGATCCAGACCCTGTCCTGGTGGCATCTCATGAGGTCTACAGGGTGTTTGGTTGATGTTCCTTGTCACACCATCTTGGTTTAGGCAACTGTGAAGGTCCAGGTCAGGGATCTGTGGTCTGCTCAGTGGAGGAGAACATGATACCGATGTTTTCTCCACTGACACTACAGGCCTGTGCTAGTTGGGCTATTAACTTGGGGGGCTGGTTCACCAGCTTGAATATGGACCTTTTGCCATCTCTTGAGTCTTCAAGTGAGGGTCCCCACTCTATCTCTGGTGGTAGTCAGGGGATTCTGGTTATATCATAAAGTGTATGTGCTTAGGAGTGTGAACGTGTGTTTATGTGTACACATGTGTGACAGTGTTTACATATGGGCATACACATGTGCAAACCAAGCTAGACACACTCTCATACCTGCTACACAGTCAAGGTTCATTGCATGCATGACTACATGAACACACAATGTGGACCAGCATGTACTCATAGGCATGCATGTGCACAGACTCGACAGCAGTCCATACACATGCAAGATTCAGATGAACACCATTACGAGACAGTCACAGCACACAGAGGCACACACATTCATAAGCACATGCATGTGCTCATGCGAGTGGTGTGTGTATGGGCGATGTGGGGACGTGTGTGTGCTCACATCTGTGACTGCTGTGTGTGCTGAGTGTGAGTGTGGAGAGACCCTGAGCCTACATAGCACCCGCTTGCTTGGCTCCATCCTGTCAAGAATCCATACCTGCTTGCCCTAGAGAGTGGCCTTCAGCCTCTGTCCCTCAGCCCTTGCAGGCTAAGGACACTCTGCATGTGGCTGCTGCCTCTGTTACGAAAGGACACACGGAGAGGAAAAATGTGGGGAAAATAATTGGTTTTCCTTATGGAAATTGGCCACAGGAAGGATGAGATTTGAGAGGATGCAGTTCTTTCAGATCCTCCACTTCCTCCCCTTCCTGCTTCCCACTTCCTCTCTTTCCTGCGCCCTACCTCCTGATGCCCAGTGCTATCTTTCCCAAGCTACCTGTTTCCCATCTCTGTTCTACCACCGACATCTCTGAAGATCTTAGGGAGGCTCAGCCTGGCCAGCCTGGGTTCATTTATTTGACTTTTCTTTTTCATCATCACTAGGCAGTAGCCTCAGGAGCGGGCATCAGAAGGTAACCTTGGAAGCCAGGCATGTGGCACTCCGCCTGAATTGGGATAGCAGCTTGGGGAGATTGCCTCTTCTACTCCCCAGGCTTCTACTCTTTTGTCCTGGACTGTGTGATGTCCCAAGTACAGGTGTGGTTGGTTCCATGTGGATCACCTTCTCTGATCTGGCATCTGCTGCCACTGCCTGCATTTTTCTGACAGACCGCCATACACTTTGTGGACCACAGTTCTGGGCCTCTGATTGACTGTCATGTAACGGTATGCATCTGAGGCAAGACTGAAAGTCAGCTATCTCTTGAGTCCAAGAAGGACAGAATGGAGCAGAGGTGGTGCCTGCTGGCCTTAAGCATTACACCCATGCAGACCATCCAATCACATGTCCCTCCCGCCTTGCGTGACTGTGAGTAAGTTGTAAGGACTCTGTGACGATGATGTACGGATGAGAACACTAAATTTAAAAACGCTTAGAAGCAGCAAGGTAAAGAGCCTGTTTCCCCTCTGGCTGATGACGGGGAGGATGTCAGTGGGAGAGTACAAAGCGACAGGCAAGGTGAATCCACAGGGCAGAGGAAAAGATGCTGTACTCAGTATACCTCCCCGAGCCATGGCCAGGTGACCATCTTGCTGTGGGCAGCTGAGCAAACCCAGGGAGAGCCTTCCTCAGTTCTCTGGGCATTTGAGAGTAGTCCCTGCCCCACCCTTGTTTGCTTATAGAACTTAGGGAAGACGTTGCGGACAGGGAATGGGGCTCAGTCTATGTGCCTTAATCTGTGTTCCCTCTGGAACTGTGGCCAACCCCGGACTGCATATTTATTAACTTCAGTGCTCTGTCTAAACCACTGTTGGTCCCATCATAGTGTTGAAACAGTTCAGAGATGAGGCTGTATCAGTTCCCCTGAGTGTTCCTGGCAGTGGTGCCTGAGGTGGTTACATAATTGGTGATTTGTGATGTTTAAGGTTGACCACGATGTGTTCTGGTTCTGACCGTGATCCAGCCTCTCTGAGAGTAGGCACCTGCCAGAGAGCCAAGGTCTTCAGGAGATCTCTGGGCTGGACCTTACCAGCTGACCAAGAGCTCATGAGCCTACTGTTACAGACACTCCCCTCGAGGGTACCTGCACTTTTGTGCTCAGAGAATATTCAGGGATTAGAAGGTGAGGGAACCATGCAGGGATGAAGTATACAGCCAGGAGAATTGGTATCCATGTGGGAGGTGATGTGTTCAGGCTGAAAACAAGTTGCTTATTTACAAGAGAGGGTAGCCTGCAGGTGAAGGGTCTGGAAAACTGTTTCCATCTAAGAGAGGAGGAGATGATACTAGTTACTTGTCCCTTTGCTGTGACCCAAATATCTGGCAAAAAGCAAGCGAAGAGAGGGAGAGGGCTTATTTTGGCTGGCAGTCCCAGGGAATGTCCACCCTGGTAGTTGTGGCAAGAGCCATGGGGCAGCTGGTCATATCACATACAGATACAGGGAGTGGAGAGGTTGAATGTTAATGCTCAACTTACGTTAGTCTTCTTTTGATTCAGTCTAGGACCACAACCCACGGGATGCTGATACCCACATGCAAGGGGAACCTTCCTACCTCAACTAACCTCTTGTGTACCACAGGCCTGTCTCATGGATAATTCTAGACACTGTCAAGAGACTGGCTGCTCTTAGTCCAGGTGACAACATCTGATTCCCAGGATGGGGATCTTAGACGTACTGGACACTGCCAGGCAGGGGTAGTCTGACTTCTGCAATCTTCCCTCCTGGGCTTGATGACCTGCACAGCCAGCTTGGTCACCATGGTGACATGAGTAGGAGGCAGGAGGCGGGGTTTCATTTACATTTTTTGCCTGCAGAATAAATGTAGCCTAAGTCTCCTTGCTCCCGTGACATCTACACACATCCTCTGACAAATAGGGCAATCAGGCAGCTTTGTGCCTCTTCCTCGTACTGCAGTCTTCCTGAGGAAAGATGGGGTGAGCCAAGCCTCCACAGCCCAGCTGGGCCTGGCCAGCAGAGCCTGGGACAAAGTGGAACCCCAGAAAGAAACCCCAAGCTGGGATCCAGGGCACCCTCCTAGGAAGGACATTCTGCAAGCGATTGTCCTCAGTTATCTATTGCTCAGAGAAGCTAAGGAAACAAAGCCTAGTGCACCCTGTCCCTGGCTCACACACAGGGAGAAACTGAGGCCAGTCTTGGAGATAGCAGGGTACTGCCCATGTTCTCCCCTGCTTGAAGTAGGGGAGGAAATCCTAGGCTGCCCCAGAGTTGCTGTCATCCTAACTTCTTCCTGAGCCCACTGGCAGTGGGTCCCCATCCTTACAATTCAGTCGTTCTGTTTTTTTTTTTTTTTTTTTTTTTTTTTTTTGTTTTTGTTTTTTTTGTTTTGCTTAACCACTGAGACCTACTGTTTGGGCTAGGTGTCCGGGTTTTCTAGTTCAGCCTGCCATAGGCCAGACTGTAATGGCCCTAGTCGAGCAATGCCCTGGGAAATGGCCTTGGTCAAATGAGGAGCATCCCTTCCCTTGCCCCTGGATATAAGATTACATAAGCCATGGAGACATGTCCCTTGGGGTTCTTGGTGGAAAGGGTACAGGAATTATGGTGCCCTAAGTGTGCCCAGAGCTTGGCTGGTCATCTCAGGAAGTCAGACACAGAGTGACTACAGTGTGTAAGGGTCATACAGTTTGTAGTCCAGAAATATGATTTCCTTTGAGTCGGTGTCTGCCCTCTGTGGCTGTTACTGCTTTCCTAGTTTTAGGGGCCTAAGACCCTACACAGACATCTTGTGTGTGGTTAGGTACAGTGGTGGCGCCACATAGTCTGTGAAGAGAGAGGAGCTGGGGTAGAGGGAAAACTATGGCACCTGTTTGCTCCCCCTACTTGGAGTTCACACTGGAAAGCAATTTTTTTTGTTTGTTTGTTTAGTCTTTGGTCTCTGTAGCCAATCCCCACTGACATGAGACTTGATTGAGTGCTTGTGGTCCCTGAGATGTCCGTGTGCCAGGGATGCAGGCAGCAGACACTGTGGGCTGGATGTACAGGGCAGAGTGGACGTGGCTGACCTGTAACTCACAGAACTCTATCCCTGCTGGTAGGTGGATGAATGGGTAGATGAAGGGATAGGTGAATGGATGAATGTAGGAAGGGATGGGTAGATGAAGGGATGGATGGATGGGTGGAGGGATGGGTGGGTGGGTGGGTGGATGGATAGATGTAGGGAGGGATGGATGGATGAAGGGATGTATGTAGGGAGGGGTGGATGAATGAAGGGATGAATGGATAGGTGGAGGGATGGGTGGATGAAGGGATGGGTGGATGAAGAGGTGGGATGGATGGGTGGAGGGATCGGTGGGTGGGTGGGTGGATGGATAGATGTAGGGAGGGACGAATGGATGAAGGGATGTATGTAGGGAGGGGTGGATGGATAAAGGGATGGATGGATAGGTGGAGGGATGGGTGGATGAAGGGATGGGTGGATGAAGAGGTGGGATGGATGGGTGGAGGGATGGGTGGGTGGGTGGGTGGATGGATAGATGTAGGGAGGGATGGATGGATGAAGGGATGTATGTAGGGAGGGGTGAATGGATGAAGGGATGGATGGATAGGTGGAGGGATGGGTGGATGAAGGGATGGGTGGATGAAGGGATGGATGGATGGGTGGAGGGATGGGTGGGTGGATGAAGGGATGTATGTAGGGAGGGGTGGATGGATGAAGGGATGGATGGATAGGTGGAGGGATGGGTGGATGAAGGGATGGGTGGATGAAAAGGTGGGTAAATGAATGGATAAATGGATATGGGACCAGCCGGCCCACGTATATGTACTTTTGTTATTTGAGGCTACAAGCCTAGAGATTCTTCAGTGTGCCTCAGAACTAGGCAAGGACAGCAGAGGGTACTGTCCCTCCTGAGTTCCCCTCCCCTCCTGCCAAGAATTCCCTAGCCTGGTAGCTACAGGAGGGAGTTTCCTTGTCTTCTTAGCAGATGAATCCTCCTTTGGAGGATTTCTCTACAGAGATTATGCAAATGTCTGTGAAGTCTTGGGGCTGCCTGCTAAGAGCTCTGTAGAGATTACAGGGACAGGAGTCTAATCTTTATAGTATTTACTCTCTTTTATTTACTCTGTGCTTTTGCAGCAGCCCTAACAGCTGCAGGAGGGTGCCTGCCGCCCCTGCCCCTCCCTCCCAGTCCCCGGTCCTTTGCACAAAGCTCACATTTTGAAAATAGGTTCCTCAGAGACCCTCTGCCAAGGTGGACATAAGTTGGCTGGGCTTGACAGAAATCAGGGAGATGAAACTGAATGACCTCATTGGGTGACTTCTTGGAGAGGAGGCAGAGGAAAGTATTTTGGCTGATTACCAGAGGCTAGGCACCTGCCTTTTGCCAGCTCAGTCACATTGGTCAATGTGGCAGGGCCCAGAAGGCCCCTCTAGAATGCTGTGAAAGTCCTGCCTTGTTCCAGCTCTGACTTACCCTCCTCACCTTGGACTGAACCTTTTTGGAGAGTGAAGCTCTCTGCCCTGTAGATCTCTGATGCCAGAGGTCCAGCAATTTAAAGTGCTCCAGAGGGATACCACAGCTAGACTTTCTTCCTTGTGGGAATGGTTTGACTTTGTATATAAACCTGGCTCCCAAGTAGGAAATGTTTTTAAGGTTGGAGGGGAAAATTGCAGAGGTCCACTGCATGTGTGTATGAAGCATCAGAATATTTCTTGTGTTGCACACAGAAAATACATGCACCCTGCTGACCAGTGGAGCCTCACACACATTTGTGTAAGATGCTCACTTATACTTGACAGGTATGTAACAGATAAAAGGGACTGAGTGACCTTTTCCAGTTAAGAAGTGGTGTCAGATTTTCTTTTTCTGTGGGCATGCCTATCTCAGGGTGGGGTGAGATAAGGGTGTGCATGTGCGAATGCAAGCACACACACACACACACAGCCTGTGTTGATACATGCATTTGTGTGGATGCTTACTTCACACACAGACACCCATGCATCTGCATATGCATACAGAAGCCTACTTACACACACACACACAAGTGCATCCTGTGTTTCTCACTCCCCCTCATCCCCAGCCCCTCGCAAAACCCCCGTTAGAGAGATCTGCTACTCTCTGGTTCAGGCTGTCTCACAACTCCAATCTTCCAAGTCGTGTAGCTACTGTCTTCTCGAGGTCAGCCATGTCTTCTTGCTAGAGTCTATTATGGTCGCGCCTGTGAACAGTTGATATTCCCTCTCAGAGTGACATTCCCTCTGGCCTCTTTACTGGCGCTCTGTCCACTTTTCCATCACATTTGTATCCGGTTTTGCCTTGGGATTTTGGGAGGCATACTAGAGTGTTTACTCTGGAGGAGAAAATGGTGGCTATAGAGAAGCCTCCATCCATCCTGGGGTGAAAACTTACCAGCATGGCTCTTTGGGGTCACCACACTCCTGTCAGAAATCTCACCTGCACTTACTCTGTGAGCCCTATAGACTCATTGGTTCCCCATGAAGACCTCTGGTGGAATCAAACTTTGGTTTGCCATTAGGACCTTAGAAGACAGGGGTGGGGAAGAGACATTCATGTCTCCCCAGTGGGGTATGGGGCAGAGACATTCATTTTAGCAACCATCAGCAGTATTTCTCAACGTTAAGTCAGTTTCTTCTGAAACTAACTTGGCAGAGGCAGCCGGCCATATGTAGGTGTGGGACTGATTCTTCGTGTGCTCCCCGAAATCCCTCTACAGAGGCACTCACGCGCACACTAGTGAGTGCACACGCACGTACACATTCCAGTTAATTAGACAGGGCTTGGAACTCCACCATCACTGCCTCCCAGTGAATGCCAGCGGCACTGGGTTTTGTGCAACCACAGAGGGGGAATTGTCTGTCAGAGGGCTTTCCCTCTGCCAGGCCAGGAAACAAAGCGGATTGCCTTTGTTCACCCACAAGTTCTGTGTTCGTAGGAGAGATGCACCCGCGGCAGCATGGTCCTAGGAGCGAACAGCGTGTCAGCACGGAGCAGTGCGGGTAATGAGCGAACACCATCCGGCAAGGGGGACATACGGCTGCATGCTGCCCTTGACGTACTGTCAGGAATTCATGGCAGAGCTTGTTTCGCCAAATACTGCGCTGTGGAGGAACACGAACTCCAGCCTGCTTATCAAAATCTGACATTTCAAAATAGCCCGAGGGTTTTTTTTTTTTTTTTTTTTTAACTATTGGGTTTCCATGTCAACTGCGTGTCTGGCTTCATCTGCTGCCTGGCTTCCGGCCTGGGTGTCCCTTCGCCATGGAGAGGACAGAGTGTCTTTGTGTGTAGGCAGCTGAGGGCCACGCGCTGCAGTGTGCGCATGGTCACCATCCCTTTCTCCGGGCCCTGGGATGACTTGCCCCGTGCATAGTAGGGCCTCCTCTGAAAGGAGTCTGTGCGAGGCTGTCTAGAAATGGAGGCACACACTAGGGATGCTGGCTATGCTGGAACAGGCCTGGACACTGGACAGTGCACCTACTAAGATCTGTCTTTGTCTTCTGAGGAAACTTCGTGCTGGTGATGGTCAGGGAAATGCCACCCCAGAATGAAACCAAGCTGGTCTCCGTTCTGGAAGGATCCAAGAGTCCTGGAGGCTGGAGCCAAGTGGCTTGAAGTAGGGTTGTCGTGTCTGCCATAGGTCCCTAGCTGTTTTTGTTTGTTTCTGTTTTTGTTTTTCTGATGTTGAATGTTAGGGTTGTAAAGGAAGGTTGATACTAGCCACATGGCCCAATCCTGGAGACCTGAGAAGTTGAGGATCCCTTTAGTCTCAGAAGACTTCTAGGTAAGAGTGGAATGAAACAGAGGTGTGTCTGGTGTGTGGGAGACAGATGGCAGTGAGTTGGGGGAGGGAGGATAAGGGCTCCAGTACAGCCAGGTTCTTATGCATAGCAGGCCCTAAGCCATCCTGGCACCTTGAGGTTTCAGGCATTGGTCTGGAAAGGTTTTCCAGGGCTTCTGTGAAAACTGGGTAGCGTGTTTTTGTTTGTTTTGTTTTGTTTTTTTTTTTATGTGCATGAAATCAATGCCATGACCTCCTAGTTCCTGGGAGCTGGTACCACACCCTAGTCCTTGCAGGCAGACTCCTTATCCATTAGGTTACCCTGAGACCAGTAGTTTCCTAGTGGGACAGATCCCAAGCTGAAAGCTGCCAAATGCTTTAACATGGACCATGGCCCCTGAGGGGAGAGGATTTCTGGAAGAGCTTGAAGCAGGTTCAAAACAATAGGTGGGAGTGCTCCAGTGGAGTGGAGGGAGTCAGGGATCAGAAGAAAGAATAGCTGATACATCTGTCCTTCTCTCTCTGCTGGGTCCCTGGCAGGTCTGGATACAGTTATCCAGTTATAAGATTTGAGAAGACAGGGGCCCACCAACTGCATGGCTGTGCTTCCTCTTTCTGACTTCAGGGTTCCAGATGGGCATATGCGGTCTGTGGGCCATATTTCTGTATTGTTAGGTTTTGAAGAAATGTGTTTTGTAATCTCGCCACCAAGTAGGGCATGCAACACACATGAGCCTGGCCTTCAACGCTGGAACCATGGTTTTTGGGCCCTTCACAGAAAGGAAGACAGAGATGAGAGCCAGGAATAAGAAGACTTTGGGATAAAGAAAACTTTGGTGTCTTGGTCATCGGGTCTACTGCTGTGAAGAGAGGCTGTGACCATGGCAACCCTTACAAGAAAAAACCATTTCAGAGGTTTAGTCCATTGTCATTACGGTAGGAAGCATGACAGCATGCAGGCAGACATGGTGCTGGAGAAGTAGCTGAGATTTCTACCTCTGTGCCTGAAGGAAGCAGGAAGAGAGTTACACTGGGCCCATCTCAAACTTCTGAAAGCTTATAGCCCACCCCCAGTAACACTCTTCCTCCAACAAGACCACATCTACTCCAAAAGGTCATACCCTCCTAATGGTGCCCTTCACTATGAGCCTACGGGGACCCCTTGTCATTCAAACCACCACATGTAGCCAAGAGACTGGAGGGCTGAGGGTTGGGACAGATGCTCTAGCTGGCAGCTCAGGGGCCAAGTTTCCAGATCTGTGTGATTTGGAACAGTGAGACCCCAATTCATAGAATCTCCCTCCATTGAACTCTTTGAAATACCCACTAGTGAAGTATCATGACCAAAGATAGAACCATGGCCTAAGTGACCGTGACAGTCAGGCCACTGCCGTGCGGGTTGTCTAGCAAACATCCTTCAGTAGCCTACCACAGGAGCACTGATAATGTCACTTGTAGATCTAAAGGTTTGCAGAGCAGGACTCCATAGTCTGGACAAAGTAGTCTTGGGCATTCTCTGTGTGCCTTTAGCATCTCTACATTCATATCCTCTTGGAATGGTCTTGTCATGGTACATCCCTGGCATATAAGACACCAAACTGAAACACTCCCAGGCTCAGCCAGACTGCCTAGAGGAAGCTCACTCACTATGCATCCTTTGTGAGGGCGAGATACTGGGCTGAGCAGCGTTACAGGGGATGAGGAAAAATGCACTCTCAAGGCATGAACAAGAGGGAGCAATAGGGAGAGATGGCATGGTAAAGAGTGATAGAGTTTACATCTTGGAACATGGAAGCCAGCATGTGTCAACTGTCAGGATTGGCTCCCTCATACCTTCTCCTCCTCCTTTCTAATATCTGTTTTATTTGGGTCTAATAAACTCTGCAGTGTGTTTATTTTAAATGTCATGTGTGTGTGTGTATGTGTGAGTGTGTGCACATGTGTGTGTTAACATATATATTCAGGTTTGTTTTAAATGTGACTAAATTATATACACATATATACATCTACTTATACACACATATGTTTATTTACAGGCACACGCATGCATACACAGGCACCACGGTCAGGGAGAAAGGAGGCAAGTGCTTGCGTGGGCTTGAAGACCTCTAGGCTGGAGACATTGCCTTCTTTCTTTCTCAGCTCCAATCCAGCCAGGCTGAATTCTACTGAGAAAAATACCCCAGGGCCTTCTGCTGACCTGCTGAGTAATTGCCATTTTCAGACCTTGCTTTCTCGGTAAATAATGACATTTCTCATCTCACGGAGGATGCAGGCTGTATGAAAATGAGGATAAGGTCAGTTCAGCCAAGGCCCTGGAGAGGAGGCCAGAAAAGACCCCGGTGGGCTCCCAAATTGGTTTATTTGCCAGATAATCGGAGACGAAGAAGACTCCGTAATAGGACATGGGCTTCTTTGTAGACCTCAGCTCTGTAGGGGGAGCACGGTCTGCGGTCTCACGGATTCTTGGGTAGAGAAAGCTCTCTGATTTCCCTCTTGGCACCCGGAATGAAACAAAGAGAATTACTGTGTTGACTTTTCCTAAGACGAAGTTACCTTTACATGAGTGTAGTTTATCAACTTGGCTTTTCTTTTCCATCTGGATGCATTCTTAAGCCGGCAGTGCTGACGAGAGACTTTATGTGTGTCAAGTGGCTATCAGGAATACTACCGAAGTATTTGGTGTGGGGGACAGGGATAGTAGCTTTGGATTCCTGCAGCCTGATGGCCCCTTACCTAAAGAGCACCTGCTCATGGCAGGGGAAATGGTGAACAAGTCTGTGAGGAGACACAGGTCTCTGCAACCAGCTGTGATCCTACGGTTCCAGTAGGACCCAGTGCAACAGCCAGACTTCAGGGATCAGTCAGTCCAAAACTGTCACTCCTAGGAAATGTGGCATTTCAGTTGAGTCTGAACCCCAAGAAGAAGACAGCTATGACCAGACAGGCCTGGGTCAGAGTAGGTTGGGGCATATAGGCAGGGTGATGCCTGGAACCCGGAGCTTCAGTCCTCTTGATTTGAGCTGATTCTAGGAGAGAAGAAAAAGGCACCCTCTGGGTGACCTTGGATGTGTTGAATTGTGCCCATGGGTCTTCTCCAGCCCAGCCTGGCCTTCCTGATTACCAGGAATTCATGGCACCTGAGAGATTCTGTTTTGATTGACAGCTTGACTCAATCTTCTTTAACAATGAAGAGGTCCCTTGGTTCTGTCACAGAGAGAAGCATCCAGAGCTAAGTGGACTGCCCACCTCTGGCCCAGCCCCTGTTTTGCCATGTCCGTCCTGGGTTGGCCTATTCCCCACACCCGTTCACCTGCCTATGCCAGACTGTGCTCTCTCTGCCTGTACTGGGGATAGTCCTGATTCATGGCCTGGCCACGGAGACTAAGGTGCTTCTGGCTGAAGCAGAATATGTCTTAACGGTGACCTTTTGTCCTGTGGCAAGAAACAACATATGAGGGGAAAGGCCTCACACCGTGGCTGCAGTAGGTTGGGAATTGAGGCGATGTAGTTGCTACACTAGAACACCTAGTAAGCATCACGGGACCTGGGATAGAGCTGTCAGACCTGGGAGACTGTCTGCACAGGACAGTTTCTAGTCACTTGAGGTCCAGAGACTTGACTCTGTAGAGAAAGTCAGCCAATACCCAGCCCCCCTACCCCAGGTACCCCCTTTATCTGTATAAGACCTTGTACTCTTGACCTACAGGTCTCCTGCAGACACAGTGGGGGGAGAGTCTCAGCATGGTGAGGAACACCACTCCAGACTGGTTCTGGGGCTTGCGTTTTGTCACACTGGATGGCCCCTCTGTGCTGTCCTGAACCCCAGCTGGCTTCCCATTCTCTTTTGGCCTTCCCCCTCAAGATTCTGGGCTAAAATCTTTTCATAAAGTCAATTGCTACTTCTTTTTAAAACCTTAATTGATCTTTCACAGCTTAACACTTATTTTCAATGTGCTTTGATCACAGTCCCCCGTTAGCCTCTCATCTACCTCCCACTGAACCCCCTCTTTTTCAAAAAAGTCCCCCACCCCCCCACACACTTTCATGTCTTTTTGGTGTGTGTCTCACGGCATCTAATTCCGGTTGCCTACATGAGGATGGGAGGGGCTTATATCCTTGAACAGGGCATCTTGCCAGCAGCTAAGGCAATGAAGAAAACGACTTCCTCTTCCCCTATCAAATTCTAACTTAGCTTCCCAGGGAGGGCTAGGACCTTGTGAGTGACGCTCCTTGACTCAGATGGGGAGGTAATGGGATGGATCTTGTGCAGAGAGCAGGGCCACAACAGTTTCTGTCGTATCTAGAAGATAGTGTTTTCCAGCCTTCCTTCCCATTCTCTCCTTCTTCCCACCACCTCCTCTGTCATGCTCCTTGACCTTGACCTTTGACCTTTGCGTGGGCACAATACAGGTGTTCCTCTTAGAGCTGACCCCTCAGCAGTCACTTATTCTTGGCACTTTGACCCATTACAGGTCTCTGCATTAACCATTCCTCACTACAAACAATTCTGTCTCTCCCCATGGTGCAGTTCAGAACTTGCTCACCAATGAACCTCGAGAGCAGGTGGCCTCAGTCCTTGCTTCCAGTGTCTAGAAGATGGCCTATCAGGCCATTTCCAACCTCAGTGTACAGAGCAGCTCTTTACCAGAAGCCATCCAGATAGCTCCTGTCCTGAGGTGGGCTCTTCGCACCCATGTGCAGCGCTGGAATCTGAGGACCTGCAGTGATGCTCACAAAAGGGATGCAGAGACCCAGGGTGTGGGATATTCCCAGGAAAGCTGAAGAGGCTCTGGGAGCTGGAACCCAAACCGCAGCCCTCTATGCAACCCTTACCACTCCAGGACTTGGGTGACTAAGGACCTCTTTGAAGTGACCCAGTGACCCCAGGAGACTGTTCCACTGGGTTTGTGTCTACAGGGACAGCCTTCTGAAGGCTCCTGAGGCTCTTGTCTATGTCTGTTTTGCAGAAGTGGACTGTAGTGAGTGGACAGTAGGGGACCTACCCAGGAGCACACAGTGAGGAGAGTAGTGGGGTCTGAGTCCCACAGCCTCATGCCCAAGCCCCAGGTGCTTACATGTATAAAACCTGTCCTGAGATGCTCTCAGATCCTATTCCCTGCATGCACCTCCCCCAAAAAACCAAGACTGGAGAAGTATCAGTGTTTATTGCTAACCTATCAGCCAAATGCATCCTTTCCCAGGGCAGAGGTTGGGTCCCAGTCAATTTTTGTAATAACATTTGCGGAACGTAAAGACAAAAACCTTCATAAAAAGATCATAAAATATAATCACGACTGCGAAACTGGCTGGAGTGGAGGGGAGGTGACCTTTCAGGCCATTCTCTGGAGGAAATGTCACCCAGAAGAGTGGGCTACGAGAGCTTCCATCACAGGGCAGCTTCCTCCTGGGCTTTCAGCCACCCTTCCGAGAAAGAAGCTGAGAAAGAACTGTCACAGGAGTTAAGTGGTACCCCTCCCCATGTGTCTGGACCAGGGATGGTCTGGATGAGGGTAACTATAGAAACTCTTGTAGCCCAGTCAGTCAGGAAGAACCTCCAATTGAATGGGGGGGTATTCACATGATTGTAGCCTGCTAGAAGACTTGGAGGTGCAGGAATTGGGGCAAGGGTCCCATGGAGTTGTGCGCTGCCAACTGGACTCGGTCATACCAATGAGTGACTGTCAGTGGCTATGTGCCCAGCACCCTTGTCACCTGGGTTTTGCATAAGACCTGCTCGAAGCTCTCCAGAGCCCAGCAACTCCTTCATCCAGAGCATGTGGTAGCCTCAAAATCAGGAACTTCAGGACTATTATTTCTCCCAATGGATCACACAGCTTTGTTGATACCTTGATGCGCTCCACCGTCTGAGAACAACAGTCTCCAGACCTAACTGCCCTCCCAAGTTCATTTGATCTAAATTACCACAGGCCATTGCAGGATGCCCCAGCCAAAATGGACGGAGGCCTCCCAATGCTGGCTGAGATCACAGCACCCTGCTCTGTCTTAGCACTGCTGTGGACCTGGCGCATCATTCTCTCCAAGTTATTTGCCCATTTTATGTAAAGATGCCCGAACCGATGTGTCCACCGGGTACTGTCCCGGGATCCTTTCCTTGAACCGAGACCCAGTTCTAGGCTTGTCAGGGCCTCCATCAGATCTCAGTCCAGCAGACATCTGACAAGGCTTTGCATTGTTGAAATATGCAGACCTCTGCACTGAATACTAATTTGGGCTTCATTCAAATGAGCAGTGGCACCAAGAGGGCGGGAATCGTGTTAATTACATTAGCGCCATGCCAGCTTTCTCCTGGGGCTGCAGAGGAGCGGGCGCCAGCTGTGTGAGGTGGCTTGCATTTTGTTTGCACTTTTTGAATGTTCCGATGCACACTAAGCAATGGCTTTGAGGACTCGCCAGGTCCCATGACGTCTACGGATGAGAACGTGTGTGCATGGGGAGACTGTCTAAGTCATGGGGAGACCTACCTGACCTGAGAGCTTTCTGACTTACCTATTTTTACTGCCCTTCAGGGCCAGTACGACACACCTCAGCCTAGGCAGAATCTGCAAAGAAGGTAAACTTAGGGTTCTATATCTCAATCTGGTTGGAAGAGCATGGCCCTGCATGATCAGAAGTGAGGTGAAGCTCCCAGAACCTTCTCTCTCACACAGGGCAAGAGGCAGGCCATATTTCCTCAGAGGAAGCATCAGCCTGTCTAATCCTAGGGTTTTGTCAATGGAAGGAAGAATGTTCAAAGAAATGAATGAAGCCACCTCCAAATACACCCCCAAGTGATGCTGTACCTCAAGCTCCAAGGAGATTGCACTTGTAAACTCTACCTCATGCCTCCTACTAATCAGCTTTCCCTCTGCCTGGTAAACTCACCTTTCCAACCATAACCACAGCTTCCATTTTGCCTAGTGTCCTAGGGATCCTGACTGCTTTTCCATGAATTTTCTGACAGACATGTCCAAATGTTTGGTGGGCCCTGTCTCAGCAGGGGCTGAAAGTGTCACTGGATAGATGTGTGGCCACTATTATTTGACAGTCTTTGTGGAATTAAGCTAGGTATGGGGTGGCACCTGTTTTAAAGGTGGGTGAGGTTAGGTTTCCTAGAGTCCCCTATTCTACACTGTATGTGCCTATGGGGCAGGTCAGACCAGATTCTGGTGGGAACCTTGAAGATTATAGAGAACCTGTCTTGTGTACTGTATGAATGTATCACCTGCCAATTAAAAATCCCATGGCCTATAGGAAATGGTAGAGTAGAGGGTGGGGCATCTGGGAGGTAGAATGAATTCTGGGATAGAGCCAAGCATGGAAGATTTTCCCAGGCAAGGCGTGGCAATACAGACACAATACAGGTACAGTACATGGTACCTGAGTACAGGTAACTAGGCATATGACAGAATGTAGATCAGAATAAATGGGTTAATTTAAGTTACAATCTACTCAGAGAAGAGCCTAGCTATATGGTCAAGGTATTTGTAAATGTATTTTGAGTCTGGGTCTTATTTCTGGAGGATCATGGGGCTGGGATGAGGAACTGAACCGAACTTCTGCAGAGAACGAGGGTGGGGAAGGATGAGCTGGAAGCCTCATGAGTCCCCAAGAAAACAGTAAGAGGAGGGTCCATCCCTATCACAAGTCTTTTGTCAGCAGGTACCCCCAAGTCTAATAGGATAGAAGCACTCATTAACTATGAATGAGTGAGTCAGAGAGATGGGGGGAAAAGAGGGAGTGAGGAAGGGAAGGAGGAAGGGAGGAAGGGAGAAAGTGAGAGAGAGAGAGAGAGAGAGAGAGAGAGAGAGAGAGAGAGAGAGAGAGAGAGAGAGAGAATGTCCAGGAATGTATGCTTCATGTGTGCTGGATTCTCCACTTTAAGTGACCATGTTCCACAGTCTAAATTACCAGCAAAACTTGTCCAGCAGATTCTCCTGAAGTTCCTGGTAGCTGGATCAAGCAAAGGGTAGAGATACAGAGCCTAGGTTGACCTGGAATCCTAGAGATCAATGACTGAGCCTCCCATCATCAATGGAATTGCCCAGTTAGTGGAAAATAGTCTCCAGAGTGAGTGGAAGACCCTAAGTTGCTCTGGGTAAAATGTACCTCCATTGAGCCTCACCCAGACAGTGCTTACTCCTGTATCTCATCCTCTTGAAGTCCTTACAGGCAGTCCTTGCTGAGCATCTGTGGCTTTCTCCCTGGTGCTCCTGGCGGAGTATACATGGCTTTCCCCTAAACAGCCCAGGCACGTAGGGTCACCAGGCTTGAGTCAGGCTTGCCCATGTAAGTACATATTCTTAGCAAACACATTCTAGAAGCAAGATTATCTGGGGATCTGTTGGTGATCTTGTTAATGCTGCTTTGTCTCCAAGAGCCAAACAGAAAGGATGATATTAGGTTCCTTGTGTTACAAATTTGTCAGCACACCTACCTTTACAGTATCAAGGAGTCAAGGGCAGTGTTGATGGAACAAGTCACTGATGGTGCATGGAGTTTGTCTAAAATCGAGTAGGCCCAAGTCTTCATTCTGTGGTCAGCCTTGTGCATCATATACCCAACACACCAATAGTCAAAGGTACACAAGGAAGTCTCAGGAGACCCAACGGCGGTGCTTGCTTCTTGCTAGTAAGTTCTAGAAACCCCTGGCTCCAACTGAATGTGTAGAGAGGCCCTGCCATCTGCTATGAAATAAGGTTCTCAGGCAGTAGGTTGCTCCTGTAGGCTGCCCTGACTCGATTCAACAAGGATTGAAAGTCGCCAGTTGGCCAGACTCAGTCTTCATCTCGTTTGAAGGGTTTGTTTTTCCAGACTCTGTCCAAGTCTGCTTTAATCCACCCAAAGAGGAGCTAAGTTTGATAAATAAAAGAAGATTAAAAATGGTAGAGAAAAATGTGTTCCCCCCCCTCAGCTCCCAAGAGAGTACTGCCAAAATTGAAGTGTAGAAACAAAAATAGAAATGATCAAAATGTCTGATGGTATCTATATTTTCCAATGAAAAGGCAGAGGCAGCCTGCAGCAGAGCCAGTCAGGGGGAGATCCGTGAGCCTAGCAGCTGACCTCATCTCTCAGGGCAGGTGGAAAGCAGGTTGGAGCCCACCTCCTCCTTTTGCAGATTTTATAGGTCATTCTCTGTAGAAGGTGGTAGTGATGACAGTGTGTCCAACAGAGAGAGATCAAGGGGGGGGGGGGTCCCTGAGTTGCTCTGGGGCCTATTGGGCACTGGGAATTGGAGCTGCCAGAAGATTCCCCAGAATGCTAAGACCCCCCCCCCGTCACTGAGCCCCATCCTTTGAAGGGAGTTATGGAGGCTTTTCCCATGATGTTCACTTAATGTTGAGCCTGAAGCCACTATTCTGGATGGGAAGCAGGGCAGGAGGTGTGTGTTCTTTGTACAGGGAGTGGCCTGCGTGGAGCACCGGGGTAGCTGTGCTGAGAGAAGGGTGTAGCACTGGCAGCTCAGTCAGACCTAGGCCCTCAGTGATTTAATTTTCACCACAGCCTCTAAGCCAGTGGTCCTCAGAACCAGCTCCAGTACATCCAGTACACCTAGAGACACAGTCCTGTTCTCTGATGCCCCTAGGCCTGTGGATTGAGAGCTGAAGGCCCAGGCTCCCTTGTTTTCCTCTGTGGTCCTATTGCGTGTTCTAGTTAGCAGTCTTCTGCTCTGAGACAGAGGACAGAGCACCCCCCATCATGTTTCCAAGTGCACAGTGGAGAATTAATGTAGGAATTGCCCTTACATTCTGTGGCCATTTTGATAATGGGAGAAATGGTATGCGTGTGCATGTGTGTGTGGATGCATTTTTATGTATATGTGTGAGCATGAATGTATATGTGTATGTTTACATGTGTTTGCATGTGTGGTATGTATGTATGCATATGTGTGTGTGTATATATATATATATGTTTGTATATGGTATGTATGTGTGTCCATGATTTATGTGTGTGTGTTTGTGTATGAACATGTGTTGTTCTTTTCTGCACATTCTAATGTCTGAGTGGTGGAAGTCATGACCTCTCGATGCTGGAGAACTAGGTCAGAAGACTTGAGCATGTTGGGTTTAGATTCTGCCTCTTCACAAAGTCCCTTCAACTGTTCTGTGACCTAGCAACACCTGGAATTTTGACCTCTGATTCTCCTTGCCAAGTAAGACAATGGCCAAGATGATGGCTTAAAATATCCCATGTTATCATGCTCCTCAAAGCTCCCCTGGCATTTCTACCAACATGGGCCATGACCTTGAATGTGACTTGCTGGGTTTACATCATCATGAGCTTGCTTGGATTCTTCCCTAGTCTGTACATGCTTTAAATTACCCATTACAGCTGTTACCACAGCATTCTGGATCACACACCAGGAAGCCATCTGTGACCGTGATCAGTTGGATGGTCTTGGTTGAGTGTCTCTAAGTCAGCAATAAAAGAGTTAGCTCCAGTCTGCACTCTAGGCTTCAGGGCATGAATGTGGGCTACACTGGTTTCAGACTGTGAAGTGGGTTCATGACTGTTCCTTACAGAGCAGGCAGAGCCTCAAATGCCAGCACTCCACATTCCTATATGGTAGTAGAAGTTCTACTAACTGCAACTGGACATGTACTGGGCTTCTGTGTTAGTTGTGTTCTATTACTGTGATAAAATACCATGACCAAAAGCAACTCACGAGAGACAGACAGACAGACAGACACACACGCACGCGCACACACACACACACACACACACACACACACACACAGAGAGAGAGAGAGAGAGAGAGAGAGAGAGAGAGAGAGTTTATTTTGGCTTATGGCTTATTCATGGAAAGGAAGGGATGGTGGCAGGTGAGGAGAGCAAGAATCTGAGATGTCCTGTCTGCAGCCGTAAGCCAGGGACAGAGAGAAAAAAAACTGAAAGTGGGGCTGGTCATTCTCAAAACCTGTCCCAGTGTCATGCTTCCTATACCATATCCAAAAAGTCTCATAACCTCTCCAAACTGCAGTACTGACTGAGGACCAAGAGTTCAAGCATAGCCTATGGGGAGCATTTCTCATTCAACCTACCACAGCCACCATTTGTGGGCAGGAGTAAGCATTCTCTCAACACACAGCCAGCCTCCATATCTCTCTTCCTCTTTAGGCCTCTTTACTCCGTTTTCCACAGCACCAGGCATGCAGCAGGTGCTTAATAAATGCTTACCTCTTTACTGAACCAACCTAGATTGTTTCCACTAAATTCTTTGCCTTTCTGAAATGTAAGGATGCAGGGCCACTCTATTCGTGTTGTAATGAGCCAAACTGACTGGTTGTAGAGTGTGGAAGGGCTTTCAAATGTGAGGTACAGATTTGTTGGCCGGAAGTGACACAGTTCTCTCCTAAACATGGCAAGCAAACACTCTGCTTCCTTAACTGGATCCAACCTGATTCTCCCAGCTAGCTGCAATGTCCATGAACCCTCTCTTTGTTTCTGTTCTTTTCATTCCAATGATGAGGATCAAGGCTGTGTTGTCTGCCATTGGTAGATCATCCGGCTCTGGCCTGATGCTTACACCCTCCCCCGACATCAACGTGTTTGAGTAACACAGACCCTCATCAAATGCCAGGAATGACCTGGATTTGAGAGACGCTGAAACTTACTGGCAGAGCACGAGGTGTGCTCTATTCCAGATCCATGCTAATCTGAACTTTGGTTTAGGGAGTGATTCTGCATACATTTCAGAAGTGGCCCTGATTGGAATTTAAATACCATTCATCTATTCATTTGGTGGCATTTGGAGGAAGGGACACGGTGGCAATGCCAAACTGGATGCAGAAGCTCAACAGAGACAGAGGCAAGTACAGGTGCTTCTCGGGGATCCAGTAGCTTTTGGCCAACCCTGTGCATACATCCATCCCTCTGACAGGGATGTGACCAGGCCACTGCTGTGCTTTGAGCTTTGGGGCTCAGACAACCTAGGTTGGCATTCCTCTCCACCTTAACTATAGAGGCTTTGAGGTTTGGCTGAAAATGCACCTACATGCATACTAAGGCAAGTCACTGGCCTTGCCCAGGTGTGTGGGCTACTCACAGTGGCATTTCACAGAGCCAAGACCCTACCAGAGAGCTACACACTTTCAAGGACTTGCTCTCGTAGTTGGTGTTCACTGACAACCCACTCTGCCCTGGGCATGGATCCAAGTGATTTGTACACAGTGACTCATCCTTTCACAACCACCCCCCCCCATCAGGTGCCACAGTGGTGGGCCCTCTTTCCAAGCAGGAGCTGAGTCACAGAGCATTTAAACAATGGAGCACATGAAGCGACCAGCGTGTGACGGAAGCTGGTACCTTGGCTTCTGTGCCTTGAGGATGCCTGCTGAGTACTCACTGGGTACTCCTCTAATTCTGTTCCTTCTCTGCACAGTCATTCCTTATCCCAGTGGGCCTACTCTGTCCCCAATGTACAGCCTACTGAGAACAAGACACTCTTAGACTTAAGGTCCTCTCCCACACCAGCTATGAGGGGATGGAGAGGCCATGAGACAGAGATACTGGAACCACTTGTTCCTTGCCTTAACACTTGGGCTGTGTGAGGGTTGAGTTATTTTGTGACATCCGAAGAATCTGAAATTTAGTAGCTGTTCAGCAAGCACTGGGTGAGTGAAGGAAGCCAGAAGCAGAGGTCTCCTGATGCCTCAAGATTTGACAAAGCCCCCAACTCCCCCACAAGAATAATAATAATGTTAATGGCCTTGTAGTGTAGAACAAGCTCCATCCAAGAAGACTCGAGCACCGGTTTAGCCCTCTGAATAGATCCTAGGGAGAAGGGCTGAACACCAACTCAAAGCAGAGCTCACAGGATCCCAGGCAGCTGTTCAGGTCTTGTTGGTAGATAGCCAGGAGCCCTTGCTTGCTAAGGGAGTGTGTTCAGGCCAAGGTCTCCTAGATATGGAAGTCAGGGTTAGTTAGTACTCCTTTCTCCTACAGATTTCTATAGTATGCTTAAGTAGTGGGCAGTGTCCTGGCTTCCCAGTGGCCCAAACTGTTATTTCTGAACTGGCCAGAGTCCAGTGTGTCTGTTTATAGATCAGGTTGACTTGTAGAAAATGCTGAACTGGTTTTTAGCTGTTGGGGCATCATAACACATACACATTAGGAGGAGAGACAGAGAAGGGGAAGCTATCTTAGGTCTCTTGCTCAGGTAAAACACTGTGACCCAAAGCAACTTGGGCAGGAAAGGGTTTATTTCACCTACAGTCTGTCACATAGGGATGTCAGGCCAAAGTAGAGCTGATACAGGGCTTACAGATGAATGCTGCTTACTGGCTTGTTCCTCGTGGCTTGCTCAGTTGGATAAACCACCTGGCCTGGGGAGGCACCATCCACAATGAGCTGGGCTCTCCCATGTCAATTATCAGTCAAGAAGATGACTGACCACTCATTTGGTCATATACCAGTCTGGTGAGAACATTTTTTCAAATGAACTTTCTTCTTCTAAAATGACTCTAGCGTGTAGTGTATCCAATTGACACAAAACTAGCCAATAAAGAAGTGGGAAATTGCGAAGGAGATACATAAGGGTTTCCAAACCAAGAGGCCTTACTAATCAAACCATGACAATGTCAACCTCCCAGCTACCTCTCTTCCAGGGCACCTAAAATGAAGTCTGTTGGCCAGTCAGTGTCCTTTTACATTTGACAAACATGCTGAAAGCCTGACCTCAATTCTCCTCTTGATGTGTCCACAGAAGATTCTCTGGTCCTACTGTAGAGATGAGGCAGGGCTGGGAGCCATCAGCCAGGCCAGTGACTAGTCAGGCTAGTGGTGTGGCATGGGCCACTGCATGTGTTGCTAGGATAAGGTGTGATCGTGGGGACAGGCTGGTTCCATACAGGCCACTATTAAGGCCAAGGCAGGCAGAGGCTGGGGCTTCCAGAATAGCAAGGGATTGCCAACTATGCCTGTTCCTGTGGCTGCTGCTCATCATTGACTTCATGGGAGAAAGATGTAGCTGATGTCTTGTCTGTGCCTTGGGGGAATTACAGCCTGATTAATTAGGGATACCTGCTCTGTTACTGGTTAGAGGCATGCGCAGGAGGCACTGGTTATAAGATGGGAGGATAAACCCAGCCCTGGATAACTCCATGAAAGCAAAATAAGAAGGGGGAAACTGGATGGAAGATGGAATATACAAGAATCTAAGGACTAACATAGAGATCTACTGGCAGACTTTTCAGCCCTAGTCAAAGCATGTGTCCTGTCTCCATCCAGCCCATGGTTCCTATTACCTCCCAGGCTCAATTGTCTAGGATCTTTTTGCATGTCAAACCTGTGGCTCAGAGGTATGTAACTACTTTCCTAGGACCACACAGCAGGCAGGGTGTGGGACCTGGGTGTGGTAGGTCATAGACTAGGGCTCCTTCATCTAACTGATCCCTGCTTTGTCCAACCAGAGTCTCACTTCTGGTCCAGGTGCCTCAAGAACTACCAAGGCAACATGTGCCCAGAACGGTGTTGTCCAGCCACTGATGCGTCACCAAGGGTGAGACAGAGCAAGCTGTCACTATAGGCTCTTTCTTGAGTCCCAACCTATTCCTGCTTCAACAGTCATGAAGTTGGTTGCTATGGAGATCTTCCATCCCTGTGAACCACACCCCTTCACACCCCCAAAGCAGCACCATTCATTTGCTCATTCCCTAGCACCCTCTAGGAACAGGATGACCTGTGGAATCTGTAAAGTAGATGTGCCAGGTGGGACTGTGGCTTTTGCTGCCATAACCACACTGCTGAGTGGTTAGCCATCCTCCTATGGTCAGTGGCTGATTTGGCCTAGACAGGACTGTTTCCTGGGTATTCTGTCTGGCAGGGAGACTTGTGACAAATGAGTCTGAGAAGAGGGACACACCAGATGAGAGTTAAGCATCCTACCCTCCCCCAAAGGCCTGGTCTTAGCTGGGAGGCCTCAACCTGTTGAAGTGATGGTTGAATGGAACTGGTTTCTAGAGTTGGGGCAGCAAGGACTAATTTTCCTTGCTCAAAATGGAGGGGCAGACAGGTCCTTGACCCTGAAATGGAGACTCAGAGGATTGATGCAGTTTTCCTTTGACTGTGGATGAGTGTGGCCCGGTCCAGTACAAGCAGGGTTTGTACAGCCTCCTTGTGTTCCGCCATCTCTGGAAGAGAACTACATGAAACAGCAATGCCTCCCGTGAGTATTCCCCTGTCTGAAGAGCCTTGTCCTGTAGATGCTGGTCTGGGATCACTTCTCCCTTTGCCTTCTGGGGAGGGGGTTTGGCAATGCGGTGGGACGTTGGCAGCAGTGTTACTAAACCCAAGAGAAGAAACAGAGGGCCTGCAGAAACTCACATCTCATATAGGCATAGAAGGGCCTCTGTCACTTTCTGCAGAGGCCTTGGGTCTGGCCTTTTTCTACCTGCATTCCGTTCTCTTTTTCTGGCTCTGTTCTGGTTCTGCAAGGCTGTGTGCTTCCCGGGCATTCAGCATTTCTTTCAGGAACAGAAGAAACCACCTCATGGATTCTTGGCTACAATGGGACTCTTGCTACTCCGTCAGTAGGGCAAGGCCCTTACTTGTCTTTGTGCTGTCCCGACCCACCAGTCCGGAAGGTCATTGTTGGGTCAGGAGGAGCTGAGAACCCATTCTGAGGTGGGCAAAGATGCCTTTAGAAATCCCTCATAGCTACAAATAAGCCCTTAAGGTTTAGCTACTTGCTGAATCCCCCAGGACCAGCTTGAGGTCACCATGGGTGTACATGTAAAGACACACCTGTCCTGAGATTCCCCAAGGGCCAGTGAGAGACTGTGTCCTCCTCTATTCAGACAGAGAATGCTGCCTTCCCAGGTCAGAGCCCCATGCCCTCTTTGCTGATCCAGCCTAATTGGATCAATCGTTCAAAAACCCCTCAAGGGTCTCTTGAGTCCCAGGCAGATGGGGACCTCCTCTATGAGGGTCCCCTGTAGATTAACTGAGCTTACTTGAGTCATTGATTTTTGTCAAGGGTCTGTTCATCATGCTGACATCTGGAAAAACCTTAAATAAATATTTATCATTCTCAGAGGGACCTGGCTCCCAGAGAGGGAGTAGACGGTTCCACTGGAATTCTTGCTGGCCGATCATACCAAGCAGCAAAGAGTTCTGTACCACTCTGGATGAAATTTGGGATGGCTGCAGTATTCGCCATTGATGGGATTCCCTGTTGAAAATCCTAGACTAAGGCCTGCTGAAGACGATGCAAAGGAAAGATTGTTGGCTCATTCATTTACCAACCCACCCAGCCTTTCTTCTTCCCATCTTTCCTCCTTCCCCTCTCCCTCTGTCTCCCCTCTCTTGTTCTTTTGCCTTCACACCCTCTCTATCCACAACTCTCCACCCTTGTTCTATTGGGGCACAAAGGAATCTGCTGTGTAAACCAAGAGGAAACCTCAACCTAAAAACTGCCCGTTCATCTGCCCTGCAGGACAGACTTGCTCAACAAATGCAGGCCCGATTCTACTTCCTGGGTCATCATTGTCACTTCCTGGTAAGCATCCCTGATTGTCTATGTGATTTGGAGTATTCTTTACTCCTTATCTCCATCCCTCCCCACTCAGACCTTCTTACTGACCATCTCTCTTCTTGGGACCGCCTACCCTTGCCCAAACCTTTGACCTCATATCTGGCTTCCTCCACCCATCTGCTTGTCCAGAGTTGATCTCATCAGAGCATTCTTTCCTATTCTTTCTCTTGGCTGGTTGTACATCCTGCAACCTCATAATGGTCACCACCCTCCTACATGGCTTCATGTATTTATATGATGCCTCCCTGCCCAATGAGGCTTCAAACCATGGCTGGTATATGTCCTCCCTGCCCTAGCTGAATTGAGAAGTCCAAGACATCGAAGAACCTTGTCCCAGCCTAAACACTTACTCATAAGGTTCCTGGAAGGTCCAAGGAATTGGGAGGGAGAGTGAGAGGAACAGACTGGTTCCCTCCTCAGCATAACTAGGGCATCTAGAAAGAGATTTGGATTTTATGAAAGCTGTATGTCTAGGGGTAAGATAGCTTGAGAAGGCAGGGAAAGGAATCCTGAGGGGGAGTTCATGCATGGGTGAAGTTGGGTGTAGACTGGGAACTGCTCCAGGGCTGGAGCTGCCAGTTTGGGGACTGCTGTGTTGGAAAGAGGCATACTAAAAAAGAGAGGCAGAAATGGGTCTGGGGAGCGGTCCGAGGGTCAATCCTGGTGGACTTCTGAGAGAATCGTTGAGAAGGGTTGCAAGATCAGACCAGTGGACAGGAATACAAGGACTCATAGCCTCTTGTGCTTGCTACTGGAGTGGGTTTTGCCATTCTTTCCCAAGTCCTCATGTACCTGTTTGTCTCCTTTTGTCTGGGCATGATGAGAGGGTCTCAAGAGTCTTCCTAAGGTGACCTGAGAACCCTCTGTGCAGATGTGTGCTGTCCACTCAAGTCTACCTAACTTTGGCTGCAGCACGGTCCTGATTTTTCCCATCCTTCATCTAATCAGCTGCAGGCTTCTCTCCTCTCGGGGGCATGTAAAGGTCAGAGAAGGTATCACCCAAAGGATGGCTTGTGCTTGTCCATGGAACACATGGCCCATGCCCAGCCTTTGGGTACCTTCTCTGCCTGGTGTGGATCATCCTGCTTGCTCTACATCCATCCTCCCCAAAGGAGCATCAAAGCAGATATGGAAATTCCTCCAAAGTGCCAAACCTCAGCTGGCTTTTCATCCAGCCTCAGCTCCTCATAGGTTCGCCTCCCACCTGGGCTCCTGGGATCAGGGCAGCTTTGAAGAAAAAGAAGAGGCCCAGCAAGGCAGTTTCTTGGGGGTGCTCCTTGGGGCCTGGGGTGTGCTTTGAAGGTGAAGCAGTTTGATTACCTTATTCCGTCATTTTCTTCCCGTTAATGAAACCTGGGATAGGAAAGAAATGAGCGCAATCCAGCGCTGACGGAGGAGCTTGCCCATTTTCTCCTCACTCCTTGGGTTTTTTTTTTTTTTTTGAAAAAAAAATCAAAACCAGTTATGATTAATACAGTACATATTAAAACTTTTAACCTGGTACCTTTGTAAAGTAAAAAATGTTCCCAACATATTACATTTTTAATCACATGAGTTAATTACTCTTTAGGGAGGCTCTGGAAGTTCTGGAAAGGAGGGCATTTCAGGATTTCAAAGAATGAGACAGAAACTGTCATTTTAATGAGAATGCAAATGAGGATCTTTAAGGTTCATTGAAGGTCACAGCAGCTTAATCATCAAATTACTATGGTCATTTATTGCCAGTAACAAATGAATATTGAAAGCTATTGTTTTAACAGATTAGACCTCCAAATTATTATTATTCCAAAATTTCCCAGGTGCCTGAATATAATTTAAGAATTATTAATGTTGGGATTCTCTTCAGACCAGCAGGCTTCTCTCCAGGGAAGTTAGTCCTAGAAAGCTGTTGTCTTCTCTGTCCCCAGATATCAATTGCAGGATCTTCGCTACAGTCTTCAACACTGGGCCCAGGTCTGTCTACTCAGGAAAGGGTCCCCAAACCATGATGGCCTCTCAGGGGAGCAGCTGTTTTATGTCCTCAGGAATGTCTTAATAGTGCCCTCGCTGTATCAGCACAGCCAGTGAGGAAGTGAGAACAGAGGAGGAGAATGGTAAAGTCACCATCAGCATCCACCATCCACGGAGCAGGAGCAGAGGAGAGGGCCTGTTACCACAGATCCACTGTGTCCTGCTCTGTTCCTGTCAAACTCACTTGTTCCATGACAGCCCAAGGCTAGCATACAACAGGCTTTGTGGTGCCTACTGGGGGGAGGGTTAAGTCAGTGCATATCACATGACTTTCCTGGGCTGACAAGAAGTGACATCAAGTCACCCCATATAGGAAAGAGACCAAAGAAAGGATTCTGTTTGAATCCTGCGCACTGAACCAGTGAATGTACTAGGGTTATATACATCCTGCCTGCTGAACCAGTGAATGCACTAGGGTTATATACATCCTGCCTGCTAAACCAGTGGATGCACTAGGGTTATATACAGGAGTATGGGTGGCTGAAAGAGAAATATAACACTTGAAACTCCCCAAACCAATTAATCCCTTCTCTTTCAAATACCCTCAAGCAGGAGTGGAGTCTTATGCAGGACTCCTGAACACCTTGTGGTTCCCCTGGTGACTTCTCCTGAGACTCTGTGAGGGAATGGTATTTGATCTCATGGGGGTCTTCTGCAGGTTGCCAAGGAGGCTTTAATTCAAGGTTGGAATGGCCACACAGTCCTGTGCATCTTGAAGAAAATAGTTACACCACAATGGGTCTGGTGCAAGGTGACTGTCTGCACCTCAGGAGCCTTGTGGCAGAGCCATTCTCATCCTGCGGCCTTGGACTCAATGCTAGCTCAGCCTCCCTCCAAGCACAGCAGGTGGATGCTATTGTGCTTCTGGTACCCAGCAGAGATGCAGACCTTCTTCTGGAGGAAGTCAGGTGCAATGTTGCTGATCCCCTGGGGAGATCCCTTTCTGGCTTTTCTCAGTCATCCTTCACCTCTAAGCAGTGGATCCTCAAGTGGGAATGTATCTTTAGAAATGAATTTTATTATGGGAGGAGAGAGGAAACTTAACATAAGACATCCTGCTGTTCTCTCTCACTCCAGTGTGCTTTCCACAATGCCAGCAGCTTGGGGTTTGAGCCTTCTGAAGCCAGGATGTGCCTGTCCTTATCTCCAAGGCCTGAGAATTAGGAAAGCTGATGCTGGGATTAATATTGTCCAACTGACAGAGGAAGGCACTTGATCAGTTCCCCCAAGTGCATCTGGAAGATGGGTATGCTTCTGCCTGGACATATACCTAGGACTTCTTAGGAGTGATGGCTCCCAACAAAGGCAATGGATGGACACAAACATATCAGGAGTGAGAGCTATATGGATCATTGGTCTCCCCTCCCATCCTTCCCAAGCAGGGGTAATCCTCAGTTTAGAATATGTGTATTCACAGGTGAAAATGGAATCCAGGTTCTTGCCTGAGACTCTGAGGTCCGGTCCTGGACCTGGCAGATGGAAGTGGTTTTAGCAAGCGCTTGAGGCACTGGGGGTTGGGACCTTACTGTGTGCTCCTGACCCAGGGGAATGAGGTTTGTTAAGGTGAATGGAGATGCTGTGAGTAGGAGAGGGAAGTCCCTGTCTCTTGCTAAGTACTCATCTTCTGTGCCCTCCCATGCTAGCCTACCCACTGTGCAATCCCTCTGGGGTTCGCCAGGCTCCCAGGACTGTGTCATTATCACTGCTTCTGTGTCTTCCACACCACAGGGAAAAGTAATTAAATGAAATAGATGCTGAGGCTTCCAAAATTGCATTATTTAGGTGTCGTGTGCAAGAGCACTTGCACACACACACACACACACACACACACACACACACACACGAAGCCGTGTTAAGCTGCAGATAATTAATAGATTTATTTAAATCAGCCTCCGCCATCTGTATTCAGGGAGGATGAGTGCTTGCTTCTCAGGCCAGCCCACGCTGGAACACCTCGGCCTTCTGAGAAGCCAGGAGTCCTCGGGGGGGGGGGGTGATGGTAAGTTTCAAGGTATGACACCCAACAGGTGTGACTAGGGATGCCAAGAGAGAGTTCCTACAGGGAGACCTGGTGTGGGAGAGGGGTAGAAAGGGCCATGGACAGGAACAGGTTGTCCCAGGGACATACCTCACAGGTAGACATAAGAGAGACAAGGTGCTCCTGTCCTTTTACATCAGTCCGGAGGCCAGTGGCCCTGGCCCTGGGCAACCTTTGGGACTCAGCCTTTAGCATTTAGCACTGTGACTAGGCTATGGTTCTCTGTCCTATCCCACAAAGACACTTCCTGGTGCAGGGAGCTGAGTAGCTGCATCAGGAGTGGAGGGGGAGGTGGGAGTGAAGGGGTAGGAGCAGAAAGGTCCCAGTCACTGTCATTTGGATGCCAGTTAGATGACTGGGAGTAGTCATCCTTCTGAGAGGGAGGTGGCTCTGTGGTGGTGGCTGTTGGGGGTATGACTGAGCCACAGCCTGGCAGAAAAGAGTTAGGGTGTGCCACCGGGGCCACAGCTCTATCCTTGTACTTGGGCAGAGCAGGGGAGGGTGTGAGGTACAACAGCCCCGTCACTGTGACAGATCCTAGATGTGAATGAGGTCTCTATTGGAAGAATTCTCCAGCAAGTGCAAGGTCACAGCTAGGAGCACTCCCGGACTATGGGGCTGATTGCATCACAAATAGCTGAGCACTGCTGTCACTTGCTAGGTCCCTTAGAGGGGACGGAAAGAACCTGACGCAGGCTGCTTCTATGGACCCTCACCCCCATTCACTCCAAGGCTGAATTTGAATTCTGCCCTTACAGAGCCTGCAGCCAGCGTGGGCTTCATGTGAGGATAACATATGAACAACAGGGAGAATGATGAAGGATGTGAGTTCGAGTCTTGCTCAACTCCCAAATTCTGGAAGATTTGGAATGCTTAGGTAAAAGGGATTATGGCACCTGCAGTGGGGGCAGTTACATGTTTGTCACAGCGTCTCAGGCAGAATACGGAACACATTTTCATCTCAGACAGAACTGTGGCCCCAGGCTCAGGTTCTCCTATGAAAATGCATGCTCCACTCCTCCCTGCCAAGGTTGCCAGAGGAACGGGGCCCTCGGCAGTGGGAGGAGAAGACAGCGTCTATCTTTTGCTGTTGCCTTGGCTGCGTAGCCCCCTCTTTCAGCAGCGGCTTCATGTGGTCATCCTGGTGGTTGTTCCTCACGGCACAGGAAACCATGCAGGGTTGAGTCCAGTGCCTGAAGGTGGCCAGCATAAAGTTGGGCCACTTCCCTGTCCCCTTGGTATGACTTTTAAAAACTTAAGTGAACTGCGAGCCCTCGGCATCCCTAAAGACACATCTTATGGAGACAACTAGGACTGGCTTTCCAGTTAATCTTTTCATCTGCTCTTGGATCTGGCTCACAGGAATAATATCCTAGTGTCCCTTGTGCACAGGGGCAGTTCTTTCTCTTGGATTCCATAGAGAAGCCAGCTCCAAGCATAGTCAGGCCCTTCCTGAGTAAATTCTGGGGATAAGGAGGCTCCTAAGACCCAGCCTAAGGCAGAAACAGGGAGGCTCAGTGGGGTTATGGAGTCCAGGATCCTCTTCAGAACCCTACACAGTCTCACCAGACAGCTCCCAGGCATCTACTGCTGGCCTCCCTCTGGGCCTCCTTAAGCTCCCCAGGGAAGGTGATGTGACCATCTGTGCAGCTCTCTGAAGGACGACTCAGACTCCTTCCTGGCCTTACCCACATCCCTTTCTGGTTGGTTCTTGAATTAAAACAGAAAAACGACAGAGATTATTCCTAGGCGGAGAAAAAAAAAATGTCTCTGATAAAGCCCAGCATAACAGCCATGCGTATATATACTTGGTAGATCCCACAGGAAGAGGGACAGGAGCACTGGGTCTGGGGACTCACGCCTCACAAGATCACCAGTACATAGGGATAAGTGCAGGCCAATTACGTCTTCCTGTCAAAGGCACCTGCCAAAACCTTGCATCCTAGTACTTAGGACTGTGAGTGTATCTGAAGAGGGGCTCTACAGTGGTAATTAGGATACAATGAGGCCATTTGTATAGACACTAATCCAGTATGTCTGATATACCTTGTAAGATGACATCAGAGCACAGAGAGCTAGTCCTGTGGGAAATGATCTTGGTAGGGCCCAAGAAGAAGAGCTGGGCAGGGAGGCCTCTGTTGACCAGCCCAGCTCACTTCTTGCTCTGGGATGTCCAGCCTCCTTGGACAGAGGAGAATAAATCTCTTTTCAGCTCCAGCTGCCCCTTCTATGACATTTCTCCATGGCCAACACCCACAGAAGGAAGAAGCCAAGAGGGGGCTGGCTGATCATGGCTCTTGAATTCCTACAGGTCACTGAATTAACGCCTGTCACTCAACTTCACCCCTCTCCCCCAATGCACAAGCTCCCTGAGATCATGCCAATTCACGGTCTCTCACAGATTCCAGGCATCGTAGCTGCTCTCAAAACAGATGGTCACCTCCAAATTCATAATGGAGGTTCAGCCCCCAGGGTTCTCCCTCTAGGGAGGACTTTCCTTAGAAGCCCTTGTTACTTATGAGAAGGGTGACCTCCATTTCCCTCCACTGGATTCTGCACATAGGGAGAATAAGTTCAGACTCTCGGGAGCAGGGGAGGTGACGGGAACTCCCAGATGGATAAGGACCGGGCCTGTGCCGTCTCGTTCTCATTCAGCACCGTGGTCGCAACATCCCAATATAGTCATTATTGCGGCTTCGCTTTCTGTAGCCGCATTATAATGCGAGCTTATGTTCAATTTGCTGGGAGCCAGCAAATCGTCGTCTGCTTTTTCTCAGCACACACTCATTTGCTTTGTGCCCTAGGTGTTTCTTAAAGTCTAGGTTTTACACATAGACAAATTAAATCTTGTTTTTGAATGCGTCCCTCTCCAGAACCGACATAATGTGTTTTAATAGCCGCCGCACCTCTTGGGGCTTAGAGCTCACGATCATCTGCATTTTCAAGCAGCGCATTACTTACAGGGACATGTCCTGGATGCCAGTAATGAAGCCGGTGAATGGAGTGCGGTCTATGCAGGGCCTCGCTGTCTCTCTCTCTCTCCTGCCCCTGCTCCTTGGAGGGTGGTGAAAGAAAGAGTCTTCCCTTTGTTCACTGCATTTCGTATTCATTCCACTGATATGAAGTGTCTTGTTGTCTTCCCACGAGGGCACCCTCAGGCAGGAGCAGGACGCAATGTCACCAGGTACATGCAGGTACTAGGACCATGGCTGACAGTAAACCAGGACATGGGGGCTCCCGGAACTGGCACATAAAAATGGGCAGGTAGGTGGTTCCTGGACCAGAAACACACAGGTGCCTACTGATTTAGGAGGATAGGCATTCTGTGTTCAGTTGACCTAGGATCCCAAGGGGCACCAGGAGCAGGTTCCATTGATGAAGTCACATCCTCACCAAAATCGTCTGCAGAAACCCCTAAACTAGAATAGGATTGTACTCAGAGGTGAGCCTTGAGAGGTGATTGAGGTTATGTGGCAGACCATGATGGTGGGGACAGCACCCTATAAGGAAGGCGTGAAGGACTTCTGGACATTATTTTATTATGTGGACACACAGTAACAGGGGCCCTTCTAGAATCCAAGCAGAGATGCTTTCACAGGGCCCTGGCCAGGATCTTAATGTTGAGTTTTAGACCTTCAGGACTATCCATGGCCTGGCCTGTGCACTTTTGATAAAGCATCCAAGCTGATATGAGCAGTAGGCACTTCTCTTGTCTCACCTGGGCTAAGACAACAGAGTTCAGATGCTGTGGCAATCAAGAGGTGGCTACAAGCGTGAGAACATCTGAGGAGGCCATCCACGAGCATGTGATCCAAGGCCTCTCTCGGGCAATTGGGGGCTGCTTATCATTAGATCGCTGTTTCTGGCCTTGATCTCAGCTATGGATATGGTCTTGACCATGGTGGATGTGGACCTTCTCCTCCCTTCATGCTCTTCAGAGCCCTCCATTTCTGGCATGGCAGCTTTCTGTAATGAGAAGCAGAGAACCAAAAAAGGATAACATGGGGGAGCCGTGAGGCTTACAACGGCACAAGACACATCACCAGTCCCATCAGGAAAGCCAACAGGTCACCCAACAGAGAGGGATGCTGGGCTAATGACATCACATGATTGGAACCTTCTTTCTTTTCCGTGTTTCTGGAATTTGTTCATGCCACACCTGTCTACAATATCTTTTCTGTTTTAAAGAGAAATTCACTCAGCCTATGACAGCTCCAACTCAGGACACAGAAGAGAAAGCTTTTCCTACATATGAGCTGAGAGGGTCTTCTGATCCCCGAGTTCCTCTCTCCTCCCCACTCCCTATACCTTTGCAGTCTGTAACATTCTGGGACCTCCACTAGGGGAGGAGGCTGTCCCACAAGTATGCAAGCTGCTGGCGTGGGGCTGTGAGGAGTCTCAGCAACTCCCCAACTAGACAGTAGCCAGATATTTCTTGCCATGTTAGTGGCTAAAGCAGAACTCAAGCCTATTGTTCCTAACTGATCTGTTCTACTCTATTGGGGCCAGGACACTTGGCAGTGTCCTAACCATTCACCCTTACTCTCTTGTCCTCTTCCCACATTATCTCCCCAGTGTCAGGACTGAGATGATTGACCCTTCTGCCAATGGGGTGTGATTGCAACCCACAGACCACATCCCTGTTAGAAAGTTCTGGATGCCAGCGGGCAGGAGTGAATTACTTTCACAAGCTGAGATCCCCCATGGACTTTAAAATCAATAAGCTATTTCTGATGCTCGGGACGGAGGTGCGTGGCTGACTTGAGCTTCGACCTCCTTGGGAAGTGGATGTTCTCGCTGCTGCCCAGGACTGAACAAACTCCCCACATTCTGGGGGGGGGGGGAAGAAACATGGGCCAGTGTCTTTACCATCTGTTGCTGTGTGGTCATGGTGGCGGGGGGCCAGAGGGTAGTGATTCAGCCCATAGCTCCTGTGTCCGCAAGCTTGAGGCCCTGAGCACTCTGTACCATGGTTTGTTTTCCTGAGGATAAATCTAAGGCATGGACTGGCCATGTGTGCTGTGTACTCTGCTTGTTATCTATCATGTAGTTAGCCCTATAAGATGTCAGCTATGCGGACCACCATTCCTGCTGACTCTTGATGACTCCCAGAGAAGGGAGCCACAAGGTGATCGGCTCCACACACCTTGGACAGCAGCCTGTAACACAGAGGGGACTGTCTTTCCAGTAAACCTGTATCTTGGGAAGAAATGCCAGGATTCCATTCCAATGAGGAAGCCAATGACAGGACTCCAGGACTCTCCAGATTCTACTTATGGAGCCTTTGTTCCCACATGCTTTCTCAAGGCTATCAGAGGGCCATCTGGTCTCCCACTACAGGATCCGGTTAAGTCAGATGAGGGTAATTGGAACCTGGTCCTCTACGCTGCTGTTCTTAGACAGACCTACCAGCTACAGAGAAGGGAAATCCTTGCAAACATAAAAAATGCTTCTGGACCTTGTGACTTTTGTTGCTTTGATTCCCTTCTTGAGCTTGGGGCTGTCCCTTTGTCCAGGTGGGGATGCCTAAAGGTCTGGGTGCATAGACCAGAACCTACAGTAGCCACTCAGAGTCAACCAGACACTGAGCCTATATGCTTCCCGGCAGGCAGATGCTGGCCCTTGATCTTCAGCCATTTACATTTAGTTGAGAGTATAGCTGCCTCTCCTGGGTTCTCAGGCTAGCCTTTGTATGGATCCGATGGGTCCTGCAGACAGGTAGCCAACTACTCTCCCTAGGTTCGTCATGTCTTTTCCCCATGTGGACAACAGTTAGCATTTACGCTGGAAGAAAAAATAGTTTCTAAATGTCTAGCCTCAGAAGCAGCTTGGGGTTCAGCGCTGAATCCACAGGGGATGGGAGAAACTGGCTTTGACTGTGTGTGTGTGTGTGTGTGTGTGTGTGTGTGTGTGTATTTCTCATGTAAGATGGAGATGATATCCTAATTGTTCCTGAAAACTAGGTGCTAGTCCCCAAGGAAAGTTAGCACCTGTCTTTTGGGACAAGTTCTTGTCTTTTGCATGGCAGGAAAAGTGTCAGAGACATGGAGCTGCTGGAGCTTATGGGCTTATGGGCTGTCCCGAAGGCCCGCAAGAACTGCATTCCCTCTGAAACAAATGGCTGGCTGCCTTTCTTAAGTAAGTATATGCCATGTGTTTGGTTAACGAAGCAGGGTGTTGGGGTTACGGAAGCACCAGTGACCATGGGATTGATTTCAAGGACATGGTTACTCTACCCTGCTTCTACGTCTACCTAACCTGGCCTTTCTGCAGAGCTGAATGGGAATCCTCTCACATTCCCTGGCAATCAGCATACAGGTGCTCTCCCCATTACTAGTGGAAGTTCTGGGGCCCAAGTACTAGCATAAAGGACATCAATGTCTTTTCGGGCAGCAGTGCACCAGGTGGGGATGCTCTTCTGGTCTCAAGAATGAATAAAGCTCATTTCCTTGTGTTCTTTAAAGTAGGCTTTGTAAAAGCCCAGAACCACTGGTCCTTATTCCTCTGCTTAGCTATGTCTATCTGTCTTGCACTTACTTTAGGATCAATCTTCTGACTTTTTCGGAGGTTGCTTTTAGGCATCCTCAGAGAGGCTTTGCTACTCCCAGGTCTTTGCTCCTGAGCACTCATCTGCCACCTTAGAGCTCTGCCTCTTTTTCAGGCTTCTCAGAGGTTCCCAGGGCCTGTCCACATCTAGGCCTGAGATCAACCCTTAGGTAACTGTGTACCCTTGCTTCAGAGCTTGCACTGAGAAGCAAAAATTGCCCCAAGCACTGTCCACTTCAGGTTGTGGTCTTAATTTGACAGGTCTAGGTTTTACTTTCAGAGTGTCCTTCCATAGGCAAAGCCCAAGAAGGTGAGTGGATGGTGGGGGGGGGGGTTGATAGGTAAAGGGATAGAGATATCTAGAGAGATAGGAGCCAACAGCTAATCATCCCCTGTAGGTTACCAATCATAGAGTGAAAAGAAACCATTTCACTCAAATCTAGTTTGTCGAACCAATGAATTTCCTGGTGTCACTTAAAGGATAACGAGTAATTCATATCATTCTAGGTCAGGTGAAACCCATGAAAACTACATCCCTGGAGATACCGCTCCAACTTACAGGCAGCTTCACAGAGTCTTCCTTTTCCTGGAACTGTTTGCTGTTTACAAAATCTTTGGGGAAAGTGCTTTGTGAGACTTTTAACTTTCTCAGCTTCCTGATCCTCTTAAGTTTCCTTAGCTTCCTGGGCTTTATGGATCTCCCATCTCCCTCCAGGAGGGAATGAATCAATTCAGATGGAAGAGATAAGCTACACAACTAAGTGAGAGGATGGATGGATGGATGGGCGGGTGGTGAACAATTGGGTAGAAGGATGCTAGATGGATTAGTAGATCAGTAGATGGATGGACTTACTGGTGAATGGATGGATGGATGGATGGATGGGTGGATGGATGGATGGATAGGAATAGACAGACAGACAGACCGATGGTGAACAGCTGGGTTGAAGGATGCTAGATGGATTAGTAGATCAGTAGATGGATGGATGCATGGATGATGGATGTACAATAAATGGATGTGTTGCTGGATGAATAATTGGATTGGTAGATGGAAGGTTAGGTTATGGATGACAGATTAGTGGGATTTGTGGTTAGGCGATTGGATGTATAGGTGATGGATGAATGGGTAGATGGATAGATAATAGATAGGTACTGGATGGATGGTTAGTTAGGTTGGTAGATGGATGTTGGTTGACTGTGTGCATAGATGGAGGAATTGGTCAATGAATTCATGGTTAGTAGATGGATGGATTGATCACTCAATACATGGTTGATAGGTGGACAATAGATAAATGGAAAGGTGAATGAGGGGAGACCTATAAGGACCTACAAAAATGTTTAGACCCCTTCTAAGAGGAGCTTAAGCTTCCCAAGAGGCTCAGCTTTGTTCTAGACTTTTCTATTTTCCTCTCCCTGGCTGGGCTGAAACTCCTCATATAGACAAGGCTGACCTTGAGATCACAGGGTACTGTCTGCCTCTCCCTCCTAAGCGCTGGGATTCCCAGTGTATGTCACCATGACCAGCTTCAGCCTCTTGTTCAGCTTTAAGCACGTTATGAGCTCCTAAGTGCAAGTTTCCTCAGCATAAGGGGATTCTTGATCACAGGAGGTTGCACTGGGAACATGTTGAGAGAAGTGTGTGAATCTTATGCCCAGATTATGGGCTACTCTGTCCCTCCACAGTCTGGTACATCTTGTCTGGCTTTCTGCAGCCCTGTAGCTCTGAGGTACATGCTCTACTCACTGTGGTCTAGTGATTCATACTTGTTGGGATGGAGTTTCTCCTGCTTCTGTGCATAGTATTTCACACCACCCTCTACCCAGCCTTTCCTGTGGAAGAACACCAGTTGTTTCCAGGGCTCTGCTGTCTGTGTGGAGAAGACTTTCCTTTTGGGCCCCACAGTTCCCATATGCATTGCTTAAACATCTTTAGTTGTGTTACAATTTCTTGGGGCATTTGCATGGGAAATCTTTCTTTTTTTTTTTTTTTTTTTTTTTTTTTTATTAAAAAAGAAGGCTAAACAATAACTTGGGCCGAATGTCCATTTTTCTATCTGCTCTCCAAGTGCCAAGAAGAGAACCCCATGTGAACACATCTGAGAACCAGAATCTCCAGAAAGAAAGAAAAACGGAAAAAAAAAAAAAAGAAAGAAATATTAAAAGCTTCGAAAAGAAAATCCTTACCTTGGTTGGAGGGGATCTATTGGGTTGGGATGAAGTGTGAGCTTTTTTTTCAGAGAAACGATAAGCATCCCAAGGAGAACAAAATGGTAGCAGCTATGAGTCTGGGCTAAAAGCCTTACTATATTGTACTGATAGGTTGGCTGGAAAAAAGCAAGCAGCCTGAGAAGAGGGCATGTCTGATTTCCACAAGGCCTCCTCCCATACCCTTCTCCTGCTTCATACTTTTAATCTTCCCTGGTTGATGACCTCTCTTGGGCAAAATGCTACATGTGCAGTTAGAGCTGAGGGCAACCGAGATCTGCAGTTGGGCGCAGGTGTGCCACATGCATATGACTTGGAAGTCTCAGAAGGAGTGTTGCTTAGAGGACCAGCTTGAACAGGTCTACGTGGGCTAATTGTGGCTCACATCTGTGTTTGTAGCAACAGCTGGAAGAGTGCTCCAGCTGTTGCCCAAACTTATGCGTCCTCTTGAGGAATATGCTGGGTACCCAAATACTGGTACCTCTGAGCTAGCTGGAGACCTTACTGGTTGTGCCCACCACTTGTATGTTGGCATATGCTGTGTGATAAGGTTTTTCCTTTTTAGACAGCCAGCCTTGTAATGTCTGCCAGACCCTCTCAGGTCTAGGCATAGCCACTTGGGGCATGGCTTTAAAATGGAACTGGAATAGGGTGAGATGGGGATTCTGTTTCAGGAAGAAAAAAAAAAAGGTAGCCACAGCCTGGGTTTGGAAGCAAAGAATACTCTGCTTAACCAGGGTAGGATTCTTCTCCCCACCCTGCGTGGTGAGACCTGAAAGCTTCACCAAGTAAAACCTGTGGAAGGTTCGCCAAGTAAAACCTGGAGACTCAGGGGAAGGGGTGGGGTGGGGGCTTTGCTGAGACCTACCTGGTGTGACACATCCCTATCTTTCCTCTGAAGCAGAAGCTGAGTCTGGCTCCCTTCTTGCCAGTTCAGTGACAGGAGACCTGAATGCCAAACTGGGTGTACACCGGAGAGAGGATGCTAGCCTCCTTTCCTTCCAACACTAGCAACATGGCTAAGGAGACTTCTGGGAAGAAAATCTCCAGAGAAGATGGAACAGGGAGGGGGCTTTAGGCATTTCCTCGGGTAGGTGGGGAGGGATGGCTAACATCTGACTGCCGTGTGGGCACTGTGGCTGGAGGGTAGGGAGTATACAAGGCGCCTCCCTTACCTCATCTCATTTGCTCCGTAGACCCCTGTATGACCCCACTAGTCATTTCTGGCTCCAGCCTTTCAGTCTTGGGCTGTGTATTCCTTCATTACTCCTTGTAACAAAATTCCTGACAAAAACAGTTGAAGGAAGAAACGGTTTATTTTGACTGATAGTTTAAGGGTGTAGTCCATCATAGCCGGGGAAGCCTGTGGATGCAATGTGAGGTTTCTGGCTGTACTGTGTCCCTCTGCAGTCAGGAAGCTGAGAGGGAGAAAAGCTGGTGCTCAGCTGGTTTCCTATTTTACCCTTCCTGTTCAGTGCAAGAAGACCTCAGCCTGTATTTAGGACGAATCTTTCCTCCACGTTTTAAACCTCTCAAGGAAACACATACCCAGAGGTGACCTTTGACAGCTTAGTTGACAAAATTAACCCTTAACAGGGGAAGACTGAGATCTCAGAGGGAGCCCCATCAAGTGGTCGGAAATGTTGCATTTTGGATTGCTCTTTCATTCTATTGTTTGATTGAACAATAAGCAAAAACAAGATATTGGCTTCTTTACGTTCAGAGGCAGCTGGGGAGGCGTTTTGAGCAAAGCATTGTTTGATTTTGATTGGTCGTGTATGCCTATAATATTATATCAGGTGGGGTAGCATGCAGATCAGTTCAGTGTGTTGTCTTGCCCAGTACCCCAGATACTGCTCTTTCTTTGTGCTAGGAACACCCTATTTTCCAACAGTCCACCAATCTCACTGTTCCACTGCCTTACTGTATCCGTTACGTGGAACTCCCTGCCTCTGTGGCTTTATACCTAGCCTTCCTCCACCCCATCTCTGCTTCCTTCAGCCACTGGTGGGTACACTTCAGTAGCTTATTTCTATGAGGTCAACTTCATTATACTCAGAAAAGTTGGACTATGCTTTTCTCTGAGCCTGGGTCACACCACTTAGTATATTGTCCTAAAGCCTCAATCATTTCGTTCAAATGATAGGGGCGTTTTCAAAGATGGGTAGTTATTCTATTCCTTTGATCAGTGTCTATATATGTAAGAATACATTAATATATGTGCAATAGTATACAGTGCTGTCATACACATATGTATCTACATGCTTATGTGGGCAAACACACACACACACACACACACACACACACACACACAGACACACACTACACTTCATTATTCCTTGATAACTTAATCCATTCATGAATCCGTGGGCTCTGAGGCTAACTTTTAATCTCAGCTTTTGTGAATAGGACACATAAGTGTACTGGCATCTCCTTAATCAGCTGTTGTCTTTCCATTGGATATGGATCCTAAAGTGGGACAGGTAGATCCTACAAAATATAGCTTTCCAGTTGCTTGAAGATTCTTTTCATAGGGGTCTCCATAATGACTCTACTTATGCACAGTCCTAAGATAAAATTTAAACTGTATAGACTGGACCATGTCCCCCCCATCCTCCCCGAAGCTGCTTTGCAGGCTTGGCCAGCATGAAGGTGGACCTAGATACCAGAGTGGGGGAAACAGTCTCGGTGGACAGCTGTCTAAGCCAGGCTTCCGATGATGGGCTTGGTGTTCTTCCCTGTGTGTTCCATCTGTAGGATGACCTTGGAAGTCCTCACCCACCCTGCCCACAATGGCTGTTGAGATACCATATTGCTAGAACATTTTGGGTAAAAGAAGGCTGCAGAAATGTCACTGGACTTTTTGTTTAGGACCAATAGTGGGCAATGGACCAAAGACTTTCCTGCTTTCTGCATGCTCTGCTCCCTAAGTCTGAGTAAGATCCCTCATCCCTTCAGTGCTGAAGAAAGCAGGAGTAGATGGATGGATAGAGACGGAGACAGTACAAGGAATGTTTATCCCATTGATGCTGACGTACTATGGTTGAGACACAAGGTAGCAGGAAAGACACTGGTCTCCGGGGATTGTACCTTTGGAAATATCTGAGTGGCTTTCTGGAGAAAGTATGTCCTTACACACATGCACAGTCACACACCCACAGACCTCTCCCTAACACAAACGGTAGCCACAGCTGTGCACATGGGAGTGCACCTAGAAAGGAGTGCATATATGAGCACTGAACTAAATATGTGTGCATCAGTACATGCGTAAACCTGTGAGCATGCACAAAAACTTGTGACTGCATATACATATACACATAAATATACATCATATAAATATATATCATATATCATATACATATCTATCATATACATACTTATGAACGCATGGCATGGCACATAAGCTGCTTGTAAGCATATGTATGCCTCCATATCAACCTGGGAGGGAGGAGCTTCTCATGCTCCAGCTTACATGCATCTGGAGGTCTTCACTGTCTCCTTGTCTGTACAGGGCCTGGACCTCTGAGAGGCTCGGTCTATGCTTCAGAGTGGCTAAGTTGATGCGTCCTTTCCACCTCAGGGCTGTGCCACTTGCTGGGAACCTAGCTGCATGTCTTTTCCCTCTCAGACCCTGCTCACTAAGGGTAGTGCCCTGTTGAAGACTACCTTCCACAGTTTTCCCATGTCACCTAATTCTCTGGCCTGTGTCCACGGCTCCCAGAGCCAGTGTATACCCTGTCTCTTCTCGCCTGGCTTTTCCCTGGCTCTCCGTCCAAGTTGGTGTTTAAGCCACACCCACTGTTTGTTCATTCGTTCGTGCATGCATGTGCACAAATACGTTGCATGCATATTGTCCGGTATATGTGTGGTACATGCATGTAAGTGCATAGGTGTGCATGCCTATGTATGTGCGTGCTCATATTCGTGCATGCCAAGGCCAGAGCAGGTGTCCTCCTCTACCCCTCTCTACCTCATTGCCTTGAGAAAGGGTTTCTTAGTGAATAGGAAGTGCTCAGAATCTACCTTTCTGTGCTTCCAAACATGCTGCAGATCTGCTTGTAGAGCAAGTGCTGTTACCCACCGAACCATCCCCGCAGCCCCTGTGCACATGTATCTTTAATGATGGAAGTTTAGGACTGTATGTTTTAGCTAGCTGCTGGAATTTTATTTTCCCTGAGATTTGTCTGCGAGCTGGCTTTAAGACAGAGTGTTCCCTGGACTGTTCCGTCCAGGTAGCTTCTCACAGAAGCGGCCAGCGACTAGAACCACAGAGAGAAAGAGAGACACGGTATTTCACTGTAAAGATCTTGCCTGTTGATGGAAATTCTTCCCAATTTCAGGGCCCAATGCATCGTCTGCACCACAGCTCTACACCTCGAAAGTGTCCTTGCTATCTATTCTTCCATATGATTCCTTTCTCTGCTCGAGCCGCCGTCAGCTTTCTGAGCGAGGTGTGGGTGGGAAAGTTCCTCCAGCTGCCTTCAGTGGTCTGATGCCCTCTGTGCACAGATGCCCACTGTGGACAGAGGAGCTGGCCAGCACCCTTGGTACAGTGTCTTTTCTTACAAGCCAGGGAGGAATTGCTCCGCTCCGAAGGGAAAGGCAGCATTGCTGAACAAATGCCCATTGTCACTTCTCAGATTCCATGGGTCAGAAGGGACTTACTCGTTTTTTTAACAGGCTTTCAGGGCTGCTTGGCTCTGGGTCGGCCCATCAGATCTGTTTGGAGTATAGCAAGGCCTTCCATTTCTTACCACTTCCTCCTCGTTGACCTTTTCTGACTTCAGATTTTCCAATAGGACCCGTGGACACCTGAGGTCTTCTCCTCACATTGTAACACCCCTAAGCCTTTCCTGTGTTTCCCTTATGTGGAATTCACACCGTAGGCTGTATGTAGGCTTTGCTGACTACTCTTTATACCTGGCCTTTTTCACCGCACCACATAATACTGCATCTCAAGACCTGATCACTATTTTTAATCCTAAGCCTCTTTTATCTCCTGGTTTTGTGTTGTTGCTACAGTGTTCCCTTGTATCTTTTAGCATGATGGAATTTAGGATCATTATGGTTCTTTTCTTCGTCCCTGAATCATTTCTGGCTTCTCAGAGTTAGCTGTGGGATGTATGTCTTCGGCCTCCTTTCTCTATGTTTGGCTTTCGGTAGATACCTGGTGATCCTGTTGGGCTCTGTTACATGGGGGGTGGGGGGAGGGAAGCTGGAGATATACAGCCAGAGAGCAGTAACTGGTCAGTGTGCAGGAAACAGTCAGACTACAGTAAATGGTCGGGCTGTTGTAACTTGTTAGCACAGGATAAATGGTCAGTGTGCAGTGATTCATTAGGATCTTTAAAGGGCCAGAACCAGACAGGGTACAGCAATGACCAGAGTATAGAATGTGTCAGTCAATAGGCAGTGACTGGTCAGGGGATGCTGTGGGTCACTACTATCTGGTGCGCTGCCTGTGTTTTCAGAAATGTGTGTGTGTGTGTGTGTGTGTGTGTGTGTGTGTTTGCAGAGAAGCCTCTTTGAAAGTGGGCTTAGAGCCTGGGGTCAAGCAGCCTCCTTCAGAATGGGCTGGCCTGGCAGATCCAGGACTGTAGTGTCCAGACATTTGGGCTGTGTTGCATGGAGGTCCTCCCTCCTTTCCACCCCACATCACACCAGTGATGTACGCAGTCCTGACTTTCCAACAAGGGCAGGGTCATGAGCATGACTGGCTAACTGCTGAAGTCTATAGAACCTGTCTTAGAATAATATAAACACACACGAGGTCCCTAAGAAAGCCAATTATATTAAATGTAGTCATCAAATGTTAAGAAATAAAAATAAAAAACCATTTTGAATCAAGGGTATGTTTGCGTCTTTATTAAAGCATTACATGAAAAGCCTAGCTGTCGGATGACTGTAATTTAAAATAATGGCGAACATAAGCAATATTCGGGGATAGCCATAGATCTGTAACTTGATAGGAAAATACCTGTGATTTCTGTTAGTGACAAAGTCACAGGCACCGTGGAGCTATTGTGTTTACTGCCCGCATGCCTAATTGAAGGGCGGTATTCACTTCTACTTAGAGATATGTAAAATAGAAGACCCCCTTCCCTTCCGTCTGGATTCCCATATCTCAGGTATATGGTATGAGGGGACTGACCGGGCCTCTTTGGGTGGCACCCCATGGCTTCTCCAAGTAGCTGTTCTGGTGACAGTAGTTACTGGGGTATAGGGGTCCAGTCACCTGCATCGCTGGTGACGCAGCTTTTTGGCTGAGAACCTTCCCATCAGCAGGGTCACTGGACCCTTCAGATGGCGCCAACTCTTTGGCATGGTGAGGGAAAGGACATTTTTCAGACGGCCTCTCTCTTCCGCCCAGCAGTCAGCACCAGAATTTGCCTGGCCTGCCGTCTCTTGGACTTCATTCTGCCACAGTCTAATGACCTTTTTCAAGGGTCTTTTCCTTGGTATCTACAACCAGCGGTGTCCCTTCCTGAAGCCTGTGGTGGTTTCCACTTGTCAGGTGAATGTGTCCATGTGTCCCTGTTGTCTTATGCTGAATGCCCAGCGGTCTCCTCAGTTTGCAAAGTTCTCCTGCTCCTCTGGGTGCCAGACTCGGGTTCTTGGCTTTTTTGTTTCTTTAACCTGTAGTGTCTATGAAGGGCATGGCACCTGGGGGAGGATCCTTTGGGCCCTTGAAATTGGAGCTACGCACACACTGCCCAGTGAAAATGAATTAATCGGTGGGCCATGAATTTCTGCAGAATATATATATATATATATATATATATATATATATTTCCTTTTATAAATTCAGTTTGCAGAAAGATTCTTCAAAACGGGCTAGTTCTTTTCAGATAGTCATCAGATTGGGGACACAAAAGCAAATGTCAGGGGTGGGCCTTCTCTTCTGATTGAGGTCTCTTTGGGACCAAATCTGTGTGTATGTGGTGAGCACCCCCAAGCCCTGGGCCCTTCGAAGTGGAACACGCTGTTCCAGGTGAGGTCTGTAGGCCAGTGACCTTGGTGGAGGTCAGACTTCTCAAGACGGACAGGGCAGGATCCTGAGGCTGCCGCAGGGAAGGTTTTGCTGGAAGATCTGAAGGAGTATTTTAGAGGGTAAGGTGGGGGCCATTATTTGATAAAGGGGCTCCAGGGAACTGCTCAAGAGAATGTCATGTCAAGTCCCTCCCATGGTAGATTCTGGATTGTTTAGTAGGTTAGCTGTTACAAGGTTCTTCTGGGTTGGGGTGGGAGTTCTGACCAATAATTGTCTCTTTAGGGGTTAGAGAGGGATGTTGGCAGCCACAGAGACAAATTGCTTTTTAACAGCCCCTCTTCTGCCCTAGTGTGGGCATAGTAAAGTCTGGTCAGGCAGACAGATCAAGTTTGGTTGGCCAGTTGGCCCTACCTTTAATGGTATTGGTCATCTTGCTACTACAGACCTCAGTTTCCCCAAGTGCACCCTAAGAAGTTTGATCTTTCTGACCTCCAGGAGCCCTTCAGAACTGGCTTCTTTTCTTGCAGGACATGTGAAGCAGATGAGCCTCAGACCCCAGACAACACCCACCCGGGAATGCTACACAGGCTAAGCATAGGCCCCTGGTTCCTACCAAAAGCTCTGAGCTCCCATTCAGGTCTTCAGGCCTCGCGTGCTGGTCCGGGTGCTCTTAGCACCGGAGCGACCATCTCAAAAGGACAGTACTGCCTTCAGCTCTGGGCCTCTAGACACAAATGCCGGCTCTTCCTTGAGGAAGAATGGAGGCGGCAGCAGGGAAATGCCTGCTGGCTTCCCCTGGGGCTGGCTGTGGGCATCTTACTGCCTGTGCCATTGGGTGTCCCGCAGCTGGCTGGAGGCGGACACACAGGAGGCCCAGGATGCAATGTGGTGGTGGGGAAGGCTGTTGTGTTTCTGGCCGGCTGTGCTATTTTCAAACCCCTCGAAACCGCCTACGGAGAGCAGCCTGCCCTGAACCTGTCTAGCAGCGCGTCAGCCCGCGGGTCCTCCTTGTGATTCCGCATTCTTCCCAGGACCTGGGTTAGGAGCCTGATGGGGGCTGGGCTCGCTTCCCCCACTCGCGGCGCCAACCCGGCCGCTCTGCAGTGAGGCCCCAGCGCACCTAGGTGGAGCCCGACCCGCAGTTTTCAACTGGACCAGCCCCACCTGACCCGCCGGCACGCCAGACGGGGGCGCTGCAGGGCGGCCAGGTCCCCCGGGTCCCCTCCGCGGCCCAGTGCGCATCGGCAGCTCGGCGGCCCGGGCGCTGCACAGACGGCGGCAGGCGCGGGCCAGAGTCCGAGGCAGCGCGGCCTGGCCTCCCCGGCCGACTGAGACCCACGCCGCGCTCCCGTTCCCGCTGCAGCTCGCCCAGACGCCGAGCCGAGCGGCGGGCGCGCGCCACCAGCACCGGAGCAGCAGCGTCCCGCGGGCGGCGAGGCGCGCAGCGTCTCCGGCCCCACCTGTCGGCGCGGCCACCCTCAGCGTCGCCCCCGGCGTCCCCAGCCAGCGCGGGTGACTCGCGGCAGCTCTGGGCCCGGCCTTGTCCGGGCTGCGGCGGCGGAGGCGCGCTCTCCCGGCTGGGCGCGGAGGCCCGCACCGTCCCGGGCGAGGGGACTGGCCCGGCGGCTCCGGGCCGTGCAAGTTGGACTGCGGCGGACTCGGCCGGGCCGCTGGGGCCCCGGCGGCGGCGATGGTGCTGCGGCTCCGCGAACGGCCCGCAGCCCCGGCCCTGAAACTGCCTCTGCGCGGCGGTGGCAGTGGCGGCGGAGCGGCCCCCTAAGCCCCCCGCCGGAGCGAGAGCGGGCAGCGGCGGCGGCGGAGCCGGAGAAGGCAGCGGCGGCGGCAACAGAGCAGTGGAGGAAGGCGACGCCGATCTCTGGCGCGGGGCGACAGGCGACCAGAGCCGGGGCCGCGCCGGACCCCCAACCCGCCGGGCCGTTGCGCAATCCGCGGCCGGTCTGGGCCCTGCTGGCGGCGCGGCTCCGGGGGCGGCGGCAGGGCTGATTCATGGGGCCGCGGCGGCCAGTCCCCCGCTCCCGGGCCCCCGGCGCCCCGCAGCGCGCGATGGTGGCCGAGTGGCCGGAGCGGCGGCCGCCGCGGCCCGAGACTTTCTGCTAACCTCCCCGCCCCCGCCCCCGCCCGCCCCCTCCCCGGTACCCTCCCCCGCGCCGTCCCCTCCCCCTGCCCAAAAGACACAGATCGCCTCCCGGAGTGGCGCCTCCAGTCGCGGCGGAGCGCGGCGTTGGCGGCGGATGGAGGGCGCGATCGGGCGGCCAAAGCGGCTGCACCCAGCGGGGCGCTGATGCGGCGCCTGGACCTTCGCTGCGCGACTTCGGGGGCGTCGGCCGAGTTGGCACTCCGCGATGCAGCTCCTGAAGGCGCTCTGGGCACTCGCAGGGGCCGCGCTCTGCTGCTTCCTCGTCCTGGTGATTCACGCGCAGTTCCTCAAAGAAGGTAATTGTCCCCGGCGCGCGCGGTACCCCACACTGCTGGCGGTGGCCCCTGCGCGTGATACTGCTCCCAGCACCTTCCAGCGCTGCCATCGAGGTGGGCCGAGGCTCTGCAGGGCCAGAGTGGCCGATGGCGCGAGCTTTCCCGGAGCCCAGCGCTGGATCTGTCGCCCCTTGGTGCCTCTGGGCTCATGGTCAGCGTGGATTAGGTGTGAGCCCGGGCGTTCTGGGGCCTGGCTAGCTCCGGCGTAATCCTGGAGCCCAGGCTTAAGCCCAGGCTGCAGTTGCCATCCTCTGCCCCGCAAGGCTCGGTGGCAGTTGCGCCTACCCGCATGCCATCGACCCTCAGTAGGTGGCACCAGCGCTCCACTTTGGTAGCCTGGCTGAAACCAGTGCTGAACAGGCCAGGACTGAATGGATTGGGGGCTGGGGAAGCAAAGGTGTCAAGGGGTGAGGACTGGGGAAACTGCACCTATGTCCCGTGTTGGGTACCCATCAGACTTAGGCTAGGTGGGCAGAATTCTTCATTGCCAGAATGCTTTCAAGTTCTGGGTTCCTTTGCCCTCATGGTCCCATCTAGATGTCAGGATTCTCCCATCTAGTTCTGGAGTCTCTCTGTTGAGGCTTGTCAGCTATACATTGGACTCTTGTGGTCACAGCGGCCCCTGGGACTCTTTTTCTTTTTTCTTGCTTGGTGTGCACTGGTGGGCAGCAAATAGTGGGCACTCTGTTGGAAACTTCTTGCCCTTTAGTCTTGGTGTCTCTGGGCTCAGCCTGCTCTGGGGTAACCCACTGTAGGTGGTCGCTAGTGCCCTGGCACAGTTCATGTCTCTACTGGCTAGCTCTCCCCTAGGTCCCTAGGAAACACTGAGCCCTGGAAAGTATTGGTATAGATTCCTACAACTGTTCTCACTCCAGATTCCTAAGGGTGAAGGGCTTGCAATATTCTATAGCCTCCCTGCCTAAGGATGCTGGAAGCTAGCTGGATCCTGGGAGCATTCATGGCCTGCTATAAGTTGGTACATTGCTCTCCCTTGATTTCAGGTGCTACTTGGGAGAAAGTAGCTGGTTTTGCAGTAGGCAGGTGAGCCTGCTCAGGTGGGGCTTACAGGCGGGTCTTGGAGTTGGAGGCTGGTCTTCCATCACACTTAGGTGACCTACTTCATGAGTGGGTTTCTGCCACGGGTTGGGGTCCCTACTATTGAGATAACTCTTTCCTACAAACATGAGTCATTTCCTTCAGCGCCCACTCTCACCCCCAGGGATGTCCTCAAGTTGGTATCACCTACTAGACAACTGTGGGGGGTGGAGACAGCCACATGGTGTGCTGAAGACCCCAGGGCTTGGGGGTCCTTATACTTTGAGACCTTGTTTGGGATACAAGTTCTCTACCCTTTCCACTGCTTCTTTGTTCTCTGGGTATTCACCGGGGGTCGGGGGGGTGGGGGGTGAGGCATGGATCTTAAGATGTTGGAGCTTCTCTGAGTTCATCCAACCTGCTTGAGTTGTTGTGTTGTAGTGAGCAGTTGTATGTGGCCACAAAGAGATGCTGGTCATTTGGAGTCATGCAACCCAGTGGATAGGTTCCTTCTGCCTGGGACTGGTGGGAACAAACCAGTACCAGAGCCTCTTAAGCTATTAGATTTAGTCCCTTGGTCCAGAGGTCCAGGTTCTCGTGTCCCTGGTGGTCAGGTGTGAGGTCACAAAGGCAGTGTGCATTGGCAACTGTGTTCTGGAGTGAAGAAGAATGTCCTCTAAGGGTAGATTTGAAAAAACAGCTCTTTAAAAAGCCCAAGTGGTTACCCAGCCTTCCCTGTGGGAGCTTGTGAGCCCCATTGTCCACTCTGACTTGTTTGCTTCAGCAACCCTGGATCCCAGTGCCCTTGCTGTTGCCTTCTGTCGAAAAGGTCGGGGATGGTGTCCTTGTTTGCGTGTTTGCTTGTTTGTGTGTCTGTTTGCCTTTTTCCGTCTCTGGTATTAGAAGCAGGAGCCTCAGGATAGGCCTTAGGGTGTGCAGTAAGAGGCTGAAGGCTGGTCCCTAGGGAGTTTGCAGGGCCCATCGGAGAGGCTTGGGTTGCAAACTGGAATCTGCTAGGAGAGAGGGGGCTAAGCAGCCTGGACAATTGTGACTTGTTGCCTGGGGCTGGAGTGAGAAAGAGCTGTAGAAACAGCCATTTCCATGAATCTGGTTTTTCTCCCCCAGGGGTGAAGAATGGGGGGCCCAGGGAGCTATTTTCTCTACACTTTCTCTTTTGTGTGGCTACCCTGTGGCTAATCCATCCCACTCTGACTGGCCTCTCTTGCAGAGATTGCAAAGATGAATAGGGCTGTGAACCCAGAGAGAGGAGAATTGTGGTCCTAATTGCAGCCCTGGCTTGTCCAGATTCTGTTAGAACAGGTCTCGCTCACCATGACGACTCGGTGGAGGTAGCCAGAGGGCTGGGGGCAGGTGGCCATAGCTAAAGCATGGGGTTCAGGCATCAGTGGGGTGCCCTGACTACCCTGCCGGGATATTACCAGCCTTGCTTGTTTATGCAGAGTTTGCACGGGCTCTAGGTTCTCCGAGCTAGGACAGATCAGGACAAGGGTGATATGTCTCCTGCTGCCTCATGGGAACAGAGCAGGGTGGGTGTAGGATGGAAGTAGGAAGGAGCAGGAGGTTATGCCCGCTGTTTTATTATTATTATTATTATTATTATTATTATTATTATTATTATTTGTTTGTTTATTTATGTGGGACTTGGGACGTGGAGTTAGGGTAACACCTGGGATTATGAATGTTGTAGAAATCTTTGAAGCACCAGGCCACAGCAGCACAAGCTCTGGTTTGGATACTTACTTCTGTAAGAAAAAACAAAAACAGTACAGTGAGGCTTGCAGCCCATCCCTGGCTGTCCACACTGGTCCATGGATTTTTGGCCTGTGAGGCCCAAAGGAGACAGGTCCAAGTTTTAACGCACCAACCCTTTTGTCTGGCAGAGACGTCCCTGTGTGTCTCCATTAACTGTGGATCTGAGGTTTAACTCTCTGTCCTTGTAAATCCTACTGATGGCTAGGCGAGTGTTGCATGAGTCACACGTGCTATTAAAAAGCCTCTTTCTTGGGTTAATATTGTGAACTTATTGAGGAGATGAGCCTGTGTCTGGCTCCCCCAGCACGATGTCCCAGCATCTTAATTCCCAGGAACTTAGATTCACCTCACCCAGCATAATCTTCCTCAGCTGGTCCCAGAGCTGACTGTTGGTTGGGCAAATAGAATTCAACTTTAATTTATTTAGTTAGCTTACTACTTCGGAGGTCAAGTCTATCCCGTGAGTCTGTGTGGTCACACTGAAAGGGACACACTTAACTCTGGGTAGGCATGCAGGGGTACTAGATTGTATCTCAGGAGAAATCACTAAGTGACACCATCCATGTAAGGCCTACACCTATGCCAGGACACTTGTATAACTCTGACACTGGACGGTTTATTTATTTTCTTTTAGGAAATTTTTTTTTGTGTGTTTCCATGTGTGTATGCAAGTATATATGTGAGAGTTTAGGGATTGTACCTGCACACGTAGAAGTCAGAGCTCAACCTTGAGTGTCTTTCTTTAGATGCTGTGCCCCTAAGGCCCCGAGACAGTGGTCTCTCTCTGATTTGGAACTCTCGGACAAGCTAGGCTGACTGGCCAGTGACCCAGGGCTCTGGATCTGCTTCTCTAATACTAGAATTACAGGCCACAGTTTTAAGTCCAGTTCTTCAGTAGGTTTGTTTGTTTCTTTGCTTGTTTCATGGCTTCTGTGGATCAAAGGAACACTTTCCTGCCCACTGGCAAGCACTTTACCCATTTCTTTATCTTCTTAGCTGGAGGTCATCTTTTTAAAAAAATGGATAAAGAGCCAGGCACGGTGGGCCAGACCTTCAATCCCAGTTCTCAGGAGGGAGAGGCGGGCAGATCTCTGTGAGTTTGAGGCCAGTCTGCCCTACAGAACTAATTCCAGGACATCCAGGGCTGTTGTCACACAGAGCAACCCTGTTCTTAAATAAATAATAAATAAATAAAAAACAAACAAACAAAAACAGACAAAGAATATAAGCAACATGCCAGTTACTTAGTCCTAAAAATTTATTTTTTAAAAAAAGACTTGTTAATGGGGTCCGAGAGATGACTCTGTGGTTAAGAGCACTGGCTGCTCTTGCTGAGGAACTGAGCAGGACTGTAACTCACTTCCAGAAGATCTGATGCCTGCTTCTGGCCTCCATGGGGACCAGACACACACCACATGACAAACAGGCATACATTCAGGCAACAATACCCATTCAATAAAAATAAAGTCCTTTTCATCTTTATTTTACAAAATTGTTGAATTTCAAAAGTGTATCACTCCTGTTATAAACCCATGTTTCCCTGGACAGGCTGTGGCAGTGGGTGGGGACAGGTTGAATCCTCTGGGCTTGAGGCTGTTCAGAACAGCCTGACTGTTCTTAATCGAGGCCGAGCTGTGCTTGGCTCCAGCTTAGATCCCACGGTGTACTGAGGGGCCGAAACCTGGGTGTTTAAGGAAAGGGAGCTTTTTGCAGACCTGTGGCCTCTTAAGTTCCCAGAGCCAGTCTGGATCTCTTCAACAATAGCTCAGGGCTGCATGTAGAGGGTCCCAGCTTTGCCCATGGGTCTCAGGGCTCCCCAGTGCTGTCTTCTCCATCCTTATCCGGATGCAGAGCTCTGCAAGGTGTGTGAGAGGGCAGAGCATGTGCCTTCCCGGTGCCCACCGTCTGCTTTCCACTAGCCTTCCTATGGACTTTACTGAGAGGCCAGGTAAGCAAGCCACAGCTGCTAGAGAGGGATGGGATTGGAAAAGCATTAAAATAACCAACTCCTCTATCTTCATTTACTATCACTTCCTGTGTGACACAGAATCTAAATAAAACCCACACTCGCCGGAATAGGATTCTCATCTGCGGAATGTCTGACAACTGTAAAAGTTAAAACATAAAGGGGCTGGTAATGGGAGTGACTGTACACTGGCTCACCATGGCTTGCCAGAAGCAGCAGTTTCCCAGCTCTCCAGCTCAGAGCCAGAGGGAAGACCCGTGAGAGACAGGTAGCAGCAGGGATGCGCTGTGCTAGGGTATCTAAATAGACTCTGGGACAAGCTGCATGGTTTCAGAGCTGGGTGGGCACCGTGGGTAACTCAGTCTTCTAGCTTGCTTTGGCATAAACTCGGTGTTTGAAAGCCAGGCTCGGTCCTTCACTCTGGTGAAGTATCTACTTTGTTCAGCCCAGGCAGTATGTAGTATGTGCAGATACGTGGTATTAATATTTGTTAACGTACAGGGTGTCAGAGGGGGCAGCCTTGGGCTGTCCGCTGCTGACCTTTTTGTGAGGTATTTGTGTTCCTGCATATGTGATTACATATTAATTAAATGCTGAGATGTTTATATCGTGCGTAATTTGCGTAAGCATATAAATTCGTGAGCCTGTATTATGAACTTGATTAAAACCACAGCTGTGTAATGAGGGTGATGGTGGGGCCGCTCCCTCTCCTTGTTTTTATACAAGTGGATCATGTGTGTGGTGGGAATGCCTATAGCCTCCTATGTCCCGAGCATACAGAGAATCCTCACTGTGACTCATAGGACTGCACGTCTTCCTATGGCACATGGATGCCAGCACACATTTTCTTTACTGAGTGGAGTCTGCCCTTCTGATCACTCTCCTCCATCCAGGGGCCCCATCCTGCCTGTTTTGCAGTCCCTCCCCACAAGGCTTCCCTCTTGCTTTCACTAGGATAGCATCTGCAGCTTAATTCACCCTTGTCCATGAGGCAAGGCACTGTAGTGCTTGAGTACACACATTGTAGAAACCAGGTGCACACACATACATACATGGCTTATGCATTTCATAGCACATCTCATGTACCACATAAATGTGTTCCATATACACATATTCTGTACAATTACATCATATATACATACAAGCAAGACACATACATATATATTCTTTATTAATACCACAGGCAGTCACACTATCTGTACTCATAGTCAGCATATGTATCCATAATGTACAACATGAAAATACATACCACATATTAAATACATACTACATATAAATACATACCATACTCATATATACTATAGATCAAATAAACACAGCACATGTACACACACACCATGTGTACATGTAACCAACATGTACATTGACATCTCATTACAATCCCCACCATTTATTTGTGGCTTATTAATACTTTATATACATGTATCACACATGTGTGCATAATATATTAACATGTCATGACACATATCCCTTATATACACATAAGATATTAATAACTTATACACTTCTAATACTCCATACCACAGAGACACACTTGCCACGCATATAAACCACACATATAGAATGTATACATTCATTGTATACCCATAAACACAACATATAAACACCAAATACATGCACATCACATATACATATTATACACACCGAATATACATGTATAACATACAAAATAATAAACATATCACACTTTGCATACATACATGTATGCAGTTTGCAGTCTATGTATGTTGTCCATAAACACATACAAATACACTACAAACAGGTGTGTATACTTCACATTTTATCACACAGATACTTTGCAAACACCATCTGTACACACTTGCTACAGACAGAACACATAAAAGTATAAATTATAGCTACATCCATGTAAAGTGCATATGTTCTATGTGCCACACATTGCCATGTTACTTCCCATTTACATGCCACATTCCATTCACAACCAACATAAGCACATGCACCCCCCACATATACATCTTACATACACATGTCACAAGTGAAAACATACTACACATATATCCCACACAAATCCACACAACACTTGCAAACACATACTGCACATACATCCCACACATAAATGTATGCTCCCCCCCACACATATGTATACTCCACGCAAACACATCACACTTGTACACACCATGCACCCTGCCTCCACAGTCTTCTCATCTGCAACAAGAATAGTAGAGTCTGGATCCAGCTCTGGCCTGTTCTCTGCATTTGATTCCCATCCTGTATCTGGCTCCTAGGAGCCAGTCCTTCCCAGACTATTCCAAATACCACAGAGGCCAAGTCATGTCCAGAGGAAGGGAAGACAGTGCATTTTCACTGAAGAAGTGTGGCCTAGTGAGGACTTAGGCTTTGGGTTTCTGAGGCTAGGGCCAGGAGGTCAATGGAAGAAGACAAACCCCATGGTCTCTTATTGGCACGGCACAGCTGGCGCGTGAAGTGGAATAACTCACGCCCTGTTTAGAGCATCAGGGCCTTAGCATATTATTTGAGTAACTATGACACAGTGGTCCTGGCTTCTGCTGTTCTGCCTGGGTCCCTTTCACTCCTGCCTTCTCCAAGTTAGAGAGTTCATAGAAAGGCTTGGCCCAGCCTCTGTGTCCTCTTAGAATGGTTATTGTCTGGCTGTGTCCTGTGACTTCCCTGGTCTGGTGGTGCTGGTAGTGCTGATGGTGTTGGTACTGATGGTGAGGAAGTGGGGGGAGAGTCCCATAAGATTGACAGGCCTTTACAATTTTATCTGAAAGAGGAGCTTCCCATGAAGAAAGTGAAGCACTGGCCAGTATGAGGGTCCAGGTGGCTGGGAGTGGCCACACAGGTTCACTTCCACACTGGCACCAGGACTGGGGCCAAACCTGGGGTCTAGGGCACACAAAGGAACTCAAACACATGTCAGCACTGGCCTGAAGAGGGTGACAGGAACACCTATACTTACGCTCAGTTACTTCAGCTCTTGTGGAAAGTTCATCCAAGAGGACACTCAGTGAGTTGGGTGAGGACATTTTCCAGGAGGCTGGAGTCCTGATTACTAAGTGTGAAGACAATGGTAAGGGCCACATCCATGTGGGAAGTCCTAAGAAGATCTTGGACTGTGGATAGACGGTAGGGGGTGGGGTGGTTCAGCCACCTGTCCTGGGCAGCAGCTACCCTGTCCTTCCCTTACCAACCCCCGCACCTCAACTCAAGGGCTAGGCCCTGTCTGGAATCTCACTGCGCCTCCATGGAACTGACAAAACCGAAGACATTCTCACCTTCTACAGAGAAGGACGAGCAAATATTGACAGTCTGGAGGAAGTGGTGTCCCTCAGGAAGGCCTGGCTTCTATGGCTGGTGCCTGTATCCTGCTCAACTCCTAGTTACTGGCTCTGGCACTGTTGGATGTGTTCTTGAAACCCCGTCTGGACTCCACTGTACATAGCTGGCAACCTTCTCCATGCCCAAGTGATCGTAGCCCTTTTCTTCAGCAAATAGGCACTTCATTGGAACAGCATGGCAGGAAATGGAAGCTGGACTCATCCTACACATCTCCAGCTGGGTTCACTGCCATGGATAGGCTCCAAGGTCCCCATCTTTTGGAGAAAGTTTCCCAGTGAGTGAGATCAAGATGGCTACTTTATGCATGTGACAGTTAGTATTGGAGCGGTAACATTCCCTTCCGCTTTCTGTTTCCTGTTCCCAAGGGCAAGACTCATGCAGACCTGGTTCCAGCTTGGATAGTAGAACATAACTTTGAAACTGTCCTAACCCACCCATATAAGGATGACTCCAGGCAGATCCCTGGGGTGATGCACCAGGGATGTGCTGCTAGGTTTTATGTCAGTTCAATACAAGTTAGAGTCATTTGAGAGGAGGGAACCTCAGTTGAGAAAATGCCCCTATTAGATTGGCCTGTGGGAAATCCTGTAATGCATCTTCTTGATTGATGATTAATGTACGAGAGCCTAGCTCACTGTAATCAGTACTATCCCGGGGCTAGCTGGTCCTTGGTGATCTGAAGGCAGGCTGTAAGAAGCTCTCCTATGGCTTTTGTTTCACCCCCTACCTCCAGATTCCTACCCTGCTCTGACTTCCCAAAATGATAGACTGTGACTCAGCAGTTGTTAGATGAAATAAACTCTTTCTTTCACAAGTTGTTTATGGACACGGTGTTTTCTCATAGCAGTAAAAACCGTAGCTTACATGGAAATTGGTACCAGGATTGGGGTGTTGCTGTAATGGACTTAACCATCTTTTAGAGTGGACGATAGGAGGATTTTTAAACTTGGGCCTAGAAAACTCATTGGGTTCTCAGAGCTTGATGAGAAGTTGTAGGAACCTGGAAGATAATGCTGAAAATGGTATAGATGAAGGAGGCCTGGCTCCTAAAGTTTCTTAGGGAAGCAGAGACTCCACCAGGGCCATTTGTGTGATATTTTGAACTAAGAATTTATGGTTCTGGTCATCTGGGACTGGAAAATTCGCTTGTGACTAAGAAGAGACTGGCATCGTTGAGGCAGAGTCGTCTGGCAAGTCTTTTTTCCAGAGTCAGCAGCGCATGGTGGGTATGACCCCAAAGTGGTCAAAGTCTTACCTCATGTTAACAGCCAAACTCGGCAATGTAAGCGTCTCCCGAGTGGAGCCAGTTTTGAAGAGGTCATGGGGAGCTCAAGCTGAGGGTTTGTGTTAGTCGGGGTTCTCTAGGGTCACACACCATGAGTGGCTAGGACAGGCTGTTAGTAACTGCAGTGGTAGCCCCAAGATTGACAGGGTCCTGAAAAGAAGTTGAGGCCGGGTACCATGTGTAAGGGTGAGTTCCTGAAGAGACAGGGAATGGAATTGCTGCTGATGATGGTGCATCCCAGTTGCAGAGCATCCAGCATCTTGGACATACGGGTAGCATGGGCTGACAGTCAAGGACAACAGCAGCCATGGAGTGGAGCTGCCCTGGATCTAGGAGAAAAGCTACCTAGGTTGTAGAGGACAGAGTGTAGTGGCCCAGATGTCTGACACTGCCCATTTTACACTGTTGGACGCTGGTTTTGCTTTGATTTGATTGTGACTGTACCATGCCCCCCCCTCCCTTAGAGTAAGAAAGTGAGCCATTTATGTCCGATATTACAGAAGCCCCCAGTTCCAAGATTTTAGAATCTTAGGGGAAATTTTAGATTTGTTTTAGAGAAACTTTGAACTTTGGAAGAGACTGGACATTTAAACGAGACTGAACCCTTATTAAAGCATTTCAATTTTTTAAAAGATTCTCAGACATGTAAAAGTTGGACTGTTTTGCATGATGATATTAATATTAATATGGGATGTCGAAGATGGTTACATTTTAACAGTGATATTTGTGTGGCAAGATGACAGGGCCTCTACCGTGACAGCTGGTTTTACGTTAACACGACACAAGTTATTTTTGAAAGAGGGAACTTCAGTTGAGGAAACACCCACCACCACCGCCAAATTGGCCTGCGGGCAAGCCTGTGGTATAGCTTCTTGGTTGCTGATTGGCATGTGAGGCCCTACACACTGAGCAGTGGCAACCTGGGGTGGTGGTCCTAGGTGCTGTAAGAAAGTAGGCTGGGCAAGCCAGTAAGCAGCATTCCTCCCTGGCCTCTGCTTTGGTCCATGCCTCTGCTTTCCTGCTCCCATGTTTTAGTGATAGTGTGTGACCTGGAAGTTAGAAGATGAAATAAACCCTTCCCTCCCCAAATTGCTTTATGGTGATGACATTCTATCACAGCGACAGAAGTCTGCTGTAAGACTAGCAGTGTCTTGGGCCATGAGTATTTTTTTTTTTTTTTGCTTGCTTTCTAGTTGCTTCTCTTACCTTCTATGTTGTTTCTTCATTGCATGTAATTCTTCAGAGAATGCAGAAGCTGAGTTTGTCAGCTTTGCCGACGGAGCACCCACCCCACCCCCTTAGGCTGGTGCAGCAAATTCTGTTGAAAAGCCTAAATAGCTCCAGCCATCTCCTGGCTCCAAGAGCTGCCAGTTGGCTGTCCCAGGAGCATACATAGAGCCTGCACCTGTTTGCCATATGCCTTCTGTGTGGACCGAGGACCCAATAGGTCCTGTTTTCTTATGCAGCCCCTGGGCTAGGGTGCAGAAGGGAAAATTGTCATGCTGACCATGTTAACAAAAACATGATCCTGAGCAGCAGGGACAACTGCGGTGAGCCATGCAGGTGTGGGCCTCAATGTATTGGACAGCTGCCACCTTAGGCCTCAGGACAGTGCCTCCTGTTGACTTGACTTATGCTGAGCATTGGGGGCTGCAGATCCGTAGCATGGACCCCCGAAGGGCATGGAATGAATGGTGTCAGCAAAAGTAGCCACAGAGACAGCTTGTCCCCTGCTTTGTGAGCATCTCTGGATAGTCGGATGGCCATTCTGCGTCTTGCTGTATTGACGCTTTTGTAGATTGATCTGGGTTTTATGGTTCTCTGGAGACAGGGTATACAGAATGGGTTGTAGCCTGCCTGCTTCCTGACCCCTGGAGTTGCTCAAATGTGGACACTGCTTCCTAGCAGCTCCGTTTGTGGGTTGTAACAAGGCCATTGGCTGCACCCCTTTCCCAGTTGTTTGCCTCCAGAAGGGAAGCTGATAGGCCAGACCACTGAGGGTCTCCCTAAAATAGCTCTCTCTGCTCACTGGTAACCCCAGAGGGATACAGGATCTCGTTGTGGAAATGAGTTGGCTTCAGGATCAGTATTCACTTTGAAGTAAGGATGGGGTCATCTCTGCAGTGACAGAGAGTCAAGGCATAGTAGATCTGGGGTGCTGAGCATGCACATGGACCTGGCAGGTGACCAAAGTGACAGCTCTTAGCTGTCACCTCATTTAATCCTCAACCCACCTTCAAGGAGAATGGCTGTTTCAAGACTGCCCTTGAGGAAACTCAAGGACAGAGTCACGGGATCTTGGCTACAGCTCCAGAGGTATGAACTTGAAGGTCAGGCCAGAACCAGGTAACCATTCCAGGGCTCTTTCTAGACCTGCTTCCAGTGAGGACGTCCAGCAGTTGTGTGCCCAGAAAGGTTATCTGAATGGCATGAGTGTGCCTGCAAGACACAGATTCTATTGGACGTTTCAAGATGGTAAGAGGCCACCTACAATCTGACTTCTTGACCATCTCCTAAGTCAGGTTCAAATTGAATCATTATGGCTTACAGTAGATTGACCTCTAATACTGAGGGTGGCTTCTAGTTAATGATCCCGGGCTCCGACATCAGGGACAGCCCCCAGCTGTTTCTCTGTGTGTCCTTGTCTCATGTTAAGCAGCATAGGACCTGGTACATCTAGAAGCTTTATGTTTGGACAAACAAGCTGTGATCTAGGACAGTGATTCTCAACGTTCCTAATGCTATGACTCTTTAATATAGTCACTCATGCTGTGGTGATCCCCAACTATAACACTTTCTGTTAAAGCTTCATAACTGTAATTTTGCTACTGTTATGAATCATAATATAAATATATGATATGCAAGATATCTGATATGCAACCCCCAAGGGGCTTGCAACCCACAGGCTGAGAACTAATGCTCTAGGACAAGACCCAGAAGAAATTTTGGAGCTGGGAGGCAGACTCGTTCCCCAGGGTCGTCCTGCGTGGAGCCTCCTGGGCTCATGTGATCCTTCTGGGTATATTTAGAAGAGGTCATGGAGCCTTTAAAATATACACTTTCCACAGCCAGCTTCTGCCTTGAAGAAGGTGGATTTTATTAGCCAATTCCCTCCCTTCTAAGGAGCACAGACATCACTGAAGCAGGCCCTCCGATTCACCTCACTGATAGAGCCCGAGCCCTCCTTATAAATAACTCCAGCTTCCACAGAAACACAGAATGCATCTTCAAACCTTCTGTCCCCAGGGAACACCCGCACAGTGACAGCTTCTTGTTCTTCTGTTGCCGTGGGGACAACCTTAATAGACATGCCAGATTCCTTTTAGTGTGCAAGTAGCGAGTGCTTACTGAATGCAGGCTTAGGAAATGTGTGTTGGGGGAAGGCAGTGAAGGTGACTGGCCAGTGTTCCCTGGCATACATGTGGAAGGAAAGAGCAGGAATGGAATCTATGCAGTCTGAGATCAGAATGTTTGGGGGCGGGGTGGTCATTGATTGGTTGATCCCCAAAAGGTGAACCTAGAAACTTAGTGTTCCTTTTTTAGGCTAAAGCTCTTCACAGATATGACTTGGGGATGCCATCGATGTGTCTGAAATCCAAGAACAAGCTCTTGTATAGAAGAGCCCCCCCCCACAACACCAAATGCACATGCATATAACACAGGTGTTAGAAGTGACATGTGAAGCTGGATGCAATGTCTGGGGACATGCTGCAGAGAAAATGTCTCAGGCGACACCTTGATCTCAGATCAGGCCTTAGGTATCCAAGGCAGAAATGTCTTGTTTTTCTCAATGACTGTGGGAAATCATGGGCTAGTTTCAAGAAACAGTACACAAATAATGGAGGGATCCTAAGAGCCAGGAGTTCGAGCCCACCCTTGTGTGTGTAGTGTGTGTATGTGTGGCTGAGTGTGTATATATGGTAGATACGCATTTGGGGGGTTGTGTGGCGAGTGTGGAATGTGTGTATGTGGTGTATATGTATGTGATGTGTGGGTGTGTATGTGGCATGTGTGGTCTGTGTGTATATATGGAGTGTTTATGTGTGTGTGTGTGGTATGTGTTCATGTATGTGTATATAGATAGTATTGTGTGTGTGTGTGGTCTGTGTGGGGGTTTGTGGTGTGTTGTGTGTATATGTGGTGTGGGGGTGTATGAGTATGTATGTGTGTGGTGTGTATGGTATGTGTATTGTGTATATATCTGTGTGGTGGTGGTGATGGTGGTGGTGTTTATGTGTGTGTTTAGTGTATGGTGTGAATGTTTGGTGGGGTATGTATGATGTGTGTATATGTGTGTTGAAAGCATGAACATGTATATGTTTGCATTTGTGTTTTTGTGTGGTATATGTATATGATGTGCATGTATGTGTTATGTGTGTGATATGAATGTATGTGGTATATTCTATATTCTGTATGTGTTCACATGCATGCTCTGGGCAGATAGCTCCTGGATCCGGTCAGGACCTGATTCATCTCCTCTTCCACGCCCCCTGGCAGGCCTGGGGGAGGAGCAGATGCTTGTCTTCATGAAAGTGAAAGTGGGACTTCCTGGCAGGGCAACAAGAATGGCCTCTTGAGTTGGGGCTTCAGACAGAAGCTGGTGTTCCCATCGAATTGGGTTGGGAAGGGAAATCCAGGAAAAAATCCTAACATCCCTCCACACACAAATTCAGCCTCCTCCCAGATCAAGGGCACATACTGTCGTTGGCCTGCAAGGTTTTACACGGGGTGCGGATGGCATTTTTCATTTTAATGGCATGAGCTTACTTTTATGGCTGCCTTCTATTTATGGAATGGCACTGGCTCTATTTACAGGGTGATGGAAAGTGTCCTTCTCATAGTAAAGTGATGCCTGCACATGCTGAAGTCCCTGTCACAGGGTGGGTGGGGCATGTTGGAAGAACGTGTTCATTTGGCACCTGCTGAATGCTCAGAATGGGTTGAGCCAGGGTGGACAGAACAGAGGAGCCACGGTTTCATGTGGTAGGCAGCAGGTCTTTGGCTGTAGGGATACTGGAAAGCTCTGGATAGACGTGTGGAGGCCAACATGGGCCATGGCATGAGGAGGTTTGCTCCAGCCATAGCAAGCTTGCAAAATGAAATGATGTTAAAGTTACCAGACCAGGGAGACTAATGGACAAGAATTCTATTAAGTACTCTTTGATATAAAAAGGTGGCCATGTCCTGGGACTATGGTGACACATGGCCCCAAACTAGACAGCTTTAAAGACTAGTTTACTAGTCTTTACTAGTTTAATTGAAGTGTCAGCAGAATGGGCCCTTCTAGGAGATCCAGTGCAGGGCCATTGTAGTCCTCTGTCCTGGCTTCTGTTGGCTGCCAGCAGCCACACATCTTCCTAGCTCATGGCTGCAGCGCTACAACCTCTGGTCATGAATTCCACAGGAAGGGCATCCGTTTTGGCTCTTAAGATCCACTCCATTTCTGTTGGTCTCATCTCTAGATGTTATACTGCATTACAAATAGTGCTAGATACCAGGGTTCTGTGGACATACCTTTGGGGCCACTCCGCAGCCCGTCATCATGTGGGAATATGGAAATATTGCGTTAGCTGCTCTGGGGTCCCAAGAACCTATGTGGCCACTTTTCAGTATGAGAGATTCAAGGCTGCCATGGGTGGCTAGGTGGGGACCTCAACTTGCACATGCCTGTTTGGCCCTAGTGTCCTCCAGGCCTGAATCCTGCCCCTGCATCTTCTGACATTCTCTGGCCACTGACTAGGCTACCTTTGTGCACTCTGTGCCTTCTGAATTTACTGACTACCCTATGCATGGGCACAGGACAGTGCCTGTGGGGGCTGGGGACCTGGGGAACTGGGGAGCTGGGGAACCCCTATCCATTTGGAAGCTTGTTTTTCCATTTCCTGTTTTCTTTTTCAAATCGAATTGCAAAAGAAAGCAGCCTGACATTTGTATCCTGCTTCCCCACGGGCATTTTTGATTCCAATTGGACTAGACTGTGTCCAATTTAGGACTTACTTGGTGTGTTATTAAAAATGTGTTCCTAATGCTTATTCTCTTTATTTGTGATTTATTCCTCATTCATTAATTCTCATTAATTGAAAGTGAGATAGTCCTCTTTTCCATTAAGCTGGCAGCCTGGCAAGGAGAACAAAGCATTTGGCTGTGTGTGAGTTATTTCCCATCCTCTCAGGAAGGCCTGTGAGCAAGGAAGGAGGGGGTGGCTCCCACAGTCCATGGTGGATGTTCCAGAGTGGTTACTGCCATTCATCAGGGCTCTGAACCCTACCCTGATCTACCCCTTCTAGTCATGGACCCCCATTCCTTTTTTCTGCATCTCTTAGATTCCTTTCCTGTTACACTGATAAAATACAATGAAAAAGCAATTTAAGAAAAAAAAAAAAAAAAGAGGTTAATTTAGCCCACAGTTCCAAGTTACAGTCCATTAAACTCAAAGTCAGCAGAGAGCAATGAATGTTTGAATGTTTGTGTTCAGTCCCCTCACTACATTTACACAGTCGAAGATTATCAAGCCTAGGGAATAGTGCCCCCCACGGTGGATGGATCTTTCCACATCAGTTAATATCTTTAAGATAACCAGTCACTGAAGGAGTATCCTCTCCATTGTGATGTTTACTGCTGGATACTGGACCTGAGAGTCCTCAGATCTGGCCAGAGTGGAGGGGACAGTTCACAGGAGGGTAGCTCCACCTGTAGCTGTGAGAATTATGGTGTCCCTGTGAAATGTAGGCAGAAAGGATAAGCAGTACCAATACAGTGGATGTCTGGGCATGTCTACAATCAATGTCTGGACACTGTCTGTCACCCTCTCCCTGACTGGTTTTCTTGCTAGATTGTAGGCTGGGTATCTGATTCACATCTCTATTGGCTCTGTAGTATATAAGGTAGGGCTTTGGTCCTGGTTATCCCACGGTATTGAATAAAGTGTATAGACCAAAGGATGGCTGTTATGACCCAAAGCCACTCACTTTACAGATGACAGGGGACAGAGTAGCTTGCCCAGGTCACATAGGTCCCAGTGGGGTCACATTGGTCCCAGTGGTATCAGGGGATGTAAGGAGGAAATGACTGATGTAGCTGAGGTGGGCTGTTTGGGCTGAGGTGTTGGGGTCCGTGTGATGCTGATTGAGAAGGTGGCTGGATTGGGCTAGAGTCTGCACAGCTGAGTCTGGCGGGTGTTGTTTCAGAGTTATTCATCTGGCCCAGCACAGCAGTACACCAAGTGACTATTGGTACTAGTTAGTTAAAGCTGCCCTCTGGATTCTACTAGCCTCTATTGGGCACTTTCTTCTGACAGTGAACTGGTGGAGAAACCATGGTTGGCTTGTTGGGGATCCCGTGACCCTTAGATGTGTCAGGTGAAGTAATGTACTCCTGAAATGTTTTCCTGGTTTACTGCCTCGGCTGAGACTTTCAGAATGACTATGTATAGCCATTAGCTTATATAGATGGTGGTGGCTTCCCAGTGGGAAGTTCCTGCATCTCATTACATCTAGTCCATGCTGTCTAACACTCGAATTGGTTTTGGAACTTGCTGCCACCACCACCACCACCACCACCACCATTACCATCATGTACAAGAACATAGGCACACCCACAACTACCAACACACACACACACACACAACACACACACACACACACACACCATTTTAACTGCTTGGATCAGCCCTTTTGACTCTTTTGCACATGAACATCATAATGGGTCATTGTTTTCTAAGGGGCTCTGTGAGATTTTCTGTTCTTGACCCACACTGCTACAACTCTAGTTGATTAGTTGATTGTGGTATTATTTTTCAAGCCTATCCAAGTCTACTTTTTAATGGGTATTGTTTCCCGAGAGGCCAATTGAAAATGACAGAAAACAAAAGCCTCCCTGCATGGTGCCAGGCCTCTGAGCTATGTTCTTTCTGGCTGTAGAGCAATGTAGGAATGCTCCTATGCTAGGGATAGGGCATGGGGTCAAAGAGCTACACAGAGCTAATGCATCCTAGACTGCAGACCAGGAGTTAATTGTCCAACAAACCCTAGCTGGCCTCTTGATCTCTGTTAAATCAAAGTAGTTGGTGTGAGAGTTGAGGACTGGAGTGGGCCTTGGAGTACATCTACATAGGGAGTCCCCTTGATATGTTCCTAGAATTAAGTACACATATGTAAACTGGCTCATAGGTGATTCCATGTATATACACATGCCTTTGGGGGCTACGTCCATGGAGGAGAGTTTTCAGGGCCCCAATTCCCAGAGAGCAGTTGCTGTTCTGTTAAGGATTGGTTGTCATGTGAGGGTGGACTCCCATCCCCATCCTCATACACACACACACACACACACACACACACACACACACACACACACACACCAAAGCTGGTGCCCCTTCTGCTTAATCAGCTCTCCTGTACCTGCATCTGGCCCATTTTGATGCCTTTTTGTAGCATACAGAGATGAGTCCTGCTTACTCCACTGCCTACGGCCCCCAAGACACAGTGGAGGCTGGGGTGGTAGAAAGCTCTCTTTTCAGCATGGTTCATCTACAGGAACTAGGGAAGCTTCACCACCTCTGCCTTGGCTCTGGCACCAGTGGCCACACCTTATACCTTTTTCCCTCCACCCCCAGGTCAGTGTCATCTCAGCCCACGGACCCCCTAGAGTGGTCTAGAAGCAGATGCATCCGCTAGTAGCTGGGCTGGAGGAGTCCGAAGAAGTAAACCTGCATGTTGGATAGGTTGTCACACTCCCAGCATCTTTCTGGACCCATCTCTGTCTGGATAGAGCCTATAGCTGCAGTGTCCCGGAGATCCTACAGGGTTATAGGTGCTGCAGAAACTGCTCAGGGATTGAGAAGACTAGAACAATGAAAAAGTAACAACCACAAAGGTTGGTATAAGACAGCAGTTTAGTGTGAAACTCTGTACCTGTTCTGTGGGGACCAGGTTCCTCTAGAGGCTGGCTCCCACCAGCTTTGGCAGTCCCCGCACGCAGTTTAATTAGTGCCTACGCAGGGCCATGCTAACATTACTCGGCTCTAATCCTTTCAGAACTGGGGTGTTTCTCAAATATGGTTGAGTTACAAGCTGAATAAATTAAAACTTCTCGTATATGAGATCTTGTAGCCTTATTAAGTGGTGAGATTATGCAAAAAAAAAATCGTTAAGTATGATAATGCATCTTTGGGCGTGATTTGTAGCAGGACATTCATTATCTCTCATTCGGCTCTGTTTAAGCTCTGTTACAGGGGAATTAGTGGTATTACTGTTTAAATCTTAACTTTTGTGTTACACAGGCATGTTCTAAAGCTTTGAAACGTAGCTGAAAGCTGTGCCTGTATCTCACAGGTTTAGAGAGAGGGAGCGGGAGGGTTTCAAAGCTGGGATCATCTGGAGAAATCGTGCCTGCTCGACTAGTAGTTTTCTTCTAATTAAAAATAAGTTGCTTTTTTGAGAGTCAGACAGATGGAGTTGTATCATGGAGCAGGGGAATTAGATGCTGTTCCGAATGCCGAGGGTCCACTGTCTGTTTCTTGTGGCTCCCCAGACTTCGGGTCTCTGGAGCGCTGAGATACCAGAAGGATGGTTGAGTGACCATGGGCCTCTGTTGTTGGTATTTGTTAACCTATCCACTCCTTGAGACTCATGCAACTGCTCTTCCTGCTGCCCATCAGTTTCCCTTAGGTAAGTCTCCTTAAGCGAGGATTGGTTTATTTGGTAAGGTTAATATGCCTGTATCCACTCACAGTTCACAAAGCTGTGGTTCCGTTGAGGTATTCTTCTGATGAGGTATATTCTATGAGTGTGGATGACCATCTTTTGCAGAGCCATCTTTATTCTGTCCCTGTGCCCCAGGTCCTGGCCCTGAGACTCCCCTTTGCTCCATATCTCCTCCAATGGTGTATAGATGGGTGAGGGATAGACCCCATATATGGGTCCTCTCTACTTAGCTTCCACTATGGCCCTTTCCCCCTCAGACCTCCTGAAGTCACTTGTGGGTGGGGAGACTTCCCAGAGACTGACTGCAAACAAGGTATGATATGTAGGCCAAGTTAGAGCCTGTCATGTAGGAGACGAGGCTGGGCCGACTGGAGAGCATCTCAGCCTTGGTCCCCAGGTAGCACTCGGGAAGATGTCTTCGCTGTTCAGATATGTAAGCCCGAAGATGGATTTGTTGGCTAGCTAAGACAGCAGTGTAGCAGATGTAGGAGTTCCTGATGACTCTCTGGAGAGAAAAAGAGAGAAGAGAGAGGGCTGTGGGGGGTGCTATGTTAGTGATTGGCCCTTGTGATGTGCAGGGACACATGGAACTCAGAGGGGCAGGTGGTAGCAGGCCTGGGTCCAGTGAAGGCCTCTGCTGGCCAAACTCCTCTGGCTCAGTGGGCTTGGCCTTGGTTCTGCCTGGCTGAGGCCTACCCACATTATGAAGGGCCATCTGCCTTGCCTGTGTGGAGTTGACTAATTTGAATGTTAGTCTCATTCATAAAACATCCACACAAACCCATCAGAACAATAACCAAATACCTGAGCACCATGGCTTGGCTGGTGGAGGGGGAGGCTCATCAGAGTGTTTCAAGAGGCCAGCAGTGATGTACTAGCAGTGTTTAAAGCCCTGATGTCAAAGCTTTGGAGGCACGGAGCTTACAACAGCCCCTCCGAAATGCCAGCACTGGGAGACTGGCCATGCCAGAGCCTGGCAATGGCCTTGTTCTCAGACAGCTGTGTGATATATCACTCAGGGTAACAGGATGTCCTGAGCTGTTGGGATCCCTGGGTGACAGGTTCCTCCTTCCACCTTCCCACTCCTAGCATGAATTTCTCACACCTGCCAACTCTTCAGACACTAAACCACACACTGGCATTTTGGTGTAGTGTGGAGAGCAACGCCAGGTAAGACTAGGACTCTGTGTACAGGCTACCATGCTGCAGACTTGAATCCAATCCTGACCTCCATCTCTACTCATGACTGGCTTGCTAGGAACCAGGGGCTCCATCCCTCTGGCTCCATGTTTGAATTTCTGGGAAACCAGAGTCACTTTTACTATAAAGGATGAACTCAGATCTGCCAAGTAGGCAAATGGTGATAGGACAAAGTGTGGAACCCTGAGCCCTCTCCAGATATTCCCCCTCTAATCCTGAAGCTCCTGGAACCTCTCTTTCAGGCATCCCATGTGGGTCAAAGGTCAGAATGTGGTTAAAGTATTGTTGTGGTGATTAGCTCTGGGGCTTACCTCCTTACTTCCTTGCAGCTGAGCTATGGAGTTGGAATTCCACTCTCTTGCCTGCTTTAATCTCTCCTCACCAGCCCTGACCTGGGGCCATGTGGTCCTAGCCACCTCCCTCTTCTCTGGCATGCAGAAAAGATGTGGCTGAGGAGAAGGGTCTCTTTCCTTATGTCCTGATCATGAAGGCATCCTGGACCAGTGAACTTCCATTGTGGACAGGCTAGCCTGGGCACTCAGCAGAGACAGGTCAGATTAGACATGGGTTTGTGTGAGGTCCAAGGCAAGGGGAGGAGTCAGTGTCCTTGACCCTTGAGTAGATTTGGGTTGAGGCTATGGCTCTGTACCCCATTGAGTTTGGGGGGTGGCATGCAGACGTCAAAGGGAAGTTCTATTCTCTTAGGTAGTTCCTGGTAGAACTCCCATATCCACCAGTACCAGAGATGCCTTGGCTTTCTCTCTGTCTCTCAGCAGGTTCACTCCTCCTTATGCTGTCTATACATACGGCAGGCACATTCTTTCATACAGCTATTGTGGGCTTCATAGGAATGCAATTGCATTCTTTTCTCTGCCTCAGAGGCCCAAGGAGCAGCCTCCCCTGAGAAGAGACAGTCAGCACTATTTTTAGACGCCACCACAGCTCCTAAGGCTCCCACTAGAGAGAGAGAAGGTGCGGCGTTCGGTTTTCACCAGCCACTGTGCAGCTGAGGAAAGAGATACCATGACCCAGCTTACAGACCTCCAGCTGCCATCCAGATGGGGCCTTCTGCCTGCGTGTTCTTCTTGCCTCTGCTTGGGGGGCTTATTTCTGCCACTCGGTTTTCCCTATTTGGGAGTGGTGGCCCTGTTTTGTCTCCCCGTTTCGACCAATGTTTGTGATTCCACTAAAAAGGAAGAAGCAGAGAATGAATGGACGGCGGGTGGTGCCCCCCGAGACCCTTAGGCATGTTCTCTGTGCCACTGTTTGTCACAGTTAGCTTCTCTCATATACACTGTATACCACATGAACCCTAAAACAAGTGATGGCAAACGAGATGTCACCGGTGGGAGGGACAAAACAGGCTCTGCCTACCTGAAAGTAGCCACCGTAGATGCACTTCTTCCATTGTAGATGTGTCCTCAAATTAACCCCCTCTGTGTATGTGTGCTTGTGTGCACATGCATAGGTGTGTTCTTATATGTGTACACAAATGTGCAGTTGTATATGTGAGCATTAATACAGAGGTTGGGTGTCTTCAATTACCCTCTACCATATGTTTTGAGAGATGTCTTTCACTGGAACTTGAGGCTTGAAGATCTTCTGAGAAGGCTAGCAAGCCTCTGGAATCTGCCTGTTTCCACTTCCCCAGGATAGACTGCAAGTGTGAATGGCCACACCCAGCTTCTTATGTGGGTGCTGGGGATCCAAACTGAGGTTCTTTTAAGTGTGTGGCTGGGGATCCAAATTGAGGTGTGGCAAGAATATCCTTGGACTCTGATTTTAGTATTTAAACCATATGTGTGTGTGTGTGTGTGTGTGTGTGTGTGTGTGTATTAGTGTCCATATGTACAGGCATCTGTACATGTAAACATATGTATTAGTGTACCACGTACATGTGTACATGTACATAGTGCAGATGACAAGCATGCAGGCCTTTTAAAGGCTTCATGACATATATTTGTGTTTCCATGTCTGTATTTGAGCAGGTTCCACACCAGAATAGATGTCACAGCAGTGCCCCAACACCTGGTTGTCCTTCTTCAGGACAGATTGCTTCCTGGGAGTGTGTGTGCCTTCTCTAGCTATGGGCCTTTTGGGTATGCCAGCAGCCCACAGTAAACTCATGGGCCACTCAACCTGTCCTCCATGCTCAGAATGGCAGAAAGACCTTCATGAAAGACACGCCTTGACTCGGAGATCCTGGCCAGTGCTGCAAGAGCCTGCATAGTGCACTGGGCCTGACAGTTTCCCCATGCTCTGTCTGTCTCAGCTTCCCATATTGCCAACATGTTCCCCAGAAGTAGCAAGTTAGTGCCTAGAAGCTGTTGTTCCCACAATGCCTTACTGGGGCCCAGAAACTCAGCCCCGAGTCCAGCCTTCTCAGATGGCCCCCAACAAATGACATCAGAGAGCAGCTGCAACCCCACTGACCTAGGCAGAGGGGCGTGATCTTTGAGATATCTCCTGTATTGAGAGATCCCCTGTACTGAGATATCCCCTGTACTGAGATATCCCCTGTACTGAGATATCCCCTGTACTGAGATATCCCCTGTACTGAGACATACCCTGTACTAATATATCCCCTGTACTGATATATCCCCTGTATTGAGATATCCCCTGTACTGATATATCCTCTGTATTGAGATATCCCCTGTATTGAGATATCCCCTGTACTGAGATATCTCCTGTATTGAGATATCCCCTGTATTGAGATATCTCCTGTATTGAGATATCTCCTGTATTGAAATATTCCCTGTATTGAATGGGGAAGATATTATGATGATAATTAATGACTGTGGCAGTGGTAATGTTAGTGACGGTGACAATGGTGATCCTGATGGTGATGTTGATGAAAGAGATTGTGATGGAAATCATAGTGATTATTTAATTTTGGGTGTTGATTTGTAATAGTGATGATAATGGTGGTCCTCATGATGATGGTGATTATAGTCATGATGGTAACAGTGGTAGTGGTGATAATCAGATGATGGTGGTGATGTCAGGACTGGTATGGGTGACACCCATCATAATAATCACATTGTTGATGGCAGTGGTTGTGACGCTCATGCTAGTGTGGATGATAATTGTGATGTTGGTGATAGATTAGGTTGTGGTGATGATGACGGTTATTATGATGGCAGTGGTGCTAGCAATGCTTTAGATGTCATGATAGGCAATGGTGATTTGCTGGTATTAGTGAAGATAACTATGGTAACCATGTCGTATGAGTGGAGAGGAGTGTGTTTTAATCCATTGTCTCCATCCTCTCCATTCCTAAGAACATTTTTTTTAATAAGACACTTGAGGCTAAAGCAATATAACTTGCCCCAAGTCCAAAACCAGGAGATTTGGGACTCCATATGGAGATGACACCCCTCCATATTTGAGTTTGAACATGACTACTTCCAAAATCAGGGCACTGTCTTTCTCTCCCAAGATCATGTAGGGCTAGATCAGTTATTCAGTTGGTCACCAAGAGAGATGGTACTAATTGGGGGACGTAAGTGCTTATAAGGTCAGACTTGAGAAGCCCAGGGTTCATGAGTGTTCTCCATTTAGTGTTCCCAGCATAGAGGGAAGCCCTTTCTCCTGGCGGAGACTGGGGCTCCCGAGTACGGAGACATACAATGCTGGGATCATCAATGGCATATTGTATCCTCAGTGTCATGGAGTGGATCCAGCCCAGGCTCTGGGTCATGAGGAGGGAGCTGTGTTGGCAGACTCTATGGTCCTTTGTCTAGTCGTGGCTTTGCATACTTAGGGGTGAGAGTGTGGTGGAAGGAGTGGGTAGTAACTATAGGATGACTCAGCTCAGAGAGCCTGGTGAGTCAGCTCAAGGTCAGACCCTATGGACTCCTTTTTTTGTTAGCTAGCAGGTGTGCCCTCCTTTGGTACCACCTTGAGTGCCAGCTACAAAGGTTCCTTTGTGGAGGATACTAGAGTGCCCCCTTACTGAAACATTTGAGAACACCATGAACCCCCAACTTAAGAACTATCTCCTTGGGACAAAGAGAGTGGGAGAGATAAAGATGTGTGCCTTGAGAACAGTGGGACCGTCGGAGAGTAGGAACATTCCAGATGAAGCTTGAGTCCATCTCAGGGTTCATCTGAGAAATCCCCCCATGTTTCTAGAACATCCTAAAATCTGGGAAGATTGCTGGTGCTTTACAGACAGAAGGAAGTGTGTTTGTCCAGCACATGGTGATCTGTCGCCTTCCTCTCTGAGTGTGTGTACTTATGTGAACACGGAGGTTCATATTGAGACCCATGAAGAAGAGATGCCGAATGCATGACATGAAACTAATGGCAGCTGCCATGGTGGTGACATTGTGCTACCGTTTGTTTCCTCTCTTCTTTACGGCTCTTCTTTGTAGACAGAGCTCAGGTTGGCTCTCAGCCATGGTAGCAGATCATTAGGAGGCACATTTGCTGATGCTTTGTGGATCTGCTCTCCCCTCACCCAGGAGTAGTGAGAATCACTTCTTAACTCTGTAGGTTCTCTCTGCCCAGCTTCTATATGTGGGGTGAACACAGTGGAGACTGGGCCTCCAGAGTATGGAGTTGTACAATGCTGGGATCATCAATGCCATATTGTATCCTCAGTGTCATGGGGTGGATCCAGCCCAGGCTCTGGGTCATGAGGAGGGATCTGTGTCGTCTGACTCTGTGGTCCTTTGTCTAGCCCTAGTGGTGAGGTTCTTCCCTGTTACTAATTGCAGAGGCAGCCTGGTATTTAGCCTAGAGTTACCCAGAGTACAGATTGAGATGCCTTCCCCCCATTCATGTATGATTCATAGTCTGCATATCATGCAGAAGAAAAGAAAACTTCAGATCTTAGTAATAATAATAATAATAATAATAATAATAATAATAATAATAATAATACCTTGATGTGTTTCATTTGTGCCCCTTTCTGAGCACCCCAGACTTCCCATGGAGGGTGGACCCTTAGAAAGAACCCTAGAAAGGGTATTCCCTAGGCTCCAAGGGACCTGGGTTGTGTAGGACAGGGAAGGACTTGCTGTAGGTGAGCAGTTTAGGGTTAGGGCCTTGTATAGGCTGTTATCAGAGGAGTAGAAGTTTTTGCTTACAACCCTAGGCTGGAAGACCTATGCCAACTTCAAGAACTCTTATCTACCATTGTGGCTGATTTTTCTTTTTCTGCTCTAAAATCAGTACATGTCACTATGACTTTGCAAAATCTAGAAACTTCTCAGTCGTTTCTCTTCCAGGAAGCCACCCATACATATTGTTGTGGGGTGGACCTAGGCCCCTTGACTGGGTCCCTGCCTCTAGCTTCCATTCTTCTTTCTCTGAATATCTGTGAAGTGGAATCCTATGCTAGAATACAATTTTACTGTTGGCCTTCTCTATCAATCAGTACAAAACACAGGTAAACCACCCCCATGAATTCCCAGAACAAGAGACCTGTTTATAGGGTGACTCATGACCCTTCCAGTGATTAGATTGGTCGGTGACTCTGACATGGCTATTTCTGAAGAAGGAGCTCTGTTTAGGTTTCCCTCTGGCTGTTGGTAGTTCTAGACATCTCTCAGCCAATTGCTTGTCTCGGTTCACTCAAAGCTGTGTTCCATATAAAGTTACCAGTGGTGCTAGATTACGATCTTCCATAGACCTCATTCCAACTTGACTACCCCCAGGGATCTGCTGTGTTGGGACATCATTATATAAATTGGGGGAGGGTATGCAGAATCCAACCCATGCATCAGAGGGGACTCTGGTTAGGCTGGAGAATCAGAGGTTGGGATCAAGTGAGTTTAAACAGAGCAGCCTGCCTGGAAGACCATGATTGCTGGCTACATGGACCTCCCAACTCTTCTGGAGAGGAAGGCTCTTGAGGAGACCCTAAAAATAAAGTTAGAGGGTTCCTCTGCAGTAGTACACCAGCAATTGCTTTCTTTGTCTCATCGAAGCCCAGCCTTGCCTTTTGTGAGAGTCCATTCCTTTATGTACTATGTGATCCCATCCTCAGACCACAGCAGTGTATGAGCCCGTGCAGATGAGTAGGTGAACCTCAAGTTTACCAAATCAGCATCCTGCCATGGTCAAGGCCGACAGGCTCACCGGAGGGAGTAGGGTGGGCCATTCGAGGGAACTTGGGTCATAGAGGAAAGAGTGACTTTGAAGTTGGTGTCAACTTTCAGCCCGATTCCTGCCTGCTGGTGACTGCTAGCAAGTGCTTTGTGAAGATGGCAGGGGAAATAATGGGCAAACCTTCCCTGCTTGCACCTCACTTCCCTTCCAGCTGGGAAGGCTGGGGTCAGCTCTTGGCTTCTGGGTTTAGGGGTTTCCCATGTACATGAGTGAAGCTTCGCTCACTGACGCTGGCCGGGTCCCAGTATGTTTCCTCTAGTTCTTTCTCCTCCCTGTGGTACAGCAATCACACTCAGCTCTTCCGCTGTTACGTCATCAGAATCTCCCCATTCAGTACTGTGAGTGAGCAGGTAGCTCTCAGCTCCAGTTCAGTTCAGACTCTGGAGTTCTTTGGTGTTTTGTCTTGGTCTTTTGTTTGCTTGCTTGTTTGTTTTGTTTGCCTTGGAATTTGTTCTTGGGAACCTTTAATGATGTACCTAGCTGGGCAGGGTTTGCAGTGGCCACTTGTCTCTGGTCTTGTTGGTCAGAGGTGTCCTACACAGTTACCTTCTTCTGTTTTCTCTAGGGTTCACAGGAGGCTGAGCTATGGCCTACCACTCCTGTCCTGTGTTCCCCAAGACTGTCAGAGATACCATCTGTGTGGTGTCCTGATGGTATCAATGTGGGACAGACCTCTTGGGTTTACTGGTAGAGTGTGTTGGGATCCCTCCTCACTCCTTCCCTCTCTTCTCTTCCTCCCCTCTTCTGACTCACTCTCCAGTAAATCATCTACAAGGTCTCTTCCATGGGTGGTCACATTCCAAGTGTTAGGTACATTAAAGGTGGGAAGTACCTTACCCTAGAACAAGGCACAGCCTCTATGTGGGTGCTGGGGAGGGAGAGATTACCCTGTGATGGTGGGTGTACGGCCAAGGGTCTTAGAAAAGCTAAAACCCACAGTGCCTAGCTTGAAGCTTGCTTCTGAAATGGTTGAGTTGTTTCTCCAGGAGACAGTGAGCTGTAGTCCTCGGTCATCAGCCTTATCTGCCCAGGAGACCTGGGAGTCTGAGTCACCGTATGGTGTCTCCAGCACAGTGAATCACTCTGGTAAGAGTTAATCACATGGATTGCACTGCCCAGCACAGAGCAGTAATTAAAGCTGTGTGAATCAGAGCAAGGCTGTGGACTGAGGCAGGCCCCTGTAGTCAGAAGGTCACCACCTCCTGCCTCTGTGGGGGATGTGTCACCAAAGCCCCGATGGAAGAGGTCACCCTTGATGGGAGTAAATGGAACTGTGCCACTCTGTATGCCTGCTGTGATTGGGAGAGATTATTGAAAGGCAGGAGGGCTGGGAGCCATAGAGGGTAACATCACAGTTAAGTGCAAGGCCCTTGTGATGCGCCTACCCACCATGCCCTTACTGAGTAGTGTCTGGGGATGTCCTAGATGCAGCTAGTTCTGGGCCATTTCTGAACTTGTTCCTGTTCAAGTTGGAGGCCTGCATGCCTTGAATCCCTTATGCCACAACTGAAAGCTCTGAAGTTTGTGCTGTGCATTGCATGGTTGTGCTGTAGGCCTGGGGACCATAACAGCATCTCGACCAGTCCGTTCTGGTAGCTCACGTTCCCTCCTGTAAAGGGGCTTTTCCAGAACCCACAAAGATCCTGTGTAGGAGAAAGCCTGCCATGCTGTCTTTGTTCTGAATCAGGATCATAGACCATTTGTCTGGCGTTGCTGAGCCATGAACAGAGTAATGCTGGGGGTGTGTGGGTGGAAGGCATGTGAAAGGCAATATGCAAACTTGGTACAGGGTCCCCACTTTATGGGTTGGGTCAAGACTCACAGGTTGTAAAGAGGAAGGTCAGGCCTGGTATGCCCCTGTGTGGGGTCTCATCTGACCCTTCTGGCTGTGTCGCTGCTCTTTGAACTGTGGTTCACGCCCACACTGGCTGCTCTGAATTCCTTGACACTTAGCCGAGCTGTGCTCTGGGATCACCCTTCTCCTAACCACTTCCTATGGCTGCTGCCTGCTAGGCCTGTGGAGCAGGCATCTATATAACCATAGGACATGTGGGGTGGGCCTCTATGTGTGTGAGGAATGGGGGGAGGTGTCAGAAGCTATTCTGGAAATCTGTGGCTTCACGCTTCTCTGTGCCTCAGTTATCCCACTTAAAGGAAATGAAGCAGTTCCTTCTTTCCTCAGTGAATTTGGGGTTGGGTTGGATACTGAGGCAGCCCAGGGAACTCTGGCATCCAACTCCCCACCAGGCTTTGAAAGGTGGTTCTGCCAGCAACACCTAGCCATGCCAGAGTGGGTCTTATGTCCTTGGGTCTATTGTGAAGATTCTTCATCAGCCTGTCTTGAAAAAATAGAAGGTCTGAGCATCCTTAGACCCTTGCCAGTTCCGTTCCTATTGTATAACTCCAGGTCCTTTATAGGTAGCCATATTTGGCACTGGTCCCATGGTCAGGAGTGGTTTTTATTTATTTGAATTTTTTTGGTGGGAGGTGTAAGGGGAGTGCTATGGGAACTGCCTGTGTTAGTGGCCAGGGTAAGGTGAAGACAGGAGGTGTCCCCATGCCTCCTGGAAGAGTCTGCTTCCTTCCTCCCTCCCACTGAGGAGGCCAGGCCAGCTGAGCATCAGACATGTGTTTGCCCCTTGCGTTAACAATTTGTAATCTTTATGGGAACAAATCCCCGGGCCGAAAACAGCCTTGACTTACAGTGCACTCTCACACGAGCATATTGTTGCCTATTTGCATCTTAATGTGTAATCAAAAGCCAGAGTATAAAATTCACGGCAGGCCAATCATGTTTTACAGTCCATGTAAATCTTGGGAAACTTGAAGGGGATTAAATCGCACTCTGCCTTCCAGCCAGTACTGGCAGTTCCGGTGTGTGCCCCATTCACAGAAGTCACCTGCAGTTTTGCCAGGTCCCAAGCATGGGCTGCCACCTCCTAATCTGCTTGTGCAACAGGCTGTTGGTACAGACAGCTGTTACCCAGTAGGTAGGTATCATCTCCTGTGCTAGCCAGTCCTTGCTGTCTGCATCCCTGACTGACAGCCTTCCTGCCCATCTCCTCTGCCTGCCCTGAGAGCTCCTCTTGGACAGATCATCTCCTCTTGTTTTCAGATGCACAGGCTAAGGTCTCTGATCTATGCACTCCAGGACTTGGGAGTGTCCAGTTAGCTCTTATAGCCAGATCAATGAACAGAGGGTGACCAAAATGAGCTCAAAGTAAGAGTGGCCTTATGCCACCAGATCCATCAGTCATCCCCAGCTTTGAGAGTTACTTTTGAGGATTTCAGACGTGAGTACTGTATATCATTCCTGCCCCTTGCTCTCATCTGAAATGCTCACATGCCCCCATTCGCTCTCAATATTTAGGGCCGATTGCTTATCCCTAGAGAAAATTGATTTCCCTCCTACACTATTTGCCTATACTCTTCCTCTAGGGGCCGGACCTTGGTACATTTCTCTCATCTGCATTGTCATGTTAAGTTGTGTTGTCTATGTGATGTGCAGGCCTTGTTTGGGCAACCATATTGTTGAGAATTCAGTGTTGCAACTTATATAGAAGACACTATCTTACACCTTAATTCCTGGTCCTCTGGCTCTTACAAACCTTCCACACTTACAAATTCTTAATGAGAACACAGTCACGGAGAAAGTAGCATCTCTCACATGGACCATGTGTGTGATCTCATGGAGGAGTTCCACAGCTTTGGAACCATTGCTGGGTGTACTTGCTTTCAACACACTGACACAGATGTTGGTATACATGTGTGCATTGATACAAGACTCCATACCATATCGGGAACCATATTGGGAAGACTCACTTGCTCTCATTTGCCAGAGAACTTAGTTTTCAAAACTGGCATCTACTGAGTCCCAGGCAGAACTACCCTCTGGTCCCTCAGCCATGCCAAGGGAAATCTGGCAAGACGGAAGCCAAGCTTATATGTGGACACCGGGCTTCCTGTTCCCCTGTGTTACGTGAGCCCACTCAGTTGTAGATATGATTTAGGCGAACATGCCTGAGATCCTGCATGCTCTATGTGTCCATCCAGGGCTGGGCTCTCTTTGTCTTTCTGCAGACAAGTACTATGTCTGTACAGCAGGGCAGAGTGAGCTTGTTGTATTCACCCAGTGCCTGGAGATGCACCCAGTGTGCATAATGTGGCAGATATGGGAATGCAGGATCCTGTGGTTACTACAACAGGCCACGATCTCCTGAGTCCTCATGGGAAAGGCAGGGGATGTACATGGGTAGATTCCATATGGGTGAAGGGATAGCCTCACAGAGAAGGCAGGCACTGCACACAGATGAGTACCCTGTGGGTGAAGGCACATCTTTGCAAAGAAGATGCATGGACGCCTCCCTAACCTGGGGGAATCACAGAATTTTAAATATTCATCTTCTGGCTTCTGAGCAAAACCACCGACGCGATTCTGGGAAGTTTAGATTAAAGCATGTGTCTCCTAGATGGGCCCTGCAATTTGGAGGCTCTACTGCTTTTCGTTCCAGGCTGTGTTACAGTTGCGTGGGGTGGACAGGTGTGTGTGTGTGTGTGTGTGTGTGTGTGTGTGTGTGTGAGTACATATGAGTATGTGTGTGTGTGAGTGCATATGTGTGTGTGTGTGTGTGAGTGCATATGAGTGTGTGTATGAGTGTGTGTGTGTGTGTGTGTGTGTGTGTGTGTGTGTGTGTGCGTGTGTGTTCTCCCAGGTGACAGAGCTGCCTGGAGGAAGATGGAGATGGTGATTAGAGCCTGGAGTTGGCAGGTCTTCACACTGTACTCTGTGGCTGATGGCAAACACGGAAATCACATTGGTTTGACTGTGGTAGGAGAATAGGATGGCACGCCTGTCTGCAAGCATGCCTGCAGGCATTGGTGAGGGCAGCTGCCTCTGCTTATCTCCGTTGGTTCTGGCTGTGCCTCACTGGCTTTGCTGACCTTGTGAGTGGCTTCCACGACTGTCTCCAAAGGTATTCATGTCCCTTTCTGGTTTACTCAGGGTGGTTATAAGTGAAACCTGTTAGTCATGGAGTGATGTATCATCCGTTTATAAGGACAGTCCCCACAGCTGCTCCTGGGCTGCTTTCCTCCTGCAGGACACATCAGGAGACATTTCTGGGACTTGCTCTTGAGCAGGACTTCAAGTCCAGAATCAGACATGGCTTAGTCCTAGAAATCTCCCCTGTTCATCATTTGGACCCTAGAGTAAGGCTTTATCAGCTCCTGAAGATTTCACAGACTTACCAAACAGCACTGTAGCTGGAGTGTTCAAACACATGAGCCTGGGGGTTGGGGGTGACATTTCACACATAGACCATTAGCAACAGACAGTTTTCAGGAATGCAGATTTGCTGTGTAAATGCCCCAGGCTTAGGATGCTCTCATTGCCAGGTGACCTGGGGAAGGCCCCTACAGACAGTGGACTTGGGTGGCGCAGGTGCTGGTGTTACAGTGTTGAAGGGATGTGTGAGTCCTGTTAGAGTTATCCTTCAGAGAATTCAGACCTTCCTCCTGTCCATCTGATTGACGAAAGACTGATGAAAGTGCAGTCAAAGTGGGCCTGCATGTAGATCCAGTAGCAGGAAACTGAAGGTTAGGATCCCAGAGTTAGCAAGCTCCATGAAGATCAGAAGGAACTCAGAGGGCCTCTAGTGCAAGCAAGAGGAAGCACCTTGTTTGGCAGGGACCATCCATGGATGTCTGACATTCTGGAGACACATCTCTTCCTCATCTGTAGTAAGGTGGCTGTTTACTTGGCCAAGAAACAAAAGTTACAATATTCTAGAAGTTTTGCTTGCTGTGGTCACTTCCTGGCTCTTCCCATAGATCCAGAATGTGGTTAGCCAAGAGATACACTACCCTGAATAATAGACCTACATCTTTACCCCTGATCTCCTTTGGATGTGGTCTCCTCTAGTGTCTTAGTTACAGTTTCCACTGCTATGAAGTAACACCATGACCAAGGCAACTTTTATAAGTGGGACTGGCTTATACTTTCAGAGGTTTGTTTCATTGTTATTATAGAAGAAAGCATGACAGCATTCGGGAAGATATGGTGTTGGAGAAGGAGCTGAGAGTTCTCCATCTTGATTTGAAGGCAACCAGGAGAGACTGTCTTCTGCCCTGGGTGGATCCTGAGCATAGGAGGAGACCTCCAAAGTTCATATCCACAGTGACACACTTTCTCCAACCAGCATACACCTTCTCCAATCAGGACACACCTCCTAATAGTGTCACTTCCCATAGGCCAAGCATATTCAAACCACCACACCTAGTGTCAGGGATTTTGCAGAGTGACTCTTGAGAGGGGAGTTATGTGGGTGGTCCTAAGTGCAGTCATGGGTTCCTTGTCAAAGAGATTCGGGAAAGATCTAGGAGAAAAAGAAGGGGGTTGGGTCAGGAAGCATCAACCTTTGTGTGTCTCTCAGAGGTAGGAAGAGCAGAACATAGACTTTTTTTTTTTTTTTTGGACCTTCCTAAAAGAGCCAGACCCATCACCTTGGCCTGGAGAAGTCTCATTGTGATTTTAGAAACTTCAGGTTTTACTAGGGAAAGACATGCACTCTGTCCCACAGGCCTCAGTATGGCTGCTTTGTCTACGGCTGTAAGAGGTGCAACACACAATATAGAGGAGGCTCCAGGAACTCACTCTTAAGTTCTTTCAGCCCAGGGACCTGTCACTGTTACCCTCGTGCTGGCCCAATGACTGGTGAGTCAAACCATGACTTCAGTGTGAAGCCAGCTGCCTGCAGGACACCTAATGTAGGTATTGTTTCTGAGGCTGTTTCATGGTAGCCTGGAGACTTGGATTTGGGTTACGGGGACTTGTCTAGGAGTGCACAGCAGTATAAATAAAGGCCTACAGGGGTCAGGGCCTCCTCCATTTCACAGCATGCTTAGAGGCATAGGTCTCCATGGGTCCATTGCATTGCTCCTGGTGAGCAGCTTTTGTGGGCCCTCCATCCTTCATCCATATTCAGAGCCTTGCCCGGTACTGTGATCTCTACCTAGGCCATCAATGGCAGCTGGCAAACACCATCTGAAGCAACATCTGAAGAGTATCTGTTGCCTGGTAAACCACCAAGTTGTGGGCAAAGGGAAGCAGCATTGGACATAGTGGGCTTTCCCTTAGGAGAGGCACTCCATGCATTCTTTCAAGGCTGCGTACACAGCAGGCCTGGTGTGTCCATCCATGGAAGCTGGAGGAGGAGCGTGGTCTTCAGATGTCTTTCTGTTGGGTTCCTATCCTGTACAGGCCTTCCATGAATGCAGAGCCGTCTTTCCAGGATCGAAATACACCTGTGCAGGCAGACACCATCTATGCACACAAAGCTCATTCAAGAAGTCATCATTCCCTTTGAGGGATGGATGAGCTAGAAACAGGCTGTGTACACAGTTTTGAAACAAGAGACCTCGTAAATACTTTATTGGAATGAGCGTAGGATTTAGTTGCTCATAAAGTTGGCCCGGAGAGCTGTGCCTGGCGTCAAGTAACAGGCTGGCATGGCTTAATGTTCCCCATTCCTAATCAGGCAGCGACACCCTTGTGGGAGAGTAGGGAAGGATTCTTCCTGCACTGTAGGGTGCCTCACAGATCTGGCCAGTGGGAATAAGCAGATGGCTAGTGCAGGGCACTGGATGGCTAAAACGGGGCCTCTGGTTTTCTCTATCTCCTTCACTTCTTTTTGTTTTGACCCCCACCCCCACCCTGCAGCTTGCAATGACTAACCAAGGGTACAAGTATCAGCTCTTTGCTGATTTTGAAGACTGTGGACTCATAGGCAGCATTGTAGTCTCTTCTTTTTATACATGTATCCAGGGATTGCCCGCTGTCCCAATGGTCCAGGATCCAGACATACCACCTTGGTCCTGGAGGTGCTGTAAGGGAATGTTTAGCACCCGTAGGATGGAGCTGAGGTAACTCCATACTTGAGGTACTGGTCAGGTAGGCTGCTCAGGAGGAAGAAAGCAAAGGTCTTTGATTCTGTCCCTTCCTATCTCCAGGTCACACCTGCCCTGGCTCTCATTGGCTCAGGTGTTCCTTCTCTCTGAACCTGTCCCCAGGCTACATGCAGTAGTTTGGATTTTGGCCTATGTGTTGTCAATGGAGCCAAACACGGGAGTGGAAGGGGGAAAGGTTCTAGAACTTTCTGTCTAAATGGATCCAGATCAGCCTTCCGGGCTTTGCACCATATACTGGACTCTACTGTGTTCGTTCTACTTCAGGTTGACCTGAAGCTCTACTACCCTCTACTCCTCTCACTGTTTAGTGAGGGAGCCCTAGACTACAGTTTAGCCATGCCCCTGACCAGTGGGGAACAGGGTGGTTTTCCTGTTTCCTCTTTGATGGGTGGCTCTTGGCTGTGAGGAGCAGGCATCTGTGAGCTGCATCTCTGTGTCTTTGCCAGTTCATGGGTACACAGCCCATCTCCTCTACCCGCACTCCCGGAAGTTCCCAGGTCAGTGCTCGTTCCTACCTTGTCAGTCTTTCTGGCGATCTCACATTTTCTCCTGTGTTCCACAGCCCTGGCGGCATCTTCTCTACACAGTTCCAGGACCCAGACCTCATCTGCATCTCCAGCCTCATTCCCATGGCTCCGTGAGCCCCGCCTCATCATAGCCCTGTCTTGCCTGGAGCTTTCCTTTCCTACCCACATGTATGCAAATCGATGCACATATTTTGACTTCATTATCTCAAAATGGCCCAGTTTGGAGTTGGACTTCTCTGATCCTCATGGAATCTGGGAGGTGGTTTGTGATCAGTTCTCTCTGCAGCAGCCGCCTCCTCAGAGAGGGAAGGGAACACTTTCCCTTAGTTCGCTGTTTTTGTTATTTTTTGCTGAGAACGATTTAATTCGATCTCCAAATGTGAGTCGAAAAGCCTGTGATTGCTTTCTGCTGAGCGTACTCAGCTCCATGGTGTGTGTCCCCAAGCTTGCAAGGGATGCCTGCTTGGTCTCTAGGGGCAAGTTCCGATCCCATGGGTGTCTTAGATCCTGTAGGGATGGAATCCTGTTCCCACACAGGGTTCTTCATTCAGCTTCTACTTCAGGGACACTTACACCATGTTAGGTCCAACTTCAGGAAATTCAGAGATAAATGTAGAATGGCCTCTATGCTTGTCTGTTTATTGGTCAGCTGTTGCTGTCTGTCCATCCTTCCATCTACTGGTCCAGTGATTCTTCCATCTGTGTCTCAGAGTGCCCACAAGCTCTCAGAAAACTTTCCTGTTTATCTACCCTTTCCATATACTTGCTGAACTACATGAATCTATCCACCTCTACCCATCCATCCATTTTCATTCACTTACCCAGATGATATCTGCTACCCTTTCACAAATTTATCCCTTCATCCATCCATCCATATTTACTCATTGAGCTTCTCATTCTTCCATTTAGCTACCCACCAACCCATTCATCCATCCATTGTGTATCTGTCTTTCTTCCACCTGCCCATCAATCCACTGTCCATTTATCTTCCCATCCTTCTGTTCACCCACCCTTACATTCATTCATCAACCTCTTTCCGGAACCATCACCTCATCCCACTATCCATCTATTTACTCATCTGTCCATCTTTCTATCCATCAATCCATCCCTTATTCACACATCCGATACCTTCTCACCTATCCATCAATCTGCTTTTTCCAGCTATCTACTATCCATCCATCCATCCATCCATTCATCCATCCATCCATCCATCTGTCCATCCATCCATCCATCATCCTCTCACCCATATGTACATCCATCCATATATTCATTTGACGCCCCATCTTTCTTTTTGTTGTCCATCCATCCATTTACCCACCCACCCATGCATCTTTCACCCGTGAATCCTGTGCGAGCCTGTAGTTTGTATGTTCCATTGATGACACTTCTGAGAGCAGTGGTCCCTGAGGCTGGCTGTCACACCTATCTGTGTGATGGGATAACATTAAAACAAAATGATGATGGCTTTTAGGATTAGAAAATTCTGAAGTCCCACTGGCCATTCTACTCAAAGCCACCTTTGTGTCTCACTGGTCTAGAAATGAGGAGATACTTGGCTGCAGTGACTGGCAGCTTGCACATGGGGTTAAGACCCAGGCAACTACCTTGGTGGTGTCCAGTCACTTTTGCGTTTTAAAAAATATGCCACACTTGTATTATTTTTAGTTCACTAAGGGTGTGGGGGACCATTGGATTGTCTTCAATGACTGAAGGCGTGAAAGTCCCACATGGCCATATGCATACTGAAGCCTCAGAGAGCTTTGTAGTTGCTTTGTTCAAGATGTTACAAACCTATGTCTTAGGGTTTCTACTCCTGCACAAAATATCATGACCAAGAAACAACTTGGGGAGGAAAGGGTTTATTCAGCTTACACTTCTACAATGCTGTTCATCACCAAAGGAAGTCAGGACTGGAACTCAAGCAGGTCAGAAAGCAGGACCTGATGCAGAGGCCATTGAGGGATGTTACTTACTGGCTTGCTTCCCCTGGCTTGCTCAGCCTGCTTTCTTATAGAACCTAGGTCTACCCTCCAGGGATGGCACCACCCACAATGGGCTGGGCCCTTTCCCCTTGATCACTAGTTGAGAAAATGCCTTACAGCTGGATCTCATGGAGGCATTTCCTCAAGGGAGGCTCCTTTCTCTGTGATAACTCCAGCCTGTGTCAACTTGACAAAAAACCAGCCAGCACAATCGTATAACTTCCAAGGCTGGAAGGCTTCACCCTCCAAGGGATTGTTGAGTCTGTGCTCAAGAGCTAAAGAAGCCAGGATCTGATGTCCGCAGGCAGTGGTGACACATGCAGGCCCTTTGCTTGCTTTTCTGTTCTTTTCACTCTTGTGTCTCCCAGGTCCCCAGTTATCAGACAGTCTCTCTCCCAGCTGCTAACTCACATGTCAGAAGTCTCCAGGGATGTCCTCATAGACCCATCAGGTGCGGTTTACTGATGTGCACTCAAGTTGAGCATTACTGGACTCTTGTTAAAGAGAAAATAAGGAGGCTCTGATCACCACTCTGTAACAGGTGCAGCTTAACCTAGTGACAAGTCTCTTAACCTAGTGACAAGTCGGGCTTACAGGGCCAGAGAGCACCTGGACACTGAGAGGACTCTGGATGGCTCTAAATTAGGTGAAGAAGGTCTTTGATGGGCATCTGGTATGAAGGGAGTGTGCATGAAATGGGTGTGTTCATCCAGTGCCTGTTGCTAATGCAAAATGCCCGAGATCCTGTGTGTTTGCAAAATGGGCTAACTGATACACCTCAAAGCCCAGAGACTGAAAATACGAAGACTACTGCCCTCTGATGAGCCTCATGACGTCGCATTGCAACGGAAACACATGCCATAGATCTTAGCATGACACATGGAACCAGCGAGAGATCAGAGGCCCGGCCCCCTCCTCTGCATCAGCTTACTGAGTTCCATGAAAATTGTCTTAGTGCCCTTCAGGGATCTCTCCATCATGACCTAACCACTTCCCATCATGCACCCCTACCTCCTCAATCCCTCTGCTTCTAAACCACCATACTGGGAACCAGTTTCCAACCCACGAGCACTTGTAGAACAGAGCACACCTAGCCCAGGCACAGTGGGATGCTGTGCTGACACTGAGCCAGGCAGGCTGAGGCTGGGGCATTGCTAAGAAAGTTCCAGGAGGCTGATCAGAGCGTGAGGCTGCAGTTGCGTCTGTGGCTGTGGCTGTGGCTATGACTATCTAGAGCAGTGGTTCTCAACCTTCCTAATGCTGGGACCCTTTCATACAGTTCCTTGTGTTTGTGGTGACCCTGCCCACCCCACCATGTTCTACCCCCAAAGGTGGTCTTGACCCACAGGTTGACAGCCACTGTTCTAAGAGGATGTCTTATCCATAGGACTGCTGGCTTCATCTTGTGATCTACCTGGCCATCGCCAGGCTGAGGTGGGCAGATTCTGGGCTGATATGTCTTAATCTGGACAGTGAACAATGGTCTGAGCTGGAGATGGGCTGCCTTACTGAAATCCTAGCAACAGGTGCAGACAGAGCGCCTGTGAGGATGGACCGCTGCACTTTCTGCTCATTAACAGACGGTCTCATCTCCAGACTGCCCTCCCAGTGGCTCCTAATTACCACAGCAGAAGGTGAGCCCAGCTCCATAGAAACATACTCTGGAGGCTATGTGGGGTGGCCAAGTTGAGCTCAAACTGCAGCTGTCACCTTTGACCTTGAAAGCTGCTCAGATAGGTCAGAGAAATTTTATTTTATTTATTTATTTTTTTTAGTGTGTGTGTGTGTGTGTGTGTGTTTTATAAAACCTCATTAGATCCCTGGCTGACTGTTGCATGGAGCTACAAAGTCTGATATAAACTAACCACGGACAGCAACCCACCGAATGTGGGTGTAATTGGCCCTGCCTTTTGAGCTGAGATATCTCAGCCAGGACTCCTAGTGTCTAGGAGAAGGGAAATGGGCCATTTGTTGCTAAGCACAAGGCTGATGTGAAATTCCCAGGGCTCAGCATATTTCCTGGAAAGCCAGAGACAGGTGTGAAGAAGGAACAGGCCAGCGGGTCCAATGCACGCCCCATTTAACCGCATCGGATGCTGGCGCAGGCCCCACAAGGCATCCACTGAGCCCCCCAGCATGTGCACCACAGAGGCCATCATCCCTCATGCCTTCATGGATTTTTCCATAGAGCTAATTCCTTCTTCGGAAAAGTTTGAGGCTTATAGAGAGACCGTAGAGAGAGAGTTCAAAAATTCCCATGTTCCCCATACTGATTTCCTGGCCAATAGTGTAGTCAGCAGTACGATGCCCTGACCTTGGCCTGGCACATTTATCACCGCAGAAGGAACACCAGCATGTTGTAAGTTTCTAAGTTCTGAGTCCTCGTTCTTTATCTGGTGTCCTTGTGGGTTTGGACCCCACGGAGACCACCACAGAGCTCTTCACCGTCCTAGCCTGTTGGCTCCTGGAAACTGTGAGCCTCCAAGACGTTCGGATGGCTGTGACCTTGACAATTAATTGTGAGCTATCCCTGTCAGAGCTTTGGTAAAGACTTCTATGGCCAAGCTGCATCTAACCTTCTCCGCTGTGGTTGGAATGGGGTTCCAGGATTTTGACAGGAAAATGTTTGGCCCCACATTCAGTCTGTTTCCATTCTCAGTATGAGTTGACTTGATTACCTGCCTGAGATTCTGTTTCCCCAGCTTCTCCGGGGAAGATTGCTCTTTCCCATTCCACAGTACAGTATTTCTATGTGAGGATGTCACCACATGTGGTCGCCGTGTGTTGCTGGGCTGGCCAGGGTGAGTGTCCACAGAGAATATGGATTTCTGCAGACTTTACCCTGTCCCTGTGTCGATTGGTTGGCTTGTGTAGAGCAGTGTGGTACCATGCATCTTAGGTCTCTGAGTTAAAACCCAGTACTGTTTTCCCCATTGGTTTTGGTCCTGGCAGTCTGTCCTGTGGTCCTTGACACATTCACTGCAATTCTTCTCTGTCTCCTGAACACTTCTTTACTTTAGGGAAAACTGGGTCTCTGAGTTTCTCTTCCACTTTCCCTGGCCTTGTCCTTCCTTTGTTAAAGTGGTGTTAAAAACCAATGGGTTAGGAGCCTGTTGCTGGTACAGCGCCATTGTCTCTTGGCCCTCTCAGCTATCATAAGAAGGAACCCATATAAATACATGTGTGTAACTGTCTCACACAAATATGGCCTCACACTGGCCACTATGAGTCTAGCCTATCACTGCCAGGACCGTCGTTTCTCTTCCTCTTGCCTATCTGCAACCTCCCACCGCCATGCAGAAGGCTGCCTCCCACCACAGCCACCGCTTATCCAATTGTGCCTTCCTTCAAGTATGCACACACAGGGGTGTCAGACCAATAGTGGGTCCCCATGGAAACAGTTCCATTACCCAGAGCACTGTGCTTGGTGCCAGCTCATTCGCCCTCAGTCTCATGGGTTCTGCCGGCTTCCAGTGTTGCTTGCCTTACCATGGAGGTGGCTTTGTGTGACACCCGAGTCTTACTCTCCTCCTGAGCTTACTAAATGATGCAGTGTGGCCACATCCACGTTGCTGTGCATCCTGATGACAATGCTATACCAGAGCCTCACAGTCCCCACCCACAGTGGATTCTATCTCTTCCTCCGTCCTTCTGTCCCCCAGGTCTGTGATGATCACTCTTTGCCTTTTCTGTGATTATGCCCTGTCAGGAAAATCATACAGATAGACTCCCGTGGTCTGTGGCTTTCCTCACTGGCCACCTCACTTAGAGATAGAAACTCATGAGTTTACCCTGTGCCCTCTTGTGGGTTTGCCCCTTATTGCTGTTAAACAATGGTCCTTGGGAGGACTAAGCCTCAGGGTTTTTATGTGCTCTACCTGAGATTCATCTTCATGGTTCCAGTGTGGGAAATGATGGGTAAATCTGCGCTAAATGTTTATATGCTGTGTGTGTGTGTGTGTGTGTCCACTCAGAACTTTCCACATCAATTGGTTAAGTCTCTTGGGGCGTGGCCTTGTCTGGTGGGAGAATCTTGCTTTATCAAAGCTGCCAAACTTCTTCCAAGTGGCTGCACCATTCTGTGTTGCCAGCAACTGTGGCTGAGGACTCCTTTGCCCCACACCCTGACTGGCATTTGGCATTTGGGGAGGACTTGGCATTTTTCCATTGTCATCGGTGTGTAGGGGTTTGATGTTTCCTGGTGGCTTGTTTGCCACTTGGGGTGAGGTGTCTGTTGCAGTCTTTGTCTGCTGTCTTTGATCTGTCTCTCACTCTGGCATTTTAAAGACTTTCCTGGGACGCCTTGGACACATATCATCGTCGGCTTCGTGGCTAGCAGATATCTTCCCCCTGTCTCAGCTGGTCTTTTCAGTCCTCCTTGCGGCATCTCCGCCGAGCAGATGTTTCTGTGTTAGGAAAGTCTAATTTGTCACATTTTCTTCTTTCAAGGATTTTGAATTTGGTGTTTTATCTAAAAACTTGTCACCAAATCCAATCTTGCATAGATTTTTTTTCCTTCCTGTGTTACTTCTGGAAGTTTCACGTTAATGTGTTTTATATTTAGGTTTCTTATGCATTTTGAATTATTCTGTGAAAAGTATAAGGTCTGTGTCTAGATTCAGTGTTTTTCTTTTTTATAGCTCTCTGTTACTGGGCTCATAGCTGAATGAGCCTATGGTTGATGCGCCCATTTCTCATGGGCTTGTTCTAGCACCTTGGTGGAAGACCTTTTCCAAAGAGACTGCAGGGTTTGTTGCTGTGAGCAGAGCCTCCTGACCTCCCTTCCCAGGCAAAGGTCCTGCAGACTCTGTTTCTTTCGTCTGCAGGACACAGGTGGGCTGGGAGATGAGGTTTTTCTACCACCCAAGTGCCCATGCCACCAGGAACACCTGAAGAAAGTTCACCAGGGTGTCTGATCAGGTTTCAGTTTGCCTGAACCACCTAAGATTCCTACATGTGTAGCCTCCTCAAATAGAGGGTTAGCAGCAGGTTTGATGCCCCAAAGGTAGCTTTTCAGCTGCTGGCCCCTGAACACTTGTGATGAGCAGCTATTGGCTCCAGGTACACAGGCAATTTCTCTAGGAGAAAAGTATGTGAGCAGGTCTGTCCCCAGAAACAGCATACAGGCTGGACAGTTACCTGGCTCTGAGCATCCCCTACAGGGGTACTAGTGGTTTTCCAAACCCCTTGTCTCAACCTTGAATATAACACACTCCTGTCATGTGCTCTGAGAACAGGAGGCAGAAGGAGGAGCGCCACTGAAACAGAGTAAGGTCGGAAGTGAGACTTTGCTGTGACCTGGGACCCCAAGGCTCTGCCCCCACCTTGCTCCCTATGCTTATCCAGAGGGAGGTGACCTGTGGCACATGAATCCAGAACTGAGTAAGACCCCACAAGCATCCCTGCTGTGCAGCTTAGCCCAGAGGCCTGAAAAAGACCGGGGACTGGGTGCATGGGCCCCAGAGACCAAGCTGGTACCTATGCCACAGGTTTCCAGGTGGGTGGGCTTGCCTTCTCCCTTCCACTGCATTGGCAGGGAAACTGAGGCTTTATAATGATTGGTGCCTCAGCCACAGTGGGAGTCGTGATGCTGGTCAAGCTGAAATTCGCTGTCCTTGCAGCCTGAACTTATAGAGGAGGGATCACAGTGGATAACAGGACAGGCCCCACTTTGTCTGGTCCCAAGGCCCTTGAGCGGGCCTCAGGACCAAGGTTCACTTGGGAAGTAAAGTTCAGTTCAGAGGGGCATGGTGGGACAATTGTAGATATATGTTATCATGTTAGTTTCTAAGGTGGCCTAGGCAAGATTCCTCATGATATAGGGATGCCCAGGCGACTGGGGTGTCAGCCATCTGTCCATAGGATGCCTTTCTATACCCGCTCTAGATCTTCAAATGTCTAGATCTTTATCTTCTGCCTACAAAGAATAGCCTTTACCTGTCCTCTCCTGTGCCCTGCCCAATCTGCCTTGGGCCAACTGTCCCTTCCTCAGCGTCAACTTCGTGCTTTACCTTTTACCTGTGAGTGGTTATAGGGTGCCATCACTGTGAGCAGGTGTAAAGCCACAGCACCTTCCATTGCTGAAGAGCCGGAAAGTGACATTGGATGAACTGTCCTCAGCTGACTTGTCAAGGATCCTCAGCAGGAAGGGTGCTCTGGTCCCTTCCTGGAGCCAGAGCCAGAGCCAGAGCCAGGAATGATGGTTAGTTCATCAAGAAGACACAGCTTTCTCAGACAGATAACCAATGCTGGAAACAGCCTAATGGTGCCTGGCACCTTCAGGAACTGTCAGTCACATGAGTGGTTTTGTTGAGTGTTCTGTGTGCTCTGTGTGTGCAGGGTTGAGGGTTTAAGTTAACTAGTCAGAGGCAGCTGGCTCTGTAGTTAGTGCCTTGACTAGGAGGAGGCGGAGGACACTGTATTACCGAGGAGCAGGTATCTGGTGGAGCAGGTAATGCCTTCCTCTGACAGCCAAGTAACCCGAAACCATGGAGGGTTTGAAGAAAGCTTGCAGTAGAGGCTGTTAAGATGGCTCAGTGGTTAAAGAACATTTGCTGCTCTTCCCGGAAGCCCAGGTTTGATTTCTAGCATCAACATGGTAGCTCAAAAAATATCTAGCTTCAGTCTTAGGGGAGCCACTGCCCTCTTCTAGCCTCCACTAGCAATAGACAAGCAAGTGGTACACAGACATAACTGTAGGCAAAACACCCAAACCTTTAAATAGCAAAATGATAAACTGGCAGCCTCAAGAAAAGATGGGAGTTCTTCCTGTCAGCGTGGTCAAGCTCAAAAGGATCAACTGATGTAGGAGACATGTGCTGACCTTCCCACCTTGCAGATTCCTTTGCATCTGTAACCCTGTCCCAACCTGGATCCTCCAACTCATGTCCTGGCCCACAGCCAGCCCTCTTTATTACCTTGCAAGCGTTCTGGGCCTTGGCCCTGGCTACCACCTGTATCATTGTTGTCCAGAAATGTTTGAAAGACAAAGGGGTTTGCTGATGACAGAAATGGTTTTATTGGGCATTGTTTGATTGCTCTCACTGCCCCATGCTGCTAAGTAGAATTGTCACATACATGTTGGGAGTGTGCACCATGCCTCCTCCGTTGATTGGCTTTGCCTTTCCTGCCACTTGGCCTTGGCTGGTGTCTGTTTGTCTCCTGGTTATTAACGGCTGCCCAGTTAGAACACCTTGAATGTAAAAGAGGAAGGTTTCAGGCTCCATCCCTTTCTACACCCACAAGGCCTGTGGCCTTCTCCTTCTAATAGAGGTATGCTGAGCACCTGGGGAAAGGGGATCTGAGCTCTTGCCTCTGCTGAAAGCTATTGTTCCCCCCTCTACCTTGTGAGAATGTTGGGGTGCCTCAATGACCAGGAGTCCTTGTGTGCTATGCATAGAAGGGTCCCTGATGACAACCATATCCTAGAGCTCACTTGACTAGGGGTGACATGGAGGGTGGGGGTCGGAAAGGACGTGTAAATGCCTAGATTTTCTAAAGAAGCCACCTGGCTTGCAAGATGCACTTGACACTTTTTAGCTGGAGGAGCGTTTGTGGGTGACTCCCCTTTGTACCCAGCATAATTGTCCATGGCTTGTGCTGTCTAGCACCATTCACTTGCAAGTGGGAAGAGAACATTCTAGGAAAGTCCTGTTACCATGGCATCAAGACCAAGGACGTGCCCTGCTGCCTCAGGTCAGATGGCTGGGCCTACCTGGGTTCTGGTCTTCACTGGTTATCATGGGATGCTCACGTGTCGCCTGCAGCCTGTCTTTTACTGACCTTGGCGAAGTTGTAAACTGAGCCATAATTGCTGCATTTATGAGTTTGTAGCAGCAGCCTTTTCCAAAACCATCTCGGCATCAGTCTTGGGCCCTATGCTGGACCTGGCAAGGCAGGCAACAGTGCCTTATTAATATACACATTAAGGGGATAATTGAACAGAGACCAGCTGGCCAGGCGCTTCCCTGTGGACATCTCTCTAGGCACTGAAGAAGCCTCTCTGTGTGGACAGCAAGTTTGTCCCAGTTCCCTCTACCTTTCTCCACCAGAGTCTGAAATCAGGAAAGTAGGCTCCTGGACACTCACAACACATTCTAGGCCACCAGTCACTGAAGGGACAGTGCTAAGAGAGGCAGGGAATTTGGGTTCCCTGTGTAAGAGGTGACTGGGGTGTGTACTTTTCTTTCTTCCATCTAAGCTCTAGGGACAGGCTTGAGGACGGAGCTCTAAGCTCTGATTTTACTCTGATAATTAATTCAAGAGAATAGCCTGCCTGCTGAGGTGCAGGCAGCATGTGAGGGGGGTGCACATTCACTATACCTAGAGAAAAGGGGTAGCAGGAACAGCAGCAGGACTCCAGACTTTCCCAGCCTATGGTTTGAGATACAGATGAAGCCCACTCCTGAAGGATCTACACCCACTGCTCCGCCCTGCCCTTCCAGAGGGACCAGTTCATAGACCAGGTGAGGATTCCATTTGCCATATTGAGCTGTCTCAATGGTCTGTAGTGCCAAGTCACTAAGGACAAGTGCTGGAATGACCAGGTGCCTGCTGGGAGATCTACAGAGCTCACCAACCTCCAGCGCCTTGAAGCTCCTCATGAGAGCTTATCCCCTGGAATTTCTTCCTAGAATCCTCTTGGATATCAGATGACTTGCTTGGATCCAGACTGGACATGCAACAATTTTATATTTCTGGGAAGCACTGATAGCAGATTCCTATGGGAGGAAAGGAATTTCCCTGGGCAGCTGGTTCTCCTGGGACCCCTGAGGGGAAGGCTCTTCTCTGTTGTAGAGCACTGTACTCAGCAGAGTCAACATCAGAATAGTGTGACTACTTAGAGGATACCCTGAAACGGGCTGGGTCCTGTTGATAATTCTCTATAGGAATTGGGGGAAAAAATCAGTGGAACTTTCCACTGACATTCTGGTTGGTCCCTCTTGCACCTCCTTGAAAGTTTTGTGTAATTCTGCCCTAGTTGTATGTGGCCTTGTGGTCTTGGAAAGTTTTAGAGTATGGACTATGGGGAGTAACCGAGGGGAGACTCCATCTACATTACCATGGAGATGCCATCTTTTATGCTAGGGAGTATGGCTAGTTTGGAGTTACCCAGGCACTCCTTGTAAGCAACCCCAACCATTACTCTTCAAGTAAGCCCAATCAACTGATTGGTTCACCGGGGTGAACTTTGGTGAAATTGAACTTTGATTTGTATTTGGGACCTTATAAGGAGGGAATAGATGTTGTATATGTTCCCACAGGGAAGAAATTCTCACAACACCTGGTGCCCTGGTGTGCACCGCAGCCTGATGGGTCATGAGGCATCTACTCCTTGCCCTGTATTTGTGCTCTACAACAGAATGCCGTGGGTATTCTTAGCCTGGTTAGGTCATGACATTAGATAAAACCCTTAGAACAAGAGCTCCATGCCTCTTTACCCAGGTTCAGCTTCATCTTGGTCCTTGGACTAGACCAGCCTCTTCCTATAGGGAAAAGTAATTTCACCTCATGCTGGGAGCAAGGTCATTTGTCAGTCTTGAGAGATGTGTGGGGAGTGGAGGTATAGGTCCATACTGTTGAGGCCCTGGGTTCTTGTCATAGGCATGGTAAAAACCTAGCCTCCAGAGATGTTTGGAAAGGGCATCCAGGGGTCTTTGTTGGTGGCTCTAGGTATCTGGGATTGAATCCCGCCTCTAGGTGACTGGGACTGGCCAGAACAACTGCTATGCCAGGCTCTGGTCCAAAAGACTCATGCTTACATATTCTCTATCGCTAGATAGTGACATAGAATCTGGACTTAGGAGCTTGGCTGAACCTGTCTTGGGAATCATCTCTGATCAGGGAATCTGGAGCACCTGGGGGACAGGCTGGGCAGTATCACAGGAGACAGGGGAGCTGAGGTCCAATAGGAGCTACTCTGGTGATACATGCAGCCCTTGTAGCCCCTTAAGGATCCCCCACCTCCTTCAGCCCACTTTCTCATCCTACCTCTACCAGCCTGGGCACTCTTCCCGCTCAGCACATATGCAGGCTGACTCTCCTGAGCCCATTTCTCCATCTGTGCTAGGTACCCTCTCCTACCTTCCGAAGTGACTAGGCCTGCTCTAGGCTGCCCTTGGGTGTCAGAACTGAGGAATGCAGTATCCACAAAGGCCCTAGAGCCAATGTCTGCAAAACTGGTTGTCACATGCTTGGAGTTGAGACAGTGGAGTTGAATTCCTCTCACAAAGTCTTCAATCTGTCATAGTATAGCAGACTCCTTCCTTCCTTCCTGAGAAAAGATCTGATTGTCTTTCCCAGCCTTCAAGTACACAGCTCCTGGGCCTCTGACCATCCAATGCGGCCATCAGCCTGTCTCTTCCCAGCACCCACCACTTGAAGGGGGGTCCCAGAGTAATTCCCATGGAAACTTACCCATGACACACTTCTCCATGTCCAGTCATGTAAACATGCCCTTACGTCAGGTGGGAGGTGTCTTCAGTGTAACAGGAGCATCTAACAGCCTTCTGCGGGGGCATTGTTTAGAATTCACTTGTCTGAACCATCACTTTGCTCTGGCATAGGAGAGAACCCATGATCTCAGCTCCTGTGTGGAAGTAAGCTGTCCTCCCAGCAGAGGAGCAGGCACAGCCAGGATCCGCAGGCTGCAGAGGGTGTTAGGCAGACCAGTAGAGCTGAGGTAGGGGTTATAGAGCTTGCCTGTCAGCAAACACGGAGTTTTCCTTCTAACCCATGGCTACCCCCCAGGACCCTGCATCAACCATGCACTCATGGACCCAGAACCTTCCGGAATAGCTACTCCTGCCCACTAGAGGCTCCATCTTCATAGGTGCTGTCTGTAAGAGCTTCTCGGTGCCCTGGATAAATAGTCTTGTTTCTCCGACCTCCTGCCTCACTGCCTTGTTTGTCCCTTGGTCCCCTGGAGATATGCAGTGACCTCAGTCTGCAACTATACTTGTCATTGATTGGGGAACTTGCTATGTCTGTGTGCAGGCTCTATGTCTGCTGAGCTTTCTCTCAGTGACATCTGTGGCCTGGCCATTGGGGAGAACCGGCAGGGCAGTGCCAGGGAAGCTCATGTAAGGAACTTAACTGGCACCTTTGACATAGGCTCTGGGAGGGTCCAAACAGAGCAATGTGTCACAGTGTTCCTAAACCACTCCTTCTTCCTTCCAACTGCTGAAGTTTAAGAAGCTAAGGCAGCATAGGGGTGGGGCTGAAGAAACTGCTTTGGAAGCACTGGTCTGAGAGGCCATGGCCGAGGGTGCTTTCTACCTATAACGCATGCACATAAGAATCTGTTTCCAGTGGAGAGGTGAGAGACACAACCTGGGAACTCTTGGGTACCCTGGGCAGGCTTGAATTGGGAAAGTAGGTACTGGTTCCGCAGATTGCAAACAGGGACAATCCTGGCGCAGAGCCTGAAGGACATTGCATACACATCTCCAACCATGCTCCTATTCCTAGTGCATGTACTAAGCGTAAGTGTGCAGTTGGCACAGCCTCGGCTGTGCCATGTGTTCATACAGTATGGTAATATAGCATGGTGTTTATATGCAGCGTGCCGTTTGTGTATGCATGTTGAGGTCTGTATATATAAGTGCCTTCATGTGAGTATACACAAGCCATATGTTTGTGTGAACAAATCATGGTCTGGCTATGAGTGGTTGCGATTTTTTGTATGTAGGAGATACATTGTGTGTATACGCATGGGTATGTATGTACATCCCAACCAGGAGCCTGTTGCATCCTGAAAATATTTGTGCAGGCTGCATGTGATGTATGCCTGTGTCTCTCTCCAGAGGGGGGAATAAAAACTTTGGGAAGGTCAGACTGGCTTCATGGTTCAACCGTGTCTCTAAAACAAATTAGGCATGCTTATTCAGGTCTTCTCCTATGTTTACATAGAATCCAGGGTTGCCAGTGTGCCTACACCACCAGGAGGTCAGTACCATCTTGGTGGCTGTCCCTCTATGTAGTCCTCACTCCCTTATTCTGGGACATTATCTCAGACAGCTAAACCAAGGCCACCGGGGATCCAGAGGATTCTTCCTGAAGTCTGTGGAGCTCACTAGGAGTAACAACTGGTCCTAGGCAGAGAAGGGCTTCTGGAATTAGGGTCTTTGCAAGCCATGCAGGGCCAGTGAACCTGTCTTTCTGCTTCCTGGTCCCGGGCTTGTTTGTCTCCTGGTGACAAAGCTGTGCACCTTCCTTTGCTCTCCGTGGGGGTCTGACCCCTGAGTGTGGGGTGAGCCAGGTCCCTGCAGAGAGGGACAGGCTGATCTAATCCTTGCTGTCTTCTGCTCCAGCTATATATCTAGGTAAGTAGCAGAACAGCATGGCCCATCTTGCTCTGTCTTTTAATATCTCCCCTCACACTTATCATGCAGGGCTAATCCTCAGCTGGCCTGCAGAATTGGGTTTTGTGATCTGTGGCACACACTTAATTGACTCAGTAGTAGTTGGAGTGTGAGTAAGAATTTGATCCTGGGATTTAATTGAGGCTTGGTTTCATTCCATCTCAAACACTGAGCTCGATGCTCCATCAGATCTTAAGAACATTTTTTTCCCCTGAACATTTTAATCTTTGTACTGTGTGTCTATAGAATTGGGGATAAAACTAAACATTAGTAGCTTCATCTGTGAGCCCTGTGCAGGACTGATGGGTTAGTTGTCTTCAGTTTGAAGTAGAGGTCTTGTGTGGGATAAGGAGGTGAAGCTGTCTTACATAGTATCTGGCCCCAGCACCTCCTACAAGGATCAGGACCCTGGCCACTTCCATACTTGAAACACCATCAGGCTTAAATTGGGTGGGTGTGCAGCCTTCCCTGATAGGTCAGGGACCCGGATATTTAGGTGGCACCCAGCACAACAGAAGTTGTCACACCTTCTATGAGTGACAGGAAAGAAAGGGTTCTGGCTGAGGATCCTCTAGTGCAGGGTAAAGGAACAGGGAGGCGCGGGCAGGGCTCTCGGACCTGTCTTGATCCCCAGCCTTGCGATATGGGTTGTTGTCAGGGTAGGTAAGTCAGGTCAATAGCTCTTTGTGTTATTTTGAGCTGATTAAGACTTCACTGTTTCAGAGACAGCCCAGAGATGAACCCTTCCTGCAGCCTGGCGGGCCAAGACACGTAACAGTTAGAGCCCAAAATAGCAGCTCACTTCTGGTGCACGTCACTCATGGAAACTGACACAGATCAGTGACAGGGGGACCAGGAAAGAATGGGTGTGGAGGCTCCTTTGGTAGGGCTCTACACGGGCTCACGTCACCACATCTGGAGTGTGGTCCACGCTGTATAGAATGGAGTCTGTGCACATAGTAGACACAGTTGCCCTCACTTGCACCAGGTGAGCAATATGTTGACTGCATGATTCATTTCTTTTATCCTCAAAGTTTTAGTTCATCCTGTTGTGACGCCCCAGGGGTCCCTGTCCCTGTAACTAGCTGCCGAGATGGAATGACAGAAGTGCCTATACAAGGCTTGCAGGCATTTTAGGAACCCTGAGAAATGCTATCTCAGAGCATGTCCCCTGTGTGCAAACCCGTCGTCATCGTCCCAAGCTGCACATTTAGAAGGATGCTGTACAGCATGCACTGGGGTCCCAGACATGAGCTTCTTCACTGGTCTCTCCTGACCTCCCAACACTTAGCAGGTCATGACATGGGGAAAGCCTGGAGCTCAGTCACTACTTCCCCTCCCCCAGCCCTATGCTCTGTGGTATTCTTGGCTGACATCCTCCACTAAGTTGCTTGCCCTTACCCCAGCACATGTCCCATCTCAGTCTAGAGAACCACTAACCAATGTGATGTGTGTGCCTGAGTGTGTTAATGGAAGTCTGCTTCCCTCTAACCAAAACCTATCACCAACCCCCAACAGGCTCACAGTAGATCTCTAGTCCTACTAGCCTGGACCAAGGACATTCCTGATGAACCTACAGGCCTTCTCTAAAGCCATATGGCCCCAAACTCTCCCTTGTCACATACGAAAATGGTATATAAAGTGAAGTGGTTGCCCAGCAACCCCATGTTCCTCCCTACTGGTCTTCCCAGACCCATGGTTTCTATGTTCCCTTGGCTGTTTGAACCACCCACAAGTCTCATGATACTGTCTCTACATTTTGGAGTAGGTCTGAGCTGGGGGACAGCAGTCATGCCCAGCACACTGTAACTCAAAGACTAGAGGCCTCTGTCACTCAGCCAAAATGTTAACTATGCATGGGCTGATCTGGGAACTGCAGAAGGTTCATGGGTACCCTGCCTCTTTTTACTAGTCCCATTCAATTCTCACTGTTCTGAAGAACTCCTAATCCCATGGCCAGATAAAGCCACCTAACAAAGGCTTGAGGGTCTCTCTGGCTTTCCGACTCTCTTTTTTCATTGTAATCCAAACACTGAGCTGACATTTATGATTGTTAAATGCCACCCTCTCACTCCATTCCTGTCAAAGTCACTTTGAGTCTTTACCCTGATGTCCACCATATCCTGTATCCTCTCAGATGTATGTCACAACCCTATTGGGATGAACAGCTCATCGGTGTGTACCTTGGGTGGAGGGGCATGCATGAGAGAACCTGGGGCCTTGTTCCTTACAGATCCCCCCACCCAGGTCTTCCTGCCCACCAGCTCTGGAAACCTTGTACACTAGCTACTGAGGGCTAGCCTTGTCACCCCATCTGAAGCCATTGACTTTGGCTATGTTTACATGAAATCTTGCATAGGTTTTGAAAGCTGTCCCGCCTTTGCCACCCAGAATTTGGAACAGAATTGGCAAAGGCCTGGACCTAACCTGCTGGTCTGAGGATGGCTGGGCATTTTAATGGGACCTGTCATGTGCTGTGTTCTCTGGTCTGCTGTTCCTTGGACCTGTTTATGTCCTCTGGACAGATTGTCTTTCTCAGAAAAGAGGAAGTAGATGGAGTTGATGAACACCCATTGGGTAGTCATTGTTCTTCATGCCTGTGGCCACTGGAGTCCTAGACTCCCAGAAGGTCAGACACTAAATGTGGCTCTGGGAATCTTGTTGTGTAGATACATCCACTATGGTGTTTGTCTTGTTACAGCATTGGTGTCCTGCATATGTATGACATGAACTGAGAGAAGTGTTTCTTCAGGACCTATGTATGTAGAAGGCACAGGATAGAGTGGGTCGTTTAGATGCCCAGGGAAAGTGTGGTCGCTGATGACCCTAGACCAGTGTCTCCACTGGGCCCCGTTCTGTGTTGGGCTATATTCTAATTCTAACCTATGCAGTGTAGAGCAAGATCCAGATCTCAGTCTGTGTGGTGCGGGACCAGTGCTGGAGTCCCAGCTTATGGGGTAGTGTTGAGTTCTGGTAGGCCACTATACAGTATCAGTTCTTGCCTCGGGGAAGTCCCAGATTTGATTCCATTGTCGTCATCACCCAGTTGAGCACAGAGAATGTGTGTTGATCATAGATCTGTGCCAAGGCCGAATCCCAGCCCTGAGCTGGCAGGCAGAGCTGACATCTGAGCAGCCACTGAGGCACACCAACAACCACTATCGTCTGCATGCTCTTCATGGGAATGAATGGGCTGTGGTCTACGCCTAGGCCAACAGAAACCTCTTTGTACCTAAAGACCAGGCACTGAAAGTTCAACTAACTCAACAGTCAAGTTTGCTTATCTCTCTGACTAACAGGGACACGGCCCTGCATGGGACTTACCTAAGACCCTGAGCCTTCTTCTGGTGTTCAGGAAACACACAAGGCAAATAGAACAAACTAAGCCCAAGTAGAGGAAGGTTTATGCCCAAGATTTTTTTTTAAAGAGACAGCTGGAGTCCTTAGTGTACAGATCCTGCTCCTGCTGCAAATGTCTCAGGTCTGTGGCTCTATAAATCACAACTCTTCTAACACCAGATTCTCCACCTACCTACTATGTGGGAACAAGTTGGGGCTCTTCTTACACAGGGAGAAATGATGTGATTGTGAGGTGTCCATCTGTAAAACACCAGGATAATGATATTACCCGGAAATTCCCATGAAAGATAGTGTGAAAGGTTGCAGGTGGTATAGACAGTCACAGTCTTAGAGCAGGGGGAAGCCATGGAGCCTATATGGAAGGAGTGACTTAGAGCCATGTTAAGTGAGATCACCTAGTTATGGGAGGAAGTTCCTGTCAGTTTGATGTGCACCTGAGTGGAAATAGATCCTGGTATGGTACCGGTTTGCGGCTCATCCTTGGGGGGTGAAAGGATGCTTCCTAATCGTGTGACACTTGCCTAGTTATGCTGCATCTTCAGTGACAACCACAGAGTTTGGTCATTCACTGCCCCTCCCGCCCCTACTCTTTGCAGACCCAGGTACATGTCCCCTTGGTCATCCCACATGATCTTGGAGCTCCTGCTGATAGGGAACTGGAAATGGGGACCAGGATAGTGCAGTGCTGGCCCAGAATAGATGTTCCCAGTGTCCAGGGGCCACTACATCTGTACAATGCCATTAACTTGGTAGTATCCCCCACCTTGTTGGGACAGCTCTAGACAAGTGTCCAAGTCTCAGCCAGAGAAGCCACCTGCTGTAAGGTGGTCCAGACACTATAAAACTTGCAAACGGTGTATAGGTCATGTTTGACGAGAATAGCAAAGTAGCTAGAGACAATCTGCAGGTTGTGAAATAGAAACTTGGGGTGGTAGCCATGTGGCTGCCCATCCACACATGGCAGTGGCAAGCACAAAAAGGAAATCAAGTCTTTCTCATGGGCTGCAGAGCTCACTAACTGCTTCCCGGTGGTTTCCCTTTCAGCTCCCATCAGACCTGGGACCTGTGGTTCTGGGATCAGTCCTACAGGTAGAATGCAAGGGAGGCAGCTCTAGCTGGGCCCTTCCTTCTCCTTGAGTGGGTGTGGACATTTACTGGAGTGGCTCTTGGTCCTCAGAGAGGCCCAAGATGAATCCCCCAAATGTGTCTGATCTGTTCTCCCAACATGAACTTGGCACACTAGCCAGGATCTGTCAGCATCCTTCATGGTTCTGAGGAGCTGAATATAGTCACCTTGCCCTCCTAGCCCTGACTGGCCAAAGAGCCCGTGTCCCTGATCACATGCGGATAGGACATGTCCTGAGTTCCTGGTGGCCTAGACATTGCTAGGCTGTTGGAGCTGAGCCACCCTGCCCATATTCTCTGCTAATGTGTGTGATACCTGCTCTAACCAACTTCTGGGTTGAGCTGGGGAATTCAAGCAATAAAGCTGGTATGGTGCAGGAGCCTGTTGCCTGGAGAAGGGGTGTTTGTGTGGCATTCACAGAGAGACCTATGTGATAAGGAAGAGCATCCTAAATTGGAGGACCTACTGCTTAGAAGCCCTGAGAGCTCCCTGCCATGGTTGCAAATCAGATGTCCACTCTCTTGTTTACATGTCTAACTTCCTTTCCAAGTGTCTGTTTGTCTGACCTTGTGCTATTTCCAGCTGACACCCGTGTGACACTCATCCAGCTGAGTGGGATTCTGACTCTCAGCATCTCTGTGGTGTGACCTGTAACCAAGAGACCGTAAGAAGCGGGATGCCATGTGCCTTTTGGTCTCTGGGTACCCATCAGGAGCAACTACTACTCCAGGCTTTTACTGTAGGTGCCTACTGTGTGTTGAGTAGATGGAAGATCCTGAAGAGGAGTGTATGACATATTTCAGGGTTTCCATGGTTCCATCCCTAATGAGTCTATGGAGTGGCAAGGTGGAGGTGCCTCAGGCTCACTGTGCTGGGATAATATTGCAGCACTAGCCAGGCTGAGGGATGCCGTCTATTCTCCTACAAGGTGGCCAGTGTTTTCATTTTTATGTTCTGCCGTAAATACCACGCTATCTTTATCGGGTATTGTTGTTCCTGAGAACTTAATGGTATTGGCCACAAAGTGACAGCTTAAACTGCAAGGGGTTATTTCCCACTGGGATTCTCTCTCCTAAGGTGAGGATGAGGCTTCAGATAAACGTGCCCGTCTTCTAGAGTCAGTCCAGGATTATGCGTGCCTGTATACAGCTGAAGGTACAGGGTCATGAGTTCCATGAGTACATAGGACATTGCCTTGATCATGTGCAGCCGAGTGTGCCATGTTCACCTGTGTCTATATGGGAACTTCCATGTAGCCTGTGTGTACCTCTGAGTACAGCTGAGGGCACCTTGTGTGTTTTTCCAAGAACACACGTGATACATGTATCTAGTTAAGTGTGCACCTGTGTACATGCCTACTTACAGGGGCACATCAGTGTAGCCTGTATGTGCCTGAATGTCGATGAGTACACCTATGTGATCCTCCCTTTATATCTACCTGTTTGAGCCTGTGTGTGCACACAAGCACTTCCATATAATCATGTGTACCTAGGTGTCGGTTTACATGTGCCAACTTGTATATACCTATGCGAGTGTGAGTATCTCAAGGCACAGGCATCCCTGCAAGTCTATGTCCCTATGGTACTGTGTTTTTACCTGATTGTTTCCTATATATATATATATCTGTATAGTCTTCCCCGTTTCTGCCAGCCAGGCCTTAGGCGTGTGACATATTTGCTGTGTGTTTTGGTGTACCTCTTACATGTGTATTATATGGGAAGGCTTTCAAGGATATATAACTTGGTCCTTGGCCATCTTGGTGTTTGTGTCCACGTGGGGATGATGGTTCCTTCTTGCAATATGGTAGTCCATATATACACTGTTGGTTACCCCTTTTGTGGCTCCATGGTAGCACATCCGGAGGGCAGGCAGTGTCTTGGTACATTAGAATGCAGGCCGCATGGTTTGGCTTGATTAGAAATCTTAGTGTCTGGAGGAGGAGGAGGCAGCTCCTTGGTCTGTAATTCTGAGATTTCATTTCCGTGTGTGGTAGAGGAGATGGCACATTTAATTTCCTGTCCATTGGGATAGGGCTGACTGGAATTCCTGGCAGAGCTTAGGGAAGATGTTTCGCTGGCTGTCACAGAGAGCTCTCTCCACATTTCTTTGGCTTAGCCAGCTGGGGTGAATCTCACTCTAGGTGGGTGCTGGGTGGGTTTCAGGCTGTGGGTCTCTAGGCTCTGGCCACTTAGCTTGTGGCTATTTCTTCTTTGCAGGTCAGTTGGCTGCTGGAACCTGTGAGATTGTGACCCTAGACCGGGACAGCAGCCAGCCACGGAGGACGATCGCCCGGCAGACAGCTCGCTGTGCTTGCAGAAAGGGGCAGATAGCAGGCACCACTCGAGCCCGGCCTGCTTGTGTGGACGGTAAGAGCCCTCGGCCTTCTGGTGATGCTTCAGGGTACTAAGCCCAATCTTCTAGGGTTACTGTGAGCCTCCTTCACAATGCTCTGAGGCCAAGACTCTGAGGTAGAGCCCAAGGGTCAGGCCTCTGGGCAGGCAGTCTTTCATTATACTGGTATATCTACTGTGATTGTATTCATGGGCAGCATGTCCTATACACATAGGGGTGGCCACGGACTATGTGATTCCAGGTGTCAAAGACTCAAAGTCTTCAATCCAGATGTGGTTCCTATGCTCAACCCACGAAGATGCTCTTTAAAATGAGCTGAGCAACATCCGGGGTAATAATTGTCCCCCAGAGTCAGGAAGGTTCTTGAGAAAAAAAAAAAATTAGCAGAATCTGGGCCATGGTCAGTACAGAGATGACAAGATGCTGAACTAGATCCCAGATGGTAGCCACTGTGGGTCTGAGATCTGGCCAGGTACCTGGTCAGGATCTACTTTGCCCAAGACCAAGGCGAGAGGTTCTTTTAGGCCTTTGCTTCCCTGTGTGGCTTGCCCTCAGCTGGAGACCCAGGTGTGGTAAGGCAGGATCCTAAGCTTTCTGAACCCTGTCATCCCTCAGCATCTCCCATAGACCCCTAGAGCTTTGGGAACCCCACACTCCTGCTGCATTTGGAAGAGCTTGAAGATTGTAGCATCAGCAAAGTATAGGATGAGGCTGAGCGTGCTGGCCAGGGCAGAGGGTGGTACAGGAATCAGGCTGCCTGGGTCATATCTGACTGACCTACTGGGGTCCAAGGGCTGGGTTCTGTGTAGCTTATTCTCCAAGGAGTCAGTGTCTTGATCCCTGTGGGCAGAGTGGTAGCAGCCTCTTGATTAACACACGCTAGTTTTCTCGGACCATGCTGGGGTGATGATGTGAAGCTGGCAGCCACAGTTCTTTCTCTTCTGCCGTTCATTCTGCCAGCCTCAGGGAGACAGGGTCTGGACTGAGTGCTAATTGAATCTGGATCTGCCCATCTGAAACCAGATCCCCATCCCTCCCCCAACAGCCTCCTGGTGCCTTAGGAGCCTGGTCTCAGAGACCCAAATTAAAACCTCACCATTTTCAAGGGAGGCCAAACAAATTAGGTTGCTCGAGTTTTCTGCACAGTAGGCATTTTTCTAGGCTGCCCTCTAATTTAATTTTTGCTTTTTCTGTTTTCTTGCTCTGTGTGCATAATAAGTTTTCTTGTGTGCCATTGTGTCTGCTGAAGATAGTCTTGTCCATGATGGCCCAGCTGATACTGAATGCCAGTGATGTTTTGCCTGGAGTGGTCTATGCTGACCCTGGATTCAGGAGCGAAAGTGGTAACCCACCGCTCCTGCTGTTCTCACATGTGTTCTTTTGCTGGCTGACTTCGTAGCTATTGGTAAACCTGTTCATTCATTCATTCATTCATTCATTCATTCATTCATTCATCCAAATGAGATGAACCAGGTATAGACAGGTATAAGGGAGATCAAGTCTCAAAATACCTGATCCACAGAACCCCCCACAACACAATGCTGTGAATACTGGGGTGCCTCACCTGGGCAAGAGTGTATCCCTGAAGGAGAATTTGAGCAGGGTTCTGAGGATAGAAAGATCACTAGAAAGCTCCCCTCTGTGGAGAGAGGGAGCTGACAGTGAGACTGAGTTTACAGTGTGTTCCTCCCTGGCCTTGAGTCTGAGCTGAGGCAATTTTGCAGAAACCAGTCTCCAGCACCATGACCCTGTTCACCACTTTACAAACCTGCTCTACTTTACGGAAAGCCACAAGAAAAGAGACCTGAAAGCAATCTGCTCACCTGCTCCGGGGTTTCTCTTTTTAAGAAATATCAACAAGCCGACCTAACCCAGGAGCGCTGCTTTGTGGCCTGCGGAGCCAGTCCCTGCAGCACCGGCTGCATGTACAGGTGCTCTGGGTTACCCCACATGCTCCCTTCACGGTGCTGCCCTGGGCTGAGAACTTGGCTGGGCTTTCAGCAGAAAACTGTGTACACTTTCCCTCTGGAAAACATGGAGGGGCTGACTCCTTCCCTTTCTTGCTGAGTTCTCATGAAATTCCTTTAGAAAGTAATCCAACTAAAGCATGGCTGTGGGGTGACAGTGGGCAGGGGAAGGAGAGAACTTTGCTCGTCTTTGGAAGAGAAATGATGCTCGGGGCACTGGAGTTTACCCAAGAGTGGTGTCCATGGATGTCCCTCTGAGAGCTTTGCAGGAGGGCAGGCTGGGGAGGGGTTGCGAACAGTCCCCGCCATAAGAAGCATTCATTCCCTCAAGAGCAGACAGGTACCCCATAGTTCTCTTCTGCACCTCTTCTGTATGTGTCCAATGTCATCCCTCTTAGGAGGCTCAAGGCCCCTGCTTGGCTGATGTTGATGACTGTCACCTGCCTGGGAACTGCCTGGGTGAATGCAGCAGTCTGCACTTCCTGATAGGAATAGTAGCATGGCCTGGAGGGAAAGTGAATCCACAGGTCTGGCCCAAGGCACCACCTTCATGTCTGCTCACCATCTATGAGCTAAAGCCCACGTCTTCTACATCTGTCCACAGATGGGGACAACAGCCGTCTATCTCACGCCTTGAGAGCAGTACAAGATACCAAGTGTTGCACGACATCGATCTGGGGATTGTTGTCTTTCTCTCAGTAACACAGAAGACTTCCATGTATCAGATGCGGCCATGGGGGTCTCTGATGGAGACTAGGGAAAGGGGGATATGTTTGCAGTACCGGTTCATGTGGAGAGCGCTGCTGTGTTTCTGGGTAAGGATGGAGCCATGTATCTTGGGAGTTGATCCAGAAAAGATGAGGGAGCGAGTGACCTCCACTCTCAGAATTGACTACAAGGGGTTGAGAATGCAGAATGCACCCTCAGTTATGGATGGCTGATCTCCCAGGAGGCTGCCAGAGACCCCTCTGAGAGGTCTTTTTCACGTGTGTGGAACTAGATAGCCCACTGCTAAAGAGTAACATCAGAGTAGTAACACAAAGAGTAGACATTCTTCAGGGACATCCAAGTAAGTGTCAAGAGTGGAGACTCTAACCCTCCGAAGATCGGTAAATCCTCATGGGTCTATCTTGGACTTAGGCCCTAGGTGTGGCCATCAAAACAACTGTAATAAAAGAACAAGAAAGGAATTGAACTTGACCGAAACACTAGCTCCTTTGTTTCCAAGTAACCCATCAAGAAAGTGAAAATTTCACTTATGAAATGACTCGGTGGATAAAGACGCTTGCTGCTAAACCTGACAACCAGCGTCCAGTCTGATAAAGAAGAGAACCAGCTGCCTACCTTGTTCTCTGGCCTTCACACACATGCCGAACCATACACTCTCCCACACAAACACAAATAAATGCATGAGTACAACTCAGAACACAAAACTGTTGAGAGAAAAGGCCAGGGATCCGACAGTAGCAGACATACACTGCCAATACTTGACAACCAGAGTCTAATCCTCAGGACCCAAATGAAGAAGAAGAGACATCAAGCTATGTGGGTTGTCCCCTATATATACCTCTATACCTATCTCGTGGTACCTGTGCATCCATACCTCACAAAAAATAAATATATGTAATAAAAATTTTTTTTAAAAACTAAAATGAAAAATTTCATGAATGTGAGAAAATAGACCCCATGAGTTCCTTAAACGGTTAACAGAGTTCTGTCATGAATGCAAAGCATATACCCAGGCATGCAGACATACTTCCAGAGCTTCGGGAAAGAGAGTAGCTGGAAATTGGACACAGCAGAGTGTCTATCATGGCCCCAGAGAATTAGAAGTCTGGCCATCCACAGTGGATAGCCAGGCTGGGACATGTAGAAGACTTGAAGTTAGGATGCTAGTGAAAGACACCATGCCTAGAGACCACATGAAGTTCAGAGACAAAGAGAGATTCCTGGTGGTCAGACCAGAGACCACCATTTTCCTTGGATAACAAGATCACCCTGGCTCAGCAGTTAGCTTCAGCAATGGCCAGGCAGATGCCTGCAGGAGCCCCGCCACAGGACAGGCTGTGGAAGGGCCTTTCTTGCTACCTCAACATCTCCCTTAAAGACACAACCAGATTCCTCATGGACTTTCATTTGACAACTCCGGGACTTTCTCAAAACTGTTCTCATGCCCCCTTCCTCACCCCCTCTAGCCAGCCTGTGGGTCTGGTAGTGACCAGCATCTCCTTGCATGGACCTCATAATGTAGGTTTTGGTTGCTAACATGAGCAGCCTAGGCATCCTTGGGTGTAGTGGTCAGTGACTCAGTCCAGTGATATGCAGCCATACCTGTTATAGACTGTGTGGTAAACTCCTGAAAACTGAGAGACACTTCAGAAGTGTTTGCTACACTCCATCTGTCCCAAGCACAGCCCATCATGCCTGAAGATCATCCTGATCTACAAGGAGCTTCAGTCACTCTGCATCAGACCTTGATCAGCTCTGAGCAAGCTGTGGATGATATCCGTGAGGGAGGTGCCATGAGAAGGGCCTCAGTTCCCTAGATACCAACTTGTATCAGCAACACCAAGGAGGCACCTCTACAGGAACATAGTTTAGAGGCTTGTCCAGCTTCAGTTGTGACCACAGGATTTGATGGTCACTGCATGGCATTCTTACAGTTCAGAGCCAAAATAGAGAAGGTTATTTAGGCACAGTGTCCCTTTGGGTCCTTTCAAATTTAATTGTTCTGAGTCTCAGAATCATGACATACCAACCTAGCAGCTGTCCGGTATGCGTGCATAGTTAAGAGGATCCTCCTTGAGGCTTCTGCTTAGGACTTGGGCTCCCCTAGGTATGCCCGGGGCCTTGCCCTGGCTCTAGGGAGCCCTGATCTGGATGAAGTAAAGGAAGCCTCAGAATGGAGAGGTCCTTAGCCTGTGTCTCCAGAAAGGAACTTGGGCTGCTGGGAAATTGTTGGCTTTCTGTGCACTAATAGAAGCAGGACACTGGACTGGTGCAAGTGTGGAGATGAACATGCTTAATTTTCAACATGGCGACCCCAGACGTGGTTGCCTGGCAACCATGGAACAAGGGACAGACAGTCAGTCTCCTTGTCTTAGTTCCTTCCTTTCCTGATAGAATGTTCGAGAACAGGGCCCCTGTGTCATCTAACTATGTCTTTCCTCAGTGGCTCCCCAGGGCAATGTGTTGCACCATGAGCTTGGTGGTGGACATGGGATAGGAATTAGAGAGACAGCCCCTGTGCTGTCATACAGAGCTCAGCTCAGAGACCTCCACTCAGGAGGAGGAACTGCTGCAGAGAAGAGTGTCTGAACAGCATGATGGGGATATGAGTTGGAGCTCGTTAAGTGGAGATCTGACTCAGATTTGGAGAGGAGGTTAGTAGAACAGCATGTGGGTAAGGAAGGGTAAGACACAGAAGTGTTGGTATGGGTGCCACAAGGAAGTGACAGACAGATGCCCAATTGTCTCTTCAGTCACCATGCAGACAAAAGAAGTGACACCACAGAAGGCGGCTAAGGAGTCTAAATGAGGCCATAGGGAGGTTCCTTTCTTTCCTTGGATAGCTGGTAACACCCCAGGTCACAAGGGTTACAGGAAATCAAGGTGCTGTTACATTAAACAGAATTTGTCTTTTTTCCAGAAAATAAATCTGGGGAAAAGAGTAAGGCTATGTTCAGGTTGGAGCTCAGGCTTCCAACATGGTTCATTTGACACTCAGAGAGAGAGAGAGAGAGAGAGAGAGAGAGAGAGAGAGAGAGAGAGAGAGAGAGAGAGAGAGAGAGAGAGAGAGAGAGAGAGAATATGTGTATCTCTGTGTGTGTGTTGTGTGTATTATGTACATATATATGAAAGTTCACTCTTTAGAAAGAGTCCAAGCTGAACAACTCCAGAAATATTATTGCTGCACTTTATTAAAGATATAGTGGAAAGAAAAATAAGATGGAGCATTCTCTCTATCCTGGCAACCTTCACAACAAATATTAGTTGCACAAATATCTAGATTCTTAGTTGCTAAGAAATTCAGCCATACCTTAGGGTGAGGAGCTCCTTTTCTTTCCCCATATCCCTAGAATTGTGTTTTGTCTTTCTCTCTTGCCTCAGGCCAGCTTGGGATGTGAGCAGCTCCATTGCTACTCCTTGGTCTAGAAGGTTTCCTCAGTGTCCACTGATCTCTCAGGTCCACAAAAGTGGGCCTGCTGTGTGTGTGTGTGTGTGTGTGTGTGTGTGTGTGTGTGTGTGTGTGTGTTAAGCCATACTGGAGTTTGTGGTTTCCATGAACACACACCTGCTGCTGTCATAGGTCTACAGAGCACACTCTACGTTGGCTTCCAGTGATACCAGCCAGCTGATGGGCCATGAGGGTCCATTCTCCAAAGGATGAGGCTGGACCATCCAGACAGGGTATGCAGTCCTGGATCTGTCACTCCCCATGTCATGTTGTCTGGGGATCAGAGAGACCCGGGGCTTTGAGTAGGCCTGATGGTGCCAGACCAGTTCCTTCTCTGGTCTCTCATCCTTATGAGGGGGCTCTGCATTGATGTCCTTATCCCGATAGCTCCAGGAGTCTGGGGAAGATGTAGTAGTACTTCAGACACTGATTTTGGAAGCTGGTTAGAACCTTATTCTGGTAAAGTAACTAAGTGCTGGGAGGGGTGGTTTTGAGGAGTAGCTGTATGGATCTGGCTAGTCTACCAACTAGCACTGCAACCTTGAAGGAGGCAGAAGATCCTTGCAGGAGGATCAGACATGATTTAACATGGATATAAGCAGTCAGTCCTTTGTCTCAGCTCACAGTGCAGACAAGCATTGGGATGAAAGAAGGCATCATAGGCAACACTGGGTCCGGCAAAGGTGGAGTTGGGCAGAGCCAAGTGTAAAGGCCCGTGGGAGGTGGGCTCTTTGGGGTTGCAATTAGGAAGGTATTCTCGGTTGTCACCTTGTGGGGGCCTTCCACCTGTGCTTTCAGTTGGCAGGTGGTCACATGCCAGCAGTGTCCCTTGCTGCACCCTGAGAGCTGACAGTTATTCTGGGCATCAGAGGGCACAGTGGGCAGCCAGGTCTCCTTTCCCAGAAGATTCTTTTCCTTCTGTGTTTCCATTATCCTGCTCTTTGCTATCAAACAAAATCCCTGTAGCCGGGCACTTTATAAAGAACAGGGATTATTTTTCTCTGTGTTTTAGAGGCTGGGAAGGCAAAGGCCAGTGTTGCCTGTGCAGTGTCAGTGAAGGCCACCATATTCTTACATGGGCCAAACCCACTCTTCCAGATCCTTGACTGCTGACGTAGATCTGTTGATGAGAATGCAGTTCTCATTGGGGTTAAGCTTTCGGTGTGAATGTGGAGGGACAGTTTCAAGATGTGGCATTTAGGAAATGTGTAAGCAACGATGCAGCTGCAGGCAGATCCCCTGGTGTCTTTGAGTTGTAGGCAGAGAAGCACTAGAAAGCTGTGTGTGAAGCCTTCCTGCAGCCTGCACCTCTTTTGTGTCATGGTGTCACTGTCTCCCAAAAACTAGATCTACACTGCTGAGGGTCTGCAGTTAGCTTGCACTAAGTTGGGAGACCCACATGTGAAAATTACAGATTTGTGACTTGACTGGTATACACAGCCATTATTATTTTGTACATAGACTCATCTGTAATTAAACTATACAAACAACAGTAGCCTTCTGATCATGCTAGGAAAAGAAGGGCAGATGACATCCAAATTAAGCAAAATAGAGAAAACAGTAAAGGTGTGAATAAAAGCAAGGAACAAAGATTGAAGTTGGCTGGCCTGAATTTGCTAAATAGATGGAAAGCGGGGAGGGGGTGAAGGAATAGAGGCAGAAGCCTCAGACCATTGCATAGGAACAGAGGATGGTTCTACCCAACTTGCAGGAATCGAGACGGTTAAAGAGAACACTACAGACTGACTGCAAATCTGTGAGATGACTTCGGGGAGGACACAGCCCTCCATGGAAAGAGATAAACAACACTACGTCAAGAATTAGTTGAGTTGAAGTATGACAAGAAGAATGAGAAACGATGAGCACAGACCTCCTAACAAGAAATCGCCAGGTCAAGATTCTTCCAGTGAATCACTGAAAGCTTCAGAGAAATGGAACCAGTTGTCCCTCAAAGCCCTGGGAACATCAGCATGTTAAAACCACATTTTACCTTGCTGTGTCTCAGCCAGAGTTCTCTAGAGGGACCAAACCAATACAAGGAAGATGTTTGAAATAGTATTTATTGGATTTGGCTTACACACTGTGGTCTGGGTAGTCCAACAATGGCTGTCATCACACAAAGAGGCTGAAGAGATTCCTATAACTGCTCAGTCCTCAAGACAGGGCACCTCATAGACCCCAGTCAGCTGCTGGAGTCCTGAATGATTATGGAGAGCTATTAGTCTTCAGTCAACATCAGAAGGCTAAGAAAGCTGGTCTGATGTCATCAAAGGGGGTCAGAAGCAGTGGCTGGCAGTGGTGACAGCAAGAGCAGAAGCTATAAACAAGCAGATTACAAAACAAGAACCAACCAAACAAATAAATGTTTTTCTCATCTGTCCTACTATCTGGATCACCAATAAAAGATATTCCCACATTCAGAATGGGCCTTCACATTCCAATTAAAATAATCAAGAGACTTGTCTTAGGCATGGCCAGAGGATCACCTAAGCGAGATAATCATTCATGGGAATTTCTGAAGGCTAACTGTATGAACCACCACATCTGTGACTCTGGTATCATCCTAACAGTCAAAGAATCAGCAAAGACATTTTCAAGAAAAATTGTAGACCTTAAACATCTGAACACAAAGGTACTTGGCACTATAAGAAACCACATTCAGTTAGAAGGACCAGGTACCACGTCAGCATGGAGTTCTCAGGAATGCCAGGTTGGCTCAAGATGCAACAACCAGCCACTGTCACGCAGTCTTGCACAGTGGTATCAATGCACGCTGAGAAAGTATTTTAGTGAGACCTTGAAACTTGCACGGTGAGGATGCAGGACATCCTGAGGAGGTAATCTTCAGCATGGCAGGGCCATCCCTCTAACACCTGTACCTCCCACCCTTGTGCCATACTGGATGGAGGGAGACAGGATGCTGTGCTTCACATTAGAAACAAAGCAGGGTGTGTTCTTTCTGTACTCCATAAAATGTGCATAGGAGGGTGTGACTGGACCAACTGGGTATGAAGGCAGTGAGGAAGAAGAGGAGGAAAAAGGGAGGTGAAGGCAACATCCCAGTTGGAGAGTGGACAAAGTAAAATCCTTGCTCACAGATGACCTGTGATAAGAAAAAGCTGAACTCATATGTGTTGTCTACATACACACACACACACACACACACACACACACACACACACACATACACACACACACTGCAGAGTTAAGCAGTTCTCAGAAAGAGTTTGGGGCACCAAGTTCATAGATAAAACCGTGTTGTGTTCTCTGTAATGGTACCAAATAGTAAAAATCTTTCCAGGAATTTTAGTTAGGGACTTGGGGGATGGCTCTGTTAAGAAAGTGCTCACCACAGAAGTGTAAGGGCCTAAATTTGGTCCCTGCCACCCACATTTTTAAAAGTAGGAGTGATCGCATGTATTTGTAGTTCCAATATCAGGCGGGCAGAAACAGGAGAAACCTCTGGAGCTCCCTAGGCACTCAGTCTGGTCTGCTAGACAGGTTGAGAGACCTTGTCTCAAAAAACAAGGTGTATGGCTCCTGAAGAAGTGACACCTGAGGTTGTCACCTCTGTGTGAACCTGTATAGACCCAGCTTTAAGAAAAATGCAGCCCTGTGCATAGTATCATCAAGAATAGGACACTCAGCAATAACCATAACAAACCAATGTATAGCATATGCACGTGACTCCAGCATTTAGAAGAGAATCTTAGGAATTTATGGCCAGTCTTGGCTACAATAGATCTAGTTTCAAACAGAAAAAAAAATTAAAAATATTTTAACAAGTAGATAATTGGTTCACCATGAAGCGATCTTTTATACCAAAATCTATAAAATAATTGAGACTGAGATTGGCTTGGGAGCTCCTTCCCTCTCAGGTCAGGTTCTCTGTTACTTTGTGTGTTTCTGTCAAATTTCACAATACCCTTTATTCTTGGGGTCTCTCCTCTCTGTATAGTCTTGTATTCCATCCCACCTAAAAGAATTATCCCCTTCTCTCAGCATCCCCTGCATAGAGCCTATCTCCTGGGTCTGACATTGCTCTATGGGTGTTGTCCAATCCACCTAAGATTTCTGTGCTAACCAATTGGAGTTGGATTCTAAGCAGCATGGTCCTGAGAAAGGCCAATGAACCTGCAGGGCCCCAGCCAGGAATGTGGGGATCCTGCTGTTCTGATGTTGCAGAGAAACTTGCCCATCCTTGATGTTTAATGTGCTCAGGAGATACTGCTGCTAGTCTTCATGGTTTAATCAGCATGTGGGGCTAATCAGCATACACAAGAAGACATAGCTTTGAAAAGTCTTTGAGGAAATTCTCTCTGGGAAACCCAGAGTTGATGGACCCAGCATGTGGTGACAGCCTGCAGGCTCTGATTATGGCCATCAGTGGGGGACACTCTGACAGTTCCTGGAGAAGGGTAGAGGGGGCCTGCAGGATGCCACAGAGCTGTATGCCACTCTTGGCTGGAGTGAAGGCGGTGTGCCAGTGCTGTGTTTGATGGTGTCCACGGAATGCTTGGCCTTCTGCTGAGAAGGATGGAAACAGGCAAGGGACCCTGAAGTGGCAGATTTGTGTCGCCTGATTTCTATTGTGTTCCTGTCTACAGATTTGTGTCGCCTGATTTCTATTGTGTTCCTGTCCACAGCTGCATCAGCCTGGGCAGGTGGCTTGCAGGGTGCTCAGCTACTGATTCTCAGAATGGGCTAAAATATGGTGATGCCCAGAAGCCCCAGAGCCCAGCTACACCCAACCTGGACAATGGGGATCTTTATACCATTCAATTCTAACCATAGCCAGTTGGAGGTGACCTGATTCCCAGGTCCCCCCAGCTCCCAAGAGGCTTTGCATGATCCATTTTCATACAATTTCAGAAAATCCACCTAGGAAAGCCCTGCCGGTTTTTCGGAGGGGCTCTAGGTTACAAACGGGGAAACTGGGGCCCGTTCAAGGTAGAGTTGGTTCAAAGCACACAGTTGGGGAATAAGCCAGATGGGATGTCTGGTTGTCCATAGAAACATCCGATCTGGCTGAGGCCTGAGACACTGGGGTACAGAAAGCAGAGAGTGAGGTGTCAGGGTATGTGAGAGATTCAGAAAATAGAGTCTGTACTGTGACATCAGCCATGAGGAGGAAACAGCAGACCAAGACTGAAAGAAAGACCAGTGGAGAGCTTCCTGAAAGAGGTGGCATTTATACCTGGTCACCTAAGGAGGAGGTTACATCGGCAGGCAATGCATCCAGCCAACTTGGCAGCACTGGACAGTTGGCCCATCCAGGGTAAACCTTAGGCCCGGTGCCAGAAGCAGTACCTTCCAGACTCAGAGTGAGGTGAGTCAGGTGTCCTGCTTTACCAGCTCTTCCACCTACCCACACACATACACTGTCCACGGTGTCATAGAACATCATCAGCTTTGGGCTGCTGGAACATTTCGCTGTGGACACTAGGTCACGGGATCCAGGGATCTTAGGGAATCATCTGATGGAGAGAGTTCAGCTCCACCCACAGGCCTACTGGAAGCTGTGTCTAGTGGAGGATACCAGATCACTGACCTCATGAGTTCTATCCTTATTAACACACCCATAGTCCAGATTATAGGGTGGCAAGACAGGATGCCTTCCTGGAGGAGGAAGCAACCTCTTTCCTGATGCTTACATCCCCACTGTGCTCTGGGCCATGCTGTGAGATTAGTGTTACACCTAGGATAGGGTGTCCCACAGGTCTGTGTGCAGGTGACTGAGGGCAGTGACCTGCCTACCACAGGTGACCTCACCCTCACACCCCCATGGACCCCTGGCTGGCTCAAGGCTCAGCATGACCCTTCTTTGAACTCCATTGCTGTCTTTGATGGCAGCTGAGGTTTCAGACTGAATACAGCCAATTTGCTGAAGAGCAGATGAAAGTCGGGGAGCTTCTCATTTTGATATTCCCATCACTTTGATCATATGAAGGATATGGATAAGGGCATGCCTGTCTCTTTCCTGCGATTGATGTAGGGCTTGGATGCTTCCAGTCACCTCCGAGATGGCCCCGGCTTTGGGCTCCTGGATTCTAGTTCTCCTTGGGATTGAGCATTCTTTCAGCAGTGTCCCCTAATGCTGGCTGGCTCTGGTGTTGATTGTCTTCTGAGCGCTTGAGGGAGAATGACCTTAGACACAACCATTCCTCCACCATACGGAGCACCTCTGCGGAGCACTGTAGCAGGGTTAAAAATGACTCCGAGACTTTGGGCTGAACTTGTCCCTATACACATCTGAGGTCTGATTCTGGCATTAATTTTTATGATTTTTGTGGGGGTGGGAACAGGTTGGTGGGAGGAATACCAGCTACATCTATCATCCCTGGATGGACCAGAATCAGACAACAAATCTGGACATCCATAGGCATCTCTCTTTCTCTAGAGGCATCTTTTCCTGATGTAGTGCTCTCCAGCCCTTTGGCATGGGATGCCTCTGCTGGGCTGTGTAGCTGACATCATAGCTGGAGGGGAGGAATCCTGATCAAGACACCTGCCATGTTCGTGGTCTACCTATATGAGCAACAGGATGGAGCAGGGTCAGCCTGTTACCTAGGCCTCCATTTCTGTGCATGTAATGTAAGGCGGGGTTAAGGTGTTCTTTCTAAATACATCTGTACTGAACGTGCACTGGCGATTTCCATGACTTTATCCCCTAAACATTACGGAGTAACAACTAGTTATGTGGAGTTTACTTTGTGTTAGGCATTATAAGTAATCCATGAGTGATTGAAAGCTTAGTGGTGGATGTGCATAAATCTTTCTGCCAACATTACACTTTTTAATGTAAAAATTATTGAATATCTGGGGATTTAGGAGTATTTGAGGGTACCAAGGGACAACCGGGTCTCCTTTGAATAGTGCAGAGATAATCAGTGAATAGCATGTTAAGATGTCCCCAAGCACACCTTCCTCTGAGACCTGGTTTTTGCCTTGTGTGACACAGTTCCTGGGGAATCATAAATGAACTGCTACTCACCCAGATTCTGAAAACTGGCCACAGGGAACTGAAGAAGTCCAACTTGGTGAACTGGAGTTTACTGATTTATCCCAAGCAGTATGGGTGAGGGATTACTTACAGGAACAGAAATCCAAGACAACTGTATCCCCAAACCTCACCCCAACATAGGTAACAGCTCACAGAATCTGGGATAATGTAGTTCATTGTACAACATTCAGTCAGCTAGACAGGTTGTGGAGGTTCTTCTCCAGGCAACTTGACTTTTAGAGTTGTCTGAAAGTGTGGAAGAGTGTCTCTCAGTAGTCTTAGTGCTTTTGTAGTGCTTGAGGAGTACACTTAGGATCCTGAATCCAATCTGTTTCAGGGACTTCCTAAAGCTTCTGAGTTGTTTGCTTCTTGAGTCTGGAGTGCTTCCCTTGCACAATGGAATGTTTCGCCTCCCTTTAGAACATTCCAATCTTAAAAAGCTTTCTTGGGAGGACACCATTTCATCAGAGCTGCGTTCCCACATTAGATGGTCATTAAACAGGTTCACAAATACACCCGTGGAGACAGTTTTTAAGAAAGTCTGTGCTACCATATGAAACTACAGATCTGGAAAATCATTGCTAAAATATTCTATAGTCATGTGTGTGTATGTGCTATGATGTTGAACTCTGACCTAACAGAGTCTCTGCTGGTTTTCTTTCCTGGACTCCACAGCTGAACTCAAGCAGGCCCTCTCCTTCTGGTGTCACCATGTGGCATCTGGGCGAGCCATTCACAGTCCGTGTGGCAGCGTTTCCAAGTCTTTTCCAATGCACAGCTTTGTCCTGTGACTACACTGTTCTGTTTGTTGACTGTATATAGGTTATTCTGAATTCTAAGTCATCGTGAGCAAAACTGCTATAAACACAAATGTGCATCTTCTGTGGTAACCACACGTGTATCTCTTCCTGTAGGAGTACCTATCAGTGGCGGGCTGAGTCAGCGATTATCAATACTGCCAAGGGTTTCTCAAAGCAGGTGTACTGTTTAATGTGGCGCCTGCAGGCATGGGCCTGCCATTTGTTCTGGGTTCTTGCCAACACTTGCCATCCTCAGTCTTTAATTTTAGCCACCCTCTTGGAAGCACTTGGAGGTTCCTGGTGGCGATGACTTGGCTCTCTATTAAATTTCACTGTGTTTAATGCTAACACTAAAAATCGTGTGGTGCCCTATTGAAGAATTCAATGGCTACCACCACAGACTGTCTATCTGCCCCCTGTCCACTGCTGGCTCTTGATCCTCTGTACAAAGTGTCTACCTGCCCCTACCTTTTTCTGGCTTCTGGTTCTTTGTTAGGTGTAATACAGGAGGCCCTCTGCTCTCTGTGTTGGAGTCCACTGTCTGTACCTGAATTTGACAGGTGGGTGGCCTAATAGGACACTTTAGCAAAGAGAGTCTTCATGTCTGAGCATCAAGCTCTGGCTTTACAGTCAATGTCCTTGTTCTGTGGCGTGGACACCACCCAACCCTGTGTGGAGAGGGGTGGCGGTGCTTGCTTATCATCTCTGATCCTTACCCTCTGTGGTATTTGACAGATCTCAAGTTTCACCTCTCTGACACTGGAAATCTGACAGAGCTGGTGTCACTTGTTGGAAAGTTCCAGAATTTTTTTCTTGAGATGATGATTTTGCATAACATTCCAAAACATGCTTTTTTTTTTTAAAGGTGGAATAGAGGAGATGGGGGCCTCATCTCTGATTATATTATGTCTAATTAGCTAATCATCTCGTACTGTCTAATCAGCAGCAAGCGGAGGTTGCCGTCATTTCCAGATTACCATGTGTATTTGTGTCCCCACCCCCCCCCCCATGGAATGCTAACAAACCCATTCCTTTTTCCACTTCTGGCTCTATAAACACCCAGCATGGGGTTTGCAATGTGGGAGTGGTGGCAGGTCCTTCCCCTTCCACATCACCTTTCTGTGTCCAGTTTGTGGGTGCCACAGGGCATTGGTAGGCAGCCTGCCTTGAATAGGACCTTATCCTTTGCTTTCCGGAGTGTTCCTGAGAGTAAACATGGGGACCAGAGTGATTGAGGCCATAGTGTATCTCTGGGAGGCTTTCCATCTAGAAAGGAGCTTGGCCTGTGGGAAGCTTCTTTCTTTCTCCTATGGGAAATGCAGTTGTGTAGTGAGCCCCTGGGCCCCATCCTGCCTGCCAGAGGAAGATGCTGAACTTTAGCTAAAAGACAAGCTGTAGGCCACCTGACATGTTCTCTTGTGTCTGAGTGGGACCAGCGAATTCCATTTTAACTATAGACGTTCTATACAGAGATTTTAGGTTTATTGAAAAGAGAGTAGAAAGCATAGGAGGTGTCCATGCTCAACCCATGCTCCTTTACACTAGCAAGATCAGTTACTGGGAGCTGCTTCTTACACTTGCTAAAAGCACTGTTTATATATTTCCCCTTAGTGTGATGGAGTGAGATCTGGTTTTGTCATAGGTCACCGTTACACCATCACAAGGTATAGCTCCTCATCCCTAAAACTGTGCCAAACATGAGGATAGCACCAGGGTGCTTCCCTTGCTACCCTGGTTAGAAACTGAACACTATATGAAAGAAAGCCCACGGGTCCTCATAAGATGGCAGCTTCTTCAACAGACCTGGTCCTGGCCTGCCCCACCACCAAATGGCTAATGGCTGGGATGTTCATCAAAGGAAGTAGGGCAAGCTTAGGAGCCACCAACCAGCAGTCAGCCAAAGGTTCTCATCTTGGCGACTGGAATCTATGTGGCAAGGTTGAGTAGGTTACCAGGGAAGCTGTTTGGAGGGTGTCCCTGCCATGCAGGAGAAGAACACTGCTGGCCCTTGTGCTGCCGCATGCCCATTGTTGACAAGGGCATCTGGTGTCACAGAGGGTATCTGCTAAGAGCCAGTTCCATATCAGCCCAGCCTAGTCACCACCATCTAATTGTGTGATTATCCACCTGTCTTGTCCAGCTACCTGGAAGCTGGTGGTGTTATAACAGGAGGGGCCGTGGCCAGCGCTGGGAGACAAGCTGGGAAGAGGAGAGGAGAGATTGGAAAACCTCTAATAGAATTACATTTCCTGAAATAGTGTAACTGTGAGTGTGATGTATTTGCAGCCTTATGGGTTCTGACACGGGAATCGCATACTGGGTGTTAGGAGTCTTCCACGTCAGCGCGCCCCTGCTTCTGCGCCTGCTCTCTCCCGGTTGATGTTTATTTATCTTATGGGCTCTGCTTGAATATTGATGCTCCCTGGTGCTCCACACTGCATTATAACTGCTGCCCGCTTAATTCAATTCCTCCTCCGTTCTGACTCCTGACAAGAGCCATTGGCTTCCCACTGCCGAGGCTGCAGAGGTTCACCTGTACATGCTGGGGTCTTTAGTAGAACAGGCCCCAGTGCAGAGATTGAGGCTGAGTTCTTAAGCTGGGCACCTGCTGCTGATCCACTTTGTCTTGGAGATGAAAAAGGGAAACCAGGTCACCCAACAGGCAGGCCCTGGTCTTAATGTCTGTGTCCCTCGCCATCCCACGACCTAAATCTTAACCCCTCCCCATGTGACATGGTCAGGAAGTAGGGTCTTTGACCCAGTAATTCAGCCATAGATTCTGTGTCCTCATGAGAAGAAAACCCCCCGGAGAGCACTTTTACTGATGAACCAGGAAAGAGAGCCTTACCACATGGCCAACCCGGTGATGCCATAACCTTGGCCCCCAGCCTTTGAGATTGTGGAGTATGTGTTGTTTGCAAGGTGTCCAGCATATGACATCTCTTGGCAGATGGATAGACTAAGCTGTTGCCTCCTCTCCAGATTCTTAGGAAGGAAGATGCAGCTGTGGGTTAGATCAGCATGTGGACTTCCATCTGTTGGGAAACATGGGAATCCACCCAGGGTACTGGTGCACTCCCACTTCCCAGTGCTCCTTCCTTTGAAGCCTACATAGCTGTGGACTTCAAAAATAGAACTCCACTTCTGCATCTGTCTGTAAGTCAGTCTTCATATCCTGCATCTATGGCAGGGGCAGAGACCCACTGTCATCATAACCTGGTGTCCTTGGCCCATGTGCCTTAATCATTTCTGTGGAATTCATTTTCCAGTGAGCCATCCGATGTGGCCAGTGAGATCTCAGGCAGATTTTATCCTGCCTTTTGGTTTTTAGATAGGTGTGTATGGTCTTTACTTTTTCTTTCTTTCCAGAAGAGTTTCAGTGTCCCTAAATGGGATATCTTTTATGGCTCAGAGACAAGTCTCGTGGTGCCTTTGGCCTGGAGCCAGTATGGCAAGCAGGGTGTCTGCCAGATGCTGCCTCTTCCGCATCTCCTATTTTATATGCCCAGAGAGCCTGCTGGTCACCTTGAAGGCTGTTGCAAAGCTGAGCTGCTGATCCAACATCTCGTATATTCCAAAGCCAGGCAGCATCTGATTAGTTAGTTAGCCCCTCCATGTGGCCCCAGGCCAGACTGCTGCTGACCTCAGATTACAAGCAGCTTGCCCAGTTTGGCTGCTTAGACCTGGGGAAGCTCACCCTATAAAAGTGGGAGGGAGGGAGCCATAGTGAGAGGCAGGAGGTGTGGACCCTGGGATTGATGTGTCATCTAGAGCTTCTTAGGGTGGCTGAATCTCACCCACATGACTGCTCTGGACTGCTAACATGCTCTGCCCTAGTTCTGCCCACCCATAATCTTGTAATTGGCCACTAATCACTGTGTGCATTTGCAGGTCTGCCATCCTTAATAGTGGCTTTTATGGAAAGTAAGTGTAGTATCCATTACAGCTCCTTTATCTAGGGCAGTTTTCCTCTAAAGAGGTTGTTATGACTTGGTTTACACAGAGGATGTGGGATGTTCTTTGAACAAAGGTTCTTGCTGGACGGACATTTCAGATACAGACCCCTTAAAAGGCTGAGGCAGGCAGGTTTGGGGGCACTTGATCTATGCACTTAGATTAGTCTGCTTTTCAGAGACTAAGGCTTGTATGCTGTGAGTTCATTCTCACAGGAGGCTCTGCACCAGCTCAGCCCCATGCTGCAGCATTCCCAAGATGAGACCACAGCTCAGTGATGGGAGGGCGTCTGTGGATGGGTCTCAGAGGGCAACCAGTATGGCCTAGTTAGAATGGAGGCCCAGGTCAAGTGCCTGGCAATGTTGGAGGATTTCAGAACCGTTTGTACGCTGGTGATTCTGCTGTTTCATCAGTTAATGCAGTATCTCTGGGTCCAGGCATTTTGTCATGGCCCTTATGGCCATGAAGTGCTTCCCCAGTTGTATGACGGTGATTTTCCATCATGGAGACCATTATGAACCAGGGCTTCTCTGCAGCTGGCTTTATGCGCCCCTGGCAACTGCTCAAGATAATAAATAAGGCAAGGAAACACCATTTCCAAAGGCCAGGACGGGTGGTGCTAACTTATCTGTTTGGATGAAAATCTTAAGCTTTGTTAAGTCAAACTGTCATTGCTCATTACCAATAAATTAGGAGGCCAGGGGGACAATTGCACACAGGTATTTATCAGAAAGCACTGGTGAATTGCCTGTATTCCAGAGACACGTAAGCCTACAGGAGCAGAACATGCTGATTAAATCATACCTTTGACATTCCAGTAGCACAGAAGATGGGAAAACTGTCCTCCTTTTGCGCTCCTACGCATCAGAAGCAACAACCTATGAGAATTAGGTCCTGAGTCCTGGTGGCATTTAGGACCATGTAGAGTCATGACCTCCTGTCCTCTAATGGGCATTTCCAAGTCCTTACTTAGTGTTCATGTCTACCTGCAAGGTTTGGTTGCACAGTTTTGGACCTGGACTGTCCTTCACTCTGGTTAATGGGGATTGTGGTTCACCCTACTATCTTGACCCATAACAGAGATGCCTCAAAGAGACCAGCGTCTAGTGGGTGCTATCTGGAAGAGGAATCTAATCTCCAAGATGTCAGCAAACTTGCACTTCATTGATTCACCAGCAGATGGGCTGTTCTTGGCAATACCTTGGCCTCTGGATCCTGTGAAAACTTCAGGCACCTCCCAACCTGAACGGACAGGACACTGCTTGTATCCTATACATAGTCTCCAATGCCATCTTAGTGAATTCCACCAACAGTAGGAGCATCATTAGCTCAGCTACCTGATCTACTTCCAGATCTACAAGGACAGTAAAAGAGTGCTTGCCCTCATGACCTAAGCTATATCTGATGAAAGGCTGTGAGGAAGGCCACTTGCATCCTGATCCCAAGTCTTGTACTTAGAGCTCCATGCCTTTGACGTTATCCCTACACACCTTCTCAGGTCTGAATTCTCTCTTTGATCAAGTGGAGAGGGTACGAAAACCAAGGTCAAAAGGTAGCATCAGAGAGGCAAGGTCAGGAAACAGCTGACACTATCACCTGGTGTTTCCTAAGATTAGATAACATGCACAGGTTCTCTTTGAATCTTGACTAAAACTTCCTGCTGAAATCATCCCTAGGTTCCTGGATGTTTCTCCTGTCTGGGGAACACAGCTTATGGGAAATTGTCCTGCTTCATTCACATTTTCTCCCTGCTGCAATACTGTCTACTTTAATTATCTTGATAATGGGATTCTAATGCTGAATATTGAGACAGAAGGAAAATTAAGGTGTAGAGAGGTAAATAGAAATAATTTTTGTCACCCCAAAGAGATGGCCATTGATTGTGAAAGTGTTATGAGCACTACTTGAACTTATCATGGAAAAAAGAGGGCCATAAGATTGAAGAACTTGCCAGATGTCAGACATTTCCCTAGGCTTGGTCTGCAGGATGTGGTATTTTAGCTGGGTATAGAATGGCTGATTATCTTGCAGAGCTGGGAAGATAGTGCTTTCCTCTCACAGCCCCTCCATGGTTGTTCATCCTGGTATAATATGATATGTCAGGTATTCCTGTGTCCCCCAGAACTTATGCACCATTCTTCTGAATGGTACCACTGGGTTGCCTCTTTGGGAATGGAAGTTTTAATTGGACTAATGGATTTTCACCTGATAACTTTGATTATTTTCTTTCCCCTGTAATCACCATTCTTGAAATGTCCTATAGGACTGTCAGTGGGCACAGGTGATTAATTGCTATATGGGCCAGAGTGCTCAAGGCCCCACAGTTCATCCTCGGCTCTGAACTAAGATTTTTTAAGTCCTGGTGTGTCCTCAAGATGTCACCAGTTTGTCATTCCACAACTCACAATACGCTGAGACTCATATCATCTACAGAAAAAGTTCCAGTGAAAACCACAGGGTTCTTCTCTTTTCCCTCATGTCTGACCCCTCACTTTCTCTGCTAATACAGGGAACCCCCGACTCACATCCATGAATTTCAACAGGCTCAGATCTTGCTGGAGTCAGCTTGTCTATCCTCATGCTTAGTTCCTGGGTGTCCCTCTTATTTCTCAATGAGAGAAACTTAGAAATATGCCCAGCCAAGAGACTCGGGATGCACCGCCCTTTCGACAGGGAGAACAGCAATGTGACAAGTGGGACATGCCCATTACTACTGGATTGAGAAGACTTTGCATGCTCGAGGTGGACTCCTGTCCTGTGTTTCTAAGCGTGTGGCTGTGTGCGAGTATGGGTATGTATACAATGTGTGTATAGATTAAGTGTGTGTGCACAACTATTTGCATGTGAATGGGTGTGAGAGACTGTGCACATGTATGGATGCATGTGTGTATGTACATTCGAGGTTATTTGTATGTGTACATGTGATGATTGCTTTAGGGGAGTTTCTAATCCCTAGGCATTTGAAGGGTCATTCCCCATTCTCCTGCCCTTTGTGGTCATTACAGCTTGAGTCTCTGGTAGGACTGTGCTGGCCCTATATCCTGAGGGTGAACTCCTAGCTCTCTTCACTGAGGTGGGGAAAAGCATCTCTACCCCTCATCAAGTTGCATACATAGATCTCACATGAACTCAGGTTTTCACCTTTCTTACTCCTTGATCTTTACCCCAGCTGAACAATGTCATCTGGGACGGAACTGCAAGGACACCATCTATTGTACCGACACAGGTGTTGTTTGCACCTTTACCCAAATAGCATGGGGGGCTCTCCCGGCAGGAAGAGGGGAGGACATATTCCCCATGATGCTTCTCAGCATACTTGCTAAGCACTCAAGTGGCAGAATTCTCACTCCCCCTTGAGATCTTCCCTGCTAGGACAGGCCAGCCTTGGCTTTATCAGTGACATTGCAGAGTTTGCAAAACATGTTTCTGTCTGGGTATTGACTCTGAGCTAATCAATATCAGCATGAGTAGATGCTCCATTTTGGCCTTAATTACTGTCCTGCAGGAGTGACAGGACACACTGCCAAGGGGCTTGACAAGGGAGAACCCCAGGAGCTCAGGGGAGCGCATAGCTTCAGGAGGATGGCCCTGTGTGTATCTGATCCCTGCCCTCCAAGCTGGACTCCAGAGATCCAAGCCAAGGGCTTGAGTATCAGATATCAAAACTCCTTCTGCATTTCATCTAGGGTTTATCAGTGAGTGGTACTGGGTGGGAAGGAGAATCAGGCATCCAGCTACTCAAGTTACCTCCTAGCTGCTGAGCAACAGAATCGGACTGCATGATTTTTATAACAGTTTTACTCTGACTCAGCTCTCTCTGTCTTGCCCTTGACCCACTCCGGTTCCCAGGCCAGTGGAACTATGGATAGAGTTAGGCACCTGGTCCTTGACAAATCCTCCCTGTTGGTAGCAAGGCTATGGAAAGACACACTTCTTGCCTGTTCAACAAATCTGCATGGGGTGTGGTCTTGCTTGGTTAGCTGCACATGTTCTTGTATGGATGGGTCAGCCTGGTGGCCAATATTTCACTAGGACACTTCCCACTATCCTTTGGTATCTGTAACATCCCATACCATGGTACAGTAGGGTCTGAGCTGCACAACCACCTGGGGAGAAACTCCCATTAAGTGTTCTGAAGCCCTGGATCCTGGCAAAAACATACATAGAATAGATCTTTTAGTGCTGGCCAAGGTCTCACAGCCACATGTTAGCAGCCATGTTGGGAGGGGCTGAGGCACCAGGAGTGTGCTAGGCTTGTGGTCCTGGGAATGCTCAGAATTGAGAGTCTGGAGATGTTGGTGGGAGGCTGCAGGGCTGGCTGAGCTGAGGAGGGTTAGGAGTCCAGTCTGTACATAGGAAAGCCTCCCACCCCAGGAGGAAAACTCCAGTTCTCATCTGATGAATCTGGAGATAAGAGTCTCACTGGGCAAATAACCACACAGCAGAAGCAAAAGTCAACGTAAACCACACAACGCCAGTGTGCCCTTTCAAGTCACAATGACTCTAGGACAGAAACCCAGACAAATGAACACAGGGCTCTCCTCCCGTATTCTGGAACACATGATGGATGGACCACCTTCTGGAGGAAGTTTGCTGTTTTCTACTCTGGCCTTACCATATAAAGGACCACTGACTCTGGCATTCTCTACTGCTTTTACAATGTATCGGTGACCAACTACCCTATATGCTGGGCACTCTTGTCAGCAATTTTTTCCTCTCTGACAGCCCTGGGCAGGCCTCCAGAGCCTCCATTTCTCCCCTTTAAAGGGGCAAGTTAGCCTTAGGATTCACAGAAGACTTCTGAGGCTGTCCACAGAGTTTCTTCAGTAGCTTCTGTAGCCTTGGTGGAGATGGATGGTAATGATAATCCAGCTGCCCCAAGGGGGGTGGGGGAGAAGAACATACTGTTTGATACTGACAGTCCTCCCCCACCCATTCACCATGAGGTCCCAGGTCCTGCCCCTAGTAGAGGCATCACTACAAATAATAGACACACAGACTACACCAAGATAGGCAGGAGATTGCTCGTCCCACTGCCCAGGACAATGCCTGCTGTAATAGATTCTCAAAACAATGGCCACAGGTGATGACTGGAAGGGGAGAGAAAGCCACAGACTAACACGTTAGGGAGGGTACCCTGAAGGAAAGAGGAGGCTAGAAGGAGTCAGGTTCAGAGCATGGGGTAGAACAGTATCTGGAGAGACGAGGGTCTCCATCGCACAGGACCACCCAGCAAGCATCTTCCGGAACCACAGGCAGTAGCTTGGTCTGCAAGGAGTCTTGTGTATACCAGACTGCTCTGGCACACAAGGAAGAAACTCTCACTTGGGGAGGTCCCCTGGACTCCCCTAGCAACAGCTGTAGAAATACTAGGTTGTAGGTCTCCGGAGAGTGTGGCTATAGAATGCTCACAGGGCCATGAAGTTGTGCTCCAAACCATAGTCAAGCTCTTGTGGAAAGGTAGCTGGGGACAAGCGTGTGGAAACATGACATGGGAGCTCCAGGTCCCAAAGACACTCGGTTTTCCAGAGGAACTAATTGCCCAGAGTAATAAGAAGGTATCTCAGCTGTTGGGCTCAGCCATCACTCAGAGAACCGCATTCCAGTGTGTTTCCTCCAGTTCAGAGGTGCTCAAGACAGAGAACAGGAAACAAGCCGGGAGGGGGTGAGCAGCACATGTTAGCCAAGCCCCTTCCCCCTTATGAGGCTTTCCAAAGCCAGCAATGAAAGGTGTCCAGTAGAGATAGCTCACTCTGATTCTGAGGCTGTATTCAGGAGTCTTAACTTAGAGCAGTCTATCCTTTCTGTAACAGGGTAGATCCTTGTCCATTATCCAAACGTAGCTTCTCCCTCATGGTGTTACCAAACAGCAGCACCCTGTCCTGGAGTCAGGAGTCCAGGGAAAGTGTCATGGGCTCTACACCATCCAGCTCACTTTCCTTGTTACTATGGTATCTTTCCAGCCACTGACAAGGCTACATTGTTGTTTCTGGCTACAGGGAGGTCATGGCATCTTTAGTAGTTGCTACTTGATATAAAGCATTTGGTCCTAAGGTTGGGGGGTGGAGGGTAGAGTTGAGCAGGAAAGATGGCTTAGTGGTTAAGAACACTGTCCATTCTTACAGAGGACAGAGATTTGGTTGCTAGAACCCATGCCAGGCAGCTCACAGCCATCTCTAACTCTGGTTCCAGGGGATCTAGCACGTGACACCCTCTTCTAGCCTCTAATGGTACCTGCTCACGTGTTACACAGGCTCAGGGACACATATCTATTCATAGAAAATAAAATAAATCTTTAAAAAGGAAAATAACAGTATGCAGGGAAACAGAAAGTATTCTGGGATACAAGGCCTTTGCAGGTATCATCAAGTCAAATTGAGTCCTGTGAGAGGAAGGTGAACCCTCATCCATTATGGTCATTGTCCTGGTGAAGGGAATCTAAACACAGATGCCCAGGAGTAAAGGTCATGTGACATAGGCCCAGTGGGTGGTACATCTACTATTCATGAACATGGGAATTGTCCCCAACCCCCAATACATCAGGAGGCAGGCGAGTCTTCAGCCTCCTGAGACATACCTAGATTTACATCCAGAGCCACTCAGCACACTTCTCTTTGAGCTTCTAATACAATATTTGTGACAGCCACCCCAGGACTCCTGCAGATCTAGACTCACCCAACAGTCCTGACTCCTCCCACATGCCAGGCAACACAGGCCAAGCCCACTTTTTCTTCTACCTCCCTTCTTTCACCACAGCTTGGGCTTTGGTTTCTCTCTGTTATGACTGGGCCTCCTTCTTAAATGAGACCCCAGTCTCTGCCTTGCATCTCTGTCCCCAAGTGTAGTCCAGGAGTACATTTAACATTTGGGACCTTTAACCACCACCGGCTGTCAGGGTTCTTGAAACCAGCAGTAGCAGCAATCATCCCTTCTTTGGTGTGCACTGAGCCTGTGGCAATTCCTAGAGTTCTGGTGATGAGTAGAAGAAGTGTTGGGGTACCCTTGATAAAGGAAGACCTCAGGCTGTCCTTGAAGGTACCCTACCAGAGAACTGCCTAGCCGTAGTGATTAGGTGAGGAGTGGAGGAGGAAGAGGAGGAAGATGTTATTGTAATACATCACCTCTCTGTCATGGTGGCTACTGGTTTGTGTCCATACATGCCTTCCCTGTACCTTCCATTTCACTCAGAGCCCTTAGTTCCTGACAGAATAGAGGAGCCCATGCTAGGCAAAGGCCCTCTCATCCCTTAAGCCTTCATGTTCTGGTCCCACAAGTTGGTGAGATCAGAGAGCAAGAGCAAGGTGTTTGTACTAAGCTTATACTTCCCTACTGTGGAAGCCCATATCATTGCCAGCATCCTGACAGGAGAGGGTATGTGGGGGAGTTCTGTTCTGGGGTTCAACCTGTGACTTGTGCTTCTGTGGATGTTTTCAAATCCTGGCTAGCTCACATATGACAGTTGGAGCTTTAGTTGCCTTAAGTTTGAAGAGGAGCACTGAGCGAAAAGTCCTACTTCCTGGATGACCCCACCCCCAACAACACCATCACTACCAACACTCCAATTCCCCACCATTTCACCCTACCCCAACCACCATTACAGACACCGCCATGTGGCCATCTTGGATGCACAGTGTTAGCTGAGTTTACTCTCTCACATCTCCTAATGGTGCGGTTTTCTTGTAGGGGCAGCACCTCACGTTTTTATATAATTCACCCATTCAGCAGTAGTCATGGTCCACTGCCACCAGACCCTCTAGCCTATGGAAGGTACAGTATCTTTTGAGTGAAGGCATTCTGTGCTGAAGTCACTAGAGCCTGGGGCATACTATAGATGTAAGTGCTGGATGCTGGGATACCTTGCCAGCTCTCACATGGGAAGCAAGACTGCAGGCTGATGGTTTCTTCCTGGGCTGAGAAGGAGTCAGTGACAGAAGGCACATGCCCCAAGCCCTGCCAGCCAGAATAGTAACCCTGCTCACTGTCACAGTATTCTATAGTCTATTGCTATGTGAAACAGATGCTGTTCAAAGCCTTGTTTCTAAAGAAGGACACAGGCCTTAGCTTGCCAAAGTGACAAGAGGAGAATCACACTTGTGTGGCCAAGCCTCTGACTCACACCATGCCTCTCTCTGCCCCTTGTTCACAGTGTCCATGCCAGGGCCCTGGGTGGCTTCCTGCTCAGGCCATCACCAAGCAAGCCAGATCATGCATCACAAAATTCCTTTGGAGTGATCTTGCATTCACAGCCTGCTCTTGTTATACCTCAGAGCCAGGAATCTGTTTTTTTCTCTGGGTCTTTTTGTCCTCCTCAGAAAATATGCAGTGTCCCGAAGGACAGTGACCTGTAATTTCCTGAGGTGGACACAGGTAGAGAGGGTTATGGAGGCAGGTAGAGCCCAGATACCTCTAACATTGGTGAGGGAGGCTTCTATCAGCTGCATCTTAGAGGCTAGGTGGATCAGGAGGAGAAAACCAAGATTCGGGAACAGTGAATTTTGCTGTAACTAGTGAGTTGTGGCCATTGTAATAGGCAGATGTCTCAGCAGTTAGGACAGATTGCTGCTACAAGTCTTCCAGGAGCAATAAACTTGTACAATGGTCCCCAGCTGAAACAGAGACCCCCACCTCCTGCCACATTTGTCCTGCCATCTCCAACTTTCCTGTGGCCTCTAGGGAAGTTTCAGGCCTACTCATAGGCCATACATGCAGAGGTCAGATGGGGTCAAAACAAGCCCAGTGCCATTTTTCTCCTCCCCTCTTGTAAAGTTTACTAGAATGCAGGAGATGGGGCAGCTCTTTAGACAAAGGGCAAACAGCCCCTTCCCAGCTGCCTGGATAGGGTCTAAGTCTATTCAGGGCTTCTGACCTCCGGGGGAAGAAAGGCAAATCTATAGCTGACTTGTGTCCCAGTTAGTTCAGTCTTTAGTAACAGCACCATGTACTGGTGGATTCATGAACAAGAATGCTTCATCCTGCATAGGCTGGGGTGAGATCTCAAAGATCAAGGGGCTGTTCAAGAGATCAACCAGACAACTTGAGTAGAGGAAAGCTTTTCTAGCAGAGACTGATGGTTTCATTCAAGTCATAGCACACTAGTATCCAGCCATTTGAATAAATATATGGTTGGTTGGTTGGTTGGTTGGTTGGTTGGTTGGTTGGTTGGTTGGATGGATGGATGGATGGATGGATGGATGGATGGATGGATGGATGGATGGACAGACAGATGTATTGATAGATTTATATATGGATGGGTGGATGGTCATATGGATGAATGTTTGGATGGATGATGGACAGATGGATCGACATATGGATGGGTGGGTGGGTGGATGGAAGGATGATGGATGGATGGATGGATTGACATATGGATGGGTGGGTAGATGGATGGGTGGATGGTCATATGGCTGGATTGATAGATGGATGAATAGATGGGTGGGTGGGTGGGTGGATGGATGGACATATGGATTGATGGATGGATGGATAGATGGATGGACAGATATAAGAGGACATATAAAAGGATAGATGCTGTGTGTATGATAGAATATGAGTGGACGATAGGTGAATGATTAAAGATTTAGGTACATAGAAGCAACTGGTCAGTAGATAAGTTGATTGTTGGATGGTGGGTAATGGATGAATAGTGGATAGATGATAAAGAGATGCATAATGAGTGACTGGATCAGTTAGAGGCAGATAATAGGGTATGAGTAGGGGGTATGTAGGATGATGGATGCATACATGGAAGAGCAATGATGGTGGGGTGAATGGTTCATGCTAATAATAGATGGATGGATGGATAGATAGACAGACAGACAGACAGACGAGGATGGATGAACATATGGACAGATTATGAAACTAAATAGTCAAGAGACTTGCGAGAGATGCTTCCTGTAAGTCCTGAGGTGTCTCAGCCCTAGCACAGGCTCTTCAAAGAGGCTATCAACATTATTAACCTCAGTGCCCATTTGCCATGGCCAGTATTTCATCAGAAGAGATGCCATTCACCTGTAGGCAAGGCTACACTTGTCCTCCTACACCAGTCCTATGGGGACTACTCTGCAGTTCCCAGTGTAGCTCCTAAAGTAAAGGAATGCCCTCCTGAGTGAGGGATGTGTGGCTTTCGCACCTAGTAAAGACGATGTACCCGGATTCCTCATGCACCCAGGCTCTGCTCCCCTAGCAAGTTACCCCCGGCCTGGAGGCAGAAAGTAAATACTTGCACTCCACATGTGGAAATTAAAGCCCGCTGCCTCTCCGGTCTTCTCTCTTAAACACCTTCTGTCCATTTGGTAGTATTTGCCCATGTAAATGATTAGAGTAGTTTTCTTCTTCTTCTTCTTCTTCTTCTTCTTCTTCTTCTTCTTCTTCTTCTTCTTCTTCTTCTTCTTCTTCTTCTTCTTCTTCTTCTTCTTCCTCCTCCTCCTCCTCCTCCTCCTCCTCCTCCTCCTCCTCCTCCTCCTCCTCCTTCTTCTTCTTCTTCTTTTTTTTCTTCTTCTTACCTGTCTTGATCCTAATGAAATGATGAAACAGGCACCCCACGACAACCGCAGGCTGTGCTTTCTCCCTCTTCTCTCAATCTAATTTGATTACCCGAATCTGAAGTGTTTTGTACTGGAGTGGCGTGACATGCTAATCATAAAATGGGACTCCCTATTCTTGAGGGCTGGGGGGGGGAACAAATTCCCAGTAACTAATGAATCTCTGTAATCAGAGTGCTATCTTGAAAATTAATCCATTCTACTGCAACTATTTAAAGACAAAATCATTATCGAGGCCATTCTCACTAAATTATGTTGTCTAAAAGTTGTGGGAAGGAACTTGTCAGTTCAAGATGCAATCCAGGTCCTACCGATAGTTCTTCCGTGTGATGAAAAGATTTACAATGAAGTGCTAAGGAGTGCCACCCTCCTCTGGTTAGTCCCCTTACTCCCCCAGATATCCTGCACTCCTGCAACAGGGACGGATCCATCTGGCAACTGCCCCATGAATGACACTCAGCCCATAGCCTGCTCTAAAGGTGGTTGATGTTCCTCCCACCGGACTTTGTATCTCCTCCTATGGAAGCAGTGTCTTGGTTTTAAGAAGAAATAGAAACTTTCGTATGTGCTGCATTGGAATACTTGTAGATGGGGTTGTGAAGTGGCCTTGTGCACTGCTTCCCTGCACATCTCTGACCCTACACCAGGGCTTGTGACAGAGGCCACTGAAAGAGTGGGCTCCATGCTGTCACTCCAGTCCTTTCTTCTCCATTCATGAATACTCTTTGGCCAAATGGCACTGTACTGGGGCCCACTGAGAACCTGCTTTGATCGGCGCCACCTTCCTTTCAGATGGTCATGGGGCAGGTCTTTATCCTGTTGCTACTGTGATAAGATCCTGGCCACATCCTCTAGGTGCACAGTGACCCTTGTTAGCACAGGCCTCTGTGTCTTCCTGCATCACTTCCACCATCCTGAATGGGTCACACTACACACTTGATGTGGTCATCTCATCCTTCAAGGTTCAGATCTTTCTGAAGCACTCCTGACTGGCTCAGTGGCAGCCATAGAGCCCCCACTGCCTTGTGAATTCTGTAGGCTGTCCCTTTATCCAGGCTTCAGTGTCTCCAAACTGTGGAGTCACATTTATTTATTTCTTCAGGGGAGTGTACATGTTTTGGTGTCAGCCTTTTCTCACTGAGGGTCAGAGTTCAGCAAGGAACCAGCCACACATGAGCACCATACACATGAACACCATGCCTTCCATTGGCCACTGTGGTAGTGGAAGCCACCAGGACTATGGGTACATCAGGAGAGGGCATAGAGATCACAACTGGGGTAGAAGAGGAGCAAAGAGGATTCTGGAAGGCTGAGATAATCCTTGCAGGTGACCTGGCTGCATGGCCTTCCTGTGACACCTGAAGATGAGAGGTAACAAGGACAGAGAGAAGAGGAAAGTTCATCTAGGGCAGCAGGACATGGCTCGCTGAGTCTCCTGGGCATGTCTACATGCCCATGACCTGTGGCCAGCCCATGTCGTGGCGCCATCATTTCTAACCTGGCGAATTTTAGGTTTTAGGCTATGGACTTTTGCATGGTCCATGGGCAGGAGCCTCACAGGATCTTCCTGAAATGGAAAGAGGGGAGGTAGACATGGCCCAGAGAAGAGGTGAAGATGGTATTTTAACCCTGTGATCTCTCCTTCCCTTTCTTCCCTTCTATTTGTCCCCTACCTCATTAGGAAACTTTCTGGGGTCCCTGGATGGTCTGGCCAAAGTATTGTAGTGCACTTGGCTGATGACCCTAATAGGACTTCCAGAGTGAACTGGATGGTTATGATGGTTCTACTGCAGGTCAGGGCTCAACCAATCACAAAGGGTGGCCCGAGAGAGATCTTATAGCCCATTGAATCCAGGCATCTGGTTCTGAGCACACCTGAGTTTTTGATACCCCTTCATCCCTAAAACGGTCCATCCTTCTTCTCACTGTCAGCACTCACTGCCTCTTCACTCTCCTAGACAGTAGAGGGGTAGTGTTGGAGTTCACTCCTCCAGCTCTGAGCTCAAACCCTCTACCACATGGGGTGTAAGCTGTTTATGTACAGGGCTGTGCTGCAGAGTCCAGGGTTGCTGCTGTCAACACAGCATAACCAAAAGCAAAAACAAAACAAAACAAAAAAACACCCCAGGACCTAGGATAAGAACAGGAAGCTCTAGCTTCAAGGAGACCTCAGACCTCACCTCACACTCCTCTAAACCCCAGCTCTGTCTTCACAGTTTGTTGTAAAAGTGATGGTGATGACGGTGATACTCATGGTGGTGATGGGGATGGTGGTAATTCCCATAGTGAGCATGGTGATGCTGGAGATGGTGATGGTGGTCACGGTGTTGAGGATGACTATGATGGTGATGACCACAGAGGCAGTGATAATTGTGGTGATGATGCATCCCATGGTGATAAAGATGTTGTTGGTGCTGGTATTGGTTGTGGTAGTTGGTAGACACGGTGATGATGATAGTGGTAATGATAGTGATAATTCTGAGAATCATGGCAATGGTGGTGGATGATGGTGAAAATAGTGGTAGTGACAGTAGTGATGATGGTCTTGTGGTGATGACCATTTTGGTGGTGGTGACCATTTGGTGGTGGTAAAGATGATGACAATCTTAATGGTGGTAGTGGTAGAGATGACCTTAATGGTGGTGGTGGTGACCATCTTGGTGGCGGTGATGACCATCTTGATGGTTCTTATCGGTAGTTATGACTATATGGTGGTGGTAGTGACCATTTGGTGGTGGTGGTGATGATGACAATCTTAATGGTGGTAGTGGTGGTTATGATCTTGGTGCTGATGGTGGTGGTGATGCCAATGGTAGTGATGTTGTTAGAGGTGATGATAATAGTGATAGCATCAGCAGGTGGCTGTGAATTGATCCTTCCTTCAGCAGGAGCTGGCTGTATAGCAGTGCAGGCAACAGAGGAGACTATGTAGCCTGATTCCTAGACTTTGAGACCTTAATTATACATGCTGGAGGGACTCTGCACTCAACATGGTACCCTTGTGGATCTCTTCCCAGGGGCCTGCTTGCATCAAGGAAAGGCAGATGACCAGGCCCATCTGTGAGCAGAATAAAATGAATGCTCGGTAGAATTCTCTGCCTTGATTAACCCAGACCTATTATATATCTGATTACCATATGAGGCTCAGGTGACAGGATGCTCTGCCGGTATCTTGTGGTCTAGCAAGGGCTCCTGACCATGGGCACAAGGCTGTTCCTTTGACTCTATCCTACATCTCATCGCTGCGTCCGGCATCTGCACCCCTTACGTGTCTGTGGTAGAATCCCAGCAGGATGAAGCCAGAACCATGGGAGGAGAGCAATGGCCCTCTCTCTGAAGACTGGATCTATGCCTCCCCAGAGCTTTCTGGCTCCAGTGTAAGCAGTGGCCAAACTCCCTTCTAAGCCAAGCTACTCCTTATCTGAGATCCTGGAGGCCAGTACGTGATAGAGCTGCATCCCCACTGCTGGGAGACACCTTTGGCCCTACCCTGGGGCAGGTCAGGCTTATCTCTAGCTAAGCCTCACCTCAGCTGTGCCTCCCGTTCCACTGACCGACTCTCTGCAACCTCGAAATGGGCGGACAGGAGCATTTCTCAGACTCCAACAATGTAGAATGCCCTTGGAAGGGTGGCTCCCCCACAGCCGCTGCTGAGTCGTATCATTTTTTATTATAATGCTGTGGGAATATGAGCCCAAGCCAAGCTAAGCCCTCCCAGACTGTACAGCAGGGATAACCAAAGCCCATTTACAATTAAACACAAACAAAACTGCAAAACCAATAAAACTGAAATTTGCAACATTAATTTTACAGGGCAGGTGTTTCCCAGAGCCACAGCGCAGAGAGTAGACTCCAGGCTGGAACAAACTACCTGCTGCTACTCAAATGGCTTCCATGTTTATTCAGGGGATGCCGGTTCGCACATACGTAAGGGCAGCCGCCCCGATCTGCGCTAATGACAGTGGCTCTGTTTGTTGTGATCACACCTTCCATTTAACCCAGAGCCATCCCAGAAGGCATGTTTAATAGTGGGTTCTTGATAACTCAGTTAAGCTGTCTCCTTCCCATGCCAACAGCTCTGCCTTGTAGTCTGACAGGGCGCTGCCTTAAATGGGAGTAATCCAATTACTGCAGGGCCCGGGAACAGCATCTCCATGGTTTATTTACTGCTCGTGCTTAGTGCTGATGAACCGCTACAAGGCGGGGAGTGGGAAGCAGAGAACCAGCCGCCCACGGTGCTAGGTGTCTCTGATGCAGGCTGGCATCAACCTTCCAGGGAGCAGTGCCCCCTGCTATGGCATTCATGGAGAAGCCTCTGCTACATTCTGGATGTGCTCATGGGGATACTGGCTGGGTTATGGTAGTGACTTTACACACTCCTGACCAGAGGCAAACTAAGGAAGGAAGGTTCATCCTGGCTCACAGTTTGAGGATGCAGCCTATCAGGGTCAGAAAGGCAGGGCCCCAGAGCTGTGAGTAACTGATCTCATACCCAGTGTCAGGGAGAGACAATGAGCCTTAGTACTCAGCTTGTTCTCTCTCTGTTTTGTTTTATTTTGTTTTGTATTTTATTATTTTAATACAGCCCCAACCCCAGCCTGCAAATGGTGCCATGTGTATTCAGGGCAGAACTTCCTACCTCACTTAATACAGTCTAGATAACCCCTTGCAGACATCCCCCAGGCTGGTGGTCTCCATGGTAATTCTAAATCTCATCAAGCAGACAGTCACCATCAGCAATCGCAGAGCTGAAATGGCCCCTCCCCCGCACACCGCACAGGAAGTTCTGCATTTATTCTAGTCCTGGATCCCTGTTCATTAGACACACACTGGTCAAAGCAGGTGAGAGAAGTCTCATCTCCTGAGTCCTGGCCTGAGTCGTCTGGCAAGGGAGACCTGAGAGAAAGCCCACAGTTACTATGGTCCTCCTTGTCTGCCCATGATGTGAGTAGCCAGCACTGAGGAATCTTCTCCAAGGATCCACAGAAGACTCATGACCCTAGGTGTAGGGCTTTGCTCTCCCTGATGACTGTTTCAAGTGCACCACAGTAGTCAGTCATTCTCTCTCTCTCTCTCTCTCTCTCTCTCTCTCTCTCTCTCTCTCTCTCTCTCTCTCTCTCCTCCCTCCCTCCCTCCCTCCCTCTCTCCTTCTCTCTCTCTCCCCCTCTCCCTTCACTCTCACTCTCTTTCTCTCTTGCTCTTGCTCCCTCCTTCTTCCTGCCCCCCCCCCCCGCACATCCCCTTGCTCCCTCCTCCTATCCCTTTCTATTCCCCACCCCACCCCCTACCCCAGTTCATGCTCTCATAAGCTCTCTTTTGCTCTCTCACACTCGCTTGCTCTCAGTTAGGGGTGTGTGTCTCATAGTGTCACAGCTGGGCAGGTACCAAGGGTTGGTTGTTCCTGGGGTTGGAGGAGTGGCTGCCATGCCATTGAGAAGTAACCCTAGCACTGGGGCTGTAACGTGCCTGGCCAAGCCTTGTCTAAAGTGCAGAAAACAGGGTCTACTTATGACATGATCTCCCAAGCACAGCATGTCATCACAGGGTCCTGTGATTAGGGCAAGTTGTGCAGTGCCCTCACTGGTCACAGGAATGGACTCTCTCTTCCCCTGGGAGCATCCAATGGGTACCCTAGCTGGCACAACAAAGGATTCTGCTGGGGAAGTGAGTGATGTCAGAGGGATTTGGGTTTATTTTAGCAAACAACTTAAAGTCATTTTATAGTAAAGCGAACCAAGGTGACTATCGGCCACTGCTGGAAGAGGTGTGGCAGTGTATGACACACCTGCCCAGAACATCCACAGATTGGGGCGGACAGAAACCTAGCTGTGCTTTCCACAGGTAACAAAGCCTTCTGTCACTCCGAGGCCATTTCTCCCCACCCCTGAGGCCAACCTAATTATCATTAGAGAGCCAGAGCCCTCTGGCCCACAAGGCCTTCTTTCTCTTAGTACTACCCTATGGGACGCGTTCATTCCCACACATCTGTTTCTCTCCCTGACTTTGTGGTACTTTGTCCAGATTCTACCCTCTGTCTGAACTTCTACCAGCTAAACAGCCGCTTTGAACTCAATTTAAAGTTGCCTGGCTGTGGCAAATTGCCCAGGAGCCTGAGACCCATTCCTAGTCCTGAAAGGCCTCAGGCCCCGCCTCCTTGCATACTTCACTGTCTTGTACCTGCAGGATACTTGTCCTTTACCTGTCAGAGAAGGATCCAGGCTCCAGCAGCAGCTGCCTCATATTGGACCCTGGGACATCTGAGACAAGCTTCTGTCCCATATGAGCCAGTGTGTCCACAAGAGAGGCTTAGTGAGGGGAGCAAGCTGTTCCGCTGTCCTTAGGGCACTGTCTGAGACTCTGGCAGTATGGCCCTGCCATGTCAGGTCAGCAGCATAGCATCAAGGATGCATGCTCTGGACACTGGTGTAGGGTCTGGGTGGAACTGTTGGGGAGTAGATGTGTAGTTTGCACTCCACGTAAGATGCACGTATGAGTGGGGTATGTGTGTGCACACATACGGTATGGATGCTGTCATGTATGTGTGGTGTGTGGATGGGTATGCTGTCTATGCAAATGTACATGTGTGTGATATAGACAATGACCATAGAAACTACATGCAGGCCACCATGCTACCTTTGGAGAAGCATGCATGTGGAGTCAGAGTGGCAGTGTCTCTGGGTCTGACTCTGCATCTCTATGGAAGACTTAGGCTCTAGAACATTCGTCTCTCTCTCAGGTCAGCCCCCTCTTCTACCCATCCTGGAAGTCACATGCTTGCCCCTTTTCTGTCTGTCTAGCATATCTATTTTCTTGCAGGAACCTGGGATACCTGAGCTCCCCATGTCCTTACTGCCATAGGCCAAGGAACCCTGGTGGTCGTCATAATGTTGCAAGCTGTGGAACCCTCTGCCCAAACCCAGACCCCTGACCCCCTTCCCTCATGCTCCTCCATCAGCTCCTAGGATGCCCTTCCCTGTGCTGAAAGCACTGTGCCAACAGGGCCAGAGACAGACCTCCTCAGCCCATGCCCTGGGTGAGATGAAATCGTGAAGTGGAAACATGAAAGGGCCCTTTGTCTCTGGGATGCGGTAGCCCAGTGCTGGCCCGGCACTGTGTCTCCCACCGCCTCCAGCAGGAAGTGGGCAGGGCTGGGTGAGCTGAGCTCCTGCAGGCAAACAAACGGACCTGTGTGCTCAGTGCTGTTCCAGTGTCCTCAGAGGCTTGGTCCCTGGGCATGCCCAGACTCTGCTTGTCTATGTGCTGCTATAGACCAGCCCACAGCACTGCCTGGCTGTCCGTGCTCTGTCATTGCATGCACATGTAAGTATGCATATGTGTGGATATGTATATGCATGAATCTGCATAGAGTGCATAAACACATGTGGGTGTATTCATATGTGATATGTGCATACATGTCAGACTCAGACATGTGGTGTCTGAGTATGTGTATATATGTACAGTGTACATGTGTAGTAGTGTATGCATCTGTGCAATTATTACATGTGCATATGTAGATGTGTGCGTGTGTGATATGATAGTCCATATATCGGTGAGTATGCTTAGGATGTGCCATGAGTGCATATGTAAGTATATATGTGCACATATATGCAGTTGTACATGGTATATGTATGCATGAGTAGTTTGCTTCTATGCATGTGTGTGTTTGTGAATATGCTATATATACACCTGTGTGTAAGTGTATGCCATTGTGGACATGTATTTGTGGTATATGTATGTGAGCACTTATCCATGTGTGCACAGCATATGAATATGTATTTGTGGTGTAGCTATATGTGGATGGGTATCCTGGATTTATACACATGATTCTGTATATGTGCTCTGTTTGCATGTGTACCCACATAGGTTGATTTATATTACATGCAGCTCTGCTTTTGCCATGTGAGGTATGTGTTTATGTTCATGTATTCTATATGCACACCCATGTCTACACACATGTAAGTTCATGAGGATGTGTATGGCATGTGACTTGGCCAGGAGCTTTGTCCTTCCCATAACTTAAGCCCATTAGAACCTGGCCCTGTGCACATCTGTGCATGCTATCTCATTGTGTGATGGCTGTCGCCACTAACAGCAGGCTGCATGTTTTATCCCTCTCCCCACTTCTTACCTGAGTAATAGGTGGAGGAGGCTCAGGAACCTCATGAATGTTGTGGGGAAGATGCCCTCCATTCAAGATAGGATGGAGCTGAGCCTTTAGCCTGCCAAGCATTGTCAGCTTCCAAAGCCCATCCTTTCTTGGTGACTTCAGCAGGCAGCATGCTGGGGCTGGCTTCTGGTGCTGCCACCCTTCCCTAGCCAGTCCATACTGAGTTCTCTTAGGGCCTGATGTCCTCCTAGTGGCTCTAGGCTCCTCCTTCATTCACAAGTCAATCCCATTCTTTTCTTCTTAGGTGCACAGAGACTGTGTGAATGGGAGCCTGTGGCTAACTGTCTCTGAGCAGCTTATTGGGGGACAGGTTTGTGCATACCGGGAAACTTCTCATGGCGCTTGAACCTATTTCTTCTATTGTTCAGTAGCTTAAGGCAGAGGACACATGCATGCGTGCACACACTCACACACACACACACACACACACACACACACACACACACACAGCATCACAAGCATGCACAGAGAGAAACAGATAGACAGGCACACAGAAAGAGGGTGGGAGGGAGGAAGGGAAGGAGGGGGAGAGAGGGGGGGGGAGGGAGAGGAGTATTTTCAACTTGTTGAGAAAGTTCTCAAACACTGCAAACAGGAGTTTGGGAACTGGATTCTGTTGCCAGTGATTTGAGGTTCCCAGGCTTTTATTTGTTGGCATCTGAGAAAGCTTCTATAGCAACTTTTGCTGTCACCAAAATGACACATCAGTGCTGAGAGAAGCAGCTGCTGGTGACTTTGCACAAATAATGAACAGCCAGGGACAGATGTGTGACACAAACCAGCGTCACTTGCCCACCAGCCACCTGTGCTGTGATTACCAGAAGCCCAGGAGAGCATGGCTTAGACCTGGTGCCTGGCCCTGCAGTGTCTTCAGCATGGAGATACCCATGGCCTGGGGAGGCCACAGCTGGGGCAGCCATTGTTCTTAGAGCTATTCCCCTGAAAGCCAGAGGGTGAGGGAGCAGCTGTCTTCACTGTCTCTTCCTCACGAGGATTTCACAACTGACTTCAGAGAAGGGCAGGCCATGGTCTGCCCCTTCAGGCTTCCCTAGTATAATGTCATAGCCAGGCTGCTTAGTGGCTTAGCATCAGCTCTGGGGACTGGAAGTTCAAGGCCACTGTGATGGCATGAGCAGTTTCTGGCTTACAGATGTCTGCCTTCTTTCTGTGCCCTCACAGACACAGGTTGCAGGAATGAGAGGTGCTTTGGGGGTCTCTTATGAGACCACTAGCCCTGCCAGATCAAGCATTCATCCTTGTAACCTCATTTGGATTCACTTACTTCCTTACAGTTCTATTTCTAAATGCTAGAGTCGGGTGCTTCAGCACACACATATATATATGGCTGTCTGTATTGGTAGCATGAAAAGAGCTAGCCTAGGATCCTGGCTGTTGGACAGTCTGCCTTGCTAGCAGCTAAGATAGACACTGGGATGGAGTGAGGCAGGCAACATAAACTGCGTTGTTCTCTGCTGTGTCTGTGACCCACCCAAAGGGTTTTGTAGTTCTATTTGGTTTTTTTCTCACGAAAGACTCTAGGTGTCTTCCAGCCTCGGACAATGGGGTTGAAGTTAAAACTCCTGCATAACTGAAACTTCAAGCAGTACCCAGGGGTCATGGTGTCCCTTCTGACCACCTAAAGTTATCAGCCCATCACTGCTGTGATGAAGTAGCTGGGAGATACAGGATAAAATGCTGATTTCAGGGGGCTCGGGTCCTGCTTGCTTGGCTCCATGCACTCAGACAGAACTTCCTGGGGCAGGAGTGGATAGTGTGAAAAAGCTTTATCACTTCATGGGCTGCTGAGCAGCAGACAGGAAATGCCCATACGAAGCTGGCTTTCCATTCTTCTTTGCTCTTCCCAGGCACCCAGGTAGCCCATGGATTGTACTGCCCATGAACAGGGTAGGTCATCCCCCTTTGCCCGGTTCTCTCTGGAAAAGCCCTTATAGACATTCATGGTTGCGCTCCACAGCCTCCTTGGTGATTCTAGTCTCAGTCACTTTGAGTATGATTGGCTATCTCAAAGACTTAGTGTTGGCGTGGACCACAGCCTTGTGTATGGGTCTCTTGAGTGCAGATGCAGTAGTGAAAATTGCCTCATCAAGCAGGTTATCAGGGTGAGCAGGTCATGGATTCCGGTAATAAGAAAACTCACTTCATCGTGGTCTTCCTCGTGAAGAAAGGTGTTTTTCATCTGTGTCGGCTTTGCCATCCTTCTTCTGATGAAATCTGGGAGCACCTCCCCCACTGCCAGCTCTCCACTACACCCCTACCCTGTATGCTCCAAGGAGTAAGACAGAGACTAGGGACTTAGAGTCTCAGAGACTTGAGTCAAGACAGCGTCTGTAGATGAGGATGGTAGGGGTCATGACCACTCTAGAACTGCTAACTTCCTGACACTGAGCCCTGGTCCTACCCAAGCTGAGCAGTGGACAGTCACCTCAGTATCTCTAACCACTTCTGACAAAATGGAAAATGAAGTTTTTGCCCCTCGGGAAGGGAAATAATGTTGTTACAAAAATTGGTCTCCTGCAGTTGGGGACCAGTGATGGTACACCCTAGAGAGGCAGTACATGACCAGCATCTATTGGGAATGCTTCCGAATGGCATGGTCCCTCTTTCTGGGGCTTCCCACTGTGATGTCCAGGGGCCAAGCCCTGGTTTCGGACGTGAGCACTCTACTCAGTGAGGCCTGCAGGTTGGGAGTGGCACACTGACCAGCTCTCTCCTCTCTCTCCTCTCTCCCACAGCTCGAATTATCAAGACGAAGCAGTGGTGTGACATGCTTCCTTGCCTGGAGGGGGAAGGCTGTGACTTGTTAATCAACCGGTCAGGCTGGACTTGCACACAGCCCGGAGGGCGGATAAAGACCACCACGGTATGTGGCCCCTTTCCTTTCTTGAGAGTGTGATGGGAAGATTTAAGCAGACCCAAAACCCCATGATGGATGTAAATACTCTGGACAGGGGATGGATGGCAGCTGGTATCTCTGTCCCTGTCACAGCTTCTTCTTAGTCTTTGAGGATAAGTCTCAGAGAACCTGTTCCATATCACTTGGTCTTTGGGCACACAGGAACAAAGCCATAGGATTGGTCAGCTGGGGCAGTAAGCTCAGAAGTGAAGCTAACACAAGGCATATTGCTGGCACCAAAGCTGCTTGGCTTTTCGGGGGAGATGTGGAGATACATCAGGTACCACCCAAACCCAAGAGCAAGGTTTTATACTCCTCCTGAAGCCAAGGGGACCATGAAAATTCAGGCCTTGGGAGTGCAGCAAATGGTTCTGCTGCTGACGCCCCAGATATGGCATAGTAGCTGCTAAACAGATCCCCAAGAGCTCCAGTACCTCACCCACCTAGTCCCACAGAGCAGGGCACACTGAGCTCTTTCTGGGGGCCACAGCCAGCCTGGTCTCCAGGACTGCTCCTCTCATGGTCGGCTGAGTGCAGAGAACTCTGGGGTGTCCTTTGATAATGTGTTGTTGTTTCTCGTTCTTTGAACTTTCTGAGGTAAAGGCACCACACGCTGCCTAGACACTGCAGACAGTTATCCACGGTGATAATTCAACCGAGAGGTAAAGGGTTCTTGGGTAAGATAGGTAAGCCTCAGCCTTAACAGTTGAGCTGACGACTATTCACTTAGCACTGGCTTCTTGATCTGTTAAGGGTCAGCGTGGGGACCTGTTGGGCTGCTGAGGGGGCACAGAAGCAAGCATATTTCAAAGAGCCTCAGGCTCGGGGGAGCCTAGAGTGATACATGGGGTATATGTCTGCCTTTGCCCAGTACAAACCATAGCCAATTGAACCCATAAACCCCCAAGAGCCCCAGGCAGGGACCGCAGTTGGGTCTGAAGGAAGTGGGAGATAGTGATAAGCCCCATCACCCATAACCACACAGAGGGCTACTGAAGACATGCCCCAATGCCACACAGTGGCCTCCTGGGTAAGGCTAAGTCTCCCCAACCATACACCGAGCTGTTCAGCCACCTTGATAAGGGCCATAGAAGTCATATAGCCATGGCCCTCTGTGATTCAGGGCAGAGTCATGACAAGGCCAGAGGTTCGTAACTCCCAGGCCTTTGTCCTTAGAGCCAGGGGTAGTTCTAGTCACTGTGGGTTCACCATTTTCTGGGTCACACTTAGAAGAGATGGGCAAGTTAGGACAATGTGTAGTTGCAATTGCATACCACAGTAAAATGGGCAGGTGTGAGCCCACCCCCTTCCCCAGGGGCCCCTTCCAGAGACAAGAAGGTAGTCTAGTCTGCCAGTATCCTGTCCTTCAGTCTAGAAAGATGAGGCCCAACTCCTACTGGAACCTCTGGCCTGAGGTGACATGTTTTTAAGGTATCTAAAATATTGATATGAGAGAGAAAAATCTTAAGAAACCACAATTTAAAGTCCCTACTGTGTGTAGGTTTCACAAGCCACCATGAATTGCTTCTCAGAGGTGACAGTCTTGTCAGCCATTTTTCCTTAAGAGGCCTGGTGGCTGTGTGGTGGCTGCTAATTCCTCTCCAAGGTCACTCATTCCAGATTGGACCTTTCTCCGGCCCCGACCCTTCCAGAGCCCGCACCTCAGGCATATCAACTCTGCATCCAAGCCCTCGGTGTTACCTGCCGAGTGGGGACTGCTCAGGGACAGCCTGGGGAATGCTGTAACCCCATCCCCTTATTCGGCCTTCGAAGTGCATGTGATAAAAGGATCCATTGATTAGCCCAACGAAGACCCCGGGCACATGCTGATGTTTGCAATCCCGAAATCACTGCTTCTCACAAGTGGGGGTCACCACCCCATTAGTGGGTCATGAAATTAATTTACTGGCTCATGACCAGCATGTAAAAAGGAAGAAGAAAGGGTCATAAAAATACTAGGGTGCTTCTCGGGTCACTGGGATGAGTGCCACTTCTCTTTCCGCAAGCACAGTGGGCGCTGTGTGAGATGCATGCGTCCCTGTGGAAAGTGGGAAGTCCATGGCCCTGAGGACTTGGGAAACAAACAAGGCTCTGGGCTAGCTTTGTTAAGTGTCACCTCTGGAACTAACCCTTGTACTCTGTGTTGTGAGCATCCATCTGTGCTGCCAGGAGACTAGCTGAAGGTTCTCCTTGGGTGTGGAAGCAGCACTCTCTCCTGCACCCATCTCTAAGGCATCCGTTTTAGAGACAGGGCAAAGAATGAGGTTCCCTCCCCCTTCTGCGGCTTCTGGGCTCCTGGTTTCCATTAGCCCTGGCAGTGCAAAGATCTGGAGGATGCTGAATGGGGGATTCTGGTCCCTCATGGCTGGTCAGAAATGGATCTCTGTGCAGATGTTGGCTGCACTGCACACTGCACGTGTTAGGGGTTCTCACAGATATTCTAATCAGTGTTTACTCCGCACTTCTGTGATGTTTATGAATTCCAAGATGCTCAACGTTAAGCTATACCGCTCCCTAATTCAGAATGAAGCAGCTGGGTTGGAATCCATTTTTTTTCCAATTAGCTATTAAGCACTGTATTCTAATTCTGTATGCAGTAACAGGCAGTTGTAGGGGTAGGGAGGTTTGGGGAAGGCTTCTCAGGAATCCTGCTCAAGAGCCAGTACCTCCCTGCAGAGCATAGGATCCAGATGTGCCCAGATGCCAGCTGCAGGAACACACGTAGCTGTAAATGTCCAACCTGCACCCCGTGTTTTGGGGCCTCTATTACAGGCAGATGTAGAGCCCATCTGAGCAGTGGTTCCTTTCAGCTTGCCTGAAACTGGCTGCTGACTTGGGCTGAGCAGCCTATCCCCCGACCCACTGGGGCATCTGGAGGTCAAGAGTACTGAGAACAGTCATATCATGAAAGAACACAAATGCAGATGGTCTGCTTATTAGCTGTCCTGGCAGCATCTTCTGTAGTGCCTAGTATGTGTCCATGGCAACCCTGCTTCAGGAGAGCTGGTCCAAGGCAGGGAGGGCCCTGCTCTCTTCTGATAGACAGGCAGCTGTTCAGTGGGCTATACTCGTGCCTCTTAGGGCTCTGGCCCTGCCAGTTTGGAAGTGGGGAAGGGGTTAGCCTAAAGGTCTGCATCATGAGATTCTGATGGATGTATGTGGCCTAGTGGCCATACTTAAAAAACAACAACAACAGCTGGGTTCCTCCCAGGAATCAGCATGGGGTCCTGACCATAGCTAGCTGAGTGGCAACATGCAGGTGTGCCTAGGTTCCTACCACTGTCATGGGTCAACATGGAACTCCCAGGGTGAGATATGAGGGAGGAAGCAATCTAAACTTCAGAAGGACAGAGTCAGTCCCATACTCTCCTGCCCTGGCACAAGATAAAGCTATTTGGGTCTAAAAGGGATTCTTGGTTGAGAAAATACCTTTAGAAGTTTGTAGCGCTTTCCTAATTAGTGATTGACGTGGGAGGGTGCAGCCTACCCTTACTAAGATCATGGACAGTGCTGATTGCTGTAAGAAAGCAGGCTGGGTGAGTCATGGGGAACAAGGTAGTAGCGTTCTTTTATGACCTCTGAATCAGTTCCTGGTCTGGTCTGGTTTTCTTCTAGGATACAAACCCTAACTGAGATGGTCTGGTCTGGTTTTCTTCTAGGATACGAACCCTAACTGAGATGCACAGGGAGAGAGAGAGAGAGAGAGAGAGAGAGAGAGAGAGAGAGAGAGAGAGAGAGAGAGAGAGAGAGAGAGAGAGAGAGGAGACTCACACAGACAGAGACTCACACAGACAAACAGACAGAGGAGACTCACGCAGACAGAGACTCACACAGACAAACACACACACACACACACACACACACACACACACACACAGACAGACATACGCACATGTACATCAATCACTAATCAGGAAAATACTACAAACTTACGAAGGTATTTTTCTCAGAATGAAATTCCTGGGGAACTGTTCAAGCAGAGACTGGTATCCAGGCGTTGCAAAACACAGGTGCTGGAGACCAGATGTGGCTCCCGCCCTGTAGTTCCCGGGTCTACCAGTGTGGAGGGAGGAACAGGCCTTGCTCTCAGAGCCCACACCATCGGCTCTATACCCGCTACCCTTGTGAGAGTAGAGTATGGAGGGACTAGAACCGTGTGGGCCTCTTCCAGAAGCAGGAGCAGCGAACAGGCTCCTGAGCTACACTTACCGTAGGAATCTGGATATATGTCCAAAGGTTTGAACCTGGAAGAAGGAAATGGAATGCTGTCTAAGAAGTCACATAGGGAAACGAATCCCTGGGGATGGGAGTAATGCAACTGCTTCAACCGAGTCCGTCCCTCATTAGTGTACCAGTCCCTACCCACCGTAGATAGGCACTGCAGCTCCATCTTGAGAGGCCCAGTGGCTCAGGGTAAGAAGCCCCATGTGTATATTCAGCATGACTTCTAAGGGGTAAAGGCTGAGCTGAATCAGCCAACGTGCAAGCAGGGAAGCATGTCTACCTTGGACCCAGCCCCTGACCCAGCACCCAAGACAGCTGATTTTCTAGATGGCCAGGAAAGGCATCTCCAAGAGTGAATGAGGCCCCAGCAAGGAGGTTTAGGCAGTGCACAGGAGCCATGCTGGAGCCCACCTGAGTGGTAAACAGTTTATCTACACAGCTGCAGTCCGGTCAATGCAGCCATCTTGATCAGAGAAGGAACAGGAAGCAGGTGGCATACTGCACACAAACTTCCCATATCACAGGGAAGTGACACAGGGAATGACCGGGGTGAATGTGAATTATGGCCTGGCTGCTTCTGGGGACACCTGTGGTCACTCTTTAGCCCCCACACAACAAACAGCGAACCCTGTAGCAGCTGCTAGTACAGTCCAGGCTCCTTGAGGACTAGACTAGCCTGGGTATTGGGATACCCAGCTCTGTATGAAGGGAAGGGAAGAGGTGCCCTGGCACAAAGATCTTCGGTTTCCAAGTGAGCAGCAAAGGGGATGCTAGTTATCCACCATAGCAAGCCCTGGTCACCCTGCATCTGCCCTGTCTGCACCCTCTGGGACCCTGTGGCTGTCTCACTCCTTATAGTGAAGCCATGTCAGGAAGTTCCATTGTCCCCCAGTCCTGCCAGTGCCTCCATATGGTCCTCCTCCCTCTGTCTGATGCTGGACATCTCTGCAGCTTATATCTTACCTGCACACACAGGCAGCTCCTTAGCTCTGAAGCACCCTATCTTTGGGGACATGGCATACAAGGTGTCACATCTTCTCTTGATATTAATATCCTTCATTCTCCCAGGTAGTTAATTTAGTTAGTTGTACACAGATAAGACTGGGGAACACAGGCTTGTAACAACCCCCCCCCCACACACACATTATCTGTTCCTACCAACACTAAGCCGTTCTCCGTGACATTAGCATCATGGATTCCAGATGTCCCCTGAGCTGGCCCTGATTCCCCATGGCACCTTGGTCTTGAGAAGCCACCTTGGGAGAAAGACTATGTCAAGAGGCATATGTGGGCTGTGTCTAGCCAGTAATCAAAGGAGTAGGTAGGATCCTCCCTGACATGATCTCTACCTGGGAAAATGGGCCTTCAAGAGACTTCCTTACCCGAGGTGAGGCAGACCCCAGGGGAGTAGCAGAATCTGTGAGGCCAAGAAGGCAAGACTAGAATCCTCCCTCTGAACACAAGGGGGACACAACTGGAAAAGAGGTGTCATATGAGCTCATCTCAGGGGACAGTGCTCCCCTGTGACAGTCTGGCTTAGTGGCTCCAAAGGGGGCACCTATGTAAACCTACTGCATCTAAGAGGGGCAAGAAGAATGGGTCCTGGTGATTGGCTGCCTTCAGTGGACACCGGGGGATTCTTGTAGAGAGTTTCAGTTGGAATCCCACATCAAGAGAGCCAATGAGTTACCTCCCATGCAGCTGACCTAAGCAGACTGCATTGATATTCTTTTCTTAAATCTGCTTGGCTCCCAACACCCTCCTAGTCCTAATGCCCCAGGCCTAGTACTGTGAAGACCCAAAGAACCAAACCCAGTTGAGATCAGCCCTCTTGTTTACCATGGAGCCCACTGACAGGGAGGAACCTAGGTCAACGCTCAGGGGCTGTGGCCCCCATCTCCAGTATGATCAGAGGGTTCCTGTTACATCTTGCTGGTAGAGGAGAACCAGACACACCGGGGCCAAGAGAACCACCATGCAAGCCGAAATACTTCCCACAGGCAGACTGCCAAAAAGAAACGTCACAAAACAGGAGGAGGAGAAGAAAATCCTGCCTGCGACCCTGGAGCAGAGACGGCCTCTCACCCAGCAGCCCTGCGCCTCAGATCAATTTAGATTACTTCCTGGATGTGACGTCCTCACAAGGACAAAGCAGACCGGATTTCAAAGTGGTGTGAGCACTGAAGCAGGCTGTGCAGACTCAGTCACAGGAGCCTGGTGCCTGCGTCCTAACCCATCTTTGTTCAGCACAAGTGATGAAAGACCAGTCATTACTTGGATCAGTGCGCGGTCCATTCTGCGCTTGTCTGAGTCACCCTGTTCATCACCACGGTAATAGCCGGACATTTTAATGGATTCCGTGAGCAAACAAAAATGTATATGGTGGTGCTGCATCAAATAGTATTGTAAGCAGAGGCATCCTTCATGCTCCTGGCGGATATGAGCCCAGAAACAAAACCAAACAAACAAACAGATAAGAGGTTGGTTTAACAGAGCTGCGTTATTTCTGTTGGCATTTTTCAGAAGGAGGGACATTACCGCTGGTCCCTCTTTTCTGTAAATTGGTCTGCATTCATCTCAATTTTTCCTTAAAGCAGTTGGTCATTGAATTGTTTTAAGTGCATAAACGGCAAGTGGTCGGAACCGGGGGGAACTGGCTCAGTGCGGAGTGGAAGATGGAGCCTGTCATAAAATACAGGTGGGTGTGGGGTGAGCTCACTGTCACAGGAAGGGAACTCCTCATGGTGGGGGGGGGGTGACCAGCAGCTGGGCTAGCACTGAGCATGCCTAAAGGTGGCACCAGGATAGCTAAGGGTTCCAGTGAGGTTGAAGATGAGGGGTCAGGCTCTGATTGAGGTTGGTGTTCCAAAAGTAAGACCAGAGAAATCGAGCTTCTGCCCCCTGTGATACTGGACCGCATGCTTGGCCTGTTTCTGTCTTCCCAACCCTCTCTCCCTGTCTGTCCCTTTCCTCATCTCCCAAATGCACTGGTTGTGCGCTGGGGGCTAAGACTGTAGGCTGATTCAGCACATGGTCCCCTATGTTAAGAAGGCGTTGAAACCCTCACAAGTCTCTAGAAGGCTTGGTTTTTGGTGCTCAATGAATATGTGTGATTTTTCTCAGTACCTATGGCACAGCTGAGATCATAGCCAAGGTGGTACTTGTCCCCAGTGCTGCAGCACTGTTCCACACAGACACACCTAGGGTGACAGGGAGCTCCTGACTAGCCTGTATTCTACCCATGGAAGCTGGGAGTAGAGCCACTACCAGAGGTGAGAGCTTGTTCTTTCAGAAATGGCCGCCATCAGAGGCCTCATTCTTTAACGATTCTTAGCACTTGCTATAAGCGTAGAAAAGGTGAGGCACCTAAATGTAAAGTCTTCATAGGCCCCATGTCCTGGCCAACCCTCTTTTATGGCCTAGATACCTTCTAGGTATCTTGAGGAAGCCTGCTCATGGAAAGCAGGATGTGTAATATTCTAGAAAATGGTGTTAGATTCCTGTGAAAAAGACCCTGAAGTCATCTCTTAAGTAGAACCCAGAATAGTCAACTCTAATAGACTGCCCTGTACACAGTGAAATTGATACCCAGTTGACTACCCTAAGATGTGACTTTCCAGGCCATTGCAATCTATTGGGCCAGGCATAAGTCCCCAACAGGTAACCTTGCTTTCCCCAGAAAAGGGCCAAACTCCATCTTGACAGATAATGCTGGCTGGATGCTACAAGTATGTGTCACTGTGTTGTTTTAATTTGGCCTTAGACTCTCTTAGGTAGAAATGGAGTTTTCATTAAGGCCAGAAGTAAATGCAGGTCTCAGCTATATCGGAAATAGCAGGATATTGAGCATAAAGTTGGAAGATAAGTTAGCATCTGTGTGTTCATCATGAAAGCTGTTGGAGCATGCCTTCTAACACCTTCCTAAGATATGTCCCTGAGCCAGGCTATCCCTTATTCCCAGGCTCTCTGAGTTGGTCCTCACTGTTAAGGTAGACAGATTTGACTCGCTGTCCTTAGCTCTTTGTGTGGGCTGAGTAAGCAGGGGTGGCTTTGCCCATGGCAGACCCTTTGCAGTGCCCTCTGTATACTACAGAGGTAATGCAAAATGAGCCTTCCACATGGGTGTTAGGGTTTCTATTGCTATGGCAAAACACAGAAATCAAATTGGGGAGGAAGGCATTTATTTATCTTACACTTCAATATCTCCAATATCTGTATTATATTCAGGATCCAATATTCAGGATTCTCTTGAATCACAAAACTTATGGAATAATTCTTTCTCTCTCTGTACATATATGTACACATATGCACATATACATATATACATATACATATTTATTATTTATTAGATTGGCTTAGAGGCTAAAGTCTAATTAATCTAATAGTATCTAGCTATGAGCAGAAAGTTAAGTACCTAGTAGTTGCTCTCAGGCCCACAAGGCTGGGCATCTTAGCTGATCTTCTGTATATCTTGGAATCCTGAAGAAGTATGCTCTAATGCCAGTGAAAGAATGGATATGTGCTAGCAAGACAGGGGACAAGATAGTGAAGAATAAAACCTTCCTTCTTCTGTTGTGGTTATATAGGCTTCCTAGAGAAGGTGTGGCCAGATTAAAGGTGTGTCTTCCCACCTCAAGATCTGTAGTGAAAGCATATGACTTCCTGCCTCAAGATCCAGATCACAGGCATGCCCTTTATTTCTGGATTGTAGTTCGTTCTAGATATAGTCAAGTTGACAACCAACCATGACCTTCACATTATTGAAGGAAGTCAGGACAGGAACTCAAGCAAGGCAGGAACCTGGAGGAAGGAAATGATGCCGAAGCCATTGAGGGATGTTGCTTACTGGCTTGCACCCCATGGCTTGCTCAGCCTGCTTTCTTATAGAACCCAGGATCACCTTTCCAGAGGTGGGACCTGCCACAATGGGCTGAGTTCCCTCCCCCATCAACCATTAATTAATAAAAATTCCTGCAGCCTGATCTTTTGAAGGCATTTTCTCAATTGATATTTCCTCCTTTCAGACTACTCTAGCTTGACCTAAAACTCACCAGCAGTGTTTGTGATACATCTTTAAAAAATTAGATTGGGGGATTTGTGTCCCTGTCTAGATTGTTTTAAATGTCAACTCTCTGTTAACTTACACACTCAGCAGGTGCTGAGGACAGCCTCTGCCCCAGCCCCAGCAGCAACATGGATGACTCTGCAGATCTGCAGAAATACACCATAAATGCCCCATCTCCTGCACTGGAACATAAATCTCACTCTGCAGCATGCACAACAACACATAGGCACATTCTGAGAGAAGAGCTCTATTCTGGGACTGATCAGTGGTACTAAATGAGCCTTCTTGGTCAGATTCAGACACCCAGAGCCTGGGGAACTGACACTTCCATGTTTCTGGGCAGGTGTCTGGTGGCAGTTGGGCTTCCTAAGCTTGGTTTTCTAGTCTGGAGAAGGCAGGAGGGTTCCCTCAGCTGTCCTCACGGGTTACTGGGATAAGAAAGGAAGGGTAGAGGGGAATGTCTTCTGAGACACGAGGGGTCTCTGTAAGAAAGGTTATTGTCCTTATACACTCCACATATAGGATGCTCCCATCCTGGTGGTTGTGAGGATGAAGAAACCTCTTCTTGATGTAATAACATTCATGCATTGGGGACGTTCAGGGCACTATTTGTGTCCCTATATCTCAGCATGTTGTATGTATATACATACATCTGCTATATGTAGTCATGGCCATTTCACAGTGTATGTAGCCAACTGGTAGGTAAATTTCCAAAGATGAGATGATAGAGCCTGGTATTTTTTTTTTTTTTTCACTATGAGAAAAACAGGACTTCTCAGTAACTAGTGGGAGAGGAATCCCAAACCCCTGGAGATGTGTCCGTGATTTGTAAACAAATACAGTGGTTGGGCTCAACATGCTGGCTTCATCTTCTGCCCAGCTTCCAGTTAGCAAGGAGGTTTGAAATAAGAACTCTCAGTATCATCAAGCCTTAAGAGTAAGAGGAGATTCTCCATGTAAGATGTCCTTGGGCTCCTCAGAAGAGCAAACAGCCCATGTCACCTCTGAACCATGCTTTGACGGTTAGTCACAGTACACAGAACCCTAGGACATCTTCTTCCTAGTGGGCTTAGCACTGGGACATGTGAGGATGGAGAGGGCAGGAAGGCAGAAGACATGGCTCGGGAGCTCTGCTCCAGCAAAAGGAGCAAAGGTGGGCTCAGGAGAACTGGCCGGCAAGACATCCGTGGTGGGTAGAGCCTCCTGTGTGGAATAGAAAGGAAGAGAGGTCAGAACCTGTGCTCATCCTGTCCTGGGGCTGGAGAGATGGCTCAGTGGTTAAGAGCACTGACTGCTCTTTCAGAGGTTCTGAGTTCAATTCCAAGCAACCACATAATGGCTCACAACCATCTATAAAGGGATCTGATGCCGTCTTCTGGTGTGCCTGAAAACAAATACAGTGTGCTCATTGTGTGTGTGTGTGTGTGTGTGTGTGTGTGTGTGTGTGTGTGTGTGTTAAATAAAATCTTTAAAAAAAAAAAACAAGCAAAATAATCCAACCCCAAGGCTACCTTTGACCACTGAGAACCTCTTGGTGCTCACATGTAAAGAAGTGTATCTTTACGTTTACCAGCATGTGCCCAGGTCCAGCCTGGAAGAGGACACAGCAACCCATATCCAGTGGAACAGAGGGAGCCTGAAGACTGGGCAGCTGAACCTTCTTGGGATGTAGGGCATCTTTGTTCTCTGCCTGGTGGACTCTGGAGCTCAGGGGAATCAAGCTCTCTATCCGTGAGGAGTGTGACCTGAAGAGAGGCCCAGGTAACCCTGGAGCAGCCCACTGAGCTCACACTGGCAGGCTCAGAGGTGTTGCCTGGATACTCCAGAGCTGACCATGGCCTGCTATTCCAGGATAGCATGGCAGAGAAGAGCCTGAACTGAAGGCAGGCCTTGTGCTTTCCCACAGGGACGCGCAGCGCATGCAAAAACACTGAAGACCCGAGAGCAGAATTCAAATGTGTATCGGAAGCTACAAATAATAGAATTGTCACCACAGAAAATGGAAACTACTTCGTGAGAGCAATATTAAGACCAGGAAAACCGCAAAGAAGTGGAACGAAGGGGAAGGGAGGCAGGTTTGAAGGCCAGAGAAGGGACATAGAGCCTCAGAGTTGTGGTACTGCCTGGAAGAACCCAGGCCTCGGGAAGCGAAATGGCGAGCTGATGGCTGAAGTAAGGGGTTAGAAAGAAATATCAGGTCCTCCAGGCAGAAGGAAAGTCCCAACTAGGGAAGGCACTTGACTGGATCTGACATCCCAGGACATGTCTGACTTTGAGAAATGAAGGAAACCTGTGGGATGGCCATGTAGGTGACACTGAAGAAAAATAAAAAGATGGAAGAGCATGATCCACAGAATCAATGCGGACACCGTCTCGTGAGCCCAGGGAAGCCTGAAGCCAGAAGATGAGATGGCTTTCGGCAAGACAGGCCAAAACACAATCTCCTCATGGACTCAGCCTTATATCTCATTGCTTTGGACTAGGAGCATCTTCCATGATTGGGAAAGCAGACCCCCACGTAGTGTTCCTACAAAGGTGAATAAAATACACACTCATATCCAAAAAGCAAGACCTAGCAATCAGGAGATGAAAAAGTTCACAAGAGGGAAGACTGATACTGATCACAGGTCATGATGGATACATACCTAAAACCCCATCACTAAGGAGACTGAGGCAGGAAAATCTGCAGTCAGAAGCCAGCCCGTTGCTATGGCTACACAGTTGCAGGCAAACTCCCAGCCCAGTTCCTTAATTTCCTCTGACTTATGCAAAGCTCTCTTTATGTAAATGATGCTCTAGTGTCACCTGTGGTTGATTAAGGATGACCAGAGAACAACCAGCAGCAGTGTAGGAAGGGTCACTCCAGCCCATCCTCAGTGCAGGATCATTCCTCTTTGTGGTCAAAGGTATCCAGGATGTCTTCAGTCCTTCAGGAAATGGACTCTGTGATTTGGCTGGCATTCAAAACTATCAAGAGAACTAAGCCTCTTTCTGCTAAAGCACCACAAACAAAAGATCAAAATGGGCCAGAGGACATGTGCAAAATGAATGGATCCAGGAGAAAAGGGTAGCCAGAAGCCAGTACAGAGCATTGTGCAAGACAGGATCTTGCTGCCTATGAAAACAATAAATGTAAATGGACCAGTTGTCTCTATTAAAAAAGCAGAGACTGTCAGGTCAGTTCAATATAGCAATGGTTCAGAGGTGTGTGTAAAGGTGCTCTAAGCAACACAGGAAAGGTTTAAGGTGAAGATAAAGAAAGCTATGCCAAGTTATGGAAATGGCAAAAAAACAGAAAGTAAGATATAAGGAATTGGAACATTGTGATAGCATATATTGGTACAGTTACTTAATGGCCTATATTTGTTTGTACATTGTAGCTCAATGAGATGAAGATAAAGTATAATGTCTGGGACCCCTACAGAGGACAGGCATGCCAGGGACACAGATGAGGAAAATGTGATTGCAGGTGAAGTGAACAGAATTGGTGTTTGAGGTTGAGGTAACATGGGGTTTGAAGCTCAGAGTTATGCGCATCTCTCAGGTCTGAATAATTGCCACCAAGAAGCAGGGCATAGGTTCTGTGAAACACACCTTCCGGCAGATGCATTTGTAATTACCTATAGACACCAGTGTACGAACAAGAATGTTGCTAATGTGTTATTATTTTCAAAATCTCCACAGAAATATCCCAGACTTAAGAGGTATGCCAGCCTCTTCCTTTCCAAACTAGAACAAACTGTGCTTCCCTAAGGCCACAGAGAGCTGAAATCAACTTACCTTGCAGCCATTTCCCAGGCTAACTCCAAGGTGACCTGGCTCTCGAAGCCTTCATCTGTGTGCATATAAAATAAGCAAGATGCTACCTCCAGGATTGGTGCCACAAGTGAGTCATCACCTGATGTGATAGCTGAACCTGGCTGAGTATGCTGGACGGTCACACATGGAATTAGGGTGCCATTTAAGTTGAAATAGAACTATGTTCTTGGTGTGAAATGAGGGTGGTGGTTCGTTACGAATAAGAAGCAATGAAAGTAAAAAAAAATTAATTAACTAATTACTTAATTAATTTAAAATAAATGACCACCCTCCAAAGAGAGGAAAACTTAGCATCAAAAATATTAATTAGCTTAAGAAGAAACACCTGGAGTTGGTTGCTGTGTCTTTGATAATCATATAAAGACGTGATTTTTTTTTCAACCTCCATTTAGCCTACATTTTTAAGGCCAGAAAGTAATAGGAAGAGGATGTCAGTCTTGCACTTAGACCATTTTTACACTTGGGAACTGCCACCACATTCTTTAGGATCTCGGTGCTTTGACTGCATGCATGATTTTTTTTTTCCTGTGCAGAAAACTACTGAACGTATCACAGAAGGGAAAAATGTTAATCTCCTGAAACTCTCTAGGCCGAGGGAGTTTCATGGGCACGTTTAGCATGCAGGACTCTTCCACCTAAATACTGAGACACATGGAAAACCACTGGGTTTGTTTGCGAGCCTTGGGAGCCCCGATTACAGGTGAATCCTGGGGAATGAAAACTCAAAAGTGCTCATTTCCGTGAAGTCTGAGGCTGGTGACTCACCCAGCTGAGTACCCTTGAGGCCTGAGCCCTCGGCTGTCTGAAGCACTGCAGACACATCTGGGTTCCTACTCACAGCATGCCTTTGCCAGTGGTACTGTCTAATGGTATGCACGACCTCAGTACCTACAAGAAACCCCCATATCCTGGACTCTGCAATCCGTTGAAAAGTAAGACAAAGCCAGTGGCTAAAAGAGTAGGGTTTATAGAAAGAATCAAGTTATATTTTAATATTTCAAAGTCAGGTAGTATGAGAGAACACACAATAAGTCCCCCCCCCCCCCCGTGGAGTTTTTCCTGTAGCCAGTGCACCTGGAAGGCAGCACCACTGGTAAATAGTGAAAATCAACTGCACAGCACCAGCGTCCTCAGACCTTAGCCTAGCACAGTGGGTCCGGTGTGCCTTGCCTTGTGCTGTGTCCTTGTAAAGTCAGAGGCATTGATTGTCCTGCAGGAGGTACAGGCTTGGAGGGAAGCCATTCAGGAGCTTAGGCCACCACCTCTGATCACTCATTGGACATTCTTGAAAGCCAAACCTGGGACCATGAATATCTGAGGTGAGAAATGGAACCTTCATGAGCCTCGGGATCTTTGCTCAATGCCTCAGAAGTAATAGATTGGACCCGCTACTGGTGTATTCAGTTTTGGAGCGTTATGTGCCCATACACAGCCTATAGTGTTTGACAAGCAGTGCTCCATAGACCAGACCCAGATACCTGGCTGTAGATAAAGTCGTGGGGAGGGGTCACTCGTGCTCACTCACACATCTGATGCTGTCATTTCCAGTGAGACTTTACAAAGGATTTTACATTTATCACTGTAGTTCAGACAGAGGGGTGTACATGTTCTTGTCCTGCAGACATGTAACTCCAAAGTTGACATAGAGCCAAAGGTCATACTGGGTACCTGGTTCTGGGCTTGAGACTCCAGCCAGACCTGAGCTCTGACTTCTGCCACTGGCACACATAAGATGGGGTGAAAAATCATGTGGACAAAGTCCCAGGCTCTTGATTAAAACCCAGCAATGGTTAGTGTGTGTACCTCTGTCTCCTGATCCATGGAACAGACCATGTGTCCCTGAAGTGGAGCTAAGGGTTCCTAAGAATTGGATTTGGGACACATCCATGGTTCAGAGCATCGGCGATTGCTCATATTGGCTTAGTATTTCCGGGAAAAGTCAGACTGGATCCTTACCACACACTGTGTTCCAGGTGAAATTCCCTAGGGACTGCACAATGGGATAAAATAGAGTTTGTGAAGACATAGCACAGATGAGCACTGCGCTAAGTTCAGAGGGAGGAAGAAGGCTAAGAGTTCAAACCCAGCCTGTAAAAATCCATACCCACAGCTCATGCTCCATGAGACCATGGGCAGTGTTCTCTGTGAACACAGGAAGTACCAAAAGCTGCAGATGTGTGAATGCACCTGACCTCTCTTGCAAGTGGCATGGTTTACACACTGCAGCTGCCAAGGACCACAAACCTGTAGCCTGGGGAAGAAACCTATGGGCTGAAGTTACAGTTCCATGGAAAATTTATCATAGGCCTACAATTCATAGTACCCTTGGTCTAACTCACTCCTCCTTTCCCCTCAAAAATATCAATGTGCCAAATATATGTTCTACTGAAAACAGTTGGATATATAACCCCATCATAAAGCTGAAAAATCAGAGGTAGAGCCATGGTAATCTGGAGATAGGTTGAGACAGTTGGCAAGCAAGCTTACTGTGGTGCAAAGACAGTTCTCCAGAGGAAAGGGGGTAAGGTATATGAATGGCAAATTCCCACAATACAGAACAGAAATGCACAGGAAATGTGGAGATTCTTCTCAGACAACATCTGATAAAAAGACGAACGGGGCATCAGTTGTCAGAGACATTACAATGGGTTTTACTTCCTTCCAACTATGTCTATGACCTTCTGGAAGATCCTAGTATATGTCAGTCTTTTGGAAGGCGCACAGACAGCATCAATCTGGATAATCACCAGTGCTTAAGGCACTTGGAACCCAGTGTAGCCATTTCTCAGAAAGATAAGCCTAGAGTGAGCACAGGATCCAAAGGTCCCTTCCTTATGTCTTTCTACCCACAAAAGAGGAATACCTGTCCACACATTGCATACCTATTATTCTTCATGACATTGTTGAAAGACCCTCAGGTGTCCACCAGCAGCTGGTGGGTAAGTAACTGCAGCACTTCCTTCAGCCATGAAGAAGACTGGGTGCTGATGTTTGCTCCCATGTGGTGCACCTCTCGTGATGAGTACTGCATGGTTGTTTGAATATGCTTGGACCACAGGAAGCAGCACTATTAAGAGGTATGGCCTTGCTGGAGTAGGTGTGGCCTTACTAGAAGTTCATCACTGTAGGGATGGGATTTGAGGTACTATGCTCAAGCTCTACCCACTGAGGAAGCAAGCCTCCTGTGGCCTTCATCTAGATGCAGATCTCTTAGCTCCACCAGCACCATGTCTGCCTGTGTGCTGGATTACTTCCCTCCATGATAATAATGGGCTGAACGCCTGAAAGCCAGTCCCAATTAAATGTTGTCCTTTATGAGAGTTGTCTTGGTCATGGTATCTCTTCACAGCAATGAAACCCTAACCAAGACACACTACTGAATGCCTCTGCTTCTATAAAATGTCCAGTCTGAGCAGACCACAAAGATAGGAAAGTGGGGATGATTGATGGTGTGCTGTCTCACTGAGGAGATAAAATTAAGCTAAATCAGACTGTGGTGGTGATTGCCCACCCCTGTGACTATAACATAATCCATTGGTTTAATAGGATTTGAGATACTTAGCACTGTCTCAGTGAAACAGCTGCAGTGGACATACAGATGTTGTGTCTTCCACCCATGGAGATTCTCCCCACATCATCTCACCAGCCTGAGCTCAGAAGCCCTTTTCTGATGCACCACAGTGTTCTGATGCACCCAGCTTGATGGGATCGAAACATCTCTTTTCTGCCTTGTATTCTGCTCAGAGGCTGGAATCTAGCCACAAAGTGGCAGCTACACCACCTCTAGTAGCCATCCTGCGTAGAAAGGGCCATGAGAAGGAACCTTGGAAAATAGCCATGTTGATGGCAGACTACAAAAGCACAGTGGGCCATGTCACTGAAGAGAGCTTGACCACAGTGAAGGGCACCAAGGTGCCTTACAGGGAACAGATCCAATTCTAGTTCTGTCACCATGGTTCTTAGGGTTCATAAGTCTGTGGCCAGCTAACGTCCAAGTGGCTTCATTGGTCCTCGGTGATGTTGGCTGAGCCCCGTTTTCAAGACTGACAGAGGAACCAGGCTCTATCAGTAGATAGACTCTGTTCCAGCAGAGTGACAGAAGGGGCAGAGTTACATTATGGCTACAGACCAAAGGGTAAGAGGCCAAGTCACAACGCATGTCCTTCATTTGTCAAAGCTCCTGGTACTATCTCCAAAGGTATCAAGGTGTGGGGAGGTTGGAAGCTGACCCAGCCCAGCTCAGGGCAGACTGACTACCTGAGGCATAAGATAGAGATGAATCTGGGAAGATACAGCAGTGGATCGCATGCAGGTCAGGGATAGCAGAGCCCCAGCCTCCCACTGTATGGTCCCTACTGAGGCTAGAGCCTCACTTCATAGTCAGGGTGGGAGTGTGTGAGAGTAAGTAGTAGGGGAAACGGCCTCATCCAAGAGGGAATAATGCCCACCTCACCATGAATGAGATGCCCATGGTCTTCATCCATCCTGAAAGAGAGGAGAAGACCTGCTTCTCCTGTACCCAAGGTTCAGTGAAGATGAGACTAATAGGAGGGACAATAGGTAAGCCACAATAGGTCTAAAAGTGTCCTGATAACTCAAAGCCACCATCCCTGCCTACTGGGGAAGCTGAGTTCCCTTCTGGAGTGTTGCAGAGGTAGGAGTTGTCATTCAGGAAGACATGCAAGGGCTACACTAAAGGCCTGGGACACGGTGCTTACTGTCAACTCAGTTCTCAGAGGAGCAGGGTACCCCAGCTGTCTGGATTCTCTGTAGGTTGAGGTATAGCTCTCTCAGTGAATACACAGATCTCAGTTTTACAGCTCTGTGGGCTCAGCAAACTCATGGGGCCACAGATAACCACATATATCAGAAAACATTTCCCATCATCCTTCCCAGACTCACCACTGGGCTGGAAGCTTTTATCCTCTGACCTGTGGCTCAAGATCCAAGATAGCACAGATGAACCAGATACTCATCCTTGAACCCCTGTCTCAGCTCCCATGAGGGTCTATACCCCTGGAGGTATCCAGAGTGGCTCAGCTCTACCTCTGTCCCTTCAAGACCTTTTGCTGTGGATCTTGTAAGGAAAGATGCTGCCCCATGGACCTCACCAGGGACCATCCTCACTACTGAGTCAGTTAAGTGGGGGAGGAGGCTGAAGCTAGGGGTGTGGCATCTCTGTATATTCACACCTAGCATCATTATTCCAATTTAAAATGTAAGAAGCTACCTCCTCATGAGCTAGGTGGATTAGTTCTCTATTGCTGTGTAAGGAACTCACAGATTTAACAACTCTTTGTGTCATGCCTCTGTGGTCTGGGGTCCCATTACCAGACAGCTTCTCTAGCTGGTATACACTCTAGCTGCATGCACACAGATATATGCCCTCACCCAACACATATGCATTCATACACATCCTCACTCAAATGCATGTATGTGTACTATCCCAGACATATGTACACACAGACACATGAACTGCATGCACACATGAACCATCCATGAATGTATCATACCTGCAATTACATGTACGTACATACCACTCCCATATGTGCACACACATGCATCATGCCTTCTTTCATTCACAGGAACACACACACAAATATACATTTACACTATGCCAATATTTTTCCATAGAATCTGCTACTTTTTTGTTTGTTTGTTTGTTTGTTTGTTTGTTTGTTGTCTGATTGATTTGGTTTTGGTTTTTTGTTTTGTTTTCAGTTAATCTTGTATTCATCCACTTTGTTAAAGGTGTTTATCAGCTGTGGATGTTCCCTGGTCGGACTTTTGGGGTCATCTATGTACACTGTCATATCTGCAAATAGTGATACTTTAACTTCTTCCTTTCCAATTTGTATTCCTTTAGTTGATTTCCTTTAGTTGTCTTATTGCTCTAGCTAGAACTTCAATTACTATATTGAGTAGATATGGAGAAAGTAGACAGCCTTGTCTTATTAAGTTTCTCTCCACTTAATTTTATGATGTTGTCTATTGGTTTGCTGTATGTTGCCTTTATTATGTTTAACTGTGTCCCTTGTCAATGATCGCTCCAAAACTTTTATCATGAAGAGACGTTGGATTTTGTCAAAGGCTTTTTTCAGCATCTTATAAGATGACTATGCGTGTTTTTCTTTCAATTTCTTTATATGGTGGGTGACAGATTTTCATATGTTAAGCCATCCCTGCATCCCTGGGATGAAGCCTACTTGATCATGGTGGAAGATCTTTCTGATGTGATCTTGGATTCAGTGTGTGAGAATTTTATTGAATATTCTTGCATAAATGTTCATGAGCGAAATTGGTCTGTAATTCTTTTTTCTTTGTTGAATCTTTGTGTGGTTTGTGTAGCAGGTGACTGTGGCCTCATAAAATGAATTTAGCAATGTTTCTCTGTTTCTGTTTTGTGGAATAATTTAAAGAGCATGGGTATTGGCTAACCATCTGGTCCTGGGCGTTGTTGTTGTTGTTGTTGTTGTTGTTGTTGTTAGACCCACAGGTTGAGAACCACTAGTCTAAGCATCCTGCCTGCTAGACTTCAGTGTAGAAGCTAGCACAGGTACCTCTTTCCACTCTCAGCCAAGCATAGCCCTCGACCCATAGTCAAGATACTGCATAGACCCTGAAGTGATAGATGCTAATCTAATCTAGCAGTAACATCCCAACTCATCTCAGATGTAAGGGCCTGAAGCACTTGAGTCCTGCCTGGCTTTGTGGGATTCATATGGTGACAGATGGATAGATGGCTTCTACCAGCCGAGACTTATCTTGTAACAGCTCTAAATGCAAAACTCTTCAGATAAGGGTGTACATAGAGCCAGCTCCCTTAGTAGCCTCTTGGGAGGAAGACCCTTCCCACCTTGCCAAGTCTATGATGGCCATAACATTCCTTGGGTCAGGACTGCACCTTTTCAGTCTCTGACTCTGGCTTTATGTAATTGTTTCTAACTACTCTGCCTATATCTGTGTTCAAACCTTGAGTCCTGCCCTTGTAACAACACCAGTCATTAGATTAGGGCCCTCCATAACCCAGTGGGACTATATCTAGCCTTGATTATATCTGTTAGAACCAACAAGATCAGGGTAGACAGGTCATCCCTCCAGAGGGTTCCAAGAGTAATCTAGTGCAATCTCTGCACACAGCCATGGAGACATGAGGGCCCAGGTGGCATCCTGGCATCCACAGAACCTCAGCTTGTCTCCAAGATTTGCTGCACATGCAGAACCCTCTCTCTAAGAAGAGATTCCGCCTCCACTCCTCTCTGGTTCTCTCCTTATTAAGGAGTTTGTTTATGGAAGATCAATAAATATTTGATGGAAGGTCGAATAACTGTGGGCAGATTCCTCGAGCAAGCCCAAGGCCTTCCTCTGGGCCTCCTACAATTCCCGTACTTAGCTCTGGGTCCCGGTGGGCTCTGTACTGCTTCAGTGATCATACCCCATTTTTATAAGCTCGGGGAGATGTTACTTGCTAATTTGATCAGGGCTGCTGTTAGCCGTCGGGCAGTGAAGAGGCTGCAGGCCCATACTGAGCTCAGCCTACGCAGTGTGGTGGCACTGGGTCTTGTGTTTGGCTGTTGAGAGGGCTATTCTGGGATAACCCTCAGTCATTGACACTTCCTGAGAGTGGAGCTTTATGTCCTGCAGGTGCATGCTGGCCCTCAGGTGGCAGAGTGGTGCTGCTTACTGTGGGTCCCCACTGGACTCAAAGCAAGACCAGCCATGGTGTAGCTCCACCTCTGGAGATAAGATATCAGTCCTGGGAGTGGATACCCATGCCTTTACTATCCCCAGTGCCTTTCCTGAAACCTGCAGTTGCCTCTGCTGCTGCACGTTGGAGGATTCCTATTTAGGTGGTCCTAAGCAAAGCTCCCTCTGCAAACAGAGCCCAGCTTATTTAAGCTAAGTATCTTACACCCCTGTCTGAAAGTGCAGATTTGATCTGACTTTCCCACAAACTGTGAGGGTCCTGCTGCATTCTCAACCAGCCTGGAAGGGCAGGAGGTAGCTCTATGTGTTTCTGAGACCAGCATCAACCAGAGAGTGTCCTAGATGCCTTGACTCTAACTAAGTACAAGTGATTCCATACCCAGCTCTGTCACTGTGCTGGTTCATTATTCCAGAAACACCTTGGCTGTCTACAGTGACCCATCAGGCCTCTCGTCCAGTTATTGGCATCCTATCAAAGTGCACATGATACTCGGTATTCCAGGGCTTTCAACCCTGTGTGTTGACTGCAGAAATGACCCAGAGCCTTTGAATGAACCCTGTTTCCGTTTTCAGCAAATGCCTATCCTGTTATTTTGGGGCAACGCAGTCCCCATTGTCGTGCCCCTTCAGTTCACCCAGGTCATCATGAGTGCTGAGCCAGAGTCTACGAGATTTCAAAGTGACCTCATGACTACTAGGTGGCTCTGTTGCCCTGAGCCCACAGTCAAGCTGACCTCAAAAGTGCCTCTCTCAGCTCTAGCAATGCAGGAAATGGTCTGGAGAAGTGCCACCTGACCGCTGCTTGTTTCTGGTGGCTTCTTGCTTCCGCCTTTCTCTCCTGGGTCTAACGAGCAGGGAAGGTTACAGGCTGGCCTTTCTTGAACTCATTCCCCCAGAGCATCCCTTGTGAACCTTCTGTGTTTTCCTGAGCTCAGTCACAGTGATAGGCATAGGATTCTCTGCTTGGTATCCCAACAGGACCCAGTGCCTTCTGGAGGTAGGCAGACTTCTCTTCTGGAGATGGTGGTCTTGTTCCAACTGACAATTGCCTCTCTCCCAAATGTTAAGAACATGCTAGCAAGTCTAGAGGAGATCCACTTGTCCATGAAGGTTTGGAGGCTGGACTCTCCACTAACTGCCCTGGAACTGCAAGAGTAGCCAGAGACACCCCAGAATATCAGGTGGAGCAGAGACACTCCAGAATGTCAGGTTCTTGAAGACAAATTCTTCATGTGTAGTGTGTGCTCTTAACCACTGGCCTGAGTCTTGTTTCAGTTATCAGAATGATTTCCAGTTGCATCCATTTTTCTTCAAATGTCACAAATGTAGTTTTCTTTTCTGATAAAGTTTTGTGTGTGTGTGTGTGTGTGTGTGTGTGTGTGTGTGTGTGTGTGTTCCGTTTCCTGATAGTTATAGTTCATGCTCTCGTGCTGCCTTAACTGTGGGTAGGAAGAAAGCACCTCTGAGATGTGTTGACTTGGAGTCCATTGGAAAAATACCCAAGGGTAGTCCATCCAGTCATGAGACAGTTCTGTTTTCGGTGTTTTGCACTAGTTTTCAGTCCAACCAGCAGTGTTGAAGGGTTCCTCTCCTACATCTTCACCAGAACTTGGACTGTGATGAGACTTAGATGAGATCTCTTACCGCCTTCATTTGCATATCCCCTATCCCCGGTGGCTAAATTGACCACTTTTTATCTCTTCCTTTGAAAACTTCTCATCTTGCTTAGGGTTACTGTTACTGTGATGGCACACCATAACCAAAGCAGGTTGCAGGTGTCAGGGAAGGTTTGTTTGGCTTACACTGCCATTGAAAGAAATCAGGACAGGAGGAACTCACACAGGGCAGGAACCTGGAGGCAGAAGCTAATGCAGAGTCCAGTGGAGAGATGCTGCTTACTGGTCTGTTTTCTTACAGACCCAGAGCCACCAGCCCAGTGAATGCACCACCCACGATGGGCTGGGCCCTCCTGCATCGATTGATCACTAATTAAGAAAATCCCCAACAGGTTTGCCTACAGCTAGATCTTAGGGAAGCATTTTAAATGAGGTTCCCTCCTCTCTGATGACTTTAGATTGTGTCAAGTTAACATAAACCTACCCAGCACACTCATACTGTCTTTTCATCTCATTGGCCCATTTGTCAGATGTTTGTTTGTCTGTTTGTTTTTTTTTTTTTCAGTTTTTCATGTGCTCTAGATGTTAATCTGTCAGACATATGGTTGGTAAAACTTTCTTTCCTTGTAGTCTTGACTCCTCACCCCGTTGATCTTTTCTGTTGCTGTGCAGGTTTTTAATTCAGCTTGCCAACTCTTAGCAAGTCACATGCAGAATTCAGGACACTGTGTCCACATCAAGTGTTTTCTGTGTTTTCCTCCAGCAGTTTTGATGTTTCAGATCAGCTGAGGTCTTTGACCCATTCCTCATTGATTTTGTACAAGGTGAGAGGTATGGATCTAGTTTTCTTGTTCCAACTGTTCATGGAGTAGAGACTAAGTGGACAACCCAAATTCAACCCAACCAAATTCATTTTTCTGAAAAGGTCAACAAGATTGGCAAAGGACTTTCCACACTGAAATGAAACCCAAATGAATAAAGTTAGAGACCAATGGAACTCAGAGGACAATGATGGGACACTTTGAAATTATATTCCAGTGAGCCTGTAAAGTCTAGAAGAAATGGACAAATATCTTTAAAGTTAAGTCACGAAGGTATAAACAACTTATAGGGTTCTATCACAATAATATCAAAGCAAAAATAAATCTCCATATGTATCAAGACCATGTGGACTCTGCCAAATTTTACAGACCATGAAGAAAAAATACCAATACTTATCAAACAGTCCCACAAAATGGAAGGGATACATACTAACAAACTCATTCTCTGAAGCCATCGTTGCCCTGATAACCAACCCAAGTGAAGATAGCATTTAAAAAAAAAAAAAAAAAAACGAATATTATAGAGCAATATCCCTGATGAACAGAGATGCAAACATTCTTCATTTTAAAATAATTTTTAATGATTTATTTATTTTATGTGAATTGGTGTTTTCCCCTGTGTGGGTGTATGTATGTGGGTTTTAGATACACTGCAGCTGGAGTTGTTAGCTGCCATGTAGGTGCTGAGTATTGAACCCCAGGTCATGTTGATGAACAGAGACAGGGTTTTTCTGTGTAGCCTTGGCTGTGTTAGGATTTACTCTGTAAGGCCAGGTTGGCATCAAACTCAGAGATCTGCCTGCCTCTGCCTCCTGAGTGCGGGGATTAAAGATGTACATCACCACTGCACAGCAAAGAATCTTAATACCAGACTTGCAAATGAAATTCAAGAAGCATGACATCATGACCAAACTAATTACATCCCATGGGTGCAAGTATGATTCAAACGCCAGCAAATCAACAAGAGTAATTCAATATACAAGTGGATTCCAGGACAGAAGCGTGTGATCATCTCAGTAGACACAGCAAGGGGTTTTGACAGTTTCATGATAAAAGCCATGAAGTCAATAGAAGGAGTGTACCTCAGCACAATAAAGGCAGTAGATGGCAGGTATGTAACCAGTGTCACATTAAGTAGGACAAGGGTCTCTTCGATTTAGTGTGGGCATCTTGTCTACAACAGGGTATTAGCTGCCAACGGTTAATTAGTTAAACCACTTTGGCTCTCGATCAGTTGCATGTGTGAGCCCAAGAGCTCTCTGAATTCAAGAATGAAAGGCACACATACACCAGCTAATTTTGATATGCCTTGACTAGCTCAATGGCTGGGCATTTCTAGTCCTCCCCGTGGCTAACATACACAACCCCCGCACTCCAACTTTTCTGGGTAGACTTGCTAAATCAACATTTCATCTCTGCTAACCCAGACCCAATCGGGGGAGTGGCCACTGGGGCTATTTTCCTGAATTCTTACATAGCTGGTTGCTTTCTTTCCTGCAGCTTTTACACTGAACCCTCTCCCTCAAAGTCATGGTGATTTTCTGTTTCTCCTTTCTTCCCCAGCCCCTTGCCCAAGCATTCTAAACGTCTCACCTCCATCTTTCTACCCAGTCATTGACTGTGCAACAATTCTTTATTATCAGTTGAAGCCAACTGGGGGCAGGGATTCTCAAGTCTGGAAACTCGGCTTTTTCTGAGCCGAAACAAGACAAAGCAGTAGAACCAATCCCCAACTTCTACCTTCTATGGCTGTGTTTGAACACTGACCAAAATTAACTTGGAGAGGAAAGGGCTTGCTTATATTTCAAGTCCTGATCAAAGTCCATCACTGATGGAAATCAGAGCAGGAACTCTGAGACAGAAACTGAAGCAAAGGCCATGGAAAAACAGTTTACTGGCTTGCTCCCAATGGTTTGCTTAACCTGCTTTCTTATACAACCTGGGACCACCTGCCCAGGGCTGACCACCCAAAATGGACTGAACATTCTCACATCAATCATTAATCAAGCAAAATGCCCCCCACAGGCCAGTAGGATGGAGGTATTAACTCAATTCAAGACCCATTTTTCCATATGATTCCAGCCCATATCACATTGACAAAAATCTAACCAGCACCAAGAGACACAAATGAGTGGTTGGTGTCAAACAAGAAATAGGAGGCAAAATCACTCTTGTTTTCAGAGAACATGACCCTCTGTGTGGAAGGTTCTGATGACTCCACCAGAAAACTTTCAGTCCTGATAACACTTTTTGCCCAAGTAAGATATAAAGCCAATATAGAAATTTCAGTGGTCTATCTACCAATTACAAATATGCTGAAGGAAAAGAATCAGGAAAACATTCACTTTCACAATAGCTTGAAAAATATGCTATAATAAAGCTCATCAAGGAAGTGGAATTGTGCTGCAATAATCACATCATGACACTGAAGAAGGACATTTAAGACACTAGGAGATGGAGAGGCTTCCCAGACTCCATCATGGATAAATAAATGGTCCATGTTCGTTAGGTTTTTTTTTTAATTTATCATGTAAATGATCATATGATCATAATCAATCCACAGATATAGTACAGTTTCCCATTAAAATTCCAATGGCAATTGTCACAAGAAATAGAGAAAAATAATTCTACAATTCATATGGAGGCACAAGCCATGACAGCTCAAGCCATCCTGAACAGGAAGAACCATCCTGGGGAATATCACAAGACCTGATCTCAATACAGAACCAAAGAGGCCAAACAGAGTATAGCTTGGGATAAAAGAGAGGGCCCAGGAATAAACCCACCCAGCTATAGAACCTGATTTTAAGCAAAAAGTACCAAGAGTATACATTAGAAAGAAGACAACCCCTTTCCGACAAAGAGCACTGGACAGAGACATTTCCTTTAGAAGGAAACTAAAGATTTTGATCCCAGTAGTGTGCATTGGGGTGGAATGGGTTTGTTTGGTGTAGACTAGGGCTATGAGTGGGAACCTATGGTGCCAGGACATGTGTGGCTGTCACCCAAGTTGTAGGGAACAAAGAAGCAGTTGTTGGATTTGGGATGCAGAAAGGAAGACCACATAAACCCAAAGTGGCTCCATCCACATATCCATCACAGAACATGAAGTCACCATGAAACATTGTTCCTGGCTTGCTCTGCAGTGGTAACTGGACTTGGGTCACAGCCTATGCCCAGCAAGCCAGTCTCAGCTACCTATATACTATTCCTATATACTCAGTAGGCCAATTTAAACAGTCAAATTAATTGTGAAAATCAGAAAAATGAAAAAAAAAGATTGATTTCTGCAATGGGACTGCATTGAGAAAAGAGATGTAATGACCTCCTCAGAGTCATCCTCAGGGTCCTGAAGTGAGGTTAAGGTTTAAGTAGGGGGCAGCATTGTACATATCTAAGCAGTGTTGGGCAATGTGCAGTCCCACTCAACCTTGACCCATCATTGTCTTCTCTTGGCCCAACAAGCTGTAAATCTCAGGTGTGGGAAAGTGTCCCCTCTATCTAGCTCAGGCTTTAATTTTCTCTTTTCCCAGTATGAGATTATTGGGGAGTTGGGGGAAAAACATTCTGGACTCTTGGAAACCAGTGCTTGAGTAGTAGGACAGCCAAAGTGAGAGCAGCAAACATCATATCTCTGGAATATCTTCAACCCTGCAGGCTGGTTCAGATAGCAGGAAGGCATTCCTTCAAAACCTGGGCCTGTGTTCAACACACACACACACACACACACACACACACGGGCTGGGGGACAGGTGGACACAACTGCTCATACTGCTATGTGACATTCTTGTTTTAGGCCAAAGCAGTGGTATGCTGGCAGTAGGCAGAGCTGGAAGACACAGGTCAAGCTGTCCCACATTATGAGCCTCCCAACAGAAGACCAGGGGCAAGTGGCATTACAGACTTCTGGCTTCAGGCCACAGCAGAGCCTGGAAGGGTGGGAGTTTAAGAGACCTGAGCTCATAGTCAGCAGCTGGCTCAGAAGAGACCACACAGCACAGCCTGGCCAGGGAGCCGATGAAAAAAGGATTCAGGGAGATCCCAAGAGAATGTCCACCCAGAACCTATGGCAGCAGGTCTGTGCATATGTGATGGAACAAAGACACTCTGACAAAGTGTACGTCCATCCTCAGCACTGTCCAGTGGCAACTGTCCTAACTGGGCTGTGAAAGAGAGGTAGAGACAGGGCCTTGTCAACATGAGGCTGAGACTATACCAACCAGCCTCAAGAAGACCTGGGCAGTTCCCTGCAGTTGGAACCAGCTCTGCCCAGCTGCCCTCAGACTCCAGCCCCCAAACTCTGAGCTGTGGAGCTGCTGTTGTTTGAGTCATCCATGTAAAGCCACCGTGCTGTGCCCATAGCATATGCAGCTATCATTCAGATCCAGACAAGTGCAGAAAAAAGTGTAGAGTGGCCAGCAGGGATAGCCCTCGGGTTGGGTGTGAGGCAGCTCCTGAGCTATGTCCCAGCCAGTCCATGCTCAGGGACCATCCCACTAATCCATAATTAGCCTAGCCTGGTAAACCCTGTTCTTGGGCTCTGGTACCTGAAGCAGGAAGAGACAGCCAAGAGCCTCTGTGTTTGTGAAAAGGGTTGCAACAACCATGCCCTAACAGGTTTTAGTTACAGGAAGAGAGAGCTCACAGTGCTAAGCATAGCCTGTTTGGTCTCTCGCCATTAAGAATCTTCACAGTGCTGGGAGCATGGAAGGGGTTTATCATAGAATAAGTTGAACGAGAACCAACACCATCTAGGATATGTGTGTGGGGGGTGGGGGATCCTGTCCTACAGCACAGATGGAGTAATGCTAAGACCTTCCTCATTGTTCCTTACTAGAAAAAGCAGAGGCTGTTGCTACGGAACGGTGGTGGGAGAGCAGCCTCCAGAACACATCTAGGAAGAGTGAATTTTTGATAATTCAACAATATGTTTCTCTTCCAAGGAGATGTCACCGAATAACAAATGTGTATGGTTGCAGCTGTTGGTTTTCCCATGTTTGCAGACAGCCCCCACCATCCTATCATATCTAACAATCGCCTTCCGTAATGTGCTGCAGACACAGGCCATAGATCCCATCCCAGCTCAATACAGCAGCAGTGGGAGAGGGGCGAGCATCCCTGAAGCCCACACCAAGGTTGCTAAGCCATGAAAGCAGGCAGGGTGGGGCAGCCTTAGCCTCTGATGACTATGGAGCGAAGGCTATGTGAGCTGGTCTTACGTATACTGTCAGGTGATACTGATGAACAATCTGAGCTTTTGAGGTGCAATTCTCCCCATTGGTTTGGTAAGTACATGAAGATACAAAGGACCGACAATACCTATAAGTTTGCCAGGCTGATGGAAGGTAACTGCCTCCATCAAACTATGGTCTCCCTGATGCCCCTGCCATGGCACATGAATTAGAGAGGCCACCCAGCAGCTGAACCTCACTATATGAGTGCATACCCTGGGGGGTTGTACATGTTGGAAGGATCCGATGCTCAGGAATTGTGGTGTCTCAGTTCCAGGACTTGGCTGCTCCAACAATGGAGACCAGCAATGGTTAAAACAAAAAAACAGAGAAAGCAGATTTATTCGTCATGGACATAATGGGAGGAGGAATCAGAGGTCCAGGGATTCCTATGTCTGTAGGGTACTGAATGAGGTTTAGGTGTACGGGGTAGAAGGTGCATCTACAATAAACCATCTTGGTCAAGGTATGACCCCTCCCATTGTTACCCCCATCACTCTCTTAGCTCAAGTCTCTCCTGCAAGGTGATCTGCCAAGGCAGTCAGAATTATGTGAGTGCTCTTCCTGAGAGAGAAGGTTTTACCCTGGCTGGCACCAACCTTCCACCTGTCCCTTCTGTCCCGTGGGATTCCTGCAGATGTTTTAACTCTCTAGGGTCTGACAGCCAAAGGGTGGGAATGAGGTATCTTCTCTCCTACCAGAGCTGCTAAAGAGTCAGGGGTGAAGTGCCTGCCCCCTGTGCCAGTGTGGGACTCATGGTAACTATGCCGGTTTGTGCCAGGCTCCCTTAGGAAACCGAAAGGACCTAGACCAGCTCTGGCCAACACAGGCTGGAGAATAGTCAAGAGGTTCCTCTGGATCCCCAGCAGAGGGCAGCCTCCTCTGGGACACAGACAGAGTGATGCTTCTGGGGCTTAATCTACGCAGCGTGCCCCTCTCCCCAGCCATCAAGATCTGCAATCTTGGTCCAGATGTTAAACTTGCCCATTGTGGGTAGGAGGGGATGTATGCACTGGGGATGTGACTCTGAATGACTTCAGTATGAGGCTGACAGCACTCTGTCTTTGCTCCTCAGGTCTCCTGACAATCGCAGCCCCTGCGGTGCCCCCTGGGAGTGGCTGTGGCTCCCTGGAGATTGGACACCTCAGCCACAGTCCTCCATCCTGTGTGGACACCGCCCATTCTCCCCCATCCACCCACTGTTTCCCAGAGGCCTAACAAAGACAGCCCAGTTCCTCGGAGCTCTGAGCTCAAGTCTGTCCAGCTGAACCCAGGAGGCCAGGACTCATACACACATGTCAAGGGGTGGTGCCAGGAATCAGCAATACCTGGTGTGTGGAGCCTGGCTGCGTTCATCCTCACTAGCCACTTGCTCCCTGGAGTTGGAGGACCAGAGCAAGGAGACTGCAGCCCCGGCCAGCTGAGCCACGACGCAAGGTCTGGGGACTGTCAGGTGCAGAAGCCACCACCTCCTCTGTCCCAGACTGTCTGAATTGCTTTTATTTTCTTATACTTTCAGTATACTCAATAGACCAAAGAGCAAATCTATTTTAACGTGGACACATCCCTGCTGCCAAGAGTTCCCCGGGTTTGATCGTGGGGCGGGGGAGGGCGCAGTGGCAGACATGCTGGTGGCCCAGGCAGCATGGAGAGGGCATCCGAGGCCAAGACCCCCGCCCCACAAACACTGCAGCGTGCCCTAGAAGGATGGCTTTGCCCAGAAGGACACCACCGTGGTGCACCTGCAGGAGCCAGCGGGAGCTTGGCCAGCAACGGCCCCCAGCGGACAGCAAGGGCCCCGGACACAGACCCTTTGCCCCTGTGCTTAGACCAACTTTATCGTACTAAAATTACTTTCTGTTTTAACCAGTTAGACATGCCTCTTCCACAGCTCCATTTTTGATAGTTGGATAATCCACCATTTGCCAAGAGCATGCTGGGTCTCCCGTGACTGCTATCTCATCTGATACACCATTTAGCTCCAGAAAGCAAATTAAAGAAAACTGAAGTAACCCTGTTTGAAAGAGATCATTAAATGTATTTTGCAAAAGCCTAAAGTTATATATTTAACAGTTTTTATATGTTGTATATTTGTAGAAAATCCTATTTAACATTTGACGGCAGGTCTGAGAGTTGTGGCCAGGCCCCCCTTGATCCTGGAGACTCTGGGGTGGCCACGGAGGACCTCAGAGCAGACATGGAGGGGCAGAGCGATGGGTGAGGTGCTGAGGACCCTGCCTATTCTAGAAAGTTCTGTCTCTCTTGGCTTTGGTTTGGTCTGATAGCTCACATCCCCCTGTGAGTCTGTGTGTTGGTAAACATTGCATATACAATATTTTGGTCATGGATTTTGGTCCCTCTCTCTCCCTTAACCCCTTTTTGCCATCCATAGATCTTGAATCCGTGTACGGCCAACCTGCCCTTCCCAGATGAACGCCTCCCCCCCCCCCCGCCTTGTTCTCAGAGGTCTTTGTTCTCCACTTTGGGAGGCTGAGACGGCAGGGCTGGAGGGGTTGGAAGAGCTGGGGAGCAGAGTCACTGTCCTTAATTGCCCTACGCTGTGGGGTCAGAGGCCATCAGAAAAGGGACAGACACAGTCCCCATTCATTTTCCTGAGTTCTGCTAAAAGTATACTACCTACACGTCCAATTAACATGACTATCATGCTAGTAATATACTACTAAAGAAAAAACATTTTAAAAAAATGTATTTAACTCCAGTATATAGATGCCGTTCCAGCAACCATAGGCTAAAGCTAGGAAAGAAAGTCCATTTCTGTGAGACCCATTCCAGTATTCATGTGTTTGCCTTCACTCATGCGGAGCGGTGAGTATCCTAAGCAGGGAGATGAGTTGGTGACCAAGCAATGTCACTGTCCCCACAATATCAGGCTCCAGTGGCCTGTGTTGCAGGGGTCAGCATGGTTGGAGGTCTCATTTCACCACTGAACCTCAACATCCGCACCACCTCCCCTTGGCTGTTTCTTTTGAAAGCTAGCATAGAGACATCCGAGAGCAGAGACCAGGAGATTTTTAAGATGTTACAGCATATTTCCCTCTTGTTTTACAGTATCCAATTTTGTGTTGATTCAGCTAAATTATGAAAATAAAGAAAAAAAAGTCCTTTGATAATCATGGCTTCTGTTCCCTGGCCGTGGTGACCTGGGAGAGGGGAATAGTTTGCATGGTTGGTGGGGACAGTAGATGGGCACCATGCACTGGGTCCTTCCTGGTCACAACACCTGAGGTTGACACCATCACCAGCTCCTCCTTGAAGCGCCATCTGGGAGCTGAGTGCCAAGGATTTCCTGGGCTTGCATCAATGGGCTCTGAAGCCATCCCTGGTATGTATCCAGGGTTTCTGTACTATATTACAGTCCTGCTCAGGTGTGCTCAACACCCCTGGGATGGGTCCCTGTTTATCCCCCAGAGGCAAGAGCAGGGCTCTCTGCTTATTAAAGACAAAGTCTTCTGCTTTACTTCACCCCGTGTGGGCCAGAGACAAACACGTGACCTAAGGGAAGATGGACTGTCATATGTATCTCCCACATCTATGTCCCCAGTTCTTGTGGGCTATAATGGCCAGGACACAGAAGCGGAGTCCTGCTCAAGGGTCCAGCCACCAAAGGACTTCCTCTCAGACCTCCAAAGAGCAGCCCTGGGAGATGAGGTTAAGAGTCACCATGCAGGGTTATTTGCTAGCTCTGCTTTCCTAATACTAACCACAGGTGGGTTTAGCTGTAGAGTAGGCCATGGTTGATAGTCTGTGTTTTGTTCCAAAGAGACCTCAATGAGCTTCCAAGCCGCAGAGGCAGGTGGATAAGACTGGTTTGTCTCTAAGGATCTGGAATTGTGCTGTGGCTGAAAAGGAAGCACAAGGCAGCTTGCATCAGCCTCAAGAACCATCCCTATCCCTTCTCAGGTGAGGTCTGGGTACCCATGCTGAGAAGTGTCAGCCTAGAGCCCCTACCTTCAGACTCCCTCACAAAAGTAATTCTGTGGTAAGCTGTCCTGGAGTATGGCAGTCAGATCATTGTGAGGATGGGACGTTGGGACCAAGACCAGGGTCCGCTCCTTCAATTCCCTAATCACATGTTGTATGGCATCATTTCTAGAGAGATATCTATTCTCCCCAGATAGGGAACTGGCAATAGACTAAAGTAATATCACCATAGTCCTACTTTATGTATCAATGGTTTTATCAGGGCTACAGAAGATGAGTGAGGAGTTACTGACTAATTCATAGTCAACACAAAGGCAATTGCTTCACCAAAAACCCACCCAGCATGGGTGACATCTCACAAAAGAGGAAGCTTGTGAACACAGGTGTCCCTTCAAGGTGGGGGATAGCAGAGATAAAACATCCCAAGGTGACAACCACTGTCACCCAGAAAGAGCCTTGTCCCTCTTTCCTTGCATCGTCTGGGTCTTCCCTGCCTCCTGCTAGACACCCTTACTTCCAAAGGAAAACCACATGGAGACACTGTCCCGAGCTATCCCTCAGCCTGAGAGATCAGACTTGATTCTCTTTAAAATATCCCTAGCATGGAGAGACCCAAGGTCTTGGGAACCTGAGACTCCACTCAGTGGGGAAAGATAGGCTTCTGAATTTGGCAGATTCATCCATAGGTCCTTCCCTCCTACTGTCTGAGCTGATGGTGGATATTCCCAAGCAGGGTCAGCCATGGGGGGAAGCAGCAACTGGTAAAAGGTAGGGAAGAGTAAACTGGGCTTAAACTGGAATGGTAACGCACCATCTTGCTGGGATGAAGGACCAGATTATCACCCTAACACATATCCAGCCATCCCCACTTCAAGGCTCTGACTCAGCTCCTGTTCCTGTTTACTCACCCAGATCAGCCTGCATAACAGTCAACTCCCCAACAACTGAAAGAGACACAGGGTCTGGTCCCTTATTACTTCTCGCCACGTTCCTGCCATTGAGACAGAACACTATTGAGACAGACTCAACCACCTAGTGAACCCTTCTCTACTTGCCAATGGTGCTAGTGCTTCCTCAAACTTAGGGCAACTATCGTGTTTTTGTGTCCTGAGGGTTCCTGTGCACTGGCTCCGTTCAGTAAGGGCTGGTCTCACTGTGTGGCCCCACACACCTTCCTCCAGAAGTTAACACCGCTAGGGACATGCTGCATCCTGAATATGTTTTATTTCTTTGTTTGTGCCTGCGGTCATAGAATTACTCTGAAATTATAACTACATTTGTTTTCTGCTTTTACGAATACCATTCGTTTATTCCTTCTACCAGTGCTTCAGGGAGGGAATTTGTCTCCGTCACTGGCTGTGGGTAGCCATTGGCCCCGTGATGCTGGGGCAGCCTTTGGTGGTTCAGCTGAAGTTCCTGCCTTTCTCCCTTAGCTTCTCCCTGAGAAGACTCTCTTCTGAAACAAAAGCAATCAGAAGATCCAATGTCTGTCTTGGACATAGCCCTGCTTCAGAAAGGGTGAAAGGGGAGGGGTGAGGGGCAGTAATTGTGAGGAACATGATCCTGAGCTTCAGATGTGAGTATTGAAGAAAAACACTTTTGGATTTCCATTAATCAAGACAAGGAAGGAAGTGTTTACTCAAGACCCTGGTGCCAGGAGCCAAGACACAGGCTGAGAATCTCAGGCAAACTCTGTTGCTACCGTCTCCGACCAGCAGAAAAGGAGCGATGACACAGCGTTCTTTTCAAAGAGATTTTTTCAGGAATTTACGGCATGCAAGTGAAAATCTCTCTGTCCCCTTTCTGTCTCTCTTTCTGTTTCTCTTTCTCTCCCCTCTGCCCCCAAGCGCAGTCCCTTTTATCCTCTCTCAACTCCACCTCCTCAGTCCATGTTGCGTGGCTGCAGTTCATAGGTCCGAGTCTTCTGGCCTGATCTCGCATCATGGGTGCGCCTGCGAAGCTCACACGGTGGGAGTGGCTAATCTTGGGGGGCAGCAGGAGAAAGTCAAGTGCTAATCACAAGACTAGGCTGGAGTCCCAAGCGCCATCTTTGAACTGCCGCCACACCTGCTCTCCACAAAACTCCCCTAATGGCATATGTTCTGGCCTTCTGGCCACTGAGCAGCTTGGTGGGGGGGGGGGATGGAGGCTGAGCAGAATGAAGACATGTAGGGCATGTGAACAGCATGCGAATAGCCTGTGAATTGCATAGTTCCTGTGAAAGGCAGGAGAAGGTTACAGCTACCCATGCCACAGGATGCCAAGCTTGGTGAGAGATGTGGGGTCCCCAGTGGCACAGGGCTCTGGATGCTGTCAGTGGCGATGGCTGTGTTGATTTGTCAGACTATAATAATCACACTGAGAACCCCTTTTTTGTAAATTAGATGTATGGACAGAACATCTAACAAGTCACAGGGAAGCTACTGTAAGCCGAGATAAAGAAGAAACCCAAAGCAGAGAGCAGGACACCCCCCACACACACACACCTACACAGGACAGGTGTCCCTGCTATTACTCCTAGCTAGTCATCACAGTCTCTCATTAAATTCCTTACTGCCATAACCCCAGTGACCCCATCCCCACCCCCACCCCGTGGTCTAGATCCCACTTACTCTGTACATTTAAATTCATGCTTGGCCATTTGATGGATGGTGTGGCCCACCTCACCCCCTCTTTCCTTTCCTCCACTGCAGCAGAGACCTGGGTTCCTCCTCATCTTTCTCCCTTAACGAGAGAGAAGGGTCCTACAAGGAGTTCGTCACCGTGCAGACAGATTAGCAGTCTGAAGCCATTGATCACATGTGTATGTATGTGCTGAAAAACAAAATTGCTGCAGAAAGAGATACAGATATGATGTTGATGTGTGAGATCCCCAGAAAGTTCTGTATGAAACATTGTGAGGAATCCTGTTCTGTGCCCTAAGACCTTGGTTCTAGGCTTCATGGGAGTGGGTTCGACCATCCACCGTGAGGCTCTGGGTGAAGAAGGGTTTCTTCTATGTGCAATGTGGGTTAGTTTATGTTCAGCCTGTATTTTCTGGAAGGTCCCATTGAGAGTATGTTATGAGGCATCTAAGCATTAGTTGTGGATCAGTGTAGCATCCTGAACACTAGTAGCATGCAACTAACCAGGTCCACCAGGAAAAAAAGGCATGTCCACAGACCCAAGTTCATGCACTCAGAAAGAGGCTCTGGCTTGTTGGATTGTTAAGACCAAATGCATCGGTCCACACCTCCCCGTGCAACCCACACTGCCTCCGAGTCTCGCCCCAAGACTTCTGGCTAGGTCGATAGCTGTGAACTTGTAAGAACATCTGGCTGTGAACATCTGCCCATTCATGATACCTTCTAACAGACAACCCTGAGGACTCAGCTGCACAATGCTACAAGAGAAGGAACAGGGGAGAAAACCTCGCATCCCCTGGACCCAGCCAGCCAAGGTCATGAGATACCAACCAATTCCATGTTCAGTCTGCTGACCCAGGGGATGGCTGTGTACACGGCACTGACATTCCATGCCCAGAGAGCAACAGCATACCTTGAAAGTTCTGATAGCAAGAAAAATCAACACTTCCCGACTTTAAATTCTGTATCTGATAAAGCTATATCTTTAAGTGGCTGTGAACTTGAGATATTTATAGATGAAGGTACTGTGCTACCCCCAGATGCTCACCTCAGGAAGCTGTAAAGAATGGGGACAGTAAAGACATCCCTTGACCCCATAATTCTGGGGCCTGTGGAATGAAGAAGTATCAGCTGACCACGAAGACACATGATTCTTCCTGCAAGCAATGATTAGAGTCCAAACAGTTATGCATGGAAGACACTTGAAAGGGGGAAGGAAGCAGAAATTGAGCAGAACAGCTCTGAAGGAAGGTTTTTGTGTCAGTGAGGACCACAGCTTCGCAGCTGAGGCAAGGCCTTAGAGCCCCACCTATAGTGGAAGCCACAGCCCTGTCAGCAGGTGTGGCAAACAGCTCTGAGCAACAGAGCATCTAGAAAAGCCAGGAAATGTGTAGGTTCGGGGCACAAACAGCCTGAGATCTGCCAGCTGAGAGACACTTTGCCTACGTCCCTTGCTGATTTCTGATGGGATGCATGCAGAGGAAGGCAGAAAGATCATTGGAATTGATTAGTTCTACCTGCAAGAGTTCAGTGTTCCTGGCCGAGTTTGCTCCCCCACCTGTGTAGTCCTCGTGTGGAAGGAGGAATCTTCCGTCCTGAAGAAGGAAGCAGCAGCTGCAAAGGCAACCTCAGAAGCAAGCATCTGGAGGGTGAGTGAGCCTCAGATTTAAGTATGAACACTGACAAAATACACTTAGAAAAGACAAAGGTATTTCAGAGCACCCATGGCATGTGACTTACAATGGTAAGCGTCCTCCCAGCATCTATTAGACATGCAAAGACACAGGCAATGAGAGAGCTGGGTAGATGGCACAAATGGCAATGCACCTGCCACACAAGCATGAGGACCCAAGTTTAGACACTGGTACTCATGTGAAAAAGCAGCACATGCCTGTAACCCGAGTAGTGAGCAGGGGGAGGCAGGAGAACACCCGAGACTTTCTGACCAACCACTGGAGCCAAATCAGTGAGGAAATCAGTCTCAAAAACTAAAGTGGAAAGCAACTGAGAAGATGCCCAAGCACCAGCCTCTGGCCTCTGTGTGTGCACACACCCATGTGCAATTACAGAAGCATATGGGCACCCATTAAGAACGAAAAGGAAACTGGCTGGCTAATAGGAAAGAAAGCAAGCATAGAAAGTAACCAGAGATAGCCTTGTGTTGGCTTTGGCAAAGGTTTCTGACTTGTGACTGTGCAGATTTTGGTATGTATAGATATTTAAGTAAATCTAAATGGCTAAAGGAGAAGGCAGTGTTGATGAGTGAATTGGTGGAATTTCACGGGGGGAGAATATATGTATGTGTTTATATATATTAAATATATATTCATATAAATATATATTTACTAAATACAGATTATATATTGGGAAAATATATATTATATATATATATATATATATATATATATATAGTGAATGAGATCATTGTTCTAGAGGTGAAAAATACAATATCAGAAAAGAAATGGAAATAATTACCAGCTGCCTCAACAGCAGATTGAAGGGAACAGAAACAGAAAGGGGACCAGTGAACCTAGGACAGATCAATAAAAATGGCTTCATCTGAGAAACTGATAGAAAAATGATTGAAGAAAACTTTGAAAGTTTCAAAGACCTTTGGGCCCACACCATGAAGTCCAACCTGTAATCAGAACTTCAGAAAATGTGGTGTGGGGGGAAAAGAAGATTTAAAGAAATCACGGCTCAAATCCTTCAGCCTTAGGCAAGAGAGTAATAAACAGATCTATCTATTCTGAGCCACTCCCAAAGAAGGGGGGAAAATCAGAAAACCAAGCCAGGTAAGAGAATCAGCTTCAAAGACGGTGATGAAGATAAATTCTTGAAAATAGCAAGGGAAAAAAAAATGACAGGTTTCATAGATGGGCAATGGTGAGATTAATGGTTCCACATCCAAAGTGCAGGAGGCCAGAGACAGTGAGACTTAGTGAGGCTGTTGACAGAGAAAAATACCTGCCAGCCAAAAAGTATATCCAGAAAAATTAATCTTCAAAAATAGAGATAAAACAAAGGCCTTTTCAGGCAAGCAAAGCTGATAAAATCGTGGCCAGAGGGTCCCTACTGTAAGAGTTGCTGAAATATTAAATATTAATGTATGTGTGTGTATAATCTCATAATTTATTTAGAATATTCACGACTATTTAAAATAAAAATCATATTATTCTTGTGTTTAAAGTGTTTTGAAATTATATACATATATGTATACATATAAACACACACATGTGCGTGCACACACATACACACATATATATGTGTATATTATATATACCATATATATAGGTGTTGAAAACATAAAAATATTGTATTAAATTTCTATGATTTTCAGAAAAATAACTTGATTTTAAACTTAAACTGGGATGCCATAATGTGACCAGTAGTACTAAAAAATAATTCTAGAAATTTCGTTTGACAACAGAATCGAAGTAACATGCTTAAAATCTTGTATGGCCACAGGAAAAGACAGAAAAGAATAGACAAGTGGAATGACATGGCACATGAAAGGAATAGATGTACATATTGTGTCCAAGTGAACAGTAAACTAGCATATCCTGTGTAAAGCATAGGAACCTGGAAAAGCACTGTGGAAACCTACATTCTTCACCTGAGAAAAAAAATTCTTATTAGAGGAAATATTAATACAGGATTGACATAGAAGATGAGGGATAGACACAGAAGGTATAGGTGGGAATTGGAGGGACTGCGGTGAGAGGAAAATAGCAAATGGGTTAGTCATGACTAAGGATACACAGCTGGATGAAAGTCTACTAATGTGTAAGCTAATTAAAAATGTTATATACACACATATATTGGGAAGAAAAGGGAGAATTTTGGAGAGCATGAGAGAACAATGCTGCTCCCAGAAAACATGACGTATTAAATGAAAATATTAGTGTCAGACAGAGGATAAATCTCTATGATTGATTCATTGATTTAAAAGACCCCAGAGGCCCCCAAAATAACACAGGCTATTTTCATCACTCATGGTTGCCCATCACAGCTAGATGGTAAGACCCCAGGGCATAGAAATTTTATCTCTATAGTCTGGGAAACTTTCTTTCCTACTAGCTAGCTTACATAGTGCCGGAGGGTGCTCTGCAGGCTGCTGGGGAGGAAAGACATCAACGTCTTACCCAGTACTAGACCTGGCATGTTAGCAAGATGTGTGTACTCATGCATTAGTGGCATGGTGGTTGTGGAGGCAACCAACAGCTTCCTGATTGAATATGAAGCCTGCTCCACGGGAAAGAGCTTGGTAATGTAAGCCTAGGCAAAAGTTTATGACTGTGGAGATCAGGAGCAAGCTGTTACTATTTCACTAAATGGTCATACTGTCAAAGCCCACCCTTGACACTTATGTTTGTACCCACAAATTTGTGTTGCTTTGGTCAGAGGAGATCCTTTTATGGTGGGTAGTAACTAAAGTGGAGACTTATAAGTGGCCACAGTGCTGAGGACAGATGACTCTTAAGTACCCAGCTGTGTACGTATGGATCAGCTGTCTCCCTCCTTATCATCCAAGGCACAGGGAGCCTTGTGGAAAAAAGGGGGCAGAACGAATCTAAGCATGTAAAGAAGGTAAAAAGGAGCAGAAAATGTTGCCTTTGGGATATGACATGGATGTTGACTCATGAACTCACAGTAGCTGTAGTTACCTGTGAAAGTCCTGCACGGGATCAAGCCAGGAGTGGTGTGGACAGGGGAGAGGCTCAGTAGAGGAATCATGTCATTGTCTGCTAGTTGATGAGGGAAGGGGAGTCATTCTGCTTTGGGGAAATGATCCCTGGTAAACTGTTCATGCCCTAGTGATGCCACACACCCATATACACATCTCATACTAATGACATGTAATGTATAACTAAGGATATTATTATAATAAAAAAATTTAAAGGGACATGAAGCTGGGACATGACGCTAGGGGAGAGAGAAGATGGCAGACACTGCGGGAAATTGGGGGGATGGTGGTGGATAGACATGATGAACACATGTTAATTACATAAATGTATGAAGCTTTCAAAGTACAAAAAAATCTTATAAAAATAAAATGTTTTAAAATGAAAGGTAGCAAGGTACATACAACTTTTAAAAGAGAATAAAAAAGAAGTTCGTGTTTTATGTAGCAATGACAAAAGCAACCTATAAAACTCTATGCATGAAAATGAAAAAGGGGAAGAAAAGAGGTTTCACAGAATTGAAAATGGAAAGTGACTAGGGATGACTATTTTTGTGTCAGAAGAGCAGCCTTCAAAACAAAAACTATAAAACGGACACAGGTCGCCACCCAAGGATGAAGGAATCCACTGGGTGAGAATATCTAGCAGCTGTGAAGGCACCCAAGGCAGGAGCATCAATCCTGTCAGAGCTAGAAGGGCCAGACAGCTCTAATATGGCAACAGTGGCATCTCCTGCATCCCACTCCATTGGACGGATAGATTCTGACACGAAAATTTAACCAAAAACCATCAAAGCTAAATTGTCTGTATACCAGTGGACCTAGAGTGCATTATGAGACATTGCAGCCAATGACTGCATTGTGCGTTCCTTTCAGGAGCATGTGGAACAGTACCTCTGTGATAAACCAGATACCAAGTCGTGGAACAAGTCTCAGACATTCAAAAAAAAAATAAAAATCATCATCATATATCACTTCTGACTCCAATGGAATAAAGACAAAAATCAACAACAAGAGACAGTTTGAGAATTACACAGGAGTTAGGCATACAGAAGTCATTGAATGAACTCTGGGTCATGGACTGAAGCCAAGGGAAATTAAACAACTCTCAAACCGTGTGAAAATGGAGAGAGCCTTCCAAAATGGAAGGGACACAATCAAATCAGAACTCTGAAGAGGTGGATAGTAATGAACACCTGCCTCCAAACACAGGAAGATTTCAAATAACCTCATCATTCATGGCAAGTACCAAGACATGTTAGAATAAACAGAACTCTAAATTAGTCAGGGGAACAATTATGAAGATCAGAGCAGAAATAGATGGAAAGCAAAATTACCCCCCCCCCAAATAAGTGGAGGGATTCATTTTTTGGAAATGTAACATTTTGAGCTTAGCTGATAAGACAGGAGGAGGAGGAAGAGGAGGATGAGGAGGAGGAGGAGGAGGAGAGATGAAAACAAAACAGGAGATTGCTAACTGATGCCCCAGGAAAACCTTCCTTGGGATAGGCAGTGTTCTGTACAGGTTCATGTTGAAGTCTTGCTTCCCTGGCTAAAGACCCTGTTGAGAGGTAAGTGAAACAATGTAACTATTTTTCTGGCTACTTTGTTGGATACTTTTTCTCACCACCCCTTTCCCCCCCGCATCCTTTTCAACGCCCCAACACTAGGTAGGAGAGGAAGGTTAGAATGGAAAGGGAAGATGTGTGACGACTTCCTGCTGATCAGGGGCTCCAGTCTCTTGGGGCGAGTCCAATCTTTGTTGTCAGGATATCTCCAACCAGCAACCAGCAACCAGCAACCAGCAACCAGCAACTAGCAACCAGCAACCAGCAACCAGCAAACTACCAACAGCAAACCAACAAACTGCAACCCAGAACAGCTGCAGCAAGGGCAGCAGCAAGGGTAGCACCGGGCTGCACAGAAACAGCAGCATCCGCCATCACCTCTCTCAGGGCTCTGGCATCTTCATACCCTCCCAAGATTCCCTAGAACTTCCAATGTAAACTATCTTCAGCTGGCAAAATCACAGTCCTGTCAGAGCACGAGGCAAATCATAGTTAGCTGCTGCGGGCAATCTGAAGTAATCCTATATCCCACATCTGGGATTAAAGCAAAACATAGTTACATAACATAGCTATATTTTTTAAAGCAGCCAAAATTCTCACTACAAATCAGAGCATTAACTTCAGCAGTGAGTTATTTCACCTGCAGCTTCATGGCAGATGGGGTAGTAAGAAGTGGGGCCCTGTGGGAGAAAAGAGACCACTGTGGGTGCATCTCTGAAGGCTTTTTTCTGGACCCCAGCCCCTTGCTCTCTCCCTCCTTCTGCTATCTGCTCCCCCCATGAGATGAGCAGACCCTTGCTGTACATGTTCCCACCACCATGACTTTCTGCTTCACTTCAGGCCCACAGACACAGGCACCATGAAATAAAACCCCTGATACCTTGAGCCAAAATAAACCTCCCACATTTGCCTCACAAGCATTTTGATACAGTGACAAAGGGAGACTAAAACAGATACAAAGTATCATCAGGTATTATGAGCCTACATACCAATAGATCAAAAAACACATAAGAATAGAATTCTGTACACATAAAACCTAGAATATCTGAGCCATGGTGATGCAAAAAAGGGGAATAGAGCAGTAATAACTAATAAAGTCAAAACAAAACAATAATAAATTCTCTCTCTCTATAATAAATAAATAAATAAATGCCAGGAAATGTCATTTCCGAATTCCCTTAACTTTTTTTTTCTTTTTTTAATTGGCGGTTGCTCATTTGCTGGGCGGATTGATTGGTGGATCTGTTGGTTGTTTGAGATAAAGTTCTCTGTCGTTCATATTCAGGATGAGTCATGTGCCCCAGACAGGTCTTAACTTACAGTAATTCTCCTTGCTCTGCCTCCCAGAATTCACTAAACTACCATACATGTACACCAATACGTTTAAAGTTATTTTTTTCTGAAAGAAAAAGTAGAAGTAACAAAATTGTTGAAATCCACTCTATGTCAGCATTGCCTTGATAGCAAAAGCAGAATCACCTGACGAAAGCATCCCTATATACAGCATCACCAATGCTCATACATGTAAATACTAGCAGACCAAGTGCAACAAAACACCAGAAAGATCATCTACCATGATCCCACTAGATTTACCCCAGAGATGCAAGGGTGGTTTAAAATGTGCAAACCAATGAATGTGAGTCATCAGACCACAGAATGGATGGTCCAAATCACATCATGATCTCAATACATATCAAAAGAGCATTTGATAAAAATCAATGTCCCTTCATAATTTAAAAGCAACTGAGTGGATTAGGTGTAGAAGGGTTGTGTCTTAATGATGAAGGAAAGATATGTCAAACAAATGGTTATAACATTATACTGAGAACTGAAAACATCCATCCAAAGCTGGACCCAATATGAGGCTGTCTATAACCAGTGCACTTATCCACCAGAGTACTGAATCTAACCCACAACAACTGTGTAAGTAGAATAAACCAAAGGCATGCAATAGAAAGAAGTCAAATTATCCCCTGCTTGCAGATGCTAGGATCCCATATATAGGAGAAACTAAAGACTCCATTTAAATAGGTTAAAGATTGCATCTTGGCTATTAGGGCTAGGTTCGAGTATCAAAGACCGAGAGAATGGGCAAATGAGTTCAGGAAAGCTAGGAGTTGCAAATTCAACATGCAAATATCAATGATGTGTGTCATGAACTTACTGAAAAAAAAGAAGAAGAAACAAATTCCCAATAGTTTAACAGAAGAAAAATACCGAGAAATAAATTTAATTAAAGGAATGGATGCTCTCTTCAATGCTAATTACTGAACATCAATTAAGGAAACCAAAGAAGACCCATCAAAGGGAAGATGTGCCCTGTCCGTGGATGGGAAAAAATTTCATGTTAAAGTGCTCCGACTACTCAAAATGACTTAGAGAGTCTTTAAAACTACCATTGAAAGAGCAATAACACTCTTCATGGAACTGTAAAAAGCAATCTTAAAATTCATATGGCAGTACAAAAGATTCTGAATAGCTAAGGCAATCTTGAACAAAATAATAGAGTACCAGCAAATGGCCCCTCAACCATGAGTATATGGGCAGCACAAATGTGGGTTGGAGTTATTTGAAGAAAAGGACTTGGAATTGGGAGTCTGGTGAGGGAGGGTTTGGATCTAGGAAGACCTGGATGAAGAGAGAGGGTAAATACAGTCAAAATACATGGTGGGCATGTATGGAATTTTCAAAGAATAAAGAAAAGTATTATACTGAAAAACCATAAAGCTGTAGACATCAAGACACACTGTAGAACACATCACCAAGCAGCAGCATACAGGCACAAAAAAAAAAGGCATGCATATCAGAGGACTGAATAGAGGACCAAGAATTAAACCCTTGTACCTACAGCCTACTGGTCCATTACCAGTGTACCAAAGCACAAATTGGAGAAAGTACTTCCTCTTTAATTTTTATGTTTCATTTTATGTGCATGGGTTTTTGCCTGCAGGTATGCCTGTATAGGACATATATGTAGTACTCAGAGAGGTCAGAAGAGAGCATTGGATCTTTGGCACTAGAAGTTACAGGTTAAAGTTTGGGAAAAAAAAGGTATGAAAATATTTCATCCAATAACTGGTTAATATGCAAAATCTGTAAGGAATGTTTAAAGAGCTTCTGAATGGACATAGGAAAAAAAACTCAGGATTATCGGCCATGGAAAAATAAAAATTACAGAGCCCGTGGGTTAATGGCAGGTATCCAAAAGACCCCGGGGAGAAAAGGAAATGGTTGTCAAGTGTATGGAGAAAGAGGAATCTGAATGTGCTGTTGGCAAATACAAGCAAGTACAGGGAATATGAGAGGCTAGGGAGGGCCAGAGAGGGGACACTAGGAGTTTGGGTTATGGGGACTGTGATGCTGAACCTTGGTTGTGAACTTGACACCGCTGAAAAGAGGGAACTTCAAATAAGGAATTGCCTCCCTCAGACTGGCCTGTCGATATGTCTATGGAGAATTTTCTTGATTTCTTTTTGATGTGGGAGGTCCCAGTCCACTGTGGGCAGTGTCATTCCTAGGCAGGTGAACCTGGGCTGTATTAAAAAGCAAAGTGAGCAAGCCATGGAGAACAAGCCAATCAGCTGCATTCCTTCATGACTTCTTCAGTTTCTGACCTGGTTTTGGTTTCTGTCCTGGCTTCCCTCAAGGATAGATTACAATCTGCAATACATTTTTTTTCATTCCAAAACTACTGTATCAATGTGTTTATCACAGCATCAGAAGGCTAAACAGGAAAGAAACCAAACAACAAAAATTATATTGCAGCTTCTGAAAGCACAGGGGCTGAGTACAGTTCCCAGGAACCTATTCTGTGTCTTCTCAGGAGCTCAAAGCCCCTAACAAAGAGAAGACAAGATGCCCGCTTGGAGGTAAGAGAACACTAGATGCTCTGATTTGATCTTCTCAGGCAGCATACATGTGTTCTGGTATACATACTTCGTAGCATGTAGGACTGTGACATGTTATTACAATAAAACTCAAAGAAACAGGATCTGAAAAAGCATTACCCAGCATGCCCTATGCCATGTGTCTAGTACAGTGCTCATGGTAAAACACAGGTAGATGATCTGCACAGAAGAAAGTCACAGACCGTGTATAAATGACCGTACAACATGGATACATACAGAAGAGTGATGAAGCCAACCCCTACTTTTTAAAGTGGCTCTTTTGGGGCATAACGAATAGATAGTTAACAGCACATATTTAATACACAATATTGTAAACAAACATATATTCATATCTTAGGACCTTCCTTTCCCCAGTCTACCATACCTGTCTCAATGGCATCATGCAAAACTGGGCAGGTTAAGCGGCAGTTCCCCCATGTTCTGTGAGGCAGAAGGTCCAAAAGAAGGTGATGGAGTCTTTTCTATTGAGTATGCTTTCCTGTGTACAAGACATAACCCCCACATACCCATCCCCACACAAAATAAAATCCATAAGTAAATGTGATAAATAGGTAATAAATTTAGGCAGATGTATATGTTGTAATGACAGGGGTAGCGCTTTGTACATGATACTTGGAGGAAAGACTTGAGGGCTGTTTAAAAGTGTTCTCCTTATGAAACCTCTGCCCACTTTCTCTATAAAATGCCCCAAGATGTTAAAATGTGACATTGACCATGTCTGTGTACCTTCTAGAGTTTTCCTTTATGCTTATAAATAGCTACACATTTAGGTTGCTCTTTAAAATTGTTGAGTTATAAATCACCAAGTAGACATGAAAACTTCCTTATTTGGGGGGATGTATCTTACTGTAGTTTCTCAGTGTCTGTACCATACACCCCAACTTCACTTTATTGCTGGTAGACAGATTTATTTTATTAATACTCTTCTTCTAGAAAGCTTAACCCTTTTTAGAGATTTAATTTTATACTTTCTTATATATGTGTATGTTACTTATATATGTGTGTGCGCACATGTATGCAGGTGCCTGATAAGCCCAGAAAATTGCACCAGATCCCCTAGACCTGGAGTTAATGGTATTCATGAGTGACCTGAGATGGGTGTGAGGATTTGAACTCAGGTCCTCTACAAGATCTGTGAGCTCAGTCTGTCTCCCAGCTCCGTGCCTGTTTTTAGATCTGCCATTGGAATCTTTGGCTGGTGTGGCTTCTTTTACCTCTGTACGTTCCTCTGCATTGCTCTGCTCTTCTGCTTTTAAAACTATTGGAAGCATACATTTTTATCCCCTGGCTTGGACCCTGCGTGCCTGCACCGTACTTTAGCCGATGTTCTCCGAGTCAGGGAACAAGCGTATGCATGTGCTCCAGAAGCTGTGCCTCCTGTGAAATCTCAAAAGCCCCTCCCCTTTCACCAGGGAATGTAATTCTATCCTCTTTATTTTTCAAGTGACTGAGACACTCTTGTCTCTTTCTTTGTTTCTTTTTTTTTTTTTTTTTTTTTGATTACTTATTTTTATCGGATATTCTCTGTATTTACATTTCAAATGTAAATCTTTGCTTTATCTTGTTAGACACATTCATTTCAAAGGAGAACAGGCTTCTTCTATTTACCCAACCAGTTAGTTATCTGTTCTGCCAGTCGTAACCAGGTCCTGGGGACTCAGAGTTCCCATCCGGCGGGATCTCACCATGGCCCAAAGGCCACCCCTGATCTCCTCTTTGCTTCTCTCCTGAAGGTCTCCTGGCAACAAACGCTCTGTTTTCTTTCTTCAGAAAATGAGGATGTCTTGCCTTGATCCTGAAGGATTGTTAGACTTAGATGGTTTTATTGTTTGTTTCATTTCTCATTCCTTTCTGTCTCTAAGCACTCTAAGGATGGGGCATATTTCCAGACTCTGCTCCTCTTGAGAGGAAAGTGTGTCTGCTGATTTGCTCTCTCCTGCTCTGACATGCCATTTGTCTCTAGTTAACCTCAATAGCTTCTCTCCATCTTTGCTCACCCACAATTTCATTTGGGGATGACTATGTGTACATATTTTTTAAAATATTTCTGGAATTCTTACATCTATAAATTCATGTATTTCACCAAATTTATAAATGTGGTTCTTGAATATTAAACTCCCATCCCGTCCAGGTTGCTCTTTTAACTTAAAATGATATATTTTATCTCTTTTCTTAATTTCTATTTGTCTTGAGGATTTCTTCCTTTCACCCAGTCGCTTATGTTTCTTTTATTGAAGTTTTCTGCCCTAAATTTTATGCTTTTAGAAAAAAATGTTTTAAATTATGTGTATGTGGTGTGTGTGTGTGTGTGTGTGTGTGTGTGTGTGTGCGCACACGCTTGCGCACATGTGTTGTATACACATACATGCTGTGCGTGCTTGTAGAGTCTAGAAGAAGGTGAAACCACAGGCTGTAGTGAACAACCTAATGTTCATTCTGGGAACTGAGCTTAAACCTTCTGCAAGAGAACATAGCTCTTAACCGCTAGGCCATCTCTCTAGCCCGGTATAGGTTCATATATATTATTGATTTGATCACATTTTCTGTATTTTGTTCTTATTTAAGCTGTCTGTTTGTCCTTCAGGGACATCTATGATTCCCCCATCAATAGTCTTACACCTTAGGGTTTTGTTTCTTTTGTTTTAGATGCAGAGAGTCTGTGGAATATTTCGTTAATTTGAATAATTTCAGTTCAGTAAAGTAATTATCCCATTATACTTTACCTAATTTTCTTGTCTTACTTCCTTAACCAGCTGCAAATTTTAAGCAGAAAGTTTCTGGAAGAGGCATGTTTGCTAGGAACAGTCTCTCCTGTGAATGCCTCAATCATATCTTCTGAATAAAGGTGGGGTTAGAGTCTTAAATGCACCACCATGCATCTATCCTAATAACCATGTAGGTTTTATGTGATGAGCCATAACACGAGGGGTTAACACAGCCTTTTACCCCTCAGAAAATCCAATTTGCTCATGAGTCATTTTTCAATGGGTTACTGCACTTGAATTGTTAATATTTTGAATGGTATTTAAAAGTCTATGCCCATTAATTATATTGACCCATGGTTTCCATTCTTATGATGCCCTTGCCTGGCTGGGGATCAAGATTAGATTCATTCCATAAAGTAAGTTTGGTCATTCTTTTATTGTCTGGAAAATTCTTTATGAATTGGAATGATCTATTCTTTGACTACTTGATAGATGTCGTCCATAAAACCACTGGTGCCTTTTTAAGAATAAAAATAAACACACGGCATAAATGATCTTTATAAACAAAATTGTTCCATTCATTTAAGGGCTATAGGTCTACCTAGGCTTGCTATTTCTTTTGAGGTCATGTTTTTCTTTGAAGTTACAATTTTCTAGAAGTCAGTTTAAGTCTTCATATTTATAGGGGGTGGGGGGGAAATCTGTTTGTAGAATTACCTTAATACAGTGTGCTTTTGTGAATTGTATCATGTGTTCAAAGTTGTGTGTGGACAGTTTAAGGAAGCATGAAACATGGCATACTTGCACTGCCCAGCCCCATGTACACAGCTTGAGCATGACAGCCCATGCTATAGACACAGCACAGCTCACTCTGCACCAGTGGGTCTCCATCTTTTCTGGATTTTGCAATGATGTCATGCTCACAGACTATATTCTGTACCATGCCATCATTTTGTTTGCTTCACACTGTGCTGAGACCTGATGGACTCTTACAGATGACCTTCTTAGCTCTCCCCTGGACACTTAGACACAACCACCTGCAATTTTAACATAGAGCATCAGCATCATGTGGTATATGGTCTGGATTCCTATATATTCGGTTTATAATGTTTCCAAATCCTTATATATGTTTAAATTGCTTGCCCTTTTTTAGATGTGCCAGACAAATACAACCTTTCCTCCAGTAGGTTTGTGTTTTTCACTTCCTCTTTTCTAGAGCTTTCATTTTGTTTTTAATTTAATGCCACAAAGATGGCTCATTTCTCTCACACATTTCCAGGATTCTATCCTTCCCTTTTATTTCAAAGTTTGGTGTCTTAGGTAATAAGCATGCCTTCGGTAAAACACTCTGGCTTTGCTAGAATTGGTTGTGTTGAGTGTTTTCTGTGCACGTGCAACTTCATGGTAGGTGATTCTGTTCCCTGTGTCTGAATGCTCTATTTTTCCTTCATTTCTTGGTTCCTCTGAAAAGCAAATCCCTCTGTGTTTCATTTAGGAAGAATTGGAAGCAAGCCTAGAAGTTTTTACAGAAAGCGGTCACTGGAAACTGGAAGGTAAATGTGGTGGATTGAAAGTCTCAGTGACTTCAGCCAAGAAACCCTCAAAGAGGGGTTTGATGTGGGGAGGGGTTTGTGCCCATTCCATGCCTTCTCTCTCATAACACTTACTGTCTCTATTAGGTCAAATTACCTTCAGAAATGTGGGCTAAGAGAAAATGTAAGGCATATAAGACTTCCATCATTACTGTTATAGTTATTTTAATTTATTTTCCCGGTCATGTTAACACTAAATAACAGAGTCCTGATTTTGTTGTTGGATTTATGAGCCTTAAGTGATATCTACTGACCTCAGCTGACAATGGCATTGAGTCTTTGTCACTGTCATCCACCCTCACTTGCCTTTCTAGCTACCCACTGTGTAGTCACATTGCTGTTTTCACTGCACTATCACTCAGCATATTGACTGCCCACCCCAGTCAATAGTTCTATGCTTTGAACCTTAATGCTAATTGATAAGAATTCATAACAAACTCACTATATATTTGTTTGCTACAGATTTTTTATTGAGCTCATATCTAGATAACTTCTTTCATTTTTGTCTTTAAAAGTTTATGGAATCTCTTGTCTTTGATGGACACACTATCTCTTCCCTTTGTAATTGGGTGATAGCTTAGCTGGATATAAAATTATTGAGCATCATTTTTATTTCACTAAAGACTTTATGAATGTTGTTTCACACTCTTTTGAAACTGAAAGAACCTAAAGAAAATCCCAAAGACAGCTAAACATTGTCCTCTATATTGACTACATGTTTGGGGCAGTGAATTCCTGCAAGAGTATTTATCTTCCACTTCTAATAATTTCGCTCTCTTTTATGGCTAACAATTAATTGTATATAATTGTTACTATAAATGTAATTACAAACATATATGGGAATGTGTACACCTATATCCCTGTATACAAATAAAAAATAATATAAAATCATATGAAGACAACTTTTTTCTTTTAGAATTATCATATAATTCTTACCTGCTGCGGTTTTCTCATGTTCTTTATTCAATCATTTCCTTACTGTGCCATCCACCCACAGAATGAATCTAAGATAGCGTCCTCTGCCATGGCTGTTGTGCCTTTCCCCTCCTGTCATAGCTAATTTCTGTCTCCTTTGTTACTGCTTTTAGGGCCTCTGGTGTTTTGTTTTTTTAAGGCCTCAATTTCCTAACTCATTATAACTTAAAAAATAAAGCTAGTCTTTTTACTTGCATGTGATGAGCTGTCTCCTCCTAATGTTTTTCAATCTGATCTCAGGTTAAACATCTCTGTGGTAGATGGTTAATTTCCTCTTCTACATTATTTCTGTTTTTTTCCTTGTTATCTCTATTTTTGTTTGGATGAGAAGAAATATTTTCAGTCCAGATGTTCATGGAGACAGGGTGGGAAAAGAACCTAAAGTTAATGCTTAGCTACTGGCTCACCTACTCTCTCTGACTCACAGTTCTGTCTGACTCAGACCCTGTGTGAGAATGTGTGTGTGTGTGTGTGTGTGTGTGTGTGTGTGTGTGTGTGTGTGTGTGTGTGTTTTCTATGTATGTTTGTGTTTCTGTACCTGTGTGTCTGGCTCTCTCTGCAACACATATCTATGTGTGCACCTATGTATCTGGTTTTCTTTGCATACATGTTTTCATATATACACATCTCTGTGTGTCTGGGCAGGTGCACATATGGTATATGGTCTGAATTCTACCTGAACTGGCCTTCATACTTGCAACCAACAAACACTTCCATAGCCTTTCCAGGTCCCTAACTGAAGACCAGCTGACCTTCATTGAAATGTCAGACTTTCTTTCCTCATGCATCCCTCTTTCAGTGTGTATAGTCTTATGGAATCTATGAAAACATATTCTTCCACACTATTCACGGGAACAACATCAGGAGGCTATAACTCTTGGGAGGAACACAAAAATCTTCACCACCTTCCTTGGGTTGCAGAGAGGGTCTGGGGTGCCCTGTCTTGTTGATTGTGCCCTCTTTGTGTCTAGGTTTTATAAACCCATTGAAGACTGAATGTCATTTGTGTCCAATATTTGTGACAGACTCTGGTTTCTACTTCCTCACTTCCCTTTTCCTTTACATGGTCACTCAGGAAAGTGAAGGGATTGAAATCAAGCAGTAAATCATATTTGGGGTGTGGTCCTTGCTTCTAATGCCTCATGAACTCCGGGGTGAGAATGCAAGGTTCTCTTTCTGCAGCTGCTCTTGGTGTGGAAGATAAACCACTGAGTAAACACACCCAGAGTCCTTCCTCCTGGAATTTACGATTGTTCCATATGTTAGAGGGAGAAGATGCTATAAGGAAAGGAGAATAATTAAAGTTATTGCCACTGGGGTGTGGGCAAGTATGGGTGCTGATGAATGGGTACTGGGATGCTGGGTGCTGAGCTGGGATGTGGGAGATATGAGGTACTAATGTGAGTGCTTGGTGGCTGCTGAGCTGTGAGTGGGCAGTGATTGGTGCATGGAGTGGTTTGTTGCTGATAAATGGTGGTGCTTTGACTATGGATGGTAGTGTGTCGATTATGTATGTTGGAGTTGCTGGGGTTTCACTCCCCAGGAGGCTAATGCAGGCATTAGTGGCAATGGTCCCTAAATTTGCTCTGGTTTTCCTGGTGCTCTGGGAACTACATACCACAAGCATACTCCCAGCACATGTCCTTTGGGGACATATCTTTGTGAGAATTACTTTTGTCGTGAGTCATAAGGGTGTGGTGCCCTCAAAAGGAATGATAGGCTTCTTCATCCCCCACAACACACATACCTTATGGCTCTAGTTGTGACGTTTGATACAGCCAAGGACTCCAGTGGAGCTGGGTTTTTTTTTTTTTTTTTTTCATTTTTCCTTCTCATTTTTCACAGTAAAACTGATGTGGACAACCCTGATTTTCAATTTCTCAAACTGTGACCTAGGCATACATTCTTTGTTTTCTGTGTCTCTGACATGTTGCTATGTAGCTGTTTTCTCCTTGACTGGCCTCCTTAAAGTTCCTGAAACCAACCAGATTCACAAAGTTGCTCCCTGCCAGAATAAGCAAGAAAACCTGAGAGTCTCCTGCTCAAAAGAGCAAAGCCAAACTTCAAAGAAGACTCTGAAAGCAGGACCGATAACAGGAAGAAGCAGAAACCTCCTGAGCTACCTGGAAGACATTTAGACCAACTGAGTCACTTGGAAAGGACACTCTTCAACCTGTGCAGACTGTAAAGTGTGCTCTGGATCCCCCAACTTTGTGACCTGTCATTCATCTGGGACAATCTTTGGTGATGTAGCTGCCTTTGAGTTGTTTCTAGCCCTGTAACTAACCCCTAACCCATATTTCTGTAAACAACCCCAATAAAAGTCCTGGTTCACCAAGTTGGCACTTTGGTTTGTTTTGGGCTCCCTATCTGGGGTGAGTAGACATGTGTGTTGCAGCTCACCAGATGCAACATGCCACTGTAGCAACATGAAACTGGCACTCCACAGCAGAGGGAGAAGGGAAGTAGGCTGTGAGCAATTGGCTTGTGTGTGGAGGGGTGTGGTGGGGGGGTCTCTTGACTTAGCAGAGCAGGGGCACTAGGATTGATAGGGAGGCTAGGGGTATGGTTTGGGAGCTCTAGGTGAGGTGTTATCGTGATGAAATATGAAACCCTGGAGGACAGAGGGTCACTGAGAACTCTGGCTGTCATTGGAAGGGAGGGGAACCACTAAGGGACTTGTCAGAACAGTGGTATGTTCTTAGTCACAGCTCCCTTTGGTTAAGGGAGGGGGCGTCCTTCACTGCAGAAAAACGAAGGCAAGTTAGAGATAACCTGAATGGGATCAGGGCAGAGTCAGGGGCTGTCCATGCTGATGCACTTGTCAAATGTCCTGGAAGACTGTCCCCTAGTAGAGTATCTTACTCTTGTGATCAGTGCCCAATGTCCTGGTGAAAGGAGCCCAGGAGAAGTGATGGAAAGGGTGCTGCTCCCTGCAGTTGGGAAGAAGGGGATGTTGGAGAGATTAACCCACCCATTTCCATGCTAAGATGCCCACTTACCCGTAGATGGTAGCTGATGTCAAACCATAAAATGGACCATTTGCCTTTATTTTCCTGTAACCTTGGACACTGCAGAACTCTGAGCAACTTGCTTGAAATTTAACTGAACATCAGCAAAGTGCCCGGCTCGACAGGTTTCACTGACCCGAGAGGCTGGTTTGGTCTTGGCTCTTCCCACCCCTGAGCTGGGGCTGTGGATCCTGCCAGGGTGAAGCCTGGAGGGACTGGTACAGTCCCTGTCTGCAAGCTTCCTCTCTTGCTCCTAAGAAACCAGAGGAAATCTTTGTCCAGCAAGGCAATAGTGAGATGAAGTTAAACTTTATGTGTTTGTGTGTGTTTATGTATGTACACATATTTGTGTGTGCCTGTGCATACTTCTGCACCTGTGTGTGAAGACCAAAGATTGGCAGTAGGTGTCCTTTTCATTCACTCCCTACCTTATATTCTTGAGATGACATCTCTCTCTGTTCTAATTAAGATTACTATTGCTGTGATTATACACCATATTAGAAGCAACTTATGGAGGGTAAAAAAAAAAAAAAAAAACGTTATTTGGCTTTCACTTATATATCACTGTTCATCACTGAAGGAAGTCAGGACAGGAATTTAAGCAGGGCAGGAAACCGGAGGCAGGAACTGATGCAGAGACCATGGAGGTGTGCTCCTTGATGATTTGCTCAGTCTGCTTTTTTATAGAACCCAGGACCACCAGTCAACGGGTGGGCAATACCCATCATGGTCCAAGGTCTTTCATATCAGTCAATAAATAAGAAAATGTTCTACAGACTTGCCTACAACCGATCTCATGGAGGGATTTTCTCAATTGAGGCTTCCTTTTCTCAGACGACTATAGGTTTTGTCAAGTTGGCATAAAATATGCTAGCATTCTCACGGAACCTGAAATTCACCAATTTCCTGGACTGGCAGGCAGTGAGCCCCTAAAATCTTGTGTCTTCAGCTCCCCAGTACTGGGTTACATGTGCACAGCACTGTACTTGGTCTCCAGGTGTGTAAGGGAGATAGAACTCAGGACCTCAAGATTATGCAGTAAACCCCTTATCAGCTGATCCCTCTTCCCAGCCCTGAAAGTGTATTTAAATTCAACCCTTGAAAGCAACCTGTTTTCAAGGCCAGAGACGCCAAGTCAGAGGGGGATGTCTGCAGGAGTGGGAACCCACAATAAGCAGTCGGCCATGGAGATGGGTCTTCTTGCCCACTGAGTGTTTCTTATACAGAGGCAGCTCAAACCTCTATCCTAGGGAATAAGAGTTCACCGAAATCTTTCACAAGATTATCGGTGACCAGTGTGCTGCAGAGATCAGCTGAGACTTAAAAAGGAAAACGAAAAACAGAAGGAAATATGAATGCCAGACACTGAGCACATGCCTCTGGTTTAGATACTTGGAAGCTGGGGCAGGAGCATTGCTTCGACCCAGCAGGTTCCAGACAACATGGACTATACTACAGAGAGAACCCTGGTCTTAGGAAAAGAAGAGGAAAGCGATAATTTTTAAAACATATTTTTATTTGTATGATGTTTTGCCTTCATGTATGTCTGTGTAATACAAGTGGTACTCATGGAGACCAGAAGAGAGCATTGGATCCGCTCGAACTGAAGTTACTGAATGTTCTGAACCATCATGTGGGTGCCACGAACCCAGTCTGGGTCCTCTGCAACAGCAGCCACTGCTTTCAGCTTCTGAGCCACTTCTCCAGCATCTCAGTCATCTATCCCTTTCCTGGGGGTGAGGAAGGACTGAGAGGCACCCCTCCCCCTCCCTCTTATCACTTTAGGTTAAAACAAGGCAATCATGGCTATTCCCTTAGCCATGAAGAAGGTCTCCAAACAGTGCCAGACTCAGGTTCAGTTTATTCCTGAGCACGCCATAAATCGGGTACAGGAAATATCAACAGTCGCCAATAACGAGGTAGAATAATTCTGATAATATCTTGTAATGAAAGAGAATTAAAGGCGTGAATTATTTATTTCTGCAAGCTCCCTATTCGTCTTGCCGGTTGAAGTTGGCTGCAGCTCATTGAAAACTGGGGAGGGAAGCCGTGGTCAGAAGCCTGCATCTGGGCCTCTATATGAAGATTTATACAGACTAAATGCCCTGCGCAGATGGTTAGAAGACAGTCTGGGGAGTGGAGGCCGTGACTGAGTCCTTCGGGGAAGAACAAGTTGTGTTTTTGCGTCTCATGGGAAAGAGCCTGCATATTCCCCGCTGTAACCTGAGAGCCTAGACTATTCTTGCACATCATAGATGCTCCCATGGTGTGTACAATGTGTCCTGCTGGTCGTTCACAATCTTCATATACCTTTCTATCCATCACTGAAATGTTCTGCGCCGATAAGTGAAGGTCATCTCACTATTTAAAATGGGTCCATCCCACGTGAGTTACCCCTTCTCATTCGTATTTACGGCTCCTTCATTTGCTGTGTGGTAAGCAAGGTAGTATCTTAGTCTTTCACTCTCACTTAATAATGTAACGGAAAATCTTGGCAGCGGCATCACTGGGCGGGAAGGCATGAAAAGCCTGTGTGTTCTAAAACCAGCCATGTGCTGCCAAATCTCCCTCCAGGAAGAGACACTCTGACCCTCCTGCCAGCCATACAGAGGGCAGGGGGGTACCAACTCTTCACTTGGTGCCGAATCAGGGATGAGAATTCTTCTTAATCTTTGCCAATTTACAAAACAGCTAAGATATCCGTTCCTCCATGGCTCTAATTCGCAGGTCTTTGATTACTGTTGAGAATGAACACCTTATCATACGTACATCTGTTGGCCACTTAGGTGAGTAAACTGGAACATGTATAATACCATTCTGAAAGCCAAGTGACTTTCTGTAGTCAGAGGTAACCAGCCCAGGAGGCAGGGCCAGTTTACAGAAAGGGTTCAGATCACTGGCTGCTCAGGTAGCAGCCAGCTTACCATGAGGCCTTCTCCCTCAGTGTTGAAGGCAGGGCCGAAATCTCTCTCCGGAACATGGGCTCCAAGCCCCAGTAGGGCGGCCCGGCAAGGTTTACTCCAGAAAATTTGCATTTCATCAGGGAGCTCTGTTCAAGCCAAAAGAGAGACAACTGACCACATCTGTGACCACAGCTGGTCATGATCTGTCCCAGGCCCCTTTCATACCTTCCTCGTAGCTAGTACTGACCCTGTCTTCAGCCATCTCTAGGGACAACTCCAGCCAGATGCCTCCCGTTCTCTTCCCCTTCTCATTCTACAAGCCCCTGACCCACTTTATATATTTTATTTTCTGATCAGTCACATAGAGTTCATTAAATGGAAGGTAGAGTTTTTTCATAAAATATGTATCAGAATCGTGGATTATTAATTTCAAATTAAAAGAGAGAGAGAGAGAGAGAGAGTCATCTTGCTGATGAAAAAGTACCTGATTATAAAACCTGAGAATAGAGTTTATGGTCCAAGAGAATCCCCAGAGAATCAGCCACCCCAGAGCAGGAGCACAAACATGTCCGGCAGGTACTCACATGAAGCAAGCTGTGTGCCTGAAACAGAAAGGCTGTTTCTCAGCAGCCACCAGATCAGGCGCTGTTATAGACAGCACGCAGAGTCCATTCGGGGTCTCCTCTGGGATGATCTATTCACAGAGGTGACCATCTCCTCCCCCCATTAAGCAGTGATGACCCACTGTCCCCTATCCTCACCCCAGACCTACAGAGTTCTCTGCAAGTCCTGATGCTTGGAAAGCCTGCTATGTCAGCTCCACTTAGAGTAGTGCCTTGAGGTTGTACCACTCCTCCATGTCCACGGGGTAGATCAGTATGGACACTCTCAGTGTGATGGTTCGTATATGTTCATCCCAGTGACACCATTAGAAGGTGTAGCCCTGTTGGAGTAGGTGTGGCCTCGTTGGAGTAGGTGTGTCACTATGGGTGTGAGCTTTAAGACCCTCATCCCAGCTGCCTGGAAGCCAGTATTCTGCTAGCAGCTTTCGGATGAAGATGCAGAACCCCCCCCAGCTCCTCCTGTATCATGCCTGCCTGGATGCTGCCATGCTCCTGCCTTGATAATGGGCTGAACCTCTGAACCTGTAAGACAGCCGCAATTAAATGCTGTCCTTATAAGACTTGTCTTGGTCATGGTGTCTATTCACAGCAGTAAACCCCTCACTGAGAAACTCAGTGAAGCCTAAGTTGCTGTGAGCTGAGATTAAAACATGCATCCTTATGGTCGGGTGTCTCTTTTGCCTTGTGACCTTCGAAATATTGTTTTCTTCCTAGGAAGTCAGTTTTGACCCCCAATCACATCAGTGGGTAGAGTAGTAGAAATCAGATCAGATGCTGAGCCTGATCTTTGCCAGGAAATAAGATCTTTTGCCTCCTGAAACATCCCTGAACCTCATGTACATATAGGGGTACAGGGAGATACATGGATGGAATAGACTCAGGTCCTTCGTGCATCTGTGCATTTTCTGGAATTATGGGACTGGCCACTCCAGGATGGCTAGGATACACCCCTCGACTTATGAACTTGAGTCTTCAGTTTTGTTTGGGGTCCCATCCCTCCTACTGACTCCCATCTGGTTCAGAATCCATAGTCCCTGCTGTTCTGGTGATGAACCGTAAAAATGGCTTTACAGGGTGTGGGTTCTGGTCACCTGTGTTTGCTATTTCCTGGCTCTGAAGCAAGGACTGAAACAGAAGGCAAGCAGGGGAGCTTTTTGTCCTTTACTAAGGTTGAAGATCTATGGTTCTATTGACAAGACCGTGGGGAAGGCCAGCTTCTTTCTTTCAGTCCCTTCTTTAGGACCAATGGCAGGGAAACGCTGGTATCCAGCCAGGACAGGAGCCTTCTCACTGGGTAGGGACTCTGCTCTCCAGAGTAGGAGACAGCCCTTGTTAATTTTCTAGTTCTGAAGTTCTTCCCAGGGAGAAAAGGTGAAGATTTGGAGCTAAGGGCTGGGAATCACAGCCTGGGCTTCATCTCGTTAACCATGGTGGGAACTGGTCTAGCTAATTACTTACAAACATAGGAGATATTGTCTTCCAGAACAAAAGTGCTAGATATGGATTTCCCATAATTGCAAGTTGGCAGACCTTGCCTCCTATGTGCAGCTGAAGGTGAGCCTTTTCTAGGAGAGTAGCCTGGAAGCCTGGAGAACATGGGGCCTTTAGTCCCAAGTGTGGATCCCAGAGAGGATTCTTTTGCCACCCCACCTCTTGGTTCAGCTAACAGATAATGTAAATTAGCTGTTATTAATAGCTTTGCAAGCCTGATGGAAGGGATGATTAGCAAATTGAAGCAGGCAACAGTAGATCATGGCGGTGGGTGGGTACCAATAGGTATAGAAACAGTAGCTTTACCCTGAAGGTCTAGCCAAGGGAGAAGAGACAGATTCAAGCCCCACTCTGTTGTGGAGCCTAACTCAAGGGATAAGAAGCTGATGGGTTTCTGGAAACCTGGGATCTGGGGACTGCTGGCTGTAGAAGCTGGTTCCCTGTAGAAGGGCTTGGGTGAAGCAACAGACCCTTCCAGCCCTGACATAGATGGAGGGGCTGGAAAACTCATTCCTACGGTGATGACACTGCTTGCTCTGTGACATGAAGAAGCAACCTGGGGCGACTTGTTCATTACCTTCAGACACTGACTGAGAAGGGAGCTGTGAGAAGCCAGCTGGAAGGAGGTAGGGAGCCAGTCAAGAGAAATGGACCCAGCCTGGGCCTTGCAGACACAGTTTTGAAGAGGAAAAATAAAAATGTTGGATGTAAGATTCCTCTGGATGGGCAGTGGCTCTGTAAAATGGATGCCCCTAAGAGAAGTGTGGCTGTATATTGTCAGGGAGCAAGGTTCTCTGGTGTCATTGGGTTCTTTGGGTTTGGTGGCTTTAGGGCTGATGTGGCCTTCTACTTCACCTGAGGTGGGTGGGATAGCTACAAAAACCACCTGGTAATTGCTCCGCATGTAGCTCTCTACTCTCCTCCTCCTGATCTTTTATTTTATCCTAGCATTTATTCATACCAGCACAGACTCATGGGTATTTATTTTATACTTTTGGCTAGTTTGATGTTAACTTCATTCCACAGTTCAAATCTCTCTCTCTCTCTCTCTCTCTCTCTCTCTCTCTGTGTGTGTGTATGTGTGTGTGTGTGTGTGTGTTGTTTCAGGCATGTATACATGTGTGCATATGCATATGTATGCACATGTGAGTATATGTATTTTTATGCATGTGTGCATGTGTATGCATGTATATGTGTGTTTTCATGCATGGAGGACTACTACAAGTTCAAGGCCAGCTGAGCTACATGGTAAGAGAGTGTGCTCCTAGGCCAGCCTGAGCTAAGATGTTAGGCTTTGTCATTCTCCCCAGCTCTCCTGCAAAGTGCCTAAGATGGGTGGTGTCACCACAGGAGTTTAATTTCACACAGCTCTAAAATGTTGTGGGTCCAGGCAAGTTTCTGGCTTAGGTCTGGAGACGGAGGGCCAGCTCAGGCTATACTTCACTTTGGAACTGGCCGACAAATTTTCCAGAATACATATGCGAGCCCAATTTCTACTACCTGCCTTTGCCATATCCCTTCTGGAACTGGGTCCCCACTTTGAACCAACATGATAATGAATGATACCTACATAGCTTTGTTTCCAAGAAAGGTTACACAAGAAGTGTTGAAGAATCTTGCTATTAAGGTAGCTGTCCCCCAGGACTAGATGGCTTTCTGAGCTTGGAGAAGCACAGTCACAAAGGAATTTCTGTGGATGAGATCCATAACACATAGGCAATGAGGAAGGAACAATTCTGCTTCTCACACTAGAAATCAGAGTGAGACTCTTAGCAGGATCCATTTGGTACCAGGAGTCTAAACAGATGTCCCTTTGGTTAGGCAGCTCTGGGACAACAGACAAGGTTCTGTGACAAGTCCCATCTTGCAGCTTCCTGGACACTAAGTTCTCTTCCTTAATGTAGGATTGGAGACCAGAAGAGGGGGAAGTGCCTCCCCCAGGCAGGAATCGGGAGGTGTTTACACAGAGGTGACCTGAGATTGGTAGAGGACTGGGAGAGGAGCAAGGGGAAGACATGATCTTGGGCAAACCCAGTAGCCCACAGGCAGGATAAGAACAGGAATGAAACAGAGTTTCTGCTCTAGCTCTGGTGCCACCCAGAGTGAATGGGATGCATGGTGACAGGTACTCTGCTTCTGATACCCATAAGAGACTATCAAATAGAATTAACTCATCAAAGGACTGCTCATCAGAGACTGTCCTCATGCATGTACTTGAGGAAGTAGGGCAGATGTTTACTTTTCCCTCTAGGAAACCCAGTGCAGAATCCCATGGTCTTCTCATGACTGCTGATCCTTCAGTGGCTCTGGGAGCATCAGATGCTCCCAATGATGTTCTCTGCATGGCCAATTGCAGGAGGCCATGATCTCTCAAAATCAACGCAGGGACAAGGATTCTTCTCACTTTCTGGCGTTCTCCAGTGTCTCATCATGGGCTTCACAATTGCATCTTGAGCCAAAGTTAGCACATCTAGTCCTACTAGGATGACTGGGTGCTTGCTCCACCCACTCTACTCATTGGGGACCATGGGTAACCCTCATGGAATCTACACCAAACCAGACTGGCTGTCTGGGGTACTCAGACAACCCCAGGATCCCTGGAAGACCTACCACTGTCTGTTTCTGCAATCATAAGTCTACACTCCAGGGTACTTCCCGCCTATTGCTGTTCACCCCCTTCTTCCAGAGAAGACCCTGGGCAAAGCTGATTCTTTACCCTTGAGCCTTGAGCCTGAATTCTACAATCCAGGGACCTTGGGGCTGATCTGGGTGTAGCAGGACTCCTCTGTTTCTTACTCCCTTACACATTGGCTGGGTTGTTCCTAGGATTCTCACAGAAAAAACATGCTCTTATATATGCAGGCCAAAGGGTCCATTCAGTACTCAGGATCTCCTCTTGGGAACCATCTAGAGCAGCAGTTCTCAACCTATGTGTGTCAACCTCTTTGGGGTCACATATCCTGCATATCATATTTGCATTACAATTGGTAACGGTAGAAAATTATAGTTATGAAGTAACAACAAAATAATTTGATGATGGGGGTCATTATAACACGAAGAACTGTATTAAAGGGTCACAGCATCAGGAAGTTTGGAAATCACTGGTCTAGAGGCATGCCCCTCTGATCCTCCTGGGGGATGCCATAGTCACTGCTGGGTCTGGATATCACACATCATATAGGGATATGAATCCAGAAGAGATGAATCCCTCTGTGTGAAATGTCCTAAAATGCAGGTGAGACTTATAGTATTCAGGTGCCTGGTGTCCCTTCTGTAGACCCATTTCTCCTGTCCTCTCATCCATGTCCCTCATGAATGTAGACATGTCCTTTCAATACTTTCTCTGGTTTGAATGTCCCCAGCCCCATAGTCAACTGTGTTTGGTGCCAAATTCCCCTCCAGCATCTCTGTCTCTGCTGTCTTCGCTGCCTGCCTCCATGATCATCCTGCTTAGCAAAATGTCACCGAACTTGTCACTGCAATCAGAGGAAGCAACAGCACATCAGTTTCTCAGGAGACTGACTGGCAGGTATCTGGGATCCAATCACAGACTTTCCATGAAAGAAGCACTATGATTGGCTGCTGAAGACTCAGCATCTGTCATATGATTGGTGGAGGTGGGGCTGTCAGTTTCCTCTGCTTTATGATCAACATAGTTCATATGCCCCAGAGTCTGGAGGACAGGCTCGCTGTAGGGTTTCACAATATGAAGCTGCCTGACTCCCAAGCCAGTGATAGTGTCTTATCTCCAGTGCCAAAAGCAGATGACCAAACACCAAAGGACAGTCTCCACCTGACATCATTCCCAGAAACCATCTACAGGGCCTGCACTTTGAGCCCCTGCCAGTTACCTGGGCTTCCTCAAAGTTTATAAGAGGACACAACCTGTCATGCTTCAGATAGCTCAGTATCCAGCTGAACAGCTAAGACTTGGCTGTGGCATGGTGCCATTGGCATGAGACACAGGCACTGCCCTGTATCCTTTGGAATCATCTGAAAGAGCTAAGAAAGAAGTGGCATTTCCAAAACGGCTCAGTTATAAAGTAGTATGGTGGAGTTGAGGACACTCTTTTGAGCCCTGCCCTGCCCTTGGTTGACCTGTAGCTTGGTCTATGACACATACCCATTGAGGCACAGAGGAGCCATCTCCTCTGGTCCAGGCAAGGTGATGAATGTCCATGAACCAGGGCAGATGTAAACAGACATAGCAGGGGAGATGGCACATGAGCTGGGAGCAAGAAACAAATCTGTAATTGAACCGTATTGTTTAGGGACAAATGGGCTCTGATCTCTACCTGAGACATCTTCAGGAAGGCCATAGTACACACAAACCAAGGACTCTGAACAGCCTATTTGACCCAACCTCACTGAAGCCCCTGGCCAGCCTGAGGGTGACCTCCAATCATCTGGGTCTGGCTTGCTTTTGTCTAGGCCAGAGCAGACCCATTCAATCAGCCAGGCCAACTGTGACACTTGGAGTGACAAATGAACTCATTAAGGAGATAAATGGCCAGCCCACTGCACTCAATGTGCTTTGTGGGCAGGGCAAAAGGAGCTGGCATCTTTGCCAAGGCAGGATAGAGTACACAAAACTCAAAGGAAGGCAGCCTCCTACTCAGCCTTCAGCATCTGACCCTGTGGGAGGCTTGGGACACTGCAGGACAGATCTTCCAGTGTGGTTGGAAGGGAAGAAAGGAATGGCCCCACACAAGGCAAGGTAGCAATGTTCGACAGGTGTTCAGTGAGTGCTATCTTCAGCATTAGTTGCTGCCTGACTTTCTAAAGTCTGGAATTTTTGCATCAGGCATCCTAGGGCAGATGTGGACAAAGCCAGAGCCACCTTTGGGACAAGTGGGCACTGTTGTAATTATCATTTTAAATGGTGCACCAGACTCTGAGCTGTGTATGTGAGGCCAAATGACTCCCCAGCCTCACCTGGCAGTCACTAAACAGGGCTCCAGACTCTCTGTTATGGGAGGTACTCGATCAGGGCAACTCTGGGGGAACCAGAGTTAAGGTACTTGTCACTCAAATACAGTGTCCAGAGTTCAGATTCTGAGATCCTAAGCAGATGCCCAGAGGGTTTTACATCGTGCCCATAGTTCCAGCACAGGAAAGGAAGATTCAGGGGATCTCCAGAGCCAAGCAACAGTAGCCACATCACTGAGCTCTGGGTTTGATTGAAGCCTCTGCTTCAATGAATCGGAAGTGAGAGCAGTTGGTAGAGATTCGAGATATCAACCTAGAGCCCACACAGGAACACAAGCGGGTGCACACACAGACATGCACGTAAATATGCATGCACACCACAGGAACATGTGAAAGTAGAAAAAGGAAAGAACAAGTCTGACGTCTGCCCCCACCACCCTGCTCTCTGGGTGGCTGGGGCTTCCTGGTATATTTACATCTCAAGGTCACTGCTGCTTGAAGCTCAGGAAGGAGACTGAGTTCTGCATTCTGCCTGGCCCTGGGAAGCTGGGCAAACAGCATATCACTGGGTTACAGGGGCCAACCCCCAGCTTGATGACAGTGATGGGGCCTGCTGACACCCACTTTGCTCTTTTGTGGAGACCCCCACAGTCTCACCCACTCTGCCTTGGCACAGTGACACAGTTCCTCAGACAGGCCAGTCCCTTTGTTCAGAGGACTGCTAAGGATCAAGGATTCCTTCCTTCCCTACACTGCAGCTGGGCCACATGCAGCTGCCGAGGCCCCAAAGGCCTTCTGAGCTACAGATGTGCTCCCAAGCCCAACCCACCTTGTCTTCTTCCATAAAGAGTTGGATTTAGACCTGCAGGGCCTCCCCTGGTACTCTCCACAAAGCTGCCTAATCCAGAAGGATGCGCTGGGGTTTGGCTCCTCAGGTGTGCTCACAAAGCACCATGCCCACAGAGGCCTCTTGGAAAACATTAAAGGATTATCTTCTACTCAGAATGCCCATTAGTATCCCATGTGCTTGCCACCCGTGGCCTCAGGCAGGGAACAATCTTGCTGCTGACAAAAGTGAAAAAAGCAACACTCAGGCAAGACAGAGAGGTCTCAATGGTGGCACAAAGCAGGTGCAGACACTGGGGCACCTGGGAGGGGAAGCTCTGTGCGCTGGAACATAGGGGACAGGAGCCTCTGCACACTGGGACCACCTAGGAGGAGAGACTCTGAACAATGGAAAACCTTGAGGGGGAGGCTCTTCACATTTGTACACATGAGAGGAGAGACTCTTCACACTAAGAAACCAAGAATAATTGCACACATCTGTTCCCCCCCACCCCCGTCTCTGGGCACAGCTTTTTGGCCTATTTAGAGATACCTCTATGACTTCCCAACCTTCATTAGGGTGTGCCATTCCCCTTGTGCTTCAGCCATACTGACTGGATACTCTGGGCCTGGTGGCAAAGACCCTCCTGAGACCTTCCTTGAAAGAGGCTGGAAAAGAAAGGTATAAATTATCTTGGGAACTTTCAGGAAAGGGAAAGGGGAACATGATCAGAGGCCCATTGTTAATTCTGGATGTGGCTGGGGAGGTGGTGGAACTCAACACAGATATCTGTAGGCGATTCAGTGCTGGAAAGGTTGCCAAGGGTCTCAGCCTCTCTTCAGCAAGCTGGAAAAGCGGGTCTAGACTCATCTTACAAGTTCATCCAAGCCACAGGCATTTATTGAGCACCTATTGCATTCAAGGGATGGTCTTTCTACTCAGAGTTGGGAGAATGTTGCAGCATGTAACATTGTTTGGTAAGGGAGTGAGGTGAAGGGAATTAGAAGGCCTCAGGGTGTTTTATAAGAACGATGTGAGGAGAGGCTGAGCTGAGACCCTGCTTTATAGAGGGACTGAGTCTTCCTTAGTTTGAACTCACACATAGCAAAGTCACCAACTCCATCCTGGCCCTGGAGCACAGAGAGAGAGGTGGAACCCTGTTGCAGGACCCTCAGCACTTGGATCCACTGTAGGTTTGGGCAGGAAGTGGAAGGTTTGTTCCTTTTGTTTGGTGGTGTTTCTCACTAGGGTGTGTGTTGAAAGGTATCTCTGTTGTAGCAAATCCTGGGTGTAAGTCTTTGAGTGTGTCATAAATGTCTCTTAGACTGGACCTTTAGGGAACATCTAGGGATGCTGAAATTATCTCCTGTGTTCAGAGTCTCGAATACAAGTCTATGTAGAGAAGGTGCAGAACCCTTCGCAATCTTCCTTTTCCTGGTATTTTACATGAATGGGTGGTTGCTCAGGCAGCTTCCAATAACAGCCGTGGACTCACCATTTTTTAAGTCACACCAGGAATCCAAAGGCTTTATGTATTCAGGCTGTATATGTCTAAAAAACAAAATGATACCAAACAACACATCAGGGATGTTCGCAGGAGTCCTGGGGCTCTGTGTGTTGATACAGTCACACTGGTGAAACATAGCCTCCTGTTTTCCAATGTTCCATTTGTGTCTTCTTTGCTACAGTGGACTCTCTCTCCACACAGTACCAATCCCTTGGAAAGGAAGAAGCTTCAGAGATGAATGAATGGATGGATGAGCACTGGGTATCTCTTACTGCCAAGATAATTAGGTAGGTAGGTAGGTAGATAGATAGATAGATAGATAGATAGATAGATAGATAGATAGATAGATAGATAGATAGATAGATAGTGTACTGGCTGGTTTTGTGTGTCAACTTGACACAAGCTGGAGTTACACAAAAAAAGGAGCGAGTCTTGAGGAAATGCCTCCATGAGATCCAGCTGTAAGGCATTTTCTCAACTAGTGATCAAGGGGGTAAGAGCCCAGCCCATTGTGGGTGGTGCCATCCCTGGGCTGGTAGACCTGGGTTCCATAAGAAAGCAGGCTGAGCAAGCCAGGGGAAGCAAGCCAGTAAGCAGCATCTCTCCATGACCTCTGCATCAGCTCCTGCCTCCAAGTTCCTGCCCTGTGTGAGTTCCTGTCCTGACTTCCTTTGTTGATGAACAGCAATGAGGAAGTGTAAGCTGAATAAACCCTTTCCTTCCTAACTTGCTTCTTGGTCATAATGTTTTGTTCAGTAATACAATTCTTGACTAAAACAGACAGACAGGTAGACAGACAGGGAGACAGATTATAGATAGATACATACATGCATACATGTTTACATACATACATGGATAGACAGACAGACAGATGGTTATTTTGCACAGTAATAAAGGAAAGTGGGTCAATGACAGAATCTTAGCTAGAGTTTATCATTAATACCAGACTCCAAGTCATATATGCCCATGGTGGTAATTTTTATGCAAATGAGAAGATGGCATAAACACAGCATCACTTCTAGCAGTTCTGAGGAATTCCCTGAGTTTGTACTTATGATTTCCACCAGTTCCTATGGACATCCTGACATCCTTTCTGCTTCATCAGGTTGTGCTTGACTCTTGTACAGTGTACAAGTTTGGGGATCACAGCTGCAGTACTGGCTAGACAGATGTATGAATTTACATCAAGTTATTTTTGCCTATCTTCTTCACTTGGCCTCGGTGAGGACCTGTTGTCAAAACCCTATGCTTTCCTCCCATGAACTCGGTCCAGCTAACACCTTGTGCTTGTTTATTTCTTAGGAAGGTAGGCTTGGTCTTCAGCTTACTTCCCAGCCTTCAGGGCTGCTTTCCCTTTTGATTTCATAGCTAGTCCATGCAACACATAAAGCAGTGTTAGCAGTCACAGCTTAGGGCATAGAAATGCACTCACCAATCCCCCTCTCGGTTTCTATTTCTTTCACCTTCAGGTTCCACTTTATGGTGGCATTACTTCCTTCAGGAAATGCAAACACATAGGAACGTATGTTTGTGCTATCTTCTCATTTGCATAAAAATTAACATCGCAAAAATAACTCTGAGTCTGGCTTATTTAAGAATAATGATGGGCTGAAACTAAGATTCCCCTGTCACTCCACTTTATCACTATGTTCAGTACCTATCTCTCCAGCATTCATTGCTATCATCTACCTATCTATCATCTATTTATCTGTCTGTCTGTCTGTCTGTCTGTCTATCTATCTGTCTATCTATCTATCTTTCTATCTATCTATCTATCTATCTATCTATCTATCTATCTATCTACCTACCTATCTATCTACCTACCTATCTATCTATTCTCTGTCTGTCTATCTATCTACTTATCTATCCAACTATGGTCTATCTATCTACCTATCTATCTATGGTTTATCATATATCTATCATCTTTCCATCTATCTACTCATCTCCATATCCATTGTCTATCTTTCTATCCATCCACCTATCTAATACCATGATTGGCACACAATTCTTTAGATCATAATAGACTGCACAATATTTTTTCTGTTAAGAAGGACAGTTTTCATAGAAGGTTTCTTTGGGTTTGGACAATATACTTAGATCTATAGGCAGCTTGTGCATGGGATTTAGTGATCAGTTGGCAGAATTGGTCTACGAATGAGTTGTGGCTGTTATCGGGTGCTGTGGAGAGGTCACTGCGGAGGAAGTGCTGTTCTACCATGGATGTTGGTTAATATTTTCATTGAATTAATGAGAACCATGACAGAGATACAAGATATGTGTCTTGTCTATTTCTTCTTGTGTGCCAGAGTATGCAGCTTCATCTACTGGCCTGCAGCATCTCATTGTGGGTGCTGTAGTTGTGCCCCAAGTTTTACATGCTGGAAGCTTGGTGCCCAGGTTGGAACCAAGTAAAAGGTCCTTTAAGGTGTGGAACTAGGGGGATGTTGTTTACTTCACAAAGGGGTTTCTGTGGTTCTCCTGGTTAGTTCACAAGTTGCCATGAAAGAACAAACTTAAATTCTAAATTTCTTACTGACTCCTTACTGTCATGCTAGGAGACCTCTTTATCTCATAGGCTTCCATATTGTTATGACATACACCCTGGAGCACTCAGAGATGAGCACAGCTGGTAGCAGACTTTGGGGTCTTCAGAACTATGATCAAATGGCCTTTTTCTTTATAATATCCTAGCATCAGTTACTTTGTTATAACCACAGTGAACTGAGTGATATTTTTATCATCAATTTTAGTAGTCCCTACTGCTGGTCTTCCCACACTGAGATTTCCTATCGAAAGAAATTCCAAGTGCAGAGAGGCTTGCCTGTGTCACTTTATGCTTTGGCAAATGTGTCTTAAAATGTAGTGGCATGGTGGCTCTTGATACTTGCCTATAGTCCACTGTTTATTTGTCAGTCATTTCTTCTTTTTTCTGTGTTATCCTCTCCCCCCTCTCTCCCGTTTCTCTCCCCTCTCCCCTTCTCTTCCCCCCTCATTTTTATTAGTTCTTTTAGAGTTTTGATTAATATTTTTGATCATTGTGATCAATTCTCCCCAACTACTTCTAACCCCCCTCCCCCAAGTCTTAGCTAGACCAATAGGGTGAGTGAAGGAGCAACAGGGAATGCAGATCAAAAGAGGAAACGTCAAAGTGTCCTCATGTGTCAGGGACATGATGCTGTTTATAAAAACCCCCAAACACTGCACCAAAAACTACAGCCAATGAAAACAGAAGGCTACAAATTAAACACACGACCGACAAATAGTAGCCTTCTTGTATACAAATGACAAACATCCTGAGAAGGGAACCAGGGAAACAATACCACACATAGTGGCCTTTAAAAAAAATCCAACCAAGGAAGCAAAAAATGTGTACAATGCAAACCTTAAGATAATAACAAAGGAAATTGTAGAAGTTACCAGGAGATGGAAAGACCTCCCCATGCCCATGCATGGCTAGGATTATGTGAAGATGGGTAAAAGCAATGCAATACCCATAAAAAATTTCATGTCTGTGATTTTTCACAGAAATTAAAAAAAAACAATCTTAAAACTATTCTGAACTATAAAAACTCTCTGCAGGTATCGCCATCCCCGATTTCAAGTTATACTACAAAGCTATAGTCATAAAACCAGCTTGGTTTCTGATTATGTTGCCATAACCTCTATGAGCTGAAAAGCACTCAGTTTTTCTTTTTACCCACTGATATTTAAGGTGGATTATGTTTGGTTGTTGCTTGAGCAGTAGTAATGGACAGTATTGGGAGGGGTGGGTGTTCTTGTCTTGGTGTATTCAGACAACTGCTTCTGGTGTTCCTATGTTAGACTGGGATATCCTGCTTTGTGTTGGCCAGGCTGTATCAACCTAGAAAAATATATCAACTTCTTTTGGTGCCGAATATTACCTAGAAGAAAGAATGAGAGTTCAATTATTCCACAGGATCTTTTGAATTTTGTAGAGATGGCCATATGAACTTTTTCTGCTCTGTCACTTATTATGATGATAAATCACTGAAGGTTTCTCTTAATGCTGAATGACACCTGTGTTCCCAGGATGAACCCCAGTTGTCATGTCATAGTTAATTTTAAGTGAGTGAGATGCTGCTTACAAACCATCTGTCATATTGTTTGCACATTCTTAAATATTGCATTTGACATTTTGAAGTGATATGCACAAGTTGTCATTAATTTGTCTTTTTATTGTGAATAATTTTTCAAATATTGGTATTAACATATCAGATACCTGGCTGCAGAAAGAGAATTTGGAAATTAATTAAACATGAATAATGAGTTTTTTTTTTTTTTTTTAGAAGAAGAGATTTAGTGAAATTCTCTCTTAATATCATGTGAGTGTTTGAGGTTTTCTTCATGGGGAAAATCTTTATAGTTTTTCTTCATTCCTTCTTTATGTTAGCTTTATAAAAATTAAATATACAGTCATTAGTTTCTTTATAAAGTTTTCATAATATGTTGTTTTTGCTGATCGTCTTGCTCTAATTTTTTTCCGTTCCCCTACTCCTATTGCTGCCTCCCATGTCAGCTACCCCCTGTTCCGTTTTCATGAGTATTCTGTTACTATGCTGTTCAGCTTTGATTGTCAAAACTGGACACAACCTAGAATCTTCAGGGAAGAGAATGTCAGTGAGGAACTGGTTAGATCAGTTAGATCTGTGGATATGTCTGTGGGTATTGTCTTGATGGTCTTAATTAATGTGAGAGAAGACCCAGTCCACTGTGGGTGTTATCATTCCCTATGCCTAGGATCCTGAATAACTGTACTGGTAAGATGAGCACAAATGATCATGCATGCATTGCGTTTTCCCTGTTCTCAACTATACATATGACTACCTGCTTCAAGTACCAGCTAGATGTCTTCTCTACAATGAATCATAACCTGGAATTGTGAGCTAAAATAAAGCCTTTCTTTCCCCTTATTTTTGGTCAGAATATTTTATCACAACAACAGAAGTGAAATTTGGATATTTGTCTTCATTTTAAAATTCTTTTTTGCTTTCTTTCTCTGAATAAGATCTACTTTTCCCCTCTGATGGTTCCTTTATAGTTTCATGATTTGTGGCCCCCTATGAATATTAAAATCTAAGATTCACATAGACAGAAAACATTGTATTTATCTTCTTGAGAATCTGGGATACTTTGTTCAAGATAATTACTGCCAGTTCAGTGCAATGCCATGTAAATTTTATTATTTCATTTTTCTTTACAGTTGAATATTCAAGTGGGGATAGTACAACCCCCCCCTCTCTCTCTCGTGTGTGTGTGTGTGTGTGTGTGTGTGTGTGTGTGTGTGTACATATCATAGTTTCTTAACCCATTCATCTGTTGGTGAGCATCAAGTCTGGTTCCATTTCCTAATTGTTGTTAACAGCAGAGTAATGAACATTACTGTGGTAAAATCTCAGTAGTAGGACTAGAATTCCTCTAGGTACACACTGAAAATGGTATAGCTGGGTCATATTGCAGGACTATTTGTGGCTTTCTGGGAAGCTTATATACTGATTTTTGTAATGGCCACACCAGCTACAAACCCACCAGCAGTAAATGGTCCTCATTTTTCTCCACATTCTTCTCCTCACACTTTACCTTCAGCTTTCATGTATGCCATTATGAGTGATGGAATCTCAGAGGAATTTTAATATTTCTTTCCCTGATGCCTGGGAATATTGAACACCACTTTATTTCTAATAGAAATTTGGCCCTCCTAGACTGCTGACACTCGCTTGAATTAATTACTGGTAAATGCAATTTCTTGCATATTTTCTATTTAATTATATCTTAAATTTTATGTTCATAGAAATAACTTATTCTACTATGTGTATGTGTGTGTGTGTGTGTGTGTGTGTGTGTGTGTCTGTGTGTGCAACATGTGTAAGCATGGGTGTGAAGTTTTGCAGTTGACATCAGGTGTCTTCCTTAGCCACTTTCTACCTACTCTTTTTGAGACAGTATTTCTCACTGAACTTCCAGTTCACCAAATGGCTAGACTGACTGGCCAGTACAATCTAGGCATCCCTCCTGCTCCACCTCACCAGCTCTGGAGTTAGATGTGCACTTCACAGCTGGCTTCTTACATGGGTGTTGGGCATCTGAACTCAGGCCTTCATGATTGCCCTCTGAGCCAGTGCCCAGCCCTGTCCTCATTCTTCACAGTGAATATTCCTCTGTTTGGCAGGTGCTGCTTCTGTCGTCTCCCACCTCATAGATTCACAGCAAGATCTCCTTACTGATTTCTAGGGTGCAGCAACAGAGGGAGGCCCTGCATGCTTTATCAGATGAGCTGTTAGGGAAAGACAGGAATGGGAGACCTGTAGGAAAAAGAATGGGAAAGAATGTGCATTTCAAACAGAAAGGTCTGAGGCCATCTTTCCCATGACACCTGAGTGACAGCAGTCATTTTAAACTTTTACTGCAGCATGCAACTATTTTCTCTTCATTGATGACACAACTGTTATCTTCCTACAGGTGCTTGATGGATATGCTGCTGCTTACTGAACTGAGTGTTTCATTCATTTGATGAAACTACTGTGCACCTTCTTCAGAGCACAACTGTGTCCAAACATCTAGAAGGCTCCTCTTTTTGTTATTTGTGAAGATTTTGTTTTGAGTCTCTCTCTCTCTCTCTGACCCATAATAGCCACATTGCCGAAGTGGCGAGCTCAAGCCACTTTCTTCTGAGTTACAGCCTCTCCTTATCAATTCTATGTGCTTTCACACTCGTTAATACCTATAATGCTGTGCTCTCATTATGACCTCTGGTTTTGCCCAGTGTTTTAGGTTGAATTATTTTGTGTCCGTGAGCCAATGGGGGTTGATCCCTGATCCCTGACCCCTTCTCGTAGGCCTTCTTAGGCTTTCAGCCCCTGGTTTGGTTTACACAACTCTTCCTGTCTCAGATATGCCTGGTGTGCCTAGGATACATTCAGTTTCTCTTTGCTAACATGGCTGGCATGGGAGAGGGTGGAAGAGTACAGAGCAGTCCACATGGACCATACGTCTTCACTGACACATACAGTCTACCTTTATAATAATCCCCTCTTTTCAAAAAGTTCTTGATTTTTATCGTGTCCATCTGGTGTTTGAGAAGACTTTTTGTTTATTCTGCCAGTATTGCCCTTCTAACCTTGTCTCATACTCTGTACCGGGTAGCCTTACAACTAGCTACAGGCTCTTCTTCCTTCTCACCCTTTTGCAAGGAGCATTTAACAAATCCCGCCCCAGGATTCATGAGGACACCCACTTCCCTGTAGTCTGATTGTTCCTAAGACCAGTTACTTGTCTTTAGTTTGCTTTAGCATGTTGGCACAGGCCAACCATAAAGCGTGTGTGTATGTGTGTGTGTGTGTGTGTGTGTGTGTGTGTGTGTGTGTGTGTGTGGTGTGTTATTCTATAGCTAAATCTAGTACATCCAGGTTGGGAAATGGCTCAGTAGGTCAAGTGCTTGCTATGCAAGCATGGGTAACTGAGTTTGATCTCAAGCATGTACGTAGCTGGGCTGAGCGGATGACAGCATTTGCTTACTTATAACCTCAGAGCTGTTGGGGAAATCTTGTGGGATAAAGATGAATTCTCACAGTTTGCTGGTCAGACTAGTCGACTGGTGAGCTCCAAGTTCAGCCAAGTTTTAACACCTCAAAAATCAAGAAGAGTGGTTTAGCAAGACTCCTAACAAGGTCCTCTAGCCTTCACATACATGTGCACTCAGAGACACATTAGCACACACTAGTGTTTGTTTCTCCCTTGGATCCCTAGCTGACATTAGCAGAACCTGCCTGGTGCGGGCCCCAAGAAGGACCTGTGATTTAGGGTTCATGTTCACAGGTGTTCAGCACTGTTCTCCTGTGGCCTTGATAGCCCAAGATGCTCCATTACAAATCTCTGGGCTTGTGTTTTCTTTTTCTGAGTTTTCATTGCCTTCTGATGCAAGTCCTTGCTGATAATCAGTTCTGTGATGATCTTTTTGTCATTTCTCATGAGTATGCTATCTGTCATCTGCTCAACCTGTGGTCCACATGGTGGGACATATGCAAACACTTCCATTATTTCTTAGATGTTCCTGCAGACAGATACACTTGACCCTTTAACCTCGTTGTCTCGGCAGACATTATCATTACAATCCAAAGGTGTATGGAATATTGCTCCTTCTATGTCCACAGATCTGGGCATGACAACCCCTCCTTGCAGGTCATGTCTTTCTTTGTAAACATGGTGAGCTGTGTTCTGACTCTTTGCCCTAGGGGGACCCACTCAAACCATCTGTGTCTTCTTTGCTTCAGTTCTCTGGTTACCCATTTTGCTAGACTCTCCGTTCAAATTGTCTCCATTTTCTCTCTTATCTCCCACATAGCTGATTGATCTCTGTCCATTTTCTCCTGTTGGACTGTCATTTCTAAACTATACTCAGAAAACTATCTTCAGAGCTGTTAGCCATTCTCTGCCGCTCCCTGCTTCACTGGCTCATTTCCTGGCTTTTCTACCCTCTGTTTATCAGAGGTCCGAGACCCCTCTGGCTTCCTTCAGCTCTCCATTTGCACTTAGGCTCTTTGTGTATCCACTCTGCCACTGTCATCTAGCCTGTAGCCACACTGGCACATCTGTTCAGCCCAGTGTACTTACTGCGTGCTCACACCGCTGGATTCCTGAGCCTTGGCTGTTTGCTTTCACTAGGGTAGCCTTACATAGTCCCTAATTATTTTTGTTTATTGCTCCTTTTTCAGTGGGACCCACGATCCTGTACTTTAGAGACAATGCCCTATGCGGTAGGTAGTGCATCAGGGAGTCTTCAAGACTTGCATAATTTCTTGGTGTAGCCTCTACTAGAACATCTGCCCCAGCCTCCTCTCTCCTTTCCTACCATGTTCTCACTTTTGGTGAGTTAGACTCTCTCCCAAGAGGCTGTCCTCTAGGGAACTGCATTTAGGGGATATTTGACGCCACTGGACCTTTGGCTGTCTGAGTCCTCCATCTTCTTCCTATACCCTCCATAGTCTCTTGTGATAGCACAAAGAGAGAGGCTCGGGCTCTCGTGGGTTTGACATGGCTCCTTGCTCCTTCCTGCTTCCGAGGAGGATTCATGTGAGTGGAAAGCACCTCCTGGTAGAAATGAGCCTTCACCAGTCATCTGCGATTCCCTAAAGGTTTATGTGATCCTGGTGCACATCTGCCCATATTCCCAATGATGAGAATGCCCAATTAGGTAGTTTTATTATAAGCATTGTCAGGGAGGGGTGGGGAGTGTTAAAAAACCTGGTTTGTAATGATTAGTTTCTTCCATGGCTGTCTTGAAGGGTTAGTCAAGAACACTAGCACCCCATCACCTTAGATGGCTTCTTTTCTGAGACCCATGATGAGAAAGTTCTGAGCTTGTCTAGTGCTCATGAGAATGAAGGGTTGAAATGGAAACTTAAGTGTTCTTTGGAAAGTTGGTTGGGTGGTGTTTGGCTGGGGCAAACATGTGAAGGAATGTTTTATTGAAGAGGACAGCTGAAAAGCTAAGACAGACTTGTAGAGGAAAGTTTCACTGAAGCAGACACAGGAGAGAGGATGTTCTGCTAAAACAAGCGTGTGAAAGGGACACATGATGAAGGATTCTTTGCATACAACACACATGGATTGTTTTATGGTACATTTTGTAGTTGAGCTGCATGTGTCAGGCCACCATAGAGGGAAACACACCAAAAAAAACAAAAAAAAAAAACAAAAAAAAAAACTTCTGGTGGTGTGCTGCAGTTTGTTGCTCCCTCCAAGTACCCAGGATGATTGGATGCACATGCCAAGGCAAGACATGTGCTGAAGCAAGGCACATGGAGGGTATGACGTTTGGAGGGTATAAATAAGGCTTGATGGAGTGATGGAGACAGAGCTTGGCTTGCCGGTACAGCTAGCTGTGCAATGCGTGCGGGTCATGAGTCTCCACTGATGTTTGCTTCCTTGAGAAAGGCACAGCTGAGAACTTCTCCTGGCATTCCTGTTCATCCCTCCTGCTGACATGAGTCAAGACCGAGGCCTGGCTGTCTCTGCTAGGTAGTGTCACCACTGTGGCTAACCTGACTCTACTGTACTAAACTGCTGATGTGTTCATGATGTGTTTGCAAGTGAATAGAGCTGCCACTGCCTGCTAACATGTGAACTGAACTGCTGATTCCCAGACAACACAGACAGGAGTTACTCCAAAGAGCCTTTCTAAAGAGGTTCACTTTCCCCATATCCTTTCTTGTCCACTACCTCTAGTAGGTATTGGGTTATAAGAAAGGTTAAAACATTTAAGAACAATCATTGAAAATAAGAATTGAAAAAAATGTTCAAGTTATAGAGGATGCTGTCATTATATGTCTATTGATGGCTCTGAGGTGTTGTTTTACAAGGTTCAGGCTAGGGGTGTTGTGATGTGGCATTAGCAGCAGTGGCGAACACTTGGCCTGAGATCTAGGATCTGTGAAGAACACTTGGTCTGAGATCTGAGATCTGTGGAGAACACTTGGCCTGAGATCTAGGATCTGTGAAGAACACTTGGTCTGAGATCTGAGCTCTGTGGAGAACACTTAGTCTGAAAGCTGGGTTGTGTGGAGAACACTTGATCTCACAGTTGGGTTGTATGGAGAACACTTGGTCTGAGAGTTGAGTTCTGTGAAGAACACCTGTTCTGTGTAGTCCTGGCTTGAGAGTTGGTATCTCAGAGACCCCCTGGCCTGCTACCTTTTCTGCTGTTATTTATTTATTTATTTATTTATTTATTTATTTATTTATTTATTATCTCTGAACTGCTTACATATATTCTGTGCCTTTTCCCCATCAGTCAGCCTAGCTTGGTAATGATGGACTTGCCCTAGAGGCATAAAATGAAATGTGATTCTCTCTTAAACAGTGAGCACCAGCACAAAGGGGGGAGGGGAAGCGCTTTAAAGGCTGGTTGCTGGTCACCAGGAGCCTGGTCACTCTAATAAACCCTTTCACTCCCGTGTATACTTTCCTGACTCTTTATAGGCAAGGCTGTTTTCCTTAGATCCTATCTATTTTCTGACATTGTTTTGTTGGTTAGTCACTACTTTAAATTCTCAGAGGGACACCTATCTAATGTCATGCTCTGCCCAAGGATGTAGTTGGAGCAGGTGACAGGACCTGGGTAGATGCTCTGCACACTTTAAAAAGAATGGGCTCTCAGTGGGCAGACAAGTAAGAATGTAAGTGTATTGCTGTGGTAAGTGGTTTGCACTCTTCTTGAGAGTTCAAACCCTCTCTGTACTTCAGCTCCCTCTCAGTTTTCTGATATCAATTTCTGTAATGGAACATGCACAAGGTGGGGGACCCCAGGACATATACAGTATGAGAGAAAAACCTAAGGCATAGTGGGTAAGGTCACGTGGTGTGTCTCAGGAAGGCAAGATAGTTGAATGTTCCTACTGGGATCTCTGTCCCTTGCTCCTCCTCTGTACCTTGACTGTTGTATGACTTTGTTTTGGGAAATGAGATCAAGTATCTATTCACTCAGACAGGGCAAGAAAGACACATTTGAGGAGTTTCCCAACCAAGTCTACTGTGGCTGTGAGCTGATTAGGGTTTGCCTTGGGGAAGGGTTCGTGAACCTTTTATACATCTGAGTTCCCCCAGCCCAGTGTGTTTCATCTACTTAGCAGTCTTAATGAGTCCCCTCCTTCTTTCAGAAGAGGATGCTTCAAATTAGAGGAAACAGCAACACCAAACCGCACTTGTGGCTAACTGGCTCTCCTAGGCTCACTCACTCCAAAAGTTGACCATAAAGATACCAACTTTATGTGAGGACAAATAACTCTGGGATCCAGTCCTGATACAAGCACCACAGACTGGGGTGTCCCTGAATGGCCAAGTGTGAGCTAGTATTTCCCCCTCTGTAAGGTGGATTTAGTTATGTCTCTGGGAAGGGTTGTGAGGATTTTTTGAGCTGTGGCATGATGTCCTCATCTGGGACTTTGGATGGAGCCCTGTTGAGGCTCCTAAAGGTATGATCCTTGGTGTGGGATTATAGGACTCCACATGGAAAGTTCTCAGAATGCCTTAGGCCTTGAGCTGCGGGTGTTTCTCTAGAGAAATGGTTGGGCTGTAGCTCCTTTCTCACTTCCTGTTAGGAGGAGTTTGGCACCTGAGCCAAACCCTTGAGTGTTTGTGGCATTAGGAACCCAGAGCTTCTACCCCAAGCTCTGGCTTCTCCCTGTTGTGCCGCGTGGGCGTCACAGAGCCTAGAGCGGGTTCCACATCGCACCGGGGCCCCTGATGTGCAAGCCAGCCTTTCTGAGGACACCCTCACGCCTTTCTCAAACTAATAATCTCACGTTGATGGACAAAATTAGTCTCTGAATTCTAATGAGACTGTGCACCCAGGAGACGGACAGCCCATCTGAAATTAAATGAGAGAAACTGCTACTTCTGCGGCTTCTTTCGGAGCCACATTTGCATTCTGTCAGCTTCCATTACTGAGGCCCGGTGGATGCCGGGAAGGAAAGGAGCTCTCTGCTAGGCAGGTCAGGGCATTGCAAAGCCTGCAGAGGCAATGGGCACTCAATCAGGCCTGTTGTCCCAGGGGCTTCTCTTTTCTCTGTCCCTTTCTCTGTTCCCTTGTCAGAAGCCAGCGCTCCCTCCAACCTCTATAGACTGTTTGAGGGATAATGCAGACCGCTAGCCTTTTTTCCTGTTGCCCAAACTTTTCTCTTTTTAGAGGCTTGCTGCCCAGCCCAGAGGTGAAGACAAATCCCTCCCAAAGGCCTTTGCAACCTCAACTAGCTGGGCTGCTCATGCATTGGTCTGGTCTGATGAGGCTGATGTATGGGCCTCAGCCATAGAGCATTTTTTCTGTGTGCAACACACACACACACACATGCACACACACCATTATATAAAAGTGAGTCTTGGCTTGGCATGGTGGTGAACACCTATAATCTCAGAACTTCCTAGGATGGCAGAGCTGACAGAATTGCAAGCCCAAGGCCAGCCTGGCTGTATAGGAAGACTTTGTGTCCTATGTAAGTGACCAAAAGACACACCCACATTTCACTCTCTGCTGCTGGGACAGGGAGTTTTCTGGTGTTGGAAGGTCCGTTTACATCTCTAGTTTACAGAATCTGGCTCTTTTCATTGGCTTAGCAAGACATCTCATGAATGACAGCCAACCACACAAAAGATCTGTGAATCCTGAAAGTCCCCAGGGTCCCAGGGCTTCCCATGACCTAAATAGCTATAAGGTGACTTGTTTGTTTGTTTAGAAGGTTGGAGCAGATCAAGACTTTTCTCTTGAAGTGTAAAATGAAAACCCTAGAGTATAGCAACCTTCTGAGCCTGAGCATAGTTCTCTCTCAGAACCTGCTGAAGCTGCCACAGAGTTTCCATGGCTAGAGTTCATCTCTCTTCCCTGCCCGGCTAGAAGGGTAGGCTCTGAGCTCCTGGAAGGAACCGGCTGGCACGTGGGAAGATGGGGGCGCAGAATTCAGCAAGTGAGTGAGGTCAGATCTGGGACTGTTGTGCCCAGTGGAAAGAGTGTGAGCCATGCTGTGTGGGCTCAGGACAAAGATACCTGCCTCAGATGAGGGAGCTGCCTGCATTTCAAATGATTTCACTGAACATTCGAATCACTGTTTTTGCCCCAACGACCTCTCCCTTCAAGTCTCATGTCAGACATATAATACAAGCAGATCATTAAGTCAGCCACCAGAGCTTACAGCTGACATTGGCACTAATTGTAATTAAAAATTAGCATAGAAATGTGCTTTTAGGAGATTAAAATTATTGGTGGGTCCTGACCCCCGTGCATCACCCTAAGTGATGGTCGACAAATGAGCCCCACATTAAATAAAGTCCGTCTAATAGGCTTTGGAGAGAGAAAAGATGCAGATTCATTGATTTTTCCCTTTCTCCTTGATTTACAAACACATCTCCTGCATAGATAAACAGCACACACCGGGGCCGCTGGCATAACCAGATGCCACACTGCCTTTGAGAGGCCGCATCTTCATCAATTTCCATACAGGGCCTCGACCTCTAGTAACAGCTTTGTGCCGTAAGCACTTTCTCTACTCAGCAAATTGCATTACATATTAGAAATATTATCTCCGTGCAGCGAAGTATCAGTTAATGATTAGCCGAGTGGCTAAAATGCATGTCAGAAAGAGGATCTGGATTTCACGGAGCAATTACTGCACGGGCGTTGGGTTTGCATTCCTTGCAGGATTTACATTGTGGGTGCTGGAGGCTCCTGTCAGAAGCAAAGGGACACAAAAACAGATGTGTCAGAGGGGTATTTGGTACCTCCAGCTGCCTTGTCTCCACTAGAGTTCCCACGTTCTCTTGACAGACACCCCCCCTCCGGTAAGTTGGAAGCTTCTGGAACCTTTAGGTAGGTGGAGGCTCTAGTAGCTTATAGCGAGGTAGAATCATGAGACAAATGGCTGACGGGCTGCATGGAATGGGGACAAAACAGGCATGGCCTGTGTTCCTGAAGTACATGGAGATGAGAGATCAGGATACCAATGGAGTCAGATATATAAAGAGCAGGGGGCAGGCTAGGTATCAAGAAGAAATGCTAAGTCAAGGGTATAGCACATGCCAAGGGGAAGGGATAGCTTTATTACCACTGCCAGGTCCTCTCCGAAAGGATAGGACAATGTCTCCAAGGAGAACCTGGGGCAATGGCATGAGAAGAGAGATTCCAGGCGTGTGCCTCTGTCTATGAAGCTTTGGAGATGACAGGGTGACTAGCTGGACTGGAGGAGAGAGGATGAAGGGAGAGAAGGTGGTGGTAAGCTGAGAAAGGATGCATGAAACCACACTGTAGGGATGCTGAGACTCTTCCGTGAAGCCACACTGCAGCATCCTGGGTCAGAGATGCCAGGGACAACCCTGATTGCCAAGGGTTTTCTGGCTTCTTAGCAGAAACTGGGATGGAAACTGGGGAGATTGGCAGGAGAGGGATGAGGGAAGGACTAGACTCTGCACACGTGCTGGGGAATCACTCAAGCAGAGGGGCTTGGGAAGGCTGATGGGGAGAGGGAGAGTCCAGGGAACCGCAAAGCCCATGGGCACCTGGTAGAAAGTAGGGAGCTGGGCAGTCTCTGTGTGTGTGCAGCAGCAGCAGCAGTAGTGGTGGTGATGGGGCAGTCATGAGGCTAGCCCAGGTGCCTCTGATATGAGCCATCTTCAAGTGGAGCGGAGGGAAGGGATTGATTGACATGTCCACTCCTCTGCCTTTCCTTCTTATATGCCGCTATGTGCTGACGGTTCTCAGTTAGGCTCCGCAATCTCCCCTCGTCATCAGAGATGTTTCTAGCTAACCAGGCGAGGCAGGGAAAGGTTGCTGACTCGAGTCCTACAGGGCAACATGAAAATCTCTCTCTCTCTCTCTCTCTCTCTCTCTCTCTCTCTCTCTGTGTGTGTGTGTGTGTGTGTGTGTGTGTGTGTGTGTGTGTGTTGGGGAGGTAGTCTGTTTCCTCTTATTCCTTGCTAGAACCCCCACCTCTAAGCCCCCAGGGGTTATTTGGTTAGATGTTCGTCTCCTCCTCCTCCATAGAAATACTTTCAGTGCCCAGGGCTCCCAAAGAAGTGCACACTCCTGGGCCAGGCCACAGATTCCCGAAGCCTCTGTTCAGCGGTGACCTTCTTCTGCCCCCCCTCAGCAACCTGGTTTCTGTGAGATGCTCAGCCCTTATAGCATTCCCATCCCATCGGTAGACCAGCCCCCTTCCACCTTTCCTGTGCCTAGGTACTTTTTCTAGGAGAGGACCAGTTGTCCTTCTCAAAGACCACATGACATTCATGGGGCCCCATCTCTTCCACAATGTTTGTCCAGGGCCACTGAGCACCATAGCTGGTCCATGCTAGCAGGCAGCAGCTACTCACATGGTCTCCAGTGCTTTTGGGTCAGAAGTTATTGCAATGGGCTGAGCCCAAGAGGCTGCCTGGAGCTTGGAAGCAGGCTTCAGAATCATTAAGGTTCACAGGCTCATGTTTGTCTGGGCTTGAGAATCAGTAGACGAAACAGGGTGGAGGTGGCTCTTTAGGATTATTTCTTGAAATGAAGTGAGATGGCAACCATCTGCTCTGGTAGCTGCTGCCTGGTAAAAGCCAGGATCTGGCTGAAAGCCTTAACTCCTAGAGATTAATGGACAATGCAATCATATTCCTGGGAATTGGATCCTGAAGTCACAGAAAGGGATGCTGATGGGGTCACAGGAACAAGGTACGTGCAGGCATTTTTATGAACCCCTCTGTAACCTTCAAAATCCCCCCTCCTCAGGTCCCTCTGCTAGCCATGGGTGGCCAGTATTAGCTGGTTTGGGTGGGGCATCTAAGACAGGGATTCCAGGAAGACAGGAGGGTCAGGTGTCAAGCGTCTGGCTTTTCAACCTGCTCTTTTAGGCTGTTTGAAGAATATCCACTGTTGCTTCTTGGTGTCAGAGTGAATTATTTAATGGGGAGCGAAAACCTGCCCTCGGAGTGCCTTTCAGAACACAGAGGAATTAGGATCTTAGATTTGTTTTTCTTAATATCGCTCTTTGTTTTTCCCGGAGGTGCCCTGAGAAAGCCAGATCTTGGCTCTGTGCAGCTTAAGAAAAAGCAGTCCGGGCTCTGTCTTCACTTCCTCCTGCCCTATCCACAAGCTACATGGCTCCCAGGGGTCGGTTTAACTCAGCGCACATTGGTGTTGTTCAGTTTATGGCAGTCTGTCCGGCACCTGCCCTGAGGCTGACTTAGGGGATTCCAGGGTTCGTCCCATTTCCAGCACTTTCTCTCTTGCATCCTCTCCTCCACAGACCTCAGGGTTTGGCAGTGGCCCTGGAGAGGTAGCTGACTCTCCCCATGCTTGTCCTCTGCCTGTCCCTGGGTTTAGACTCAGTGCTGCCCTGAGTGGGGAGCTCTGCAGCTGGGACACCAAGAACCTCCTCCTTACTCTTCACATGAGATGCTCCAGGAGATGTAGTGAGGGTCAGAACCTGGAGTCCCAGTACCAGCACACGCCAGCTCTGCCAAGGGAGGGCAGTTGGCACTAGCAGCCCTGAGATCTCCAGCACATGGGTGATGTTAGGGGATAGAGCAGAAGCTAAGATAGAACATAGGGCTCCAGGGGCAATGATGTCAATTCATGTGATCATCACCTTATGGGAGTGGTACCCAATATCATTGTGTGCAATCTTGACCCAAGGTCTCTCTGGGCCCTTAGGCACCCAGTAAAGGCTGGGTGGAGAAGTGGTTCCATAGCCCAGTCATGTTTATGGGATCCAGACAAGCTGCCCACCTTGTTCTTATTTCTACTTCTGCTTTTATTCTAAGCCCTTGGACTCTGGACATAGCTCCACTGTGTGTGTGTGTGTGTGTGTGTGTGTGTGTGTGTGTGTGTGTGTGTGTAAATTTGTGTATATGTGTGTTTGTGCATTTATGTTTCTATGTGGTGTATATATGTACATATGTGCGTTTGTATTAATATGTGTATTTCTATGTAAGTGTCTGTGTTTTTATGGTGTCTATATGAACATGTATGTGAGTGTGTATATGTGTGTGTGTGTGTGTGTGTGTGTGTGTGTGTGTGTGTGATGTGCCATGCATGTGTGCATACCCCTGGAGGCCAGAAGAAAGCATTGGATGTCCTGGAACTGGAATAACATGAAGTTGTAAGCCAATCCAAGGTAGGTGCTGGGAACCAAAGCTGGAGTCAGGCAGGAAGTTGGGACAGAGCGCCAGGGTGGGCAGTGTGCGTCCTAGATTGTAGTGACTCTATGCACCATCAGAGTCTCGCTTCTCAGTGCCTCGCTGGATTTGAGGAACTAGGTTTTCCCTTTCTTCCTGCCCCATAACCTTCTTGTCTCCTGCATAGGTGCTAGTGATCGTTCTAATAATACCACTTAGTCCTTGAAAGTCCTGTCTACCCAAAACAACATTCCGGTGATCTGTCCAAACTCACCAAGCCCCAAACCCCTATCGCTGCTAATTCCTTAATAAAAGACCATGCTTATAAAACCCGACAACATCAAAGGAGGTTTCTAAACCATGTACATTAGGCCTTTCATGTGGAATAGCTAATGACAGGCAGGCTCAGTGGAACAGATATTTCATCTAATACCAGTTTCAAGAAAGTCAATTGCTGGGTGATTTCTGCAGATTAAATTACCTTCATTTGGAGGTCACCTCCTACAGCTAGATTGAGAGAGACAGAGTCACAATATCAATGCCATCAGCGAAGTGTTAATTCACTCCACAAACAAGGGTGTCCTGCCTGCCTAGCAATCTAAAGGAGAAGAATTTTAGCAACCCCTCTCTAATATCCACGCCTGCATTAAAGGGCGGATGTGTAGGATGTATTGGGGCTGTACACATTCATTAAACAACTCCTTGGTAGTGTTCAAAATATGGCAAGAGAACTGGTGGCATTTCTTCAGCCTGTGGCCTGCTATGCTGGGAGTTCAGTGAGCTGGGATAGCAGGGCTCTGAAGGTAGATGGGAAACTGGAACTCAGGTAGAGGACCAACAGCCAATTTTCAAGGTCAGGACTGATGGAGAACTGTATCATCCTAGGCTGAGGCTGAATCTTCCATGCCGACATTGCTCTGGCATGGCCAGGAACCCTCGTACAGTAAGATCTGTCTCTGCATGTGCTGTGAGGGAGGCAGGGTTTGAGTCTACTTGGCTGGTTGTGCTTTCTTTAATTCTCGGTGACCTGGAGTCAGATTGGTTTAAAGAGTGAGCAAGTGAGTGCTGGGGCAGAGGCTGTATCAGGCTTCCCAGTGGCTAGTAGCTAAAATCTGAACTTTATAAAATATTGAGTGAAGTCCCTTACCCAACACTCCTGGGGTGAGGAACATATGGTAGCACTGTGGTGTGTGTGTGTGTGTGTGTGTGTGTGTGTGTGTGTGTGTGTGTAAAGGAAATTGGAATGCAGATACTTCCCAAGGATTCTCAAGTTTGGACTCTGTCTTCCCCAGATTCAGTGTGCAGAGAACCTTCAGCTCTTATAGCTACATTGAAAAAGCTGGAGCATGGGCTACTTATAGGTTGAGGCTGGCAGTGTCCCCAGAACTTGGGGAACCCTTCATGGTCATTTCTCCCACATGGATTTTCTGGCTCAGTCAGCCTGGTACAGAGGATTTGTATCAAGCCACTAGGACTATTTTCAGTAGGATCTTTCATTTCCCATACGCCTCTGAAATTTCCACCCCTGACTTCTCTTTGTAATCCCATTACCTCCTGGTCTATTCCTATTCAAAGTCCCAATGCTTCATGACATCCTTAGCTAAAGCTCTCGACTATCACACCTCAGAGCAGGTACAGGTGGGAATTACCTGGAACAGGTCTTGGGTGGATGGGTTGTCTTAGTTTATTTTCTAAGGCTGTGGTGAACTACCCTGTAAAAAAGCAACTTAATGAAGAAAGTTTATTCTCAACCATAGGCCATCATGGCGAGGAATTCAAGGATAGAGTTGGCTCTTTCTTTCCTGCGCCATATTTCCTTAGCTGCCCTCACCTGTGTTTCTGGCAGAGAAGGTAGCCCACCACTGTCTTTATTGTCATAAGATTAAAATGACACGTTAGCTCTTCCATAAACTCCACACCACGCTCTGCTGTTTCCCCAAGTGTAAATTTACATCGGCTCAAATTTGCTTCTGGCTTTGCTCACGTGTGACTTGTGGCTCCCAAGCAGGTCTCACACAATGCTTGTCCAATTTATTCATGGGCACTTTGTCTCTTTTGTTGTTGTGTAAATGGAATCTGGCCTTCTATTGTATCTTCTGACGGCCTGAACACATTATTGCGCTGTCTGTGAGTGGTGTTCAGCGGGAGCCTCATTCGGGTTTCAAGATTAGATTTCTTCAAAAGGAAAAGGCATGGCTCCTTCCTCTTCAAATCCCCATCTCTTGCTGAAAGTCTTGCCCTTAACAGAGCAAAACAACCTAGGAAGTGGATTAGGACTAGAGAGTATGGATCTTGGACAATAGACTGATATTTGTTGCCTCTTGTTATTAGAATCTTCAAACTAAGGGTATAGCCTCAGCTCACTGCAATGAAGATTCTGATTCTGTGTGTGAAGATATGTGCTTTTCACACGCTTAACCTGTGCAGTGATTGCCCTGGAGAGCTTGGAAGTAGTTGAACAAGCTAAAAAAGTCCTCAAGGCCTAGGATGTAACCCGGGTCCTGCTTCCTGGTCAGTAGCAGGGGTTCTTCCCAGACAGGCCTTGCCTGAATGCCCTAGGGTGAGAGCCACTTTTCAGATCCCTTGAAATGTTCTTTTTACAAATAGACCTATTCACATTCCTGTGTGCCTCTAGCTCAGTGGTTCTCAACCCGTGGGTCACAACCCCTTTGGATGTCTAACAACCTTTTCACAGGGGTCACCTAAGAGCATAAAAACCCGCAGATATTTGTATTATGATTCTTAACAGTAGCCAAATCACAATTATAAGAATAATTTTATTGTTGGGGTCATCACAACATGAGGAACTGTATTAAAGGGTCATAGCATTGGGGAGGTTGAGAAGGGCTGCTCTAGCTGAATGTAGGAATTTTGCTTTGGAGGTTAATGGAGGTGGGGAAGAGCACACAGATGACAGAGAGAAGCAAGGGACCAGGAAAAGCATCATGGAGCTCCCTGGCATAGTCCCGTTCTTATACACCCGTGATTCCTCCATCACGAACCCAGACCTTCATATCTCTAGCAGGAGTTATGTTCGCCTCCATCTCTACCATCACCTGGGAACTACAAAGACAGGGTAACAGTGAGTGTGTCCACTGAAAATGGCCCTACCATGAAGTTTCTCTTTCTCTATCACCCTGATACTCCCTCTGGCTCTGGGCAGTCTGTAGACAGAAGTTTCACTGCATTTGCAAAGAAGAAGAGCTGGAGCTCAATGCAATTACTTGGGTCATCCAAGTGGTCTCCAGACAGTGATCCATGCAGCAGATGGATCTTAAACATGGCTCTACAATGAGCCCTCTCTTGTATGGCACTCAGCTATGTGTACATATATGGACATGCCCATGTGTATGCACATAGCAGTATGTTGTCATGTGCAAACACATGTGCTTGTGATACGCAAGTCAGGTCTGTGATGCATACATGTGCACTTTCATGTGTGTGAATATGTGCCCATGGGTGCACACAACATATCCATAGGTGAGGTTCTTTGTTTCCCAGGCTAAGGTGTACTGTCTCCTCACCTACCGGTTTTCTGTGGGGTCCCCATCTGTGTGTGTGTGGGTGAAATGTGTGTGGACCAGACATAAGCCTTCTTAGGGTTCTTGGAACTTACAGTCTCAGAAGGTAGTTGGTGTGTACCATCTGACCATGTAGTTTTTTCTCCAAGAGCCTGGGTTTCAAACAGACAGACTATTATATCTCATGTGGGACTGTTGTTGGGGAAAATGTTATTTGCTTTGTTGGCTCTTAAATGGCCATGGCTCTTCTTTTAGCTTCCTGCAGTTGCTGCTTCGGTCATCCCAGGCTTCTTCTTGCATCCAAGGATGTGTTAGAAGAGACTATGAGTCCTTGACTTGTGCTCTCCTGGGTGTGTGTCAGCACACACAGACAGGCTCTACTGCCAGAGAATACACTTCAAGGTGGACATGGGCTTGAGGTATGGGCCACCTTCAGATCCAAGGGCTCTTCATACAATCTGTGTGGCAAAGGCCTATTCTGCCTTCAGGCTGGTGGAGGCATGCTCGCCACAGTGCATCTGCTGGTCCTCTGCCATCGCCTGTGCAACATGGCTGAGTGGGTGACTCGTTCCACTTAATCCACCATGTACTCAATCCTTTGGCTTCCCATCCAGTCCCATTCCATCATTATGTTCTCCTCTGGTCCCTTGTTCAAAAGCAAGCCCAACCAGAAGAGTACATTCTAACCCATCTTCCTGTCACATCATGCTCTCTTCTTACCTCATCTTCAACTGCCCTGTAGACACCCTGCCTGCTGCCATGAGCACGGAACCTTTCCCTGTTGGTCCTACCATTCTGATTGGCATCTGAACTTGGGCGTGGCTTCTGCAGCAGCCTCTAGAATAAGTTCTGCACTTATCTGTCCACGTGTTATTTTGCTTGATAACTATTTCTCAGAGACCGAGACCTAGAGACAGTGCTAGTGGGTTCCTCACACCTCTGGGAGCATGTGACTGGAAGACAGTTGACACCTAGTGTCTCAAAGGAATGCAGGTTATCAACAAGTATGCCTCATGGGCACCCTTTTGGTAAGGCTTAAACAGGGAGACCATCCTGAGAGTCACTGAATGCTGGTGAAAAATACTGAGTCACAGTTCTTCAAGTCATCCCCTGAAGCAGCAGTTGCTGTTCCCTGGTAGAGTCTCACTTAATACTATTCAACTCAATGGATTCTTTGATCTACTAAACCATTCTACATTTTGAAATTTGGTCTATTGAAAGGTTTTTGTAATGATCATCCCCCCCCCCCTTTTTAAGGTTGGACGGGAAAGGGGGCCAGTCCATTTGGCCACTGGGGTTCCTGAAAGACCTTGATAGGTACACCTGTCCCTTCTGCTGAGCAGAGGACAGCAGTCTTTCCAGCTGGATGGTACTTCATCCACTGAATGTTAACTCTAGGATATCCAGACCTTTTGGACTCTTGCACACTCTGATTTCAGGTCTACTTCATCTAGTCTGTCCCCCTTTAGGGACATAGGGTGACTTCTCCCACATGATTGTCATATTCACTAGTCAATATGAAGACTTTCATAATTACTACAAGGCTCCCTTACATCAGCCACTTTAGGCTCCTGATTTTTTTTTATATGCTGGGTATCTCAGGGACATCATGTGCTTAGACCAGCTACTCCCCTGTCTTCAAGGACATCTGTCTTGCCATGTCAATATCTTCATTGTGTCTTAAGCACAGATTTTCCAAGAGATTCTTACAGCTAGACGAAGCCTTTTCCCCTCAACACCAGGGTGTTTGGAACACAGCTTCCATGAATAACACACCCTCTTTCCCCTCCTCTCCTGTTTTCCTCCCTCCTTTTATCTTTCCTTTCCTCTGCGTTCCTCCCTCCTTTCTCCTGTCCATCATGACTACAGGCTCTTATTTGCCCTGTTTGGTAGTCTACTTGGGATGAAGGACATGGCTCTCTAGATCCTGGAACGTTGCCTGAGAAAGTGGGACAGATCACTGAAGCTGGATGTGAGTGAGGTGTCAGCCGTGGATAGTTTGAAAGTCTGGAGAAAGACACACCTTGGTAACGATTCCCACTCATGTATAAAAACTTATCCTGTCCTCACCACTTTCCCATTCCCTCTCCCTCGGGCAGAACCACCTTGGAATATACTCTGTGTAATGTCTATTGCTGTATGTTGACTGATCATCTGATAGTGTTGGGATCTAAGAAGAGACCAGCAGCCTTTCTGCTGTCCCAATGAGGACCATCAGGCAGATTCCAACATGGAGATGGCAACCTGTTATCCCAGGGTTTCTTGGCCCAGCATCCCCACCCCCATTCTGCTTGTCTGGAGTGTGATGAAAGACAGTTGCTCACTGTTGTCCTTTATTTTTATTGAGAGCTTTAGACACACTGAGAGCCATTAGTGCTAGGGAAGAGAGAGCAGCGGCCAGTGTTGTGCTGTTCGGAAAGTCTTCCTCGCATGCGCTTCAGAGTCCATTTGTCATCTAGAAATGGATGTAGAGATGGTGCAGAGGGAGATGCAGCTTGTGAGGAGGTGATCACTGAGTGCTTTTAAACGCTCTCAAAGTGCTGTTTGGGACAGAATAATTCAGATAGCACTGATCTGAGAGCCTGGGAAGTTCAGGAAAGCCCTTTATAGAACTCCTGCTGCTGGGGGCGGGGGCAGAGCCAAGTACAGATGGCCTGCTGTGACAGAGGTCACCAGGACACACTACTACACTTGTGCTTGATTAAAACCACCTTTATGGAATACACACACAGAGATAGAGACACACAGAGAGAAAGAAACACAGAGGGAGAGGGAAAGAGAAAGGGGAGGAGGGAGGGAGGGAGGGGGGGAGGGAGGGGGTGAAGCATGCTCATACATGCACACAAGTCATAGAGGCACATGCATACACATAGGTTCTGCACATATCACACAGACACATGAACACACAGACACACAGAAGTTGGGACTACTTAGCTTGGATGTCTATTTCTGCATGGCAGATTTTGGCTGGAAACTGCTTTTTAGCATCCTGAGGGGACAGAGAGTGTGGCTGATGTGTGCTCCTTTGGAGGTCTGATGAAGAGCCACTGGCTCCACAATCTGGCCTGGCTTTTGATGGATTCAAAACCTCATGGGCCATTGAGAGGTTCCTCCTTTGGTGCCTTACAATGGAGCTTTTCCATCACAAAATGCCATAATGAATAAAAGGTGGCTGAAATGGGCTATAGTGTCTTTTTTGCTTAAAATTTTAATATATGTGCCTGTGTATGTTTGTATGCCATCTATATGCCTGGCGTACACAGAGACTAGAAGAGGCAGAAGATTCTCTGAATCTGCAGGATATACTGAGGTTGATTTCAATCTGTCAAACTCTGGAAGAGCAGCCAGTGTCCTTAAAGGCTGAGCATCCTCTCAGAAGAGATGGGGGCGGGACAGAGCCAGCAGGAAGCTGATGCTCCGGTGAGGAGGAAACTGGTTCTTTGTTTGCATTGTGAGTATCTAGCTTCAAGCCCCTGGTGGTGTCCTGAAGCAGTGCCTACCTCCCTGGAAGAGAGCAAGGCAGATACAGTCCTCAGAGCTGATGATCCCCTGAGGCCTCAGCAAGGGTGGGTTTTCATTCCTTTTTATTAACGCACGATCTCTTCATCAAAAGTGGATGTCTTGTTGAGTTTCAAGTCTTCAACTACTTATTAAAAATCAAGCCAAGTCAGAACAAGAGCTAGAAAGATGGCCTTCCATGGGAGTGGTGGGCAGAATGGGTGTCAGCACATCAAGTTTCACACTGCTTTCCTAGGCAGGGGAATGAGAAAAGGAGAAGAAAGAAGAGGAGAGGATGAAAGGAGAAGGGAAAGAGGGGCAGAGGACAGGCTCAGACGGACTAATAGACCATAGGGTGGCAGACCCAACAAAGCACTTAGTGTGACAGCAGAAGCTTGGAGTATGAGGTGGGAGCTAGGCTGAGAAGGAGAGGGCCCGACAGTGCTGCCCCCTTGAAGGTTCTGGCCTCGTGATGACTTAGGCTTAGCCAAAGCTGGGTTCCTTAGGTGAGAAGGGCTTAGCAGACTAGAGGTGAGAACTCAGGTGACAGGGCCATGAAGAGGATGTAAGCCTATCTGTCTACCATTTAAATATCATGTGTCTGCTATCTGATATCTGTCGGTCTGTCCATCTGTCATGTTTCTATCAGATGTCTATCTACCTATCTAATAGTCATCTATTCTATCACTATCATCTGTCTGTCTAATTATTTATCATCTATAATCATTTATCTATTACCTATCTACCTATTCATTTATCTATTATCTATCATCTATCTATTTCTCATCTATAAATTTTATGTCCATCTGTCTGTCTACCTTTCTTCTACCATGTACATATTTGGTTTATCTATCAGTCACTTATTATCTATTATGTCTACTTGTCATCTATTTGTCTATCAGCTCTCTTTCATAATCAATGGATCTTTTTTTCTATCAAATTAATCCTCTGTTATTCACCAATTGAACAGTAAGATTATCTTTTAGATTAAGCATAATAAAAATGGAATATGTTTCTTTCACCATCACTGCCTCCTGGCATTCCTTCTCAGCGTGAGCCAGAGTTCTGACTGACGCCATTTTCCTTCTCTATGATGAGTACCTTCTCTTTATATTTGTCTATTAGTTCTTTGAGAATATCAGACAGTGTGCCGTGACCATAATCACTGCCTCCCTGTCTCCCCAGGGCCCAGCCCTCCCCTTCCCAATCTACTCACATCTCTTGCAGGAGAAGAGCTCCCTGTGGATGCTCCCCGCAATTGTTCTTCCTTCACAACAAAACAAAACTCTGCGCGAGTGTGTTCACCAGCTTCTAGAATTTTCTTGCCATCATTTATTTACAACTTTAAAATTTATGCTAAAATATGCCCAGCTGTAAAATGTATCATTTTGACCATTTCAATCGTAACATTCTGTGGCACTGAAAGCTCACATTGTAGTCATCCAATCTCCCCACCTGCCAAAGCAAAGCTCCTTATGTCCTATCTGCACAGACCCAGAAACCACCATTCTTCTGGGGGCACTGCAAACCATCTATTTGTCTGTCTGTATGTCTGTCTGTCTGCCTATATATGTATGTGTGTATTATATATGTATGTATGTATTATGTATGTATATATGTATGTATGTATTATGTATATATGTATGTATGTATCTTTCTATCTTTCTATCTAATCTTTCCATTTTATAACTATCCACCTACCTACTTTTCTTCTATTATCCAATGATTCATGCACTATGAATTTGACTATTTCATGTAGATAATATCATTCAGAATCTGTCATTTTGTAACTGGCTGATGACATTTGTTGCATTTTCCAGGTCCCGTTTGGACTGTGTTATAGGAACGTCCTTCCTTCTTAAAGCCCAGTGATTTTCCCCTGGCATCTACAATGCTCGGAAATTTTACCCACTTGTCTATTGACGAGCAAACACTCCAGTAGCTACCAAGTTTACACTGTTGTGAATAATACTACCATGGAGTAAGTGTGTGAGCATTTCTTCAAAACTCAGCTTTCAGTCTGTTTAGGTATAATTCAGAAGTCGGCTTTCTGGATGCATGGTAATTAATTCCCTTCTTATTTTTTGAGAAGCTGCCACACTATTTCGCGCAATAGCTGCCAAGTTTTATATCCCTACTGTCAGGGAAATAGCATTTCAAAGTCGTCACATCCTCGCCAGCGAGTACTGCAGTCTGTTTTAAGGTGTATTCTAATTGGTGTGTGCTGATTAGACTCTTGTAAATTTTTACTGGAGAAACATCTATTCAAGTCTTTGATATTTTTTGTCTAATTTTATTAATCCTTCGAGGGTTTCATATAATGTGTTTTGATCATATTCATACCCTAATTCTTCCCTGTTCCGTGTTCCCTTTCTTTATCTGCTTAACTATGCATTATTTTGTATTTGGATGTGCGTTCTTTCAGCGGAGTATAGTCATTGTATGCCCTTCCTTTCCCAGCAACTGGCATTAGCCTGTAGCTCTGCTGCTATGGGTGGGATTTCACCCCAATCCCCATCTCCAAGTTGGCATTTGATCTGGCTTAAGTTTTATTCAGGTTTTGTGCATGCTGTCTCAGCCGGGGTGAGCTCGAATGAGCAGCATCCCTGCTGTGTGCAGAGGATACTGTTTCCATCACCTCTGGCTCTTGCCTTTTTTCTACCTTGTATTAGTTGGGGTTCTCTAAAGAACAGAATTGATGAGATGAATATGTATGGAATGTGTTAGGTGGCTTGCAGCCTGTGGTCCGGCTAGTTCAACAATGGCTGTCTCTCAGTGGAAATTACAATACATGAGTTTTTCAGTCCACACAGCTATATGCCTCAGCTGGTCTTCCGTATATGCCAGAAATTCAAAATTGTAGGCACTAATGCCAGTGGGGATGAGCAGACTTTCTTCCTCCATGTCCTTTCTATAGGCTGCCAGAAGAAGATATGGCCTGGATTAAAGGTGGGACTTCTTGACTCAAAAGATCTGGCATAATGGTATATCTCCTCTCCTAAAAGGATACACATTAGAAGTGGATCTTTCCACTTCAAATGACTTTATTTATATTTTAAAAAAAAATCCCTCGTAGGTGTACACAGCCACCTCAGTTTTAGTTGAATCTAGATGTAGTGATGTAGACACCCAAGAGTAGCCATCACATGCCCTCTTCCACAAGGATCCCCGGGCCTTGAGAGGAAAATGTGCAGCACATATCTTCCATCTGGGGCTGAGCCTTCTGCAGTCTTCTATAGTCTGGCCAATTGTGGGTCTTTCTGTTAACAGTCATCTACTATAGATAGAAGCTTATAAGGTGTTAGGAGATAGTGTAATCCTATGGCCACTTAGCAAGATAATGGCAGAAGTCAACTTGTTGAGTTTCAGGAATCTGTATAGTTTGCATGTTGATCTCTTATCCCATATATGATTTCCCCATCTTTCTGCTTGCCAGTTTACTCTACTTAGGAATTATAAGTTATAATTATTTTCCTGAGGGCCAGTTTGCCTCTCTCCCTCTGTTGCTGATGCAGTTGTATCCTGTTCAAGAAGCCACCACCCTCACAATGCTGGGAAGCTTTTGCCTTATATTTTCTTCCAAGAATTTTGGTGTTTTAGGTCTTACACTTATATCTCAGAGCCCATTCTTAATTAATTTTGTGTATGTCCAGTTAGGGGTTCCATTTTATTCTTTTGCACACAAGACCTAGATTCTCTAACCCCATTTGCTGGGTAGACCACTCTTGGCTACCTTCTATTTATTCTTCTTGCCTGAGGGCTTTGACTAGGCTTTCTAGTACTGTGCTGAACAGAAGGGTTAACACAAGCCTTTTTCAATATTGAACATGTTATTTTTGAAGGTTTTACATATATTGTGGTGGTCTGAATGTACTTGGCCCAGGGGGTGGCACTATTAGGAGGTGTGTTGTTGTTGGAGTATGTGTGGCCTTATTGGAGCAAGTATGTCACTGTGGGGGTGGGATTTAAGACCTTCCTCCTAGTTGCCTGTGAGCCAGTCTTCTCCTATGGCTTCCAAAACACAGAACTCTCAGCTCCTCCAGGGCCATATCTGCCTTAATACTACCATGCTCCTGCCTTGGTGATAATGGAATGAACCTCTAAACCTGTAAGCCAGCCCCAAATGTTGTCCTTTCTAAAAGTTGCCTTGGTCATGGTCTCTCTTGACAGCAACAGAAACCCCAACTAAGGCATATATGGTTTTATTATGCTGAGATTTCCTTTTAGTCTGTTTATTGAGAGTTTTTTTTTACTATTGATGGAGGTTGAATTTCATCAAATCCTTTCTCTGCATCATTTGACTTGATTACATAATTTTGTTTAAGGATGATACAATAACTGACTTCTTTTCACACTCAGGACCATCACAGAATCCCAGATCCAAATTCTTCCTGATCAGAGAGTGTGGTTATTTTAATATGCTGACTAAAATTTTTGGCTAGTATTTTGTTGTATATTCATAAAAATATTGGTCTGTAGCTGTATTTCATTCTACTTTAAGTGGCTTTGTTTTCTAGACCGTGCTGGTCTTATGAGTTAGGAAGTGTGTAGAACCAGCATAAATTCTTAAAATGTTTTTCTTCCTCGCTTTTGAAAGATAATTTTGCAGAGCGTAGAATTCTGAGTTGTTGTTTTCTTCTCTAACACTTTAAATGTTTCTCTCCAGCCTACTCTCGCTTGGGTGGCTTCTGGGGGGAAGCTAGATGTGGTTTTTAATCTTTTCTTTAGATAATGTGGTTTGCATGCTGAATTCTTTCAAGATTAAAAAAACACTTTGATTTTATGAAGTTAGGGTATTGTATGCCTAGCTAAAAGGCTTTGAGTTTTTGGGGGTGGGGATAATAGTTTTTGAGATCCTTGGATCTGTACCTACTCCCAATTCTGGTGAACCTTAAGACTCATCCTTTCAAACTCCCCCCTTGTTCCTTCGTCTCTCTCCCTGTCATTCCCATCACATACATTTGTACCTTGGCAGTCCCTGAATATCCTGTTCTATTTCTCATTCTTTGTGCCCCCCCCCCTTTTTTTAGTTTTAAAGACTGCTACCGAGAGTCCTCAAGCTTAGAGATCTTCCCCCCTCCCCCGTACTACGTTGTCTGCTAATGACCCAACTGAAGACAGAGTCTTATTCAGTTGCCATTGTCATTTCTGTGGTATGGGTTTCTACTATGTGCTTGCATAACTTTCCACACGTTACTCCTTTGTTCCTGACACCTCTTTTTTCTTGTTTTAGAACTCGTAGCTGCTAAAAGTTAGCTAAGGCTTACATATTAGTCATTGTGGCTCCGAATTCCCAATTTCAAAATTTTTACTCTGGCTCCTTCTGATATTTGCTCTGCCATTTTAGATCAGGCTTTTACTGCTAAGTATGCCTTGTGACCTCCTTTCTTTTTTTGCTATAAATTATTTATTTGCTATAAATTATAAATTTACTGAAATTATTTTATTACCTTTACTTTACATTAGGTTTAGTGTTCAAATTATTTTTTATTAGATACTCTCTGTATTTACATTTGAAAGGGCATCTCCTTCCCTGACCCCTCTCCAATCCCCGCTTTCCTCCACTTGTCTTCATGAAAGTGCACTCGCTCCTCATCACCCTCTTCACCCCATTGCCTTGGTTTCCCCTACATTGGAAAAACATGCCATTCCTGGTCAAAAGGCCTCTTCTTACATTGATGCCAGACACTTCTATCTTCAGCTACATATGCCACCTGAAGCCATAGGTCTCTCAATGTGTGTTCAATGGTTGGTGTTTTAGTCCATGGGAATTATGGAGGGTTTGGTTGGTTGATATTGTTCTTCCCATGAGGTTTCAGCTCCTTCAGTCCTTTCTTTGGCACCTTCATTGGGGTCTCCGTGTTCAGTCTGATGGTTAACTGCAAACATGCTCAGCTGTTTCTGCATGACTCTGGCAGAGCCCCTAAGGAGGCTTCCCTATCTGGTTCCTGCCAGTAAGTACTTCTTGGCATCAGCAACAGCGCTTGGGTTTTGTGAATACATATGAACTGGATCCCCAGGTGAGTCAGCCTCTTAATGATCTTTTCTTTAATCTCTGTTTCTCTATTTGACCTTGTATTTCCTCCCAAGAGCATTTTGTTCTTTCTTCTAAGAAGAACTGAGGCATCCCCATTTTGACCTTCCTTCTTTTTGAGTTTCATAAGGTCTGTGAATTGCCTCTTGGGTATTCAGAGCATTCTGGGGCTAGAGTCTGCTTATCAGTGAGTGCATACCATGTGTGTTCTTTTCTGACTGGGTTACCTCACTCAGGATGATAGTTTCTAGTTCCATCCATTTGCCTGGGAATTTCATGAAGTCATTGTTTCTAATAGCTGAGTAGCACTCCATTGTGTAAATATACCACACTTTCTGTATCCATTCCTCTGTTGAAGGACATCTGGGTTTTTTTCTAGCTTCTGGCTATTTTAAATTAGGCTGCTATGAACATGGTGGAGCATGTGTCCTTGTTATATGTTGGCGCATCTTTGGGGTATATGCCCATGAGTAGAATAGCTGGGTCTTCAAGTAGTACTATGTCCAATTTTCTGAGGAACCAACAGACTGATTTTCAGAATGGTTGTACCAGCTTACAACCCCACAAACAGAAGAGAGATGTTCCTCTTTCACCACATACTTGCCAGCATCTGTTGTCATCTGAGTTTTTGATCTTAGCCATTCTGACTGATGTGAGGTAGAGTCTCAGGGTTGTTTTGATTCGCATTTCCCTGATGACTATAGATGTTGAGCATTTCTTTAGGTGCTTCTTGGACATTCGGTATTCCTCAGTTGAGAATTCTATGTTTAGCACTATACCCCATTTTTAATAGGATTGTTTGTTTCTCTGGAGTCTAATTTTTGAATTCTTTGTATATATTGGATATTAGCCCTCTATCAGATGTAGGATTTGTAAAGATCCTTTCCTAAGCTGTTGGCTGCCATTTTATCTTCTTGACAGTGTCCTCAGCCTTACAGAAACTTTGCAATTTTATGAGGTTCCATTTGTCAATTCTTGATCCTAGAACATAAACCATTCGTTTTCTTTTCAGGAATTTTATTCCTGAGCATATGGGTTCTGAGCTCTTCCCCACTTTTCTTTCTAATAGTTTCAGTGTACCTGGTTTTATGTGGAGGTCTGTGATCCACTTGCACTTTAGCTTTCAAAAAGGAGATAAGAAAGGATCAATTTGCATTCTTCTGCATGCTGACTGCCAGTTGAACCAATACCATTTGTTAAAAAGGCTGTCCTTTTGCCATTGAATGTTTGTAACTTCTTTGTCAAATATCATGTGGGTGCATTTCTGGGTCTTCAATTCTGTTCTATTGATTTATCTGTCTATCTATGTACCAATACCATGTGGGCATTTTTTTTAAAAATCACAATTGCTTTGTATTATAGCTTGAGGTCAGGGATAGTGATTTCCCCCCAGAAGTTCTTTTATTGTTGAGAATATATTTTGCTATCCTAATAGCAAAAAAAAAAAAAAATAGTTTTTTGCTATTCCAGATGAATTTGCAAATTGCTCTTTCCAACTCTATGGAGAATTGAGTTGAAAATTGATGGGAATTGCATTGAATCTGTAGATTGCTTTTGGCAAGATGGTCATTTTTACAATGTTGATCCTTCCAATCCATGACCATGGGAGATTTTTTTTCATCTTCTGAAATCTTCAATTTCCTTCTTCAGAGATGTGATGTTCTTGTCATACAAATCTTTCATTTGCTTAGTTAGGGTCAAACCAAGATATTTTATATTGGTTGTGACGATCGTAAAGAGTGTCTTTTCCCTAATTTATTTCTCAACCTGTTTGTCCTCTGACTAGAAGAAGGCCACTGATTTTTTTGAGTTAATTTTATAACCAGCCACTTTGCTAAAGTTTTCTATCAGCTGTAGGAGTTCTCTAGTGGAATTTTTGGGGTCACTTAAGTATACTATTATATCATCTGCAAATAGTGATATTTTGACTTCTTCCTTTCCAACTTCCTTTTGTTTTCTAATTGCTCTGGCCAGGACTTCCAGTACTCTGTTGAATAGGTGTGGGGGGGGGGAGTGGGCAGCTTTGTCTAGTCCCTGATTTTATTTGGATTGCTTCAAGTTTCTTACCATTTAGTTTGATGTTTGCTACTGATTTGCTGTATATTGCTTTTATTATGTTTATGTCTTGGCCTTGGATTCCTTATCTTTCCAAGACTTCTAACATGAATTGGTATTGAATTTTGTCAAATGCTTTCTCAACACCTTGTGAAATGAGCATGTGGTTTTTTTTTCTTCCTTTGAGTTTGTTTATATGGTAGATTATATTGATAGATTTCTTTATACTGAACCATCCCTGTATACCTGGGATAAAGCCTAGTTGATCATGTTGAATGATTGTTTTGATGTGTTCTTGGATTTAGTTTGCAAGAATTTTATTGGAAATTTTTGCATCAATGTTCAGGAAGAAAATTGGCCTGAAGTTCTCTTTCTTTTATGGTCTTTGTGTAGTTTAGATAAGAGCATAATAATTGTGGCTTCAAAGAACTTGTTGGGTAGTGTTCCTTCTGTTTTTATTTTGTGGAATAATTTGGAAAGTATTGGTATTAAGTCCTCTATGAAAGTCTGATAGAATTCTGCGCTTTTTTTTTTTTTCTGGGGAAGCTTTTGATGATTGCTTCTATTTCTTTAGGTGTTATTGGATTGTTTAGATAGTTCATCTGATCCTAATTTTTGTTGGTATCTGGTATCTGCCTAGAAATTTATCCATTTTTTCTAGATTTTCCAGTTGGCTTGAGTATAGGCTTTTGTAGTAGGATCTGATGATTTCTTGAATTTTCTGTTTCTGTTGTTATGTCTCCCCTTTCATTTCTGATTTTGTTAATTTGGATACTCTCTGTGCTCTCTAGTTAGTCTGGTTAAGAGTTTATCAATCTTGTTGATTTTCTCAAAGAACCAGCTCTGGGTTTTGTTGATTTTTTTGTATAGTTCTTTTAGTTTCTACTTTTCTACTTGGTTGATTTCTGCTCTGAGTTTTATTATTCCCTGCCATCTCTTCCTCTATCGTTGTATCTGCTTCTTTTTATTCTAGAGCTTTCAGGTGTGCTGTCAAGTTGCTAGTGTATGCTCTCTCCAGTTTCTTTTTGGAGGCACTCAGAGCTATGAGTTTTCCTTTTAGAACTGCTTTAATTGCATCCCATAAATCTGGGTATGTTGTGCTTTCATTTTCATTAAATTCTAAAATGTCCTTAATTTCTTTCTTTCTTTCTTTCTTTCTCTCTCTCTCTCTCTCTCTCTCTCTCTCTCTCTCTCTCTCTCTCTCTCTCTTTCTTTCTTGACCATGTTATCGTTAAGTAGTGCATTGTTCAGCTTCCATGTGTATGTGGGCTTTCTATTGCTTTTGTCATGAATAAAAACCACCCTTTGTCCATGGAGATCTGATAGAATGCATGGGAGTGTTTCAATCTTCTTATATCTGCTGAGGCCTGTTTTATGACTGACTATATGGTCAATTTTAGAGAAGGTACTCTGAGGTGCTGCGAAGAAGGTATAGTCTTTTGTTTTAAGATGAAATGTTCTGTAGATGTCTGTTAATTCCAATTGGTTCATAACCTCTGCTAGTTTTGCTGTGTCTCTGATCAGTTTCTGCTTCCATAATCTGTCCATTGATGAGAGTGGGGTGTTGAAGTTTCCCACTATCATTTTATGTTGTGTAATATATGCTTCGAGCTTTAGTAGGATTTTTGTTTTTGTTTTTTAATGTGGGTGCCCTTGTATTTGGAGCATAGTTGTTCAGGATTGAAAGTTTATCTTGATAGATTTTTCCTGTGATGAGTAAAAAGTGCCCTTCCTTATCTTTTTTGATAACTTTTGATTAAAAATATCTTTTATTTGATATTAAAATGGCTACTCCAGTTTGCATCTTGGCACCATTTTTGGAAGTTTTTTTCCCAGCCTTTTACTATGAGGTAGTGTCTGTCTTTGTTTTTGAGATATGTTTCCTGTATGCAGCAGAATGCTGGATCCTGTTTACATATCCAGTTTGATACTCTATGTCTTTTTTATTGAGAAATTGAGTCCATTGATGTTAAGAGATACTAAGAAATAGTGATTGTTGTTTCCTGTTATTTTTGTTGCTAGAGGTAGAATTATGTTTGTGTGCTTTTCTTCTTTGGGTTTGCTTGCATGGTTATTTTATTGCTTTTCCTAGGGTGTAGTTTCCCTCCTTGTGTTAATTTTTTCCATCTTAAATTTAAAATTTCATGTTAAATTTATCTTTTGTAGGGTTCAATTTGTGGATAAATATTGTGTAAATTTGGGGTTGTCCTGGAATATCTTGGTCTCTCCATCTATGGTAATTGAGAGTTTTTCAGGATATAGTAACTTGGGCTGACATTTGTGTTCTCTTAGAATCTGTATGATGTCTATTTAGGATCTTCTATCTTTCATAGTCTCTGATGAGAAGTCTGGTGTAATTTTAATTGGCTTGCCTTTATATGTTTTGTGTCTTTTTTCGCTGACTGCTTTTAGTATTCTTTTTGTTGTTGTTGTTGTTGTTTTAAACATTTGTTGTTTTGACTATTATGTGCCAGGAGGAGTTTCTTTTCTGGTCCAATCTACTTGAAGTCCTGTAGGCTTTATGTATGTTCATGATCATCTTGTTCTTAAGGGTAGGGAAGCTTTCTTCTATTATTTTGCTCAAGATATATACTTTGCCTTTTAGTTGGGAGCCTTTGCCCTCTTCTACACCTATTATCCTTAGGTTTGGTCTTCTCATTGTATCCTGGATATCCTGGATGTTTTGAGTTAGGAACTTTTTGATCTTTGCATTTTCTATGACTGTTGTGTCAATGTTTTCTATGTTGTCTTCTGCCCCTGAGATCCTCTCTTCCATCTCTTGTAGTTTGTTGGTGGTGCTTGCATCTATGATTCCTTCCTGATTTCTTTCTTAGGTTTTCTATCTCCATGATTGTCTCTTTTTGTGATTTCTTTATTGTTTCTATTTCTGTTTTCAATTCCATCTCCTGTCTGGTTGTGTTTTCCTGTAGTTCTTTGATTCATTTTTGTGTTTCCTCTTTAAGAGCTTCTACTTGTTTACGTGTGTTCTCTTGGTTCTCTTGTAATTGTTTAAGGGAGTTATTTGTGCACTTCTCAAAGATCTTCATCATCATCATGAAGTTTGATTTTAAGTCTAAATCTTGTTTTTCTAGTGTGTTGGGAAATCCACTACTTGCTGTGGTGGGAGAACTGAGTTCTGATGTTGTCAGATTTTCTTTGTTTCCATTGCTTAGGTTCTTGTGTTTTTTCTCTTGCCATCTTTTTATCTGTGGTTATAGATGATCTTGTTGTGTCTGACTGGAGCTTGTCTCTTATGTGATCTGAGGTCCCATGGGCTCAGGAAGAAGATTGCTCCTAGGTGTTTGGCTCTTTGCGGGCAGGAAATGAGTTCTGATGGCAGTGACTCGGTTCTGTCTCCATGTGCTAGGGTGGAAGAGTGCTTGTGAGGCTGTTCTGGGTGCTCAGCCATCTGTGTTCAGATTCTGAATCCTGATTGCAGTGACCTTGTTCTCTCTCTCTCTCTCTCTCTCTGGACCAGAAAGGACCCCTTCTCAGAGAGTACCCCACTAGCTGTGCTCTGAGAGCTTCTGGTGTTCTCTCTCCCCACACAGGTGGGAATGTGTGGCAGGGTCATTGTGGGCCCAAGTGGGAGGGCACTTGTGAGGCTGTTCTGGGAGCTCAGCCATCTTCCTGAAGGTCCTGAGTCCTGATGGCTGTCACCTGACCCTCTCTCTGGGCCAGAAAGGCAGTCTCCTTCTTGATAGCCATTCATGATGCACAGAGCAAAACAAGCTTTTGTAGCTTGAGTGGTGGGAGTATGCTGGGACAGAAAGGAAAGGAAGAAATCTTTGGTGGATCTAGGATGACTTCTCAGTCTGTTCGTTAGCACAAGGCTGTCCAGGATATGAACTTCTCAGCACCCCATGTTGTTTAATCTCATTCACCATAAAAAAACAGGGCTGAGCAGCAGTAAGAAGCCACACACTCACAAATAGATTAGTCAAAAAATCAAGCCCATCAGTGACACCAACATCTGAGCTGAAGGCAGAGCAAGAAGAAGCCTATGCATTATTGGAGGGATTGCAAAATGGTGCAGCATTTTGGAAGACAGAGCTTATGAAACCAAATACTCTTAACTCCAGGATTTGGGGATCATGTTCCCTAATGTTAACCCAGAGAATCAGAAAACATGCATAAGCATGCATATATATATATATATATATATATATATATATATATATATATATATATACACACAGAGAGAGAGATAGACACATACACACAAAGATTAACACCCAGGAGAGGAGCTACCCTGCAACAGGGGATATAACCTAGCATCAGACAGAAAGGAGCTGTCACAATTCCTCATTCAGAAACATTCATTCTGTCAGAGGTCACCTAATACCATGTGAGGCCATCTGGTGACTCTTGTTGGTTGGTTGTATTTAGGTTCTCATTCCCAGATGGGCACTGGTTTTCATTTTTATTTATTTTTTCTTATTTATGTTTCTAGCTCCAGAGTGATTCCCCACTCTGAGGAGACCTAGCCTAGTATAGGGTCACCCAAGTATCCTTGTATCCTGGATGAGGAGCTCAAAATATCAAGAGCATCCTCCTCTGGACAGCTTCACACTTTCTGTGACAAGGACAAGGCAGCAGAAAGCACAGCTGCCTACTGCTTGTCAGGATCTGGGTCACTGAGGGCCTGCATCCTTTCCTCTGGGAAGACAATGAGGAAACTCGCAGATGACAGTACATGCTCTCACAGTTTAGGACATAGACAGCAGGTAGCAAACAGCAATACAACTATCACCACTTGGCTCTCAGAAAGGAGCCTTTTACCTCACCATCAGGACCAGCTATCTCCCAGTCCTAGTCATGCTGACAGAGGCCATGAACTTCAGAAGAGATCGAGATGGGAGGAAGACACACAGAAACACCTGTCTGGCAAGGGGACTTGCCTGTCACTGAGAGAGTTCAGGGAATGGGAGAGGACAAAAGAGCCCTTCAGTTAGAGAGGAACAGACATGAGTCTCAAGCTACAGTGTGCTAGGTATCCAGTTGAAGGATATTAGCCAGTGCTGTTGGCTGTGGTTCATTCTGAACTGCCCTGGGATACCCAGAAGTGTCTTGGGATTCCCTGTGTATCTTGGATGTCTTGGGCTATCTTGGGGAGTAGGGGATATCCTAGGATATTTTAAACTGTCTTGAGGGTCCTGGAATATCCTTAGCACCCCTGAATTCTCAGAACAGATGTGACTTAGGGGCAGCTCGAGGTGACTTTGAAGATCTGAGTAGCTGACTATCTCTATCATTCTGTCCTCCCCATAGCTGTTAACCTTGGGAGTGGATAGTGTGGACCAGGCATGACAGCCCCAGAGAACAAACATGGAATCCCCACATGAGGAAAGAAACAGTTACCCCCCAGGAGTCCATGCTGATTTTGCTTCCATGGAAATTGATAGGAAAAAAATTTCTCAGATCAATAAATCATAAAGTTCCAAGCACCTGAAGTCTTTGGGGTCTTTCCTGTTGCAGGGTTCCAGAAGGGATCAGTCCTTCCCCACTATCTGCTGTCACAGGAGACTGTTACTCTTTCCCTTTATAGCCTCATTGCCCATCCAAGAGGAGTAGAGAATCCTGGAAGCAAAAAGCAGCTCCTACCTCTCATAGCCCCAAGAGGTAGAATGGGGAGAGGCAGAGGAGAGCCACACCCACTTCTCCTGCCCACACACTGTGAATTACTTTTTTTGTGTGAATTTCTTTTTTATTGGCCAACTATCCTTTTGAAACCCTATCCTTTTTGAAATATTTTAATTTAGTATACATAAATGATAAATTATAACACTTTAATGCATAAACAGTCACACTTAAATCTTGATCCCTTTTATTTCTTTGTCCTTCATGCCTCCTGCATCCTCTTCATCTTCCTATAGAGCCCCATCTATGTACATTGCCTTTACTGTCAGTACCTAATAGACAACGTATGGAACCATCAACATATGAATGGAGAATGTCAGTCTACATGCACAATAGGATCTTATCCAGCCATAAAGAACACAATAGTATCATTTACAGGAAAATAGATGGAACTGGAGAGTGTCCTCCTAAGTGAAATACCTTGAGCCTGGGAGGATCAGACAGATTCTGACTATGTGAGACACCAAAGTTCTCTTCCTCAGCTCTGATGCTCATGCCACTTGCAGTCCAAATATACCTATTTCAGAGGAAAGCCAGACAACTGTGGCCAGGCATAGTCACAGAGGCTACAGGCAACCATGAAGCACATATGGCCTTGCTTTGATTTCAGGGAATCATAGAGCATGAGAAGAAAGGTAAGCCTTCAAGGATAGAGATTTTGGGTGTGTGGAAATGTGGTCCTCAATAGGACACATAGCAGCGGCCAGCACTTCCTTTCCTCCATACGACTTACTGTCCTTAGTGTCAAAACCCTGCAGGTTATCAAGTTCCTACATATTTGCTGAAAGACAAGGTCACTCTTGACCACAGAACTCTAAAACTTCACTAGACCCTAAACTCTGTGATGGGAAGATCTGCTAGATCTCTTTCAGGGATGTTTAACAGATTAGCGTCCTTGAAACTCAGCACAACCTCTTTTCCTACAACAGATCTGTGGGTCTTTTCACTCAGTGTCAGTATGCCATGGTTGCTCCTGTGGGAGATGGACCCCATATCCCAGAACCTCAGCCTTCTTAGGTAGTAGCACCAACTGCCCAGAATAACACCAGTAGCCTGTCATATGCCAGTCAAAAAATGTGATGAGTCAAGGATCAACAGACTTGTTTGGACAGCTACTTGCTTGGAGAGACTGCCCAGTGGTCCTCTGATTAATCCACCATCCACAGACTCATCCATTCATTCATTCACCTATTCATCCTTCTACTCACCCACCTACTCATCCCTCTATCTGCTGATCTATTTGTCTATCCACTCATCCATCCACTCATTCATTTATCTACTCATCCTTCTATCTATCCATACATCCATCTATTTATACATCCATCCATCCATCCACTTATCCATCCATCCAGCTATTTTCTACACATCTATTTTTTTGTACATTCATCCAATAATCTACCTAACCATCTACTTATTTATTGCCTCCTCATGTTTGTTATGGGACTATGGGTGTCTGAATAGGACTGGCTTCTATAGGCTCATATATTTGAATGCTTGGCATTACAGAGTGGCACTACTTGAGAGGGATTAGAAGGCATGGCAGAAGTGGTTGATGTGCTTTGAGGTTTCAAAAGCTCAAGGCTGGGCCGTTGTCTCTCTCTTTCTACTACCCTCAGATCTGGATATATAAAACTCTAAGCTACCATACTCCCTGCCATAAAAATAATAGATTAAAGCTCTGAAACTGTAAGCCAACCCTGATTAAATCCTTCCTTTTTATAAAAATTGCCTAAATTGACTTTAAAAAAAAGGATTTTGCTCCATAGAGTTAGCATTGTTCCAAAGATGCCCAGAAATGGGAACAGAAAGGGTCTTACCTTCTATGACCTTTATTCATTTGCAGAATCAATGTAATAAATATGTAAATCAGTTACACAAATATTTCATGAAGATAAAAGGAGAGTGGTTTGAGAAGTCTGGTGGTTAGTGGAAGATGGGCTTGTTGGATATAGGAGCAAGTATGATGAGATTAGAGGGGAGTCAGCAGGGTCCACCATCACAAGGGAGACCAGGACTTCCATTCAAACTTGACATAGTCTTTGGGGAAAAGTTGTGGTTTTCACAAACCTGGAGCCTGTCCACTGTGTTTATGAGAGCAGCCAACCTGTCTCTCCTGCTTTGGGGAAGGAAGTGAACAAAAGACCTGAACACTGTCGTGGGAACCTGGCTTGAGATCCAAGCCTTGACTAGATAGGACATAACCCTACAGATGGGCCTTGGACTGTTCCCAGAGAGACAAAGCACTACCCAGCACAGGCTTGAAAAAGCATTGTTCCACATCCAGCTTCTAACCATTGCAGGTGAAATCTTTGCACTTGTAGCAGCCTGTGTGAGCCCTCCTGACCCTACCCAGTCTTCTATTGATGCCTCAAGGTAGTGATTGGGAAAACGAGTCCCAGATATGATAGAGGGTCTCTGTCTGACATGTGAGGTGGGGGCAGTGAGTGCATGTAACCTCTCTCAGCATCTCCAGTGAATTCGTTTCAGGGCTTCCAGTGAATGAAATCCAAGGTTGATTAGGGCCCTTATTGAAAACTGTGGAGCATTTGCATGAAACCAGTGCATAGCCCTCCTCAAACTATAACCCATCTCTAGTTATTTGAACAGATAAAATTTGAAATGCTGTGAAGATCTGTGTATTGCTTAATGAATGAGGACAAGGAGAAATATACACACTCAGTACAGATGCTAGTGTGGTGGCCTAACTACATAGTACCTGTCAGCGATAGTAGCATATTTTTCTTTATTTATGAAAATTTTATACATGCATACAATGAAATATGATTGCATTTCTCCTCTATTCCTCTCTTTCAAATCCCCCAACCCTCCAACTTTATGTCTTTTTGGTGTTGTTGTTTACCCAGTGGATTAATAAGTGCTGCACATAGGCTTATAGGTGAAAAGCCATTCTTAGGAAGCCATCAGTGGCCACATCCTCAATTAAGAGTAATTCTCTCTCACCTAGAAAATGTCAAATATCTGATATTCACTGGATCAGCAGCTCGGAACCCATAGAGATAGGCAGACAAACATCTTAAAAGATAGCCACCAGGGCTAAGAGCATGTCTTACTTTAAAGTGCTTACTATGCATGTACAGAGCCTAAGTTTGACACCAGCAATTAGTGTTTCAAGAAAAGCTAGGCATGGTGGATCAAGACTGCGGTCTCAACACTGAAAGGCACATAGACGAGCAGATCTTCAGCACTCTCTGGGCAGCCTTGTCTATTCTGAGTTCCATGTCAGTGAGAGACCCTGTCTCAAAGAACCAAGATGGACAGGACCTAAGCAAAGTACCCCAAGTTGTCCTTGGCCTCACACATATTTACACACAGGTGTCCCATGCCCCGACACACACACACACACACACATACATACACACACACACACACACCACGAAAACAAAAACAAAAACAAGTACTACCCACTATGTCCCCGTCACCTTACTTAAGGCTCATGAGGTCACCCAACACCCCTTTAGTGTTGTCCCACCTCAAATGGCCTGTTTTAGCTCAGACTTTCCTAGAGAAATGGCTCTTCTGGGCAAGCAGGGCAGGAAGTCCCTTTCCTGGTACCCTGGCAACAGCTACAATAGCCAATGATACCTTATAGGAGGCACTCACTTCCCTGTCTATTCTTGGCCCTTGGCATACTCCCAGGTGAAACAGAAGATTTGTGTGTGCAGAGAGGCACAGGCCTGGAATGAGTGGGCATGACTGTGAGGGAGGGAGGTGATCTAGCTCTGATATGGTTGTGGAATTCTGTTCTATGGTCATGACTGGGACATTTGCTTTCTAGAAAAATCAAAGCAACTATGTCAACTTCATGAGACCCTCAGAAGATAGGACCTATAAATGTACCTTCCCAAGAGTTGATTGGTCCTAATCCCCTTACCTGAAATTCCAGGCACAAGCTCCCTCCAGCCACCTCTCCTGGAGTCTTAGGGTATATAGGAGATAGAAGACCCCGATGATGCAACGTTCCTGAGACACCACCCATTCTGGGGTGTGACTCTTAGGTGAAGCCATGTTCAACTTTATCACCCATGTTCTTGAATGCACCCCCTGACCCATGTTCGCCCACATAACTCCAATAAACTCACTGTTTTACCTGCTGGATCTGGGTAGAATCATCTAATTAGTATTTTTGTTGCTGTTCTCTCTGGGGTGAAACAGATTCCCCAGAAATGTCAAGCAACAGATGTGGTCAGGCCTCTCGTGGCCAGGGCACTTGAGTAAGACGGATGCTTTGGGAGCTGGAGGGACTTCTTGTCACCAGAACATGTAGGGGAGGGTTTAGAGAAGATCAGCTCTGTGACACTAATGAAGGCCAAGTGATTAGGGCACCATCCATCTCAATGTAACAGTCATTAGAGCCACGATTACCATAACCGCTGTAAGCTCATGATTTATGGAGATTGTAATGATTATTTTTGTAGTACTAAGTTAGAGAATTTTTTGGCAGTAGATCCATTTGGAGAAAATTGAAATACAGCTTTTGAGTGAGGAATGTCAGTGAATTACAAAACTGGCAGTGCTTCTCTCTCTCTCTCTCTCTCTCTCTCTCTCTCTCTCTCTCTCTCTCTCTCTGTGTGTGTGTGTGTGTGTGTGTGTGTGTGTGTGTGTGTAAAACCTGTCCTAACTCTTGACCAAGAACCAACTTGGTATAGGTGGACCTAAAGACAGTGGTTTGTTGACCTCTTAGACCCTGAAGATGACTGCTGTGATCTGGAGGTTCAGATATGTGGTCCCCAAAATGTCTCCAAGGACCACAGGTTACAAGGGCCACCAAGCGGCAAAGTATAAAAGTAAGAAGAGCCTCTCTGCTTTGAGGCTCAGCTACCTCTAGACCATGATCTCTTCCAGGTAAGGACAAGGAAATTCCAACATACTTGGTTTGACATATGAGTCTAAGAACAGCAGTGGGTAAGAATTGAACACAGCATCTATTATTTGCTGCCTCCTTTCTGCAGGTTTCACCCCCAACCTCCCTGCTCCTCCCTGTAGCCATTCCCTCTAAACCCCCTGCTCCTCCCTGTAGTCATTATCCCCAACCCCCCTGCTCCTCCCTGTAGCCATTACCCTCAAACCCCCTGCTCCTCCCTGTAGCCATTACCCTCAAACCCCCTGCTCCTCCCTGCAGCCATTACCCCCAATGCCCCTGCTCCTCCCTGCAGCCATTACCCCCAAACCCCCTGCTCCTCCCTGTAGTCATTCCCTCCAAACCCCCTGCTCCTCCCTGCAGCCATTCTCCCCAACACCCCTCCTCCTCCTTGCAGCCATTGCTTCTAATGTCTCCCTCCTCCCTCCCAACACCCCTGCCTCCTACCTACAGCCTCCAATCATTCCCCTTACTGCCTTTTACAGAGGCATCCCACCTCTTCTTGCTCTCTTTTCCCAGCCTTTCCAGGTGTCAGTGTGCGTACTCTTCTTTCTGTCTGTTCTATCGTTTCCATATAGTTCAGACTTTGTTTCTGCAGGGAGTGGCATAGTACCTCAAGGAAAAGGTGGGGTTCACTTTGGCCACATACCTCCCATATCCAAGTGATGTCATTCTCGTCTGAAGCTTCAGGTGTGCACGGTGTCCCCATCTTTACACCTCCTGCTGCTGCCTAGCCCAGAGTTCCAGCTCTCACTACATTCACTCACCTCTCTGACACACACTAGTGCCTCACTGGATCCAGTTACACATTTCTAAACCTAGCTCAGATGCCCCCTTTTACTCAGGAACTTGTATCACCAGGATCCAGAAGACACCAGGAACCTCAGAACTTTTCCTAGCACCTGCCATGCCCTGACCCTCTCTTAAAAACATTCAGTATTTCGCTAGTTCTAAGCACTGAAGATCTTTCAAAGGTTTGAAGACATCTTCAGATAGCACGCCATTCTTTCCTACTCCCCACTGGTAAATGGGGGCCACTGTTTTAAGTATGAGATACATGCACCTCCTCTTTTCTCAGCCCCCACTCCCATCAGGCTTGGAAGGTATCATGCCATATTGTCTGCTGTGGTTTCCAGGCCTTTTCATTATGTAGTGCATACCTGTGTGCATCTTAATTATATATGCTTGTGTGTGTGTGTATGTGGGGGGGCATATGTAGACTGAAGAGGTGGTTCAGTAGTTAACAGAGTTTGCTGTACTTTCAAAGAACCTAAGTCCATTTCTCAGTACCTACATGGTAGCTCAAAATTATCTATAACTCCTGTTCTGGGGCTTTGATGCCCTCTTCTGATCTTTGCAGATACTATTATATTATATATTCATTCTATATATTATACTATATACCACATATTATAGTTTACTATTTACATTATATAGTATACTATGTATGTTATATATACATACATTTCATATATCTATCTATAGTGCCAAGAAATGCCCACTCAGAGTGAGACAGCAAAACGATAAGAAAGAAATTGTGAATAGTGAATCTATCTATAGATATATTATATATGCATATATACACTATATATGAATATATTTTATTTGTATACAATATATACACATATAATATATAGTATGTTATACAATATCTATAATTATATACTATATACTGTTTATAAATAATACTATGTAATATATAATTGAATACTATATGATATGTAGAATATAATATACTTAGGATGATATATATATATATATATATATATATATATATATATATATATACATGAAAATAGAGAATAGAGCATACATAGTAATTGCATAAGGTTTAATGGGAGAAAGGACATGGATTCCTATTCACTATGGAAGAAGTGAACCCAAGAGATGAACAAGATTCAGTGAAATTCCATGATGTAAACAAATTAATATAATTATGGCCAGACAGCCTGTAGGCCAAGAGGACACAAGCTATGGATCTAGACACTCATGTCCTCTGCTGTATAAGCCCTGCTAGGTGTGGTGGCCACTCGGGCTTTCTTCCCAAGTCTTTGTATTGATTTAAAAGAATATGAATTTAAAGAGAGAAAAAGCACTATTCTTTTGGAGGGGCCTAAATTGGTCACTTAGAAATCACCTAGGAGGAAGCTTGCTAGAGTTCAGGTTTCTCTCTATATTATGATGGCCACTGGGGATCACTCTGTGCACCAATGAGTCACTGATGTTGGACAATGTAACAGGAAACCATGTGGCTCAAAGGACAAACCAATGAGCTTCAGATTCGCAGAACCAAGAAACCCTCGTGGCACACGCTGTATCTGAGCAGATGGGGCCAGGACGTCAACCCTTCTAGGAAGGCAGAGTCAATGAAGAAATAGTTTGCTGGTGAGGCAGATATTGGCTAGAAGGAGAAACAAATGGATAATATAGAAGGAAAAGGCATACACAGCAAGACAACAAACAGGAGAAAAAATTAACCCACGGACATCTGCTCTTTTTGAAGGTACCATCAGAATAGTGCCAACAGATGCCAGCTCAGGGTGAGACAGCAAAAGGCTAAAAAGGAAATTGTGAAAATCTCCAGACTGGGACGATAAGCAAAGTAAAGAGGAAGCCAGGCCCGTGTGAGAAGGAGATGGACTGAGGTGGCATGTACCAGAGCTTCCAAACTATAGCATGAAGCCACTGTGTCACTAGCGATTGACCCCTAACTGGATGGTTATGAATAGGACTAGTGTCCCACCCAACACAGGCCAGTGCCGGCCACTGACACCACACCAACAGCAAGTCATCTGAGGCAGAAATCAAGACCCAATCTTGCCTCAGGTAACTACAGAAAATACCCTGGAAAAACTGAGCTGAGAGGTAAGAGGTGAATCAAAAGAAAGGCATAAAATATTGGTGAAGGAAACTGAGGAAAATACAGCAAAATGAAAACAGTGATAATTGGATCAGAGTAGTCAATAAAATTGGTATGTCCACACATCTCAAAGGTATGTGTAGATTCAACACAATCCTTATTAAAATATCAGCATTTTTTCCCAGAATGATAAAAAGAACATCCTGAACCTTGCATGGAACCACAGTGTGCTCTGAGTAGAGAAAATGGGTTGGAGCACAGAGCACTTGTAGAAAGTATTTAATCCCATCAAGAGTTCCAGATAAAAGGCATACAACATTTATATTTATAATAAACCTTAATCAGCACTAGAGATGGGCAGACAACTACCCTATATACTATTAGAATCTGTTTCTCCATCCATACACCCAAGTTATAATTTGCCATGTTCCAACTGGGCAGCTATTAACTCCAACTGTCTAGACCTCATGACAAAGTTTTTATGATTCACCTACCCAATATTGGCTACCTCCTCTCTTCACCTTCATTTTCTTCCTCGCAGTCTCCTCAAACCTCAAGGCTGGGAACCAAAGAGCCCCTCCTATCTCTCCTCTGCCTAAGGATAGACTGTAGGCATCTTCACTCACAAATCTTGGAAAACTTGGAAGGCAAGGTTACATAGCATCAATTGGGTATGTCACTTAGGTATGTGCAGACTCTAGTCTCTGGGGGCAAACAGGCCTTGGGGGCCAGTACTTAGCATTACAATACAAGCAAAACCCCTATGAGCACAAAGCAGGAGGAATTACACTACCTGGCTTTAGTACCTACTCCTGTATGATCAAGACGTGGTGCTGGCAGGAGAGTAGAAACCTAGAAAAACAGAGCTGAGTAGTAAGACATGGCAGAATCATGCACACCTAAGTCTAAGTCAGTTGTTGTTGGCAATGTTGTTCACGAATTGGAGGAAGAAGTCTTTCCAATACAAAATGCTGGGGACATAGAGTGTCTACATGCAAAAGAATCTATACCTATATTTGTATCTATATCTAGATATCTATATCACTCTATCTGTCTTCCTTCCTCTCCCTCTCCCCTTCCCTTCCTTTTTTCTCCCCCTCCTTCTTCTTCCTCCACCCCTTTCCTCTCCTTCTCCCCCTTCCTCCCTCTCCCTCCCCCTTTCCCTCTCTTACTTTGTCTCCCCCGTCCCGTATACCCATGCACACTTATACAGAGGTTTAGAACAAGGTGTCCCGTAAATTTTCCCACTACTCTCTACTTTATTCTTTTTAGTTATATAAAATGTGTATGTTTCTTTTGCCCACCTGTATGTTTGCATATCAGATGCATCAGAATAGAGTGTCAAAAACACCTCATCCCAAACTGTAGTTATAGATGTCTGTAAACCACCATATGGCTGCCGAGAATCTAACCCAAGTCATCTTCAGGGACAAGAAATGTTCTTAACTGCTGACTACTCTCTCCAGGCCCCTGGTTTGTGACTTTTATTTAATACAATGATTTTTGGTGTTTTGCAGTCAGAGTGATGCTGGCTTCACCGAGTGGGGTTTTCGGAAGAGTAATACACACTGGCGATTGTTTTCTCCTTACATGTTTGGGAAGAGGTGATGACTTGGGGGTGAATTTGGACCCACTGTCTCTGCAGGGAAGCTATCCTCTTTTTCTAACTAGAGGTGTTCACTTCATCTGTTTCCCCATGAGTAGCTCTGGTGTGCTGTTTACTAAGTAAGTGCCAGTTCTATATTGGGTGTTGGGTGTGCTGGCACCAAGTCATATTGCTGTGTGTCCTTGTCGCGCCCAACCTCGTCCCTCAAGGAAAGACGCAACACGGCCAGGTTCTTCTCTCAGCAGTTTATTCAGGATTCTCTTCTTGATGCTTTAGTGGATGGGGGGAGCCCCGTGCCCGGGAGGCTCTCTCCTTTCATCCTCCCCTCCCGTCCGCCAGCAGAGGTGTCTTAACATAATTGGTCAGAAACATGGCGTGATACAGGTGCATGCGCTCTGGGGTGTTTACTAGTTAGAGAGGGCGGAAGCCGGCGCCATCTTAGGGCGCAGCTCTCCACACATCCTCTCTGTGGTTTTGGTGTCCCTGGTTCCTCTTCCATTTCTCGTATGCTAGAGGTGGGGGCATAAGAGGAGTAACCAACCATTTCTGATTAAGGTTCACTTCACAAGGTGGAACCCATGACTGTCACCAGTTTTAAAATGCCCATTATAAAACCATCTAGCCACACTTCCCTTGACCCTTCACCTATGATGCTCCTAGGTATTTTAACAGTGAGACTGGCAGTGACTCTGATGGTACCAGTGCCCTCTCTGTGCTTCACTGGGTGGTGCCTCCTCTTGACTCACAGTGTAGCAGGTGTTGGTACTTTCAGTTCTCACCCTGTCAGAGGGACTGTGAGATATGGTAACTCACAGAGACAGTGAGATTAGGAACGCCAGATGGTAGTCCCAGAGTTAACCATCTTTTATGTATCCACACTAGTGACCATTGGCTGGATGTTGACGTTACTCAGCAGCTCTTTAAAGAAGTGTTCTCAAGCTCCTTGTGATTCCTCCCCACCCCCTGAATAGTAACCAAGTCTTTCTGGCTTCATGGCTGGTTCTCCAAAAGCTCAGTTAGCAGCAGTGAGCACTCGCATCCCCAGCCCTCGGGCTAGCCCAAGGCTGTGGATGATGAAGCTGCTGGGTCTCCAAGGCAGCTTGGGGCTTTTCAAGAAAGCAATTCCTCCAGCTTCAGGTTTGCCTGTTTCTAGAAAGTTCTCCTGAAATGACAGCTCTGTGTGCAGGTGGCTGTGCTTTACATCTGGATATTTTACATGGTATGGATCTGGGTCAGTGGAGCTTACTCCTCTTTACGTACATGCCTATTCCTGTCTCTGTTGTATCCCAGTGCTTTACCAGCTCATCAAGGGACCAGTCCATGCAGTGTTCCATCAGCTGTCAAGGCTGGCAGTGACAGGCTGCTGAGTTAGTCTGTGCCTCTTTTATACTGATCGGTCAGTCAGTTGAGCTCTTGGGACCTGCTGTGGTCTCTCTGAGCCCTGGTTCTCTCCCACGGGACAGAGCCTGTTCTTCGCCTTCTGCCTTTCCAGCATGGAACCTGACTTGTACTATCCCAGCATGCAATGCCACAGGTCACTGTCCAGTAACACAAAGGATAGTCCCTTCCTGGCCTGGCTCATGTTGGCGTAAGTGGATGACTGAGCTGCTAAGACAGGTGGAGGTAAGAATCTTAACCTCCAACACAAGGGATACAGCATCCACTTTGTCCACAGCTCCAACAATATTTAGATTGGAGTTTCAACAAAAGTAAAGCCATAAATCACTAAATAAGATAATAAAGTGAATCTAGTCCTGAAATGATGGCCGTGAATGGCTCTTCTCCTGCAGTCTATGCTTTAAGATATGGGGAAGAGACCTTCATATAAATCAAATAAATCACTTTTGGTTTAATCAGAAGCACATAAATGGAAATTTATCACGTCCCCGAGAGGCACCTTGTCTGCCACGTCAGCTCCTCATGCTGATGCTTCAGGAGGAAGGTGGCATTATTTGGGGCTTGTTTATTTGCTTTTAAATCAGTAGTTTATTAGTCCCCATCTTTAGGTATTTGCTGAAAGAATGATGTGCTTTCTTTGTTGCTCTTCTCCCAGCTACAGAGGTGATTTTGTGCCTTTATTTTCCAACATCCTGGACTTGTTTATAAGGGTTCTCTTGCCACTTCCATCACCACCCCTGCCAATTTCGTGACATCAGAAGGGAAGACCTGAACACACAGGTCTCCAGAATTCCCAAGTAAGTCTCCCACTCCATGCACAGAGCCCAGCCCAGGAATCCTGGTTCTTTTGCTCAAGTACATTGTGCTGTGGATTGAGATTAAGGTGATACATGATTGGACAGTGGAGAGGTAGGTGGAAAAAAAGGTAAGAAAAGGGAAAAGGAGCAGAGATTGTGGAAGAAATCAAGATGGAGCTTGAGAGGGGTAATCTAGATTCAGGTAACCGTAATTAGCAATAGGTAGACATGAATATTTTAAGAGATTCTATTGGTCCATTTATCTGTTATAGAAGGGCAGTTTGTATCTTTTTCCATTGGATGTAATCTTATTGTGTAGAGGGCATCACAGTGGAGAGAAAGCCAGCCAGCCATCCTTGTGATTAAGGACCGTAAAGGTGGAATATCAAACTCTTTGTTTTCATTCTCAAGTGCCACTTGTCAGGTATGGCCATTGCAGGTCAGCTGGGTCTTGAAGAACAGGACTGAAGGACCGGAAGCGGTAGGGTGAGCAGCTACACTGGGCTTGTCAGGCATGGGCATATCAGATATGGAGGGACTCCCAACACCTTGGTGACTGTTTATAGACTGAGCATAGCCACAGAGGAAGTTTGTTTGCAGTGGTCACAGAAAAGACTGGTTCAAGCAACCATGACACTAACTTTAATGGCAGGGCAGGGTGTATCCAATCTCTTAAGAATGGGATTTCAAACCAGGTATGGGGATCCTGTCACTTAGGAGGTTGCAGTCCCGTCCCTTAGGAGGTTAGGAGGTTGAGGTAGGATTGTCATATGTTTGTGGGTTAGAGTCCAGTGTGGACTACATGGTAGAATCTTGTCTCAAAAAATATTGTAAATGTGCTATATAGTATATAGTGTATTTTACTGTTATCTTTTGTTTATTGTTATTTAATTATTAAATATTTATTAAATACTAAAATGACTTTAAATTAAAATTATTATATAAAACATAATATATATATATATATATATATATATATATATATATATATATATATATATGGGAAAAAGAGTGGGAAATGAAGGGAGAATAGAAAGGAAGGAAGGATAAAAAAAGAAGAAAAGAAGGAGAGGAAAAGAATGGGTTGTTACAGGATTTAATGTGGAAGTGAGCAGAGAGCCTGTGGGTGGAGGTGAAGCTCTGGAAAGTTTGCCAAGCTTACTGCAGAAGAGTCAGGTGCATGAGCAAATCTTCAGTGTGGATAAAGCTGCCCTCTCTGGAGACAAATGCTGTCTCACAAACCCTTGGAATGTAGTGTGCAACACTCTGTGGCTCAGCATGCATTTCTTAGAACATGCAATTGGCACTGAACCATGTGTGATTTGGTTTTAACTCTCTCTTAAGTTAACAGATACAATGGTTAGAGCAGAAGCAGCTACACAGGATTCTTAAACAAACATGGTAATAGTCAGAGAGCAGCTATACAGGAGAGGCCAAGCCCTCTGTGCATCCTACTCTCCTTAGGCTGGCCCTGGTTCTGCCATTCATCTCAGAACAGAAGACTGACCTGCCAAGCAGCATGGGTGTCTGCTTTTGCTTCTTTGCTTGGTGCCCAAGGAGAGTCTGAAGACAGACTGTAAGAGCCTAGGGTCTTTGTCCTCTTTGTCTCTCTGTCTCTTTGTCTCTCTCTCCCTTCCTCTTCTCCTCCCCCCCCCGTGTGTGTCTCTATCCCCTTTACCCCCTTTATTCCACCTCTCTCTTCTGTATGCTCACTTATTCTTTATCAATGAATATTGAGTTTTGCTTTAAAAAAAAAGAAGCTTGTCTTCATTTCCTCCTCTCTTCTCTATTCTGTTAATATGAAATAGTAACAGAATCAATTTTAAAATCATGTTTATATTCCCAAGCCGCCCTGAGGAGAGCAAAAATCTGTGGATGCATGGCTCTCTTAAATAAAATGTATAGCATTTGCATGTCACCTACATATACCCTCTTGTGCACTTTAAATCATCCCAGGTTACTTATCATACCTAATGCAAGGGAAGTGCTACAGAAATGAATGTTTGGCTGCATTGTACATGGTCAGCACAGAGGCAATTTAGAAAATATATTCAGTCCATGGTTGGTCACTTGGATCTGCAAATGTACAACCAGCCAGGGAGAAGGGCTCTGAATACATCCCCGCATGGCTGTGTCTGCATCTGTGCATGGCCGTCTGCCTATAGATTCAATTTGCTTTTGATTTAGAAATGGTATCCACTCTGTGCTCATGATGTTTTAAGGCTAACACTGCCTTCCTCTCCTCTTATGATGGCTGCAAGGAAGCTGGGCACACAAAGTATGTTGTAAAACCCCTTTCTGTGTTTCCTGAAGAAACTACCCCTGGGATGGTAGTTTTCCTTCCTTGACTGATAGGGTTCAACAGCGAATTCAACTACAACTGAACTTTAATTTGAGGACAACACTTCAAGTGATAGGTCCAACATATAATCAGATTCTTTTTTCTTTTTTCTTTTAAAGATTTGGTTGCAAAATAGGAGTGATTGGCTTGCATGTATAACTCTATGCCATGTGATAAATTTGTGCCTGCAGAGGCCAGAAGGGGCTCAGGATCCTCTAGAACTGGTGTTAAAGACAATTGTAAGACTCCATGTGGGTGCTAGGTACTGAACGCGGGTCTTCTGGAAGACCAGGAAGTGCTCTACACACTCAGAAAACTCCTCAGGCATCACATATTTATTATTGTGAAATGTTAACAATGTGCCCTTATTTGGACTCTTTCCATTGTTATAAGTCATAGGTAAGAACTTGGTCCTCCTCCTTTTACCCTCTTGATTTCCATTGTGTCTGTAGTGATGTTCTTTTGCTCCTACACACCACCCCCAATGCTTTGTGTGTCGCCTTCTCCACTTTGCCTTTCTGATTGGAGGGTTGCCAATTTGACTAGTTATTTCAAAGACTGAGTCTAACATTTGGTTTCCAGCATGGTACAGGAAGGGCTAAGGAACTGAACCCCTTTCATGGCAAGGGTGGGCCAATCTTTTTGACAGAGAGGAAGAAACTGACAAAGCTCTTTTCTTAGTTAGACAAATGCATGGTAAAATGAGAACAGCTCTTCTTGGATCCTTCATGTGGATCATAGGTGAGACACTTCTTCATGATGGTGTGAAATTTATCAGGATCAGCGCTCATGCTCACATCAAGAAGCCCAGAACAGAAGATAGAAGCTGAGTAGGTACCCCCAGGTACATTTGAGATGTTAACCCAGTGCGGCCAACTGAAAGTTAAGAACTTGAAAGGGAGGCAGTCTCAGGACACCTAAGACCTTTTGTTTTCCATCTAGAAATTCTGTCAAGCCTTCTCGGGGAATACCACGGAATAGCCCTTTGATACTTCCAGCAGGAAGAGCTATTCTGAAATACATGCAGGTGCTCATTGGCTTAACTCCTGATAATAGCACTGTGTGTTTAAGATAGTATGTGGCTGATGAGGAGCTGTGGATGCCGTCTTTGCTCAGCCAAGATTGTGCCATGTCGTGTATGACTAGCTCAAGAAAGAATCAGAGCATGAAGGCCACTTCCCACTGAATCTCACTGGCTTTTGTGTGACCACTAGGGCTGACATCCAGGTGTTACAAGTTGCAAGTTCTGTGCCACACAGAATTCTATTCTTAGTAAGTTCTGCCCTCAAGGGAAGCAAAATTACCAATATTGATCTGGTAACAACGCTGGATGTTATCAGATCATAACCAGCTTAACTCCAGGTCCTTCTGGCTTTCCTAAATCATACAACAGGAGTAAGAATAAAACCAAGGAGCTATTTTTTATGGTCATAGGATAGGGAAAAGGCCTACTAAAGACTCAGCCTTAGACATAAGACTGCAGACCAGTCCCTATCTACCACACCAGTCAGGTTCCTGTATGAAATCAAGAATGCAATACAACAGCTACACCTGAAACCACATCTTAGAGGAGAACCCAAAATTGAGGAAAGGATGCAACAGATGAACACAGCTTGACCCCGAAGGAAAGGAACTTAAAATCCACACTGACTTGTCTGTTTTCCTTATTCACTACAAAATGTGTATTATTCAGGGAAAAAATGCAAGGTGTAATAAAAAATGAGAAAGAGGAAAGTTGATAGTATGCCCATTTAGCAGAATAATGGTAGTAGATCTACCCTTGGGTCCTAGAAACTCCAAACTATGGGTTTTTGGCCAGATTTGCAATACAAGGCTCCGTTTTCTCCTATAGGATGAGCCTTAAATCCAGCCAGAATGCTTTTGGTTACACCTATAATATTCAAACCACTATTTCAATCTTGGGCATTTCTTATGCTTGTCATTACTGTAGTTCACAGAGTTCACAGACAGATAAGACTATTGATGACCTTTATCCTCCAGCAGCCTACATAGCACCATCCAGTACTATGTAAAGTAAAGCCAGAAGGGAGGAGGCTTCTTGGTCAGTCTTAATTCAATGTCCCTATGTTCTGTGACCAGAGCGTATGGTGTCTCCATCAATAAGGTCTTACTGTCTAGTTCTTGTGGGAAACCAAGAAGAGTAGCAAGACCCTGTACAATATTGGGGTTCTCTAGGATACCCTTGACCAACAACATGAGAGGAGGTTCCACATCTGGTACTTTTTAAATTTTTATTTGGCAACCATGGTTTCTGAGAAGAGTGTTATTCTCTAAATAGAGTAAATCTAGTCCATCCATTCTATCTATCTATCTATCTATCTATCTATCCATCCATCCTGTCTATCTATCTATCTATCTATCTATCTATCTATCTATCTATCTATCTATCTATCTATCTATCCATCCATCCATTTTATCTATCTATGCATCCTATCTATCTATCTATCTATCTATCTATCTATCTATCATCTACTTATCGATCATCTACCCATCTATGCAAAGACACAGACATATCCAATTCTCTCTCATATTTGGATACTGACATAAAATCTTTAGATTTGTGTGTTTGGCTTGGAGTAGAAGCCAGGGATGTAAAAATGGGCAACAGAGAAAGGGAGAAAGATCTTAAGAGGGGTAATAGAACACAGGTGTAACTATTGAGTTTGAGAGTGTATATATTACAGATTTTATTGGCGGTGTGGGTTGCCAATGTTATTTTTGGCATTCTGTAACATTTTCTTAACAGGAACAGGTTCCCTCTTGATAGGAAAGATTGCATTTTGACAAATTTGATCTATCACATTTTAACAGAGTTTGCTTCTGGTTTCATGTATCAGGATTTCCAAAACCCAGGCTCATAAATAAATCTTGCAGCTTTAGATGCAGATATAAGATTCATTTTAAATTAGATATTTTCATTGCTGTTACTCTTTAAGATGGGGCCTCACTAGGGTACATCGGCTGGCTCCAAGTGCAAGTAATCCTCCTGCCTCATGCACCATCTCTGGCTCAAGCTAAGTTTATTACAGTAAGGAATGTGGTAGAAACATGTTTGGTTTTAGCACATAAAGGTACAATTTCTTTTTTTCCGCTGAGCTGCTTTGCTCACACATGTCTCCTCATGTGTGTGAGGTACCTTTCCCTCTGTGCCTGTGCTGGCCTGTACCCGTCCCTCACCCACACCACCCTATCGTCATTCTGCAGCGTCACGGGACGGGACTATGTTGCTTGCCCTTGCTGCCTTTGGCTTTCCACAAACATTTTGAAATCAGCTTGTCAGATCTGAAAAAGAAATCCCACCAGGATTTTGACAGAAAATATCTATATCCACTGGGGGAGAATCTTTATCTCAAATATGCAGTCAGGAGTTCATGGACTTCTTAGGTTTGCAGCAGTGTAGCTTTGCTCTGATTTCTGTCATCAAGGCTTTGTGGATTCCACAGTGTAGATCTGTCCTGTGCTAATTTTATGTCCACTTTCTTTCTTTCTCTCCCTCTTTCCCTGCTCTCATCCTTCCTTCCTAAGTATTTTCTCTTTACTTACATCCTAAATACCTCTCTCTGTCTCTGTCTCTCTGTCTCTCTCCATCTCTCTTTCTGTGTGTGTGAGACAGAGAGAGAAAGAGAGAGACAGGGAGACACACAGAGAGAGAGAGAGAGATTGGGGATGTATAGGTTGGGACAGGTACCTGCAGAGACCAGAAGAGAGTGTAGATATATGTGCAAGAGGAAGGAAATGGGAGAGGGAGAGAGAAAAGTGGAGGGAGGAGAGAAAGAAAGGAGAGAGAGTTTCATTTTCTTCCTCCTTTGACTCTGGAGTCTATGAAATTCTCTTCCCTGATACATTGTCTATGAATAGAGAAACTCTCTTTTCCAACTTACTCACTTTTTCCCTTCCCTTCCCTTCCCTTCCCTTCTCTTCCCTTCCCTTCCCTTCCCTTCATTTCCCTTCCCTTCCCTTCCCTTCTCTTCCCTTCCCTTCCCTTCCCTTCCCTTCCCTTCCCTTCCCTTCCCTTCCCTTCCCTTCCCTTTCCTTCCCTTCCCTTCCCTTCCCTCTCCTTTCCTTAAGGAACAGATCGTCTCTTGGGTCAGGTTTTAAATAGACATGGGAAGGCTGAGAGCAAACTTGTGTGCATGTGAGTACAGAGCACAGCATCATTTCACTGTGCAGTAAGACATTATCCCCCGGACTTCTGTGCATTCCTCTAAATCAGTGGTTCTTAATCCTCCTAATGCTGAGATCTTTTAATCCAATTATTCATGTTGTAGTGACCTCCAGCCATAAAATTCTTTTTTATTGCTACTTCATGCCTGTAATTTGCTATGATCATGAATCATTCTGTAAACAAACATCTGTGTTTTTCAGTGGTTATAGGTGACCCCTGTGAAAGGATCCTTTGAACACCAAACTTCATGACCCACACACAGATTGAGAACTGCTGCTCTAAGTCTTGTTGGGGAGGATCAGTTGTATGCCTGGTATGCCAAGTTATTCTTGTTATGAATAGATATTGGACTGTGTCAAATAATTTTTCTGCATCTATTGAGTTGGGATTCTGTTTGTTTTTTCTGCTTTGGCCTCTTGGGTTGATGGACGGCATTGATTTATTCTCAGAAACTCAACCAGAATTGCACTTGCAGCACAAAAACCACTTGGTCCTAATGCATTACTCATGCAAACTGCTTGAATTGCTGGGATTGTATTTGTTGTGAGAAGGATTTACTGGCTCCATATTTACCAGGAATATCTGTATGTGGGTTTTGTGCATGATTTTGATGCCTTGGCAAAGTTGATTTTGTCACATAAGCTTGTCTGTAGCACTGTCTTGTAGCTTCAGGGAGAGCACTGGGGACTTGTCTTTTTCTTTCTTTTTTTCCTTTCTGGGTTTGGTAGAATTCCCTAATGAAACTCTTATTGGCGATGTCTTTTCCTAAAGATTTTTAATAACAAATAATATTTCTTCAAAAGATAAGTGCTAGGGTTTAATAGAACATCACAGGCCAGGTAGATTTTTTTTTAAAACTTAGTTCTCATGGTTTCAGAAACTGCAAATCCAAGATAGGCGCTGATTTTCAATTCTTTTATCTTATCTCTTGTTCATTGATTTGGGGGGATTTTTGTGGACAGATTTTTCTAATCTTCAAGCCTGCTGGCAGTCAAGGAAAGACTCATAGTTAATCGCCCTGAGTAATTTCCCAGCATGCACTTGAGTTCGATGTACTCCTGTGAGAACGTCTTCATCTACAGTGGGACTGAGACAGGCTTAGGGGTTTGTCCTCCACAGTGTAAGCACAGGCTGGTCCTGAAAGTCACTACTTCCTCAGACACTTTCGGGTTTTCCCTACAGGTGACACTGACCTCCACACATGGAGTTTGTCTCGGCTGCCTTTTCAGGCTAGCCCAAGAAATCTTGCTTCTCTCTAATGCTTCAACCTTGTCCCCTGATGCACTTCCTTAGGCTTCCCCACCTGCAGTTCTCAAGCTGTTTGATAAGAGATTATTTTATTATGTGTGACCTCCCCCCTGCTCCAAAGCTTTCTCTTATTTTCCCCTTTAATTTGCTTGTCCTGCCAATGTCTACACTCTTTAAAGCATTTCTAGTTCTTCGCTCTCCTTTCTTGCTCTCACTGTCTTAATGCCTAAAGTTTGCGTTTCCAAAACGTTATTTTCTCTTCTTTGCAGGATGGTAGATGGGTATCTGCTATCTACATAAATTCCCCTCTCTTCTGGATGAAAGTACGGGGGTGGTGGTAGAGATCTCTCTCTCTCTCTCTCTCTCTCTCTCTCTCTCTCTCTCTCTCTCTCTCTCTCTCAATGGTCTTTTAAAAACTTTTATTTTTATTTTAAGGTGTGTGTGTGTGTGTGTGTGTGTGTGTGCGCGCGCGCTCACACATTTGTGCATCTGTGTGTGCAAGTATGTACAGGTTGGTACAGGTACCTGCGGAGACCAGAAGACAGTGTAGAATGCTCTGGATCTGGAGGTAAAGGCAGTTGTGAGTTACTCAATGTGAGTACTGGGAACTAAGTTCAGGTCCTCTGCAAGTGTGTGTTCCTAACCAGAGAGCTATTTTTCCAGCCTCTCTCCAGGGAACACTTTTTTTTTTTTTTTTTTTTTTTTTGATGTTTTTTATTCCTGAATTCTGCTGAGTGTATTATCAGCATCCCACAAGTGAAAGCAGTATTATCATTTTCATGTTCTCCCCGTGCTTCCTCTCACAGCTCCACTTCCATGTGAACGTACACCTAAACCCGGAGAGTGCTGAGGCTTCTGGGTGGGTCTCACTGTCGCTTTAAAGTTACTTGCTACTAAATTTATTGTGCTTTGGTAAGAAAAATAATCTGCATAGTATTGATTCTCTGGGGCTCGGGAGTCTTTGCGATTTTGTTTAAGGTCAATTTCTGAGCGCACAGCGAGCTGTGTGCTGAATCCATCCTGTCACTGAGAGCTGGTCTGTCCTGCCTTCACCTGCTCTCCTTCCGTGTAGCTCTAAGATCTGCACGTGGGCACTTCTCCTACCTGGTATATCGGTGGTATTGAGGAGCTTCTGCCGTGATAGAGTTCCTCCCTATCCTGAGGCTAACCCTGATGCGCTTTGAGGCTATTTAATGCTACTCTTGTGGGTCCTCAGCCTTGGTGTCACCTTGCAAACGCACAAAGCGTTTCTGCTGCCCTGGACTGTCTGTGTGACACAGAGGAAGGGTCATTTCTTCTCCTTCTAGTGAAAGCACTGTTTCCTTGCTGAGATGTCACCAGAGCAATGTTATGTACCCGATGTATCTTCATCACCTCTGGCCTTTGTGTTGACTTGGTTGGTGTGTGAAGGCCTGCTATGGCCCTGAGCTACAATGCCTGCCACCCTCCAGCAAACATCACATGGATGGGACTCTGTTTTCTCCCTATGTACTCAGAGACCTCCCTAGACATCTGAGGGGGACAAGAATGGATGTGAAAAGATCTGCATCCGTCCAAACCATGATCCTGTTGTCAGTGTGCTCTCAGACGCAGCATCGGCAGGGTATGCTGCCTCACCAGGGCTACAGAGCCCCAAGGGGACAGGTATGCCATCAAGGAACATGGGTTAGAGTGTCTTATACCTGTTCCTAAGGAGTAAAGCACTGAACATACACATACACACCCACTCACAGTATATAAATACACACCATCTAAAGGTACACACACATCATCATCATCATCATCATCATCATCATCATCATCATCATCTCCATCATAATCTTTATGCCCAATACCCAGACACACACAGCACTACAGTGTACTGCAGAATACAGAATTCCACTACACTGCACTGGAACCCTGTATCGACAGACACTGGCACAGGCAGTAGGAGACCCGGTGACCTAGCACATTTTGCAGTGCCCCTGGCTTCAGTAGGGTCCTCTGTCCTATCCTAAGATTGGCTTGCAGGTATCTTGGCTCTGCTTGGCAGGGAGGAGAATGGCAGGACTGTGGTCCCCAATTTCTCCTTTTCCCTATCAAACTGGGAGTATCCCCATGCCTCACTATGCCTCATGCCCTGCAGGAAGAACATACAGTGAACCCAACCCCCAACACACCACATGCCACTCACACACACTTGCTCCAGAGCCTTTCACGAGAGTGGAAGTCCCTATGTTAAAGCCCATCCATCTATCAGGGAAAGCATGCCATGTTTCTGTAGTGGAGCCATTCGCTCTGCTAGGTCCTGGTGGCTGGAAGAGCCCTAGCACCAGCCCCAGTGCACCTGCTGGCTCCAAATCCAGATGCAGCCCAGTGCACTTTCCAGATCTCAGTCCCAACCCCAGCTCAGGGCACCTGCCAGATCCCATCCAGCCCTAACCTGAGTGCACCCGCTTGCTTCCAACTCAGTGCAGGCCTCTGTACTGCTCACCTTCTGTCTACCCTGTACTCCTTCCCCTACCCCAGAGACTACAGCTCTGGGAACTAGATCCCAGGAGAAGACACGGGTTCCTGTCTACTGCTGCTCCATACCAGTTGTGCAGAAAAGAAGGTCTCGGGAGGAAGATGTCATTAGGATCCACGCCCAGTGTCAGCCTTGTACACAACTGAAAGCTGCTTTTCTCCTTTAAATATTTCCTCCCCTTTGTATACTGTTAAATCTTCTATTATGTCAGAATAAAGACTAAAGCTCTGCAGATTATGGAGCCATTGGGTATCCAATCCACCCCAGCGCTCTCCATAATGAAGAATTCTGAACCAGCAAGTGTAGACTTATCTGAATAGCCTTAGCTGCAGGCTAGTGACTTGAATGGGAAGCCAGGAGTTCAAAGCTGGGCTGGCTCCCTCCATGAGCTTTGTCTCTTTCATCCTCCAGTGCTTCAAGAGTTCTCAGTGTCCTGTGGACTCAATGCTGTCCTGGGAGCACTGTGACCTGTCAGCAGTACCACTCTCTGAGCCTCTCCCTACCCTCTTGGCACCCTCACCAAGGGTCATGCTGGCAGAAGAAGGAGGATTTCCAGAGAGCAAGCAATGACCTGAACAAAGGAAAGCAAGCCTTCCTGCCTTACCTCATCCAGGCTCCAGGGTGTGGTCCACCCCCCACTACAGTACAGTTTCCTTATTTGCACATGGAGAGCCTCCTTATTGGGTAGGGAGGCCCCTGTGCTGGTGTCATGAGATCATCTTTGGTACTGAGAATGGGCTACTTCTCTTCCCATCAGTTCCTCCTAACCTCCACCACCAGGACCCCCAAACTTTTAAGAAGAGGAGGTACTAGAAGGGAGCTAAGCCTGCAGGGCCCCAGAGACTGAAAATCAGAGCCCATGCTTGCTCTCCAGACCTTTCCAGGTGTGTCTTCTCTAGTAAGAGCCCATCTTTCCTGTTCCTACAAATCATGAGCTCCTCTTTTAGACCATGCTCAGTGACAAAGTCAACAGGTGTTCAAGGAGTTGAAAGGAAGCAGGAGCGGTGCAGAGTCAAGGTGAGGATGACAACCTGAGTCACTGCCTGAAGTGTGGAAAGGACACAATGCTGATATAAGCCTGGCAGAAGAAAGCAGGCTCTCTACATGGGCAGGCTGGGCACTTGTGCTAGTCAGAGAGGGTGCACTGTGAGTCTGTCTTTCTACACACCCTTATGAGAGTCCAGGTATCCGGCTCTCCAAATCCATGCTAAGATGGGGCTGTTACCATGGCTGTTTGTATTGACATTTGATGATCCATAATTCCTAGTGAAGTGGGGAAAAAAGAAATAAAAAGGACAGGACTGTTCCCAGGAATGCTGGAAGAGAAAGTTCATTGTAGATATGTGGGAAAACATAGTCAGAGGCAGAGGCATCTAGGGGAGTCCAGAGTGGTCATGACCAATTTAGGCTGCTCCATGTTAGGAGAGGGTAGGTGGAAGGGAGAAAGAAGAGAGAAAAGGCTGGTGTAGCAAGCCAGGTAAGGAGGCCAAAGGTATAAATGGAATGAATGGGTAACCAAAATATATAAGGAAGAGTCTCTAGCAGCCCAGTCCCTGGGCTGGAGATTTCAGGGTAAAGGGTGGGCAGGGTATGCCAGCCACACCCTATATATAGTAGGACTGTGGGATGCTGGGAGAACCTAGAGGCCACTTTGATCTGTTAAGTGGCTACCTCAGACATTTGTCCCAAGCTTGAAACTTAACACTAGCCAACGTTGATCTTGTATGTGGCCTAGACATTAGATATTTTTTGGTTAACCTTCTCAGGTAATTCTACCATGTGGCTATGGAAGGTGAGGAAACACAGCCATTGAGTTAGAGGGTACCTATTGCCTGACTCTGGGACAAAGGCAGTAAAGTCAAACAACCCTGCTTGGTCCATTCTGAGATCCAGAGTTAATGAGTAGTGCTTAGCAGGCTGGTGTGGTTCTCAGAGACTGGCTGCTGGCTTCCTCCCTACCCAGGCTGAAGGCCTCTGTGTGCTTAGGGAAAGAGAGTCAATATGCACTGGGCGAATGAATAGACAAGATAGACACATTCCGTCCTGCTGGTCAACCTGCCAGGCTCCAGGGACGGGCTGTCAATGATGCGATTAATGATGGTGCCAATTCTGCATAAATGATCCGGTGCCTGCCCCGATGGAGCACAGAGTACCACCGCCTAGCTGTCAGGAGACTCCCAACTCCCAGGCCAGAACCGCAGCCGACCGCCCGGGAAGGTGACCGTTGACTGCAGCCAAACTGCCAGCCCGAGGCCTCATTTCCCGTGCTGTAATCCCATAAGCAAATAGTTTGATTGTATTAGTTGAGGGTAATTTTTCACACTTCACAGTAGCTGCTCAGTTTGCTTCTGGATTCTGCTGACTCTTCAAAGAATCTGCAACAATAAAATAATGGGAAAGTGCAGTAACTGGTGAAGCCAGACCCCAGATCTCATTCAATCAAACCCTCGGAGCAGTAAGTGCTAATGGGCCCACTCAACCCTCTTGCCTCTTGTGCTCTGGTCTGTGCATTTCCATCCCCCACCCCCATATGTATTGTGGGTCCAACTTGCTCAACTCACACATGCAGACATCAAGACAGCAATGTACTCTCCATCCAGCTTTATTAGCTGGACCTTCACACCAGGAACATTCCTCAACCAGAAGTGTCCAGCCTGGGGGGACCCTGAGAAAGAGGGTGTGGAGGAAGTATGAGGGCCTTACATCCGGAGTCTATGTCCTTGAGCTGAAAATGAGTCCTGTCCACAAGTTTGGAGAGGGCTAAGAGTTATGAACGCTGTGGCAGCCTTTGTAGACTACTCCTACAGCCGCTTGAAATGGGAAATGAGATGAAAGATAGAAGAAAGGGGCAACAAAAAGAAAAAAGGAGGGAAAGGAAGAAGGGAGGGAGGGAATATGGGGAGGAGGAGGGAGAGAGGGGAAAGAAAGGAAGGGAAGGAAAGAGGGAGAGGGATAGAGGAAGGAATGGGAAAAGGGGAGGGAGAGAGGGAGGAGAGAGAGAAGGACGAAGGGAGGGAAAGCAGGAAGAAAAGAGAGAGGAAGAGAGGGAGAAAGCTAGGGAGGAAGGGGAGAAAGAAAGAGGATAGGGAAGGAGAGGAGGGTGGGGAGGGTGAGGGAGATGGAGGAAGGGAAGGAGATAGGGGAAAGGAGAGAGGCAGGGAGAGGAAAGGTGGGAGGGAGGGAGAAAAAGAAGAAGGGAGGGAGGGATAGAAGAAGAGGAAGGAAGAGAGGGATAGAGGGAGGAAGGGTAAGAGGGAGGGGTAGGGAGAGGAGGAAGAGAGGGGAAAGAAAGGGAGGGATGGAGGGAGAAGGAGACAAGCCTAACAGTTAGAGATTGAGGGTTAGCCCTTCAGTGCAGATATCTGCTAACTCAGGTCCACTGCCTGATGTCCCAGGAAGTACTTCTGTCCTAACTCTATGTCTTTGAAGGTGATCTCCTTTTGGAAGCATCTTTGTGGCTGTAATTTAGCTGATTGTAAGGTGACATCCCCCTGGATCAACCAATAGTAACTGTCCTCATAAAATAAAAGAGAGGATGCTTCTATCTGGAAGTCAGTATCCTCAGAAGTGGAGAAAGGCCCTGGTGCTCAACAAAGCTTCAGGGAGAGATGGTTTGCACTCTGGATGTCTCTGCCATGGTTACAGCTGCATCCTGGCATCCTTCACTTGATTCTTACAGCTAACCATCAGAGGGAGGGACTGGTGTAGCAGGAAGGCAAGCCTTAGAGGACACAACCATTCTGACAACAATACATTGGTTCCCAGGACAGGAACCCAATGCTTGCACCCCAGCCTTGGCCACTTTGTCCTATGATACAGTGACCACAGGCTACAGAGGCCCTTTATGCTGAATCACGTGGGTCACCATAATGGCTAATCTGTCTTTGTCCTCCATCCTAGATACTCACAAGGAAAACTCCTTGATGTCCTCCCCAGATCCTTTCATTACTCCAGGTGACAGGGTGCTGTGGTTTGGGGTACACTGGCAGGACGGTGGGTATCAGCAGCACTGAAACTGCTATACATGTGCAGGGGGGGGGGAGGAGACATCTCAAGGCTGTGCATCCTTTAGTAGCTCCATCTAGGCTTATAGGAGCCACTTTCTCAGCTCCACACAGCCGGAGCCTCTTCTGATTCTGAAAGCTTGTGAGCCAGTCTCTCCTGTAGCCACAGCCTTTCACTGCTGCCATTTGCATTGTTTTTGCTAACAAAGGGACTAAGGTTGCAGGGACAGCTCTGACAGAAATCGATGCCTTCAGTCCTTAGCCTGAGGCTGATTTTCCTTGCAGGAAAACTCATGCTCCTCTAAGATATAACCCTCTACCTCTGCAGCAGGTGGCTCCAGCCTAGGAAGCAAGAAGTGGCTGGTGTGAAGATGCAGCCTGGGACAAGAAAATCTGGGGTTCGAAGGTGATATTCCCTGAACTGCACCCAGGGCACAACTCGGGGACCTGACAGTGAGGGGCCTTTGGAGCAAGTACCAGGTCTCTGGTCCCTTTCCTGTACCATTTTTCACTCTCAAATTAGTTAAGAGCTTACTCAGAAGCCAAATTTAAGGAACCATGGCCCATAAACATAGATTTAGCCTCCTGCCCCCAATTCCATGTTCTGACGTGGAAGCCGTTCTGTGAAATTTTATAGTAACAACAAAGATTCAAATGTGAAATCCATCCTCTGAGTGTTTCAGTCAGGTTACAGCCAGGCAGTTAGGTGTCTCAGAAGATATTAGTGGCATTCTTAACCCTTTGATTAGTGGAGAATAGAGTTTTGTTAAGTGAGTACATTTCAAAAGTTTTTGTTTTTGTTTTTGTTTTAAATCTGTTTATAAGGATGCTAGGTCTGACAGAGATGGGCAAGGGATGATGGTTCTTTGCAGGGCTAAATGTAGCCTGAGAAATGATGATTAGGATCTGGAACTGCGCTATCTCCACCTCTCCACAGTCACCGGAGTTTTAAATCAGTCAATCAGCTTCTGTGCACACAGCGTCGGTCCGGAAGTTTTTGCTCACACTCGCTCTCTGCTGCTTCTCACTCCCACCACCATAACACTCAGCCTTCCTCCACACCCGGGATCAGTGAAGCAGGCTGCACACTGAAACCACCAAGCCCCGAGCCGTGTTTCCCTGAGTCCCCACCCCCACCCTGTGACTTGCTTAGTCACTCCAGTGTAACTAACACAGTTGGGGGTTTGTACTTTCCACAGCCATCTGGTCTACTCCAGCCCTAACTCACTGGTTGTATACCACACAGGCTCTGAACAGACAGAGGGGAACACGGACTTCCAGACATTTGTGTAACATGAGGGTTGTGGGGAGTGGGTGATGTGGATCAGGGATAGGATCAGGTTCTATATGCATGTACACACTCTGGGACCTAACTATGCTTGGTTGGGGACATTGTCTGCAGAGCCTTGGGGTCCTGTGACAGCAGCTTTCTGGGTAGATTGCTGCCCCATAGAAGGTGCCTAGCACCAAATGAAGACGTCATTGAGAGAGACAGTCATTTGTCGGAAAAACAGCTTATGCTTTCGGTTTCTTAAGATGTGTCTCTGCAAGCCAGCCGGTGGAGCTCAGGTCTGGAGAGTACGGAGGCCTGCAAGTGTGTTGGTTCCTAGCCTCTGACACCAGAAGTGATTATAGAAACCTGGTCAGGGGCTTCCGTTCACTGTGTACCCAGGTCCTTCCCTGTGTTACAGTGAGCAGATGCAAATAATCCACTTGGGTGCCCAGGGCTGAGAGAGTAAACAGGAGGGTCTGTGGTAGCTTGAATTAAGAATGGCCCCATAGACTTGCCTATGTTTGAAAGGATTAGGGGGTGTGGCCTTGTTAAAGGAAGTATGTCACTTGGGGTGGGATTTGAAGCTTCAGAAGCCAGGCCAGGCCCACTCTTCCTGCTGCCTGTGGATCCTGATGTAGGACTTTCAGCTACCATGTCTGCCCTGGGTGTCACCATGCTTTCCACCATGATGACAATGGACTAAACCTCTGAAACTGTAAGCCAGCCCCAATTAAATAGTGTTCTTTATAAAAGCTCTGTGGTCATGGTGTCTCTTCACATTGATAGAACACTGAGTAATACAGGGAGTGAGTGTCAGGAGGAGTTTGATCCAAAGGGAACAAGAGGCAAGATTAGGGCAGAGAGCAGAGGGCAAAGGGCAGAGGGCAAAGGGCAGAGGGCAGAGGGTGGAGTGAGCCCCTGAAATGATAAGGTCAGGAATAGAAGGCACTGATGGAGACGGGAAGAGGAGGTAGAGAATAGATCTTGCATCTGGAGAAAAGGAGAAGCCATGAGCCATAGGGCATGGACTGCAAAGTGAACCATTATGACAAAAATCAGGTAGAACTCAGAGCCAGGAAGCCAAGCATCAGGGGGCAATACAGAAAATAAGAGGGGCTTAGCTGCTGAAGAAATAGATTCTCTCTGTGTCTCTCTGTCTGTTTGTCTGTCTCTCTCTCTCTCTCTCTCTCTCTCTCTCTCTCTCTCTCTCTCACGCACACACACATACACACACACACACACACACACACACACACACACACACACACTTTCTTCCCCATCTTTCTGTTTATGTCTGTCTGTACCAACAGTCCATACATGGGTGGGTGTACCACTTTGACTGTTTATACTCTCTGAGAAGACTGTACCTCATTTGAGATGCTGGGTTGTAACTGGGTACAACTGACCCCAAGCAGTTAGTGATGTCACCTTTCAAGGTCCTCAGGACAGAAATTTAAACCACCCCCTCCCATGGCAAATAGCTTACATCATCCTCCCCAAAGACTCCTCCTCACAGCGTCTTCCCCATGGCCTCTGAGATAATGTGACCACTGGTCACTGCTCCTGGGAGAGTGAGAGACCATGGCTGAGTTACTCTGAGGAGACTGGTCTCTTCAGTACAAGCAGACGAGTGCAGATCCCAAATTATCTCTTACCATCAAATCTGGCTCCATGGCTCTCAGAAGGCCCAGTGTGTGTGAATCTGGTGTCTGTCTCTGAATGCCTTTAGGTCAGACTATAAATGGCACCTGGAAACATTACACCCAGGGGGGTCAGGCAGACTCCTTGAAGATGGCCATTACTTCACACTAAAGACTTCCAATTTCCTTTGAGTTATTGCATTCATAGGCCTGAGGGCGCATGTCAGCTGAAACAAATGAGTGGTGTCTCCCTAGCATGAGAAGCAGTAGGTGAAGTCCCCCACAGCAGCTCCTGCAAACACAGGAGAGCCTTCCCCACCCAGCAACATTGGTGGCTCCATCAAGCTGGAGGGAAGACCAGGCTATAGCTTTTGGGCCAGAATCAGCAGGAGTCATAAGGCCCCTATCCACTGGACTGGGTCCTCCAAGGATGTTCACTGTGGGCCACTGTACAGGGTAAAGAAGGAGCTGAGGCTTCTTCACCCACTAGAGGACCACATGGGGCCATCTCCAGAGCTTTCATATCAGATCCAGGTGAAGTTCCTAGAGGAGGCTGAGAAGGAGGCAGGGATGTAAAGTCCTGGAGAGATGTGTCTGGCCTCGTGTCCTGTGGACTCTGATTCCACATCAGGAGGGAGAACTTTCTAGTTTCTCCTTATCCGGATGATCTCCAGGTCTCAGATTTATTCTTGCTTTGGGATGAAGGTAGTCGATGGGATTTTCTGTGTTCCTGTGGGTTATCCCCCAGACCTTTGCAACTAAGGGGTCTCCTGTCTCGGGGACACATAAGAAACCAGTTTGGGATGGAAGGAAAGCAGTCAAAACCCCCATACCAAGTACTGTCCAGATGTAACGGAAGCTCTGCCAACCCGTGTTAATGAGTATGCAAACATCCCCACCCCCTCCCACACCTTTGATTAGGTAGCTTGTCTTCAAGGTCCCACCCACAGAGGTTATCTGGTGGCCAGCCCTGTCTTAGCTGACTCCTATGAGGCTGTTCTATTTGGATTTGATGTGTTCTTCTGACCTTCATTGACACCACACAAACATGCACACACACACACACACACACACACACACACACACACACACCTATACACAGATAAGTTAAAAAAAATATCTAACTTAAAAGGAACATGAAAGGTTAATTTCCCTCAGCCAGTGTTTCCTCTTAGAGACTTCTGTCCCCTGGCCTCACTAGTTTCTTATCTACTTATCCTCCCTTGTCCTGTATATTTGGATTGAACCCTCCGTGTTCTCAGTGGAGACCCCTTCAACGTCCAGATCATTCTGAGCAATGAATGTCCACGTTGCCTAATAAACATGGTTGACTCCTTTGTTTTACATGGCTCCTAAATTGGGGCCACCTTCTAAAGCATTTGCTCGACTCACTCTGGCCTTTCCTTGTCACCCCCACCACTGGCTTCTGTTCCCATGGCCTATTTGCTTTTCTCTGGGACAGAAAGACTCCAACTTTCTGAGCTTGCAGACTCTACAAATGGACACGTAGCCCCTCTTTGGCTTAGGCTTCTGCTCTCGGTTGCATCTGTCTCTCTAACTGTGAAAGAGAAAAGTAATTATAGTCTGGACTCTCAAGTGTCCAAGATGGAGTGATTTATTTTTCATCTCCTTAGCATGACTGACAGTCTTAGTCTTGAGAGACCTTGAACTCCTCATGTCACATAGGGAAACTGAGGCACACACCCACTTGTCCATAATCAAAGGTTCCATCTGTCTGTGTCCCCTTGATCTGGTTTGCTGTCTGGGATTTGAAATGGAAACCATTGTGAAGAGTATTAGTTGGGGGCAATTCCTTGGTCAAGGTTCCCTCCATACCAGACCAGTGTATTCCACCTGTACCCACACCCTTTCCCAGTCACCTGAGTAATTATTATTCTGCATGTAGCAATATTGCAGCAGTCCAGAAATGGACCATATTAATACATGTGCACCAACACCCCCAGGGTGGAATTGCACGGTGCTGTTAATGACGCCATTAATATTGTGTCTGGCCGCTGCACAGCCTAAGTGGATGACCTGCTCCTCCGTGGCCATTTTTCATTTTGCTATCCTATGCGATCCCTTGAGGAGCCCCGTGCTGGACACAGCGTCCCAGCTGATGAACTCCCTCCTATTCCCCAGGCTCCCTTCTGGAGGATCTCACCAAGTTAGTGGTGGGTTAATCAACAGCCTTGCAGGCTGGCAGGATAGTGGAGCCCCTCAGTCAGCTCTTCACAGGCCCAAAGGGGCCCATCTGTGCGGGACAGCAGGGTTGCTCTTCACAGAATGAAGAGCTAGAAACATCAACACATACCCTGGGGAACAGCTTGCTTCTTGCCACCTATGTCAGCATCTGGCCACATAAACAAATGCTTGCTACCAAATAGGGCCAGAGGTTTTGTTTATCAGAGATCATGCTGTCACAGGTACAGTCCGAAGACAGCACCTGCTAATAGAGTGGTCTTCTCTTGTGTTTGAGTCATAGCCCTGCAGGTGCTGAAATCAAACAAAGCCCAGACAATGTCTTTTCTTGTGTATTCATGCCCTGGACAAAGTTTAACTTATAAACTAGACATAGGAATGGTTGAGCAAGAATAACTAATAAAACAGAAAGCCTGTAACAACAAACTTCACCAGAAATTCCAGCAATACTGTTTTCGTATGTTGTGACCATTAGTAGAGTCAAATCTGACTGAAAACGCTGGGATATCACAGGAGCAGAGAGAGTGGTACAGTGATTAATGGGAGGGTCATGCATACAACATGGATACGCTGGGTGAGGATCTGCTTCACGCCCTGAAATGGACAGAGCAGAGGATACACAATTCCAAATGGGCATATAGTTCAGCTTTCAAAGTTTCCCTCCCGTATGTTCTTTTGACAGTGGTTACCATGAGTTACTGAAGGAATTCATGTTACAGAAGTCTTGGAAGATGATCGTCAGAATATGGAGGGTGGGGGAGAGGACTATTGTATGTGTCCCAAATACGACCACACCTGGATTCAGAAAGACATCTGTCATCTGTCAGCTGCTGAGGCTTAGATGAGGCACATCCCTCTGTAACACAGGTTACACATGTGTCAGTGGGGATATTGATTCCAGTGATACAACATAATGCAAACAGAGTAATATGAATACCGTTCAATAGCTGTCTCCCTTACAGGTCAGATTTAAAATGTCAAATCAAAACAAACAAAAACAAACCCACACAGCCTTGCTGAGTTCCTCAACAATAATCAGCATTGCCTTTCTCTACCCACAAACACACCTGCGCCCAACTCCCATCCTCAGACGTAGCTGAACCCAGGAACAATATCACTGAGTAGGTATTGTTGGTGGCAAGACAAGAAATTGCACCTAAAATGCCTGGCACCAGAGCCTATGTAATCTGCTCACTGGCAAAGCTTCCTTTTCCAGCAGCGTTAGAGAACTGTTGGGGCGGGGGGTGGGGGGGGCTGAGATCTACCTCCTACCTTCGTTGAGCAACCTGGGATCCCCTCTCCAACGGAAAACTATATACAAATCACAGTTTCTTTTTGAGAAGGGAAACCCCCAAAGAACATGCCACCTGGGGACCCATAGTGGGTGATTTTCTGACCAAGGTTCTGTTTGTGCCTTGATGCTCTGGGTACTCTGTTTATGTGAGTGAACCAGGCAGTCAGGAACCTTTTTGTTCTGGGTTCAGTGGTCTCACGTAGTCCTAGCTGTTTGTAAGGACATGGGGTAGGATGAAAGGAAAGCACTACTCTTAAGGATGAACACAGGCCTGGACACACTTAAGCTAGCTTTGGGTTATATCCATTCTGCCCCAAGATATGCTTTTGTTCCTCTGCTCCTCTGGCCCCTGACAGCAAGGTGGATGCTGCTATAGCCAGGGCTCCAGCAGTGTGGTGGGAACGAGATTGGCTGCCTAGGAAGCTGAGAGGGGTCAGAGGTCAGAGGCATGATCACAGACCAGACAGGGTTTTAGGAGCCACCCTAAAGACTCTCGGGCTGTGACAATGCTGAGTACAGTTGTATTCTTGCCAACATTTAGCACTTCCTAGGGTCATGGAGCCCAGGTTAGATAGGCAGCTAAATCCAGCTCTCTAAGAACTTCAAGATAGCTCCATGCATGCCCCGGGATATGAACAGACGATACATTGCCATAGAAACCCTGTATCCCAATGGTCACCAATTGCCACTTGACCCATCATATTTACATTCCTCTTTCCCATGGACTACAGGACGGAGATGTTTCTGAACATCTTTGCATGATTACTGGGCTCCCCAGGAACTTCTCACTGCATTGCTGAAACACACCCACCTTGAAAACTCCTGTGATTTTACAGGAGCCTAGAGGGGCACCAGGACCAGCACCTCACTGGGCAGCACTGTCTAGCAGGGCTCATGCCCTTTATAGCATGTTTTGTATTTTTTGACAGAACAAATCACCAGAGGAGGGAAACAGAAAGTATGTGCACACATACACAGACACTTGCATGTTCATGCACATCCACATCTGCACACAGACACTTGTATAGCAGTATGTATGTAAATAGGTGCCCATTGAAGGCTTGCACATGCACATACATATATGCCCAAATGCACACATGAACATAGACATAGGTGTGGCCACGCATGAGTCCTGCGTGCATAGAAATACATGCATACAAGATAAATACTGACATAAATGTATATACTAATGCACACACACACACACACACACACACACACACACACACACACACACACACACACACCGTATCCAAGATGTGTACTTACATGTGAACATGATTCCTGAGGTCAGAAACTTGGGTGACTCCTCCATTTGCTCATCACTGCATCTTCTATCCAGAAGCAGGGAGAAGAGAAGACCCCCAGGATGACAGCCTCTGCTTCGGGGTACCAGAGCTTGAGGGGATGTCACCAGGACTCTGTCGGGCTCCAACACCAACCTACCATTGCTTGCGCATCAGAGGTGGGCAGAGAAAGCTCCCCATTCTGTCTCTTCCTCAGTAGGCTCATAGGTGTCTTGTCTCTTAAGCTCTGTCTGTCTTGGAATAGAAGTCATCAATCTGAAGGCAAGTCTGTGACCAGCACAAGCTCAGAGAGGGAGCTTCTGTATCCTGTGTCTGCACAGCAGAGAGGACTTAAGGACTGAAGCCAAGTAAGGGGAGGGTATTGGGGTTTTTATTCTGCTGCTCAGGCAGGGCAGATGGACACTGGCAGGCGCTTGATACCCCCTTGGCCCTATTTTCTATATCTTTGTGACCTCCTCTCCACCCCTGCCCTGTGACTTGGCTCTCTTCCCACAGTCACTTGGCTTCCCTGCTTCCCTAGGTCCATCTGAGGTCACCTACCACCCATTTCCCACCCCTGCCATTCCCAGGGTGCCACACAGAGCTCACTAAAAATTTATCCTATGATCCAGGTTCTGGCCAAGAATGGGTAATGTGGTTGCTGCCTTTCTAGGCCCATGGGTGGAAACCACCAAGACCTGCCCCATTCTGGGACTGGCAATATGGGAGAACATAACGTGGGTGAAACCAATCACTGGGAGTGTAGGCTTCTGAGTCCCTTGATGCTCCTATCTGTGAACTCATGGAAGAATTTTTATAGCAGGGAAAGGACCAGGTCAAGAGCCCAAGCATTCTTGTCCCAGCAAGGCCAGTATCATTGACTTACAAAGGGAATCAGCACGCAGGGTCCACCTCATGATTCTGAGTGACAGCTGGGGTATTGGCGCACGTTTTAGAAATGCCACTTATTCTTGGCAGGGACCTCTTCCCTATGTCCCCTTTGGTGGCCATTTAGACTGTTTCCACTGCCTGGCAGCTAGTCATGTTGTCTGATGGTTTTGTGGCTAAATCCTTCCTCCTGCAGGGCAGAGACATGCTCCTAGGTAATTTTTCTCATTTGGCTCTGGCCACAGTAGCTACACATATTCAATCCAATCCCTTTCTTTAGGTTTCTGAGGAAGGTAGGAGGAGAGTAAGAATGGAGAAGGGGGGTTATATCCTCGCACATCCTGGAGGCTGTGCTCTCTGTGACCAGCATCTCAGAGCCTATGATATAAGAATTGATCCTGGTCTCTTAGCCATGGGCCACTGCTGTCCTTCTTCTTAGGAGGTCTGAGGGATAGTGACACTCATCTGAGGGGCATCTGCTGTCCTCAGCAGTCCATGCTGTGCCCAGCTCTGAACCAGCCTTTGCAGCTCCCTCAAGGGAAGTCAAAGGAATGGGTTCCTCATCTCTTCCTCCCTCCCTCCTTCCTCCCCCTCTTCCTCCTCCCCCTCTCTCTTCTCTCTTCCTCTGTTAATTATTGCTCTTTTCCTTCTTCCTTCCTCCATAGCACCCCCTTTCCCACATTTCCTCCTTAGATCTTTATCTTTCCTGCTTGCTTCCCCTTCCCCTTTTTCTTTCCACGCTCCTGCCTTTCCCTGTCTTCTTCCATCCATTCTTCTCTCCTTTCTCTCTTCCCTGTCCCTCCCTTTCTACCTCACTCACTTTCTTCCTTCCTCCCTCCTTTTCTTTCTTTCTGTTATACCTTCCCCTTTCCATCCCTCTCTTTCTTCCTTCTCTCTTTCTCTCCCCCTCTCCCTTTCTCTTTTTCCCCTCCTTTAGGCCTCCTCTCCCTCCTGCTTCACTCTCTGTCCTTTCTTCATACACTTCCTCCTTTTCCTCCCTACTTCCTTCCAAGTTCCATTCGACACTCGTTCATTGGGTTCCTTCTTTCTCCTCTTCCTCCTGTCTCCCCTGCCCTTCCTCTCTCCCTTCCTCTGCTCCCTCCCTTCTCTCTGCCTCTTCTCCATCCTAACTTGCTCTCACTTCAGCTCAGGCAACTAAAACTGCATCCGTGTCTTCGGTCCTTGTTTGTTGCTGTTTTGTTTTTGCGTTTTGTTTTTTTGTTTTTGTTTACCTCATAATGACTTGTTCCCTCTGCGGGACACACTTATCAAGTAGCAGGGAATGAGTTGAGACAGCCTTGCTCTTTATTTTGGTGTTAATTATAATGGATTAAAACTTATCTAAGAATGGTGCAAGTGTGAGTGTCACAACCACAGTGTACAAGGATGCCATTCTTCTTTGACCATCTTTGATTTAACTGCCCAGACTCCGACTGGTCTCTGAAGGGTCCAGACCTGGCTTTGTGCTTTATCTCTAGAGTTCTTGTTGCGGGTTCCACTGAGCCCACTGTGTGTTGTCTATACAGGCTGCATCTTGAGCGTCTGTGAGAGGTGCTGTTCTTATGACTTTTGCCATTATAAATCCTAGACATGGTCTCATCTATCAGGACTTATTTGTAGCGACAGATCAGGAGGAGACTGGGCCCTTATATTTGGACAAGGTCACCTGCCTGACTCTGTTTCAGCAGCAGAGAGAAGTGACAACTTCACTCCTCTTCTAGCTGAGAATCTGGATGCCAGAGCAAGGCAAAGACTATCTCCTTATTCCCTCTGGAATGGTGGCTGTCACAGCGGGGATTGTGACCATGTGTCAGCTTAGGGTACCAAGTGACCCACAGTGACTGAGGTATAGGCAAAAAGCAAGCCAGAAAGCCTAGGTCAGGTAAGCAGGGGCTGCTAGCCATGCCTTCTCTGCCCTTCCTTAGTGCTCAGAAAGGGAACTTAATAAGGCATAGGCCTGTGTGCCAAGGAGCAGGGTCCAGGGCCTAAGCACAGCCCCATGTATATGGGAAGAGGAAAGAGAATATGAAGGGGGTAAAACCAGGAGAAGTGGGCACTGATGGAAAGCAAGCTCTTACCAGGAGACAGACATCGGCATGGCTGCAGAGGCCTGGAGACAGGGTTGCCATGACAAGGCAGTAGGTGGGGGCCTGTGAATCTGTCTGCACCTCGCAGTATCTCGTCTTTCATTAGCCAAAGTGGATACAGCTATGGTCAGGCCAGAGCAGGAGGACCAGTGCCCACATCACTGAAAACAGCCATCCTGAAAGTGAGACACCCCCCCCCACCAGACTGCAAGAGTTTCCTTTCACCGTGCTGATGGAAAAATTCTCTCTCTTCATTCCTGCACCCCACAGGTGGCTGAGGTCTCTGTTTGCTTGCTCTCTATCCCATGGCTGTGATCCAATGACCGAAACTTATTTCTCTCTATTCTAGAGTCTGGAAGGCAGAGATCGAGGCTCCTGCATATGACCCAATAAGGAGATATCCTGAGGCGGGCATCAGAAGAATGAACTTGTGGCTCACCAAGTGGGGTGGTGAGCATGTCTGCTCCACCAACTGTTCCTGCCAAGAAAGCTCTGCCCCAAGACATTCAGTCTTTTTTTGCCATACGCCCACCTCAGTTCAGGTTTGCCTCTTTGCTATCTGGAATCCCCAGAAAACTCTCACTGGATTTCCCCAGTTAAGATATTATCCATCAGTTTGATGATGCACTACTGATTGATCCCTGACATAGTCACCGAATGACTGTTTTATTTGGGCTCTGCTAGGCAGTCCTATGTTGATCCGGACAGCTGTGTCTATGAGACTGTGTCTCCCGAGGTGGACACCTACAGCCATCACAAAGCACTTGTTGATGGCTGACATTGAAGACAGGAACCAAAGGCTCAGCTTTGTGGCAGAGGCTCGGTAGAAAACCCCAAACCATGCATACCCACCGTGTTCCCATTTCTGACTTCTCTGCTGAAGCCCTGTTAATTTTGAGGGTCTGTATTAGGTGCTCATCTCTTTCCTGGGACAAAATCTGGACAGAAGAAGAAAGCGTTTATTTTGACTCATGGTGTTCGGGGTATAGTCCGTCATGGTGGGCAAAGCTTGAGGTAGCTGGCTGCTAGCATTTTTCCCAAGAGGAAGAGATGAATACTGGTTCTCAGCAGGCAGCTTCATTTCTCCTTTGGATTCTGCCTAGGGTCCTTCCCACTGGATATGCATCTTCTCACCTCAATTACCCTGATCTAGAAACGTGTCCCTCTCAGGTATTTCCAGAAGCTTGTCTACTAGGTAATTTTGGATCCTGTTAAATTGACAGTATTAAACCATCACAGGGCCACTAGAGAAGTGCTCCTGGGAGCACTCACATATGTAGTCTTAGGAAGAAGATCCTGGCCAGACTCAACATTCTCTCAGCAAACCTGTGAGGATTGCACAGACCCCGTTAACCAAGTGTTGGGTGACAGATGGCCCGCATAGCTTTGGCTATGTCCTGATATGTCTCATGGGAGGGGAAGTGCTAACTGGGGCTGAGTTCTTGCTCCATGCCAGATGAATGAACTGCAGGCCAAGACAAGAAACTCCAATGTATCTGAGTCTCACAACTCCACCAACAGCTGAGTGCTTCCCAAGTTGCAACAGTCTATGGTGTGTGTTTGCTTGGCACTGGCTTTAATTTATCCACTAACTGCTCTTCCCAGACAGGGTGGCTTGCAGACCTGGGCTATAACAGGGCCTCACAACTTTTATTTTTTCTTTTGGCCTCCTACAAAGCACAGAGCCCTGCAGACATCATATACCGAGATTCTCAGAGACAGCCTTACTTGGCCACCAGAGTCTCAGTTCTCCCATGATCCCGGTTCCACATTTACCGGTAGCTGTCAGGCCAAGAAGACACAGTGCCCTACACATGTCAGCATCGGAGATGGCGAGCCATCTGCTCACTCTTTGAGACTGATCCTCTCCAACATGACCTGAGTTCCAAGTGCTGGGCAGGGAGGTAATACCAAGATATGTGAGGCTACCTCCTCCCACCATGCTCTCCTGTGGGGACCCCAGAGACAGTGCCCAGAGCTCACATGGTGCTTGCTCCCCAGGCAAAACGTTAGACCTACCAGAATTACCAGACCCATGCCTACCAGGTCTCTTTTGCTTTCATCAGAACCTCCTGCCTTCTGTATCAGATGCTTGGCCCCATCTCATGAGTTCGCCCCTAACTTGAGCCCTGAAATCATGGCTATCCCTGAACCCCTATGGATGTCTTTATGTCAGAGAGCCACTGTGGGAGCCACTCCCCTCACCTGTGTATCTGAACCTCCCGAGTTGAGCTCCGCCCCCAGGAGCATTCCAGGCTTGTAGATCAGTGGACCTACTTATCCCAAAACATGCTGAGCTTAGCTACTCGCACAAACCACAAGCTCTGCTCCATCCCTCCTTCGTGAGTTCTTGCATTGAACTGCAAGCTTCCTCTTCCATATTTCCAAGTAGCATAAGAGCAGTCATGATTGCTATGCCTGGGGAAATGGGTAGTTATGCACCCCAATATCAGAGCCAGGAGAAATATGCTTGTCCCTCACTTTTGAGGACATAAAGCAGAATCCTCACACAGCTTACCCTGACAGAGATGTGTGATGTTCCCTTCATGTTGTGATGCCTCCTCAATAGAGGAAGAATCCTCGAGAGTCCAGGCATGACTCAGTCTCCTCCTCCACAAGAGCTAGAGAAAGCACACTGTCATACTTAACTCTAGACTGTCCCTTTGGGTCTGTACTGCTGTCACTGCTCTTATCAGACAGAGGCTCTGGGGACCACCATGCCCAGATATGCTCCCTAGAGGTTTCCATGGAGGATGAGTGCTTCCACAGGAAATGCAGTTTCCATGGCAATAATACAACTGGGCACCAGGGAAGTAAGCTGGACTCAGACACTGGAGATGGATCCAGGCTTTGCTTCCTCTATGGGGCCTCCTTGTCCATCACAGGCCAGACAACAAACTGCAGATCCTGAGTGGGCTCTAAGACCATGACCTTCCTCACTCTGTTGGAGATACCTGCTACCTCTGGCTCTTATGATCCTATTTCCTCTTCTGCAATGATCCGAGAGCCTTGAGCGAAAGGCTTTGATTGCAAACATCCCATTCAGGACTGAGTACTGCAAAGTCACTCTATGCACATTGCCAGGCTGTGGGTTTCTTTTGTCAGTCACCATTTGCTCCAAGAAGGGGCTTGTCTCAGGAGTGTTTCAGTGAGGTGCCTATCCCAGCCTAATGTTGACTGGTATTTTCTTTTAATGTGTGATAGAGGTCTCTTATATGATGACCTTTCTGAAAGCACATATGGTATCACCTTCCTCCCAGAGCATCCATTTCCTGTGTTTGCCCCGTGTGTTGTCATACCTCAGCTCTACCATGAACGGTGTCCCACAGTCCTGGTTATACTTCCTAAGACCATCTATCTCTCTGCCACGTGTCTCCCCACAGCCTTTGCAACCGTCAAATATGCTGTCTTTCTAGTCAGCACCTTCTAACTCTACTCAGTTTCTCTGCTGGTTCCTGGTTTTGTCTCCTTTCTTTGTTGCTTTTTAATTTCTGTCCCTCCCAAAATTCATGAATTTCTTATAAGAAGTGGGTCCCAAACAGTTGCCACTAATCTTAATCTCCACGGCCCTCCTAAACCCCTCCTGTGCAGTTACTAACTTTCGGTCAACTTGGCATTTTGCATAACAATTATGATTGATCTCTGTTCTCAGTCCCTTGAGAACTTGATGGCTCTTTTGAGTCCCAGCCTAGGTATTCTGCAGAGCTGGCCCCGCCCATGTCCAGGCTTGTTCCACAGTGGTAATCTGTGAGCTCACTTTGCCTGAACTGACATGCAGGTGCTGTAAGCGGTTCCCTTACTCACCAAGGCGATTACTAATGCTTCTCACAATCACCTATTAATTACCGAGAAAGGACTATTATACCTCCACCACGTGTGTGGGTTTATTTTCTTCTGTTAATTCTGTGGATATTCCAAACTTTCAAAGTAGTCACCTGTCTGTCTGTCTGATCTCTTTTGTATGTCTGTCATCAGTCTGTCTGACAGATGTGTGTATGTCTACATGGTGATCCGTTTGTCTGCCTTTTGTCTATCTTTTGTATGTCTGTCATTTGCCTGGCATCTTCCTGTCTGTCATATTCTTTGTCTGACATTTGTCTGTATGGTTGTCTGTCGTCTTTTGCCTATTTTCTCCTATCTTTTTGTCTTCTGTCTGTCTGTCTGTCTGTCTGTCTGTCAACTTTCATGTCTGCTCGTGTACTTGTCACCTGTCTGTTTATCTGTCTGCCTGTTCCTCTTTGTCAGCATAACCACCTCAGCATCTACCGTGCACCTTCTATGGGTTTGCTGCTGTAAGTTTCTGCTTTCTGTGTTTAGACTGTATCTCCTCTACATAGTCAATGCCTGACTCTTGCACTCATTCATGGGTGTTCGAAATGATCTAGATGACACTGGGCTGCATCTGTGGGTTCCCCTTTCTTGGGACATGCTGGCTATTTATTCTCTTCCCCCATCTCCTGCCTCATACTGGATCAGCTGAGCCCATTCCTCTTTCCTTTTCCATTGGCTTCCTGTGGCTTTGCTTTTTCTGAAACACATCTTGTATACAATAAAACCATCAGTGTAAAGTGCTGGATTTTGTCAACTTTTCTATCACCCCAGGAATCATTCACGTTAAAGCTTTGCCGATGTCCTGGCCAACATGTGCTTGTTTGTATGACTATAGCCCAGTGCATTGGGGGCTTCCTGGAGTCTATTTTTTTTTTTTTTACTGAATGGGCACTGTGGGGCTTCTTAGTATGTATTATATTGTGTGTTGCTGGGCTTTCCTACCTTGATTCTTTTTCCACACTGATGAAGTCCCCTAGGTTGTGTGGCACTGGTAAACACTGCATGCTGCATTATATCTCGTTGTTGACTAGCATTTCTTCCTGCAAGCATAAACTAAGACGTGTTTGCCCTCCGTTTCGTAGGTGCCCATTTCTTTACAGACTCCAGCTATTCTGGAGAAAGATGAATGAATATTCATTTGCAGGTTTCTGTGGGGCGTCTTTCCATTCTCTTGGATAAACACCTAGGATTTGAATCACCAAGTCATCTGGGGCCTGCCACATGGAGCTTTCTCAAAAGCCACTGAGCAGTTTTGATTTTCAAGGTGGCCCTCCCCAGTCTGCCTTCCAAATGTGCAAATGTGCACAGATTTCAAAGGCTCCATCCTAACAGGTGTGAGGTATGCTGTCACCATGCCTTTAATTTGCATTTCCCCCGGAGCCAAATGACAGGGAGCATCTTTTCTCATGCCTACTGACCACGTGTCTTCAGCTGGGGTCTTCTCGGTTTCCACACAGTTTGGCTGAGAGCCCCCATGCACCCTCTTCGAACAAGCTTCTTTCCCACGTGGCTCTAAGTTATTTTCTCCCAGGCCACAGATTGACTTTTGGTTTCCATCTGTAGTTGAGGAGGAAATGGCTCCACTTCAATTAGGTCGTCTATTAACTTAAAACATTTCCAAAGTTGACATTTCTAATATCTCGTTAAGATGTCTTTGTGTTAATGGGCGAGTGCCAAGTGTAGCTGTGTTGTTTTCCGGAAGATTCTCGTTCCTTTGCCATTTATTTATTTTCCTTCTTCGATGGTTTTATATGTGTATATAACGGGTATTGTTTTTCTGTGTTCACCCCCATTCTTCTCTCTCACCCTTTTCCCTCCCCCCATTTGCCTCTCTCCTACTCTCATGTTTCTGTGAATGCCCTGAGTTTCCTTAGGATTGTGTGCACATGCCTAGGGAGGAGGTTAGTTACTGAGGCATCAATGTCAGTGGCTACACCACAGAGGAAAATGACTCCCCATGCCCCAGCACCCATTAGCTGTCAGTGAACCCTGAGAGAAGGTCCCTCCTCTATGCTTAATGAAAGGTTCATGGGCCCCCATGTTGTGCAGATAACAGGTCTGCAGTGAGCTCATGGGTGTATGGCCATGTTGTGTTTAAAGGCACCTCTCGACAGGCAAGATTAGTTGTCTTTTCCCATAGGCTAATTGCTACATAGGGTATGGACTAGGGCTGTGGCCAGGACTACCAGCCTCCTGCTTGTGTGTAACTGTGGATTTTTTGCAGCACCTTTGGCTGTCATATCATCCTCTCGAATTTACTTGTCTTTGTGCCTTTGTTGAGAACTCCCCCGATGACATTGCTTAGGTCAGTTTCTATGCTGTTCATTCAGGGTCTCCTGACTGGTGTGTCTCTCTTTCTGCCAGTACCTCCCAGATGCTCGAGTCTTGAGAATAGTTCCTGTGAGAATCCTGGCGCTTTGTTCTCCTTTCTCTCAAGTTGTTTTGGTTCACAGGATTATCTTGCATCCCACACATGCTTGGAAAATCAGCTGTGAATTTCTGCAGAAAATACCACTGAGATAATGGTTGAGGTGGTATTAAAACTATAAATAACTTTATAACTGACAATGGAGTCATATTCATTCTGCGTGTTCATAGGTGACCCTCTCTCCCTATGTGTTATTTATTGATGGATGCTGGAGCATTAAAGATTGAACCTATGGCCATGCATATGCTTTGAGCTTGACCATAGGACTACAATCCCCATCTTCTTTTGAATTTTTTTTTTGAGACAGACATCTTGCTAAGTTGCTTACGCTGGCTTTTAACTTGATCCATAGTCCAGGCAGAACTATTTGCAATCTTTTTTGTCTTGCCCTTTCTAATAGCTAAAAGTTGGGGCCTAAATCAGCAGGCCCCATTTTCTTCCATTCTTCTAGGCAGAATAACCACAGACCGTATGTCCTTCACTCCTGAGGAACTGTGGATATCCTACCTCTGCATTGGAAAAGAGAAAGAAAGAAAGAAAGAAAGAAAGAAAGAAAGAAAGAAAGAAAGAAAGAAAGAAAGAAAGAAAGTAAGAAAGTTAGCTAAGAAGCCGTGTGGACACAATTCACTCAGACTTGAGATGAAGATGTTTTCTTGCATTACTAAGGCAGATTCTGTCTAATCAAATAGGTTTTTTTCCAATTAAAATCTCAGTGTTAGAAAAAGAAACAGAGAAGAGAAGAAAAAGATCTTTATTTTGAAAACCTTATTCAAACTAACAATGGAATACAAAGGATAAAGAGGAACAAAGAGGTATAGGGCAAACAAAACCATGAACAGGATCCCAGAGGAAAACCTCTCCTTCTCAGGGTGTTCTCTTGAATGGATCCAACTCCCCAGTGAAAAGACAGAGTGAGTGAGTAGACAACAAAGAAACAAAAGCCAGCCGTATGCTCTCCACACAAGCGTCACTCCAGACTCGAGGATGAAAGTCATCTGAATGTAATAAGATGAAAATGATAGCTCAGCTTCAAGAAAGCTGACGGAGCTTACCTCATCTGTCTAAGGAGCCATGGCCTCCAAATGAATTGTAATGGCGAATGATCTACTCTTGCCATAATAAAGGGTCATCTGAAGGTGTGACAATTCTTAATAAATATGTGTCCTATGTCCAGCCACCCAACTACATGAAGCAAATGTTGACAAACTTGACAGGAGAAATTGATATCAACACACAGACAACTGGGTCTTCAGCTCTCTACCTCCAGTTACAGATAGGACATCTAGACAGCAAACCCATAAACAGCAAGAACTAAGAGAATCGTGGGCCAAACTGACCCAACATGAAGAACTGATTATGCTAAAGACACATGTGGATTATCCACACATAAGACACTTGTGATACCTGTGGAATTGTCTATACAGGAGACACACAGAGATGGTCACCCAGCACATGCCCCCTCAACACACACACACACACACACACACACACACACAAAGAAGTGTTCACACAGCACATACACAGAGAACTGATCATCCAGAAGTCACCTATATAGAGCTATCCACTCAGAAGACCTATCCAGAAGAGTTCGTTCAGAAGAACTGTGCACCCAGCAGTTACATATGGTATTGTCCACCCAACAGGCACAAACACATTTTCTTCCTAGGTACATGTAGAACATTGCCTGAGGTCACCAACCAGCCTTTACGAATTTAAGGCAGTTGAAATCATATCAAGAATTTCTTTAGCCATAGCAGAATGAGTCTAGAAATTAATAGCAAGAAAATGGGAAAGGAAAAAGCCTTCATAAGTACATAGAAACTAAGTAACCAACTCTTAACCACTGGGCTAAAAATGTTCAAAGAGAATTTTAAAATATCTGCAGGGGCTGTGAAGATGGCTCTACGCTTAAAAACACTTGTTGCTTTTGTTGATGACCTGGGCTCAGTTCCCAGAACCCACATGGAAGATCACAACTGTCAGTAACCCTAGTTCTAAGGGGACCTGGCGACCTCTTCTGGCCTCCTCAGATACCAGGCACACACACACAGTGCACTTGCATATAAGCAAGCCCAGTGGGTTTCTGCCTTCTTCAAAATCCACTCCTGTCATTTGATTTTATTAAGGAGTTTGTATTTATGCAGCAGGAGAGTAGGAAATTTAAAAAGCTCTATCAGGATGGACATGTGAAAAGAAGGTAATTTTTAAGGGATGACTAGAAGCACTTTTTTTTTTTTTTTTACCCTGGCATCATCTAATGAATAAAGCACAGAAGGAATCCTAAAAAATACAGAGACAAATATAAATGACTGTATAAATCAGATTGGACCAAATGGCCAGTGTCTTGGGTCTCTTTACTCAGCTCACTAGCCTCTTGTGTTCTTAGAAGTGAGTTTTCTTCTCTTGATAGGTTTTCAGTTCCCATCCCATGCCTAACTTAAAGGGCATGAGTTTTTCTCCATCTCTTCCTGGTGGTAACTGGGATTTTCCCTACTCTGAGGGTTTGTATAAGCTTGACTCAAGGAATGGTACAATTAAAAGGTGTGACTTTGTTGGAGTAGGTGTGTCGCTGTGGGTGTGGGCTTTAAGACCCTCATCCTAGGTTTCTGGAAGCCAGTATTCTGCTAGCAGCCTTCAGATAAAGACACAGAACTCTCAGCACCATGCCTACCTGGACACTGCCATGTTCCCACCTTGATGATACCAGACTAAACCTCTGAACCTGAAAACAAGCCCCAATTAGATGTTGTTCTTTATAAGACTTGTCTTGGTCATGGTGTCTGTTCACAGCGGTAATACAACTAACTACCTTATACTATAGTTTTCTCTTAAACTCTAAAAACATTCTGTCTAGCTTCCTTCTGAGTCCATTTCTCAGCTCTTTCATGAATGAGACTAAGAGACCACCCCACAATGAACCTCAGTTTCCCTGACAACATTTAAACATTTTGTCATTTATTTTCTTTGTTTTCCTCCAGAGCTGAGAACTGAATCCAGGGCCTTGTGCTTGCTAGGCAAGAGCTCTCCCACTGAGCTAAATTCCCAACCCCACATTTACACATTTTACCTTTAGGATTTTCTGATTCACACACATATGATACAAAAGAACAGTAGAGATTACCTACTTTTGATTATTGATGTCCTGTGAACTTTTGGTAGAGCAAGCTCTTGCCTCTTTCTGGAAGCTTCAACAAGGTTACACCCTTGCCTTACTACTTCTGTCTCAAATCACCACAAATGAAATAGGACAGACTTATGCTTTCACCATAGTCAGAAGTCTGAACTGGGTCTTCATTGGCTAAAACCACTTGTCACTCCGCCTGTGTCTTTCTGTTTTTGAGGCTCAAGAGAGACAGATCCACTGTGTGCAGCCTCTAGGGCCCCACCCGAGTTCTTTAGTCCCTGGATCCTTCTTTCATATTTGTGGTCACTATGACTAGCTTTCTCAAGTGTGTGCTTCTGACTCTGCCTCTCTTGTGTCCCTCTTCCACCTTTAAGCATCTTTGTGGTGACTCTGGGCTCATCTGAGTCATCAATGAGAACAATTGACACAAAGCAAGTAGGATCTTAGTTTAATCACAAACTAGAGGTGAAGCCCAGGGGTTGGGAAGTGAGTGTTCTGTATGTTTCTTCCTGTGTGCATTACTGAGTATACAGACATCAGAGTGTCTGGCCTAGTTGGGGCTGTCTGAAATTGTTAACTAGATCAGTTCAGCCTGTTTTAGGGCTAATCTACAGCTTCTCCCTTGATGTCTATCTTACTTGATGATTCTTTTCGGTCATCCTAATGCTAGTAGAGGATGACCTGCTATCTGTATAATTTCTCTATAGATTGAGGTTTGCAGTTATAAAAATTTACTTATGTCAACTGTCCTTGGGAGGTGGTACAGGGATGGCTCTCTTATGGGAGGTTCCTGTGACAAGTGATCTGTAGGAGAAGGTATTTAGGTGCAAGTGTTCTGAGTCATTGCTTAGCCATCTAAGACCTGGTGATGGAGTGGGTCTAATGACTCTGTGGCTCATACATGCTATGGCATAACTAGCTGAAGGGACTTTTTCCTGATCCACCTAATGCTATCTATGGCATTGTGTGACTAGTTGCTATAGTCCTGACATTGGTGACTGTCTTGACATTGAAGACACAGGGGCTCTGGACACAGTTCTACTGGGGCTGGACAGTATTTTGACTCAATGTGTTCCCCTGCCCCAGTGCTGGTTTCCAAGGAGAGCTGATATCCAACTATATGAACATAGGGGAAACCACCTGGACAGGTAGGACTTTTTGGTAGATCTCCAGTCATATAGACCAGGGACTAACTTGCAACAAGGGTCAGGGTCTTCCTGTAATGTAGTATGGAGTTCTGTGGTTCTGTGTGCACTTTATTCTGTAACAATTTATCATGGCATTTCTGTCCAGAGGTTCCATGTCATACAGCAGTAAAAGAAGAAAAGCCCATTTAACTCTGTCCATCATAGCCCTGTGCTTCACAAAACCACATGCATTCCCTCCTCCCCATGCATGATTCCTAGGTCAAGTTCCACAAAGGCCTTGTTGATGAGTCCAGTGAATGGGGGCTACACTCTGGCTTTGCTGCTGGGCCATAAATATTCATGTGAAGAGGATAGACAAAGAAATTGAGGTTCAAGTACAAGGCATACTTATACACAATCCTGAACCCCCAGGAATCTTGCTTAATGAGCTACTGGTTTCTCTGACCCTGACTACCTACATACAGAATCAGTGGAGCAGAGTTGCTTGGCATATTGGAGTTTTGTTCGGAGGGTTAAAACTTTCAGAGATTTGAGAAGAGAAGACTCTGGACAGATGTATCCATCTCAGAGATGTTAGAAAGAATGTCTATAACCTCTGTAAGGTGATGGATTCCTTGTATAGCATCCTGTGGATGAGGTTCGTCAGGAGAACCAGAAGAGCCTACATTCCATTCTTCTACCTCTCCATAGAGAGTCAGGAATTAAAATTGATGCTGTAATGCCCACATAAGAGCTCTTTTAGTTTATCTTCATCAACTAAACAGCCCAGAAATTATCAAGTCAGTCACAGAGTCAGATGGGAACTGACGTGACAGGACAGGCTGACTCTGGAACCTATAAAGACAAATCAGAGAACCTCGACAGACATCAAGAGACAAGCCACTAGAATGCATGCTCTGGCAATTCTGAAATAGTCAGGTGAATGAGGTGTTGAAGTGGGGTATGATTAGTCAGAACCCCAGGCCACAGTCCCAAGTTATTGTTTTTTATTGAGGAAGTCAAAGCAGAAATGTGTGGCAACTAGTCACATCCCATCCACAGTCAAGAGTAGAGAGAATAACTACATGTGTGGTACTTATGTCCCGTCTCCTCCCTACATTTACAAAGTCCAGAAGTTGCCTAGGGAGTGGTATCACTCACAGTGAGCTGGGTCTTCCCAATTAATTACCCTTGTAGTTCGACTAAGAATAGTTCCACATGCTTATAAATTTCAATGTTTGGTTCTCAGTTAGTAGAACTGTTTGGGAAGGACTAGGAGGCACATTCTTATTGAAGAATGTGTGTCACTAGGGGGACACTTTGAGGTTTCAAAAGCTCATGCCAGGCCCAGTCCACCCCCATCTCTCTCCAACCCACCTTGCCTGCAGATCAGGAGGCAAAACTCCCAATTACTCTTCCTTCAGCACATACCTGTCTGTCTACTGCCACCACAAGCTCACAGCTGTGATGATACTGGACCAACCCTCTGAAGCTATGAGTAAGCCCTTGGTTAAAAAAATTTTTTTTCCATAAGTCACCTTACTCATGCTGTTTCTTCACAGCAATGAAACAGTAACTAAGACAATTAGCATAATCAAGACAACACTCCACAGATATGTCCAAGCCAATCTAGAAAATTTCCCATTGAAATTCTCTTCCCAAGTGATTAAAGATTTTGTCAAGTTGACAATGGTGTTAGGATTTATGGTGAGTTTTACATTCAGGGACTTCTAGAACAGTCCTTCTGAGGTTTTTGGACAGGAGGAAAGACAAGTCACCATTTCAGAGCTTTCCTGGTATTGGTCACAGCAATGACATTTTGTGCAAACTGAGGGACCAAAATCAAGTCCTTTGGAAGAATAACAAGTGCTCTTGACTGTCAAACTATATTTCTAGATCTTCCCACTTTTAGCGCTTTTATTTTTATTTTTATTTTTATTTTTATTTTTACAACAGTGTCTTGATGAAGTAGTACATGGATGGCATCTGACAGCTGGCTAGACCATACTATCACCCCCCAAAGGTAATTGGGGAAGACAACAGGACCTTCATGGGATTTGAAGTCCTTGGAACCCATAGTATAAAACCATTAGCCATAACAGCTTACACTGATCTAACTGCTCACTCAGTGTCTGATAACAGATATATCATAAAAACATAAAGCTTTTTAAAAGGTACAAGGTGAAAACCTTGATGCATTTGAACACCCAAAATTCACACCAGGAAGTGACATGGCTTAAACAATCTGCTCTCTGCAAGTTGCATAGCCCAAGAAGCTTGATCAAGTCCAGAGGTCCTAGGAGAAGGGGATCAACACAGAAAATTCCAGACCTGTTCTGAAGGCCAGAGAACTGGTATCTTTGTCTTGTAAAGAGCAGACTATGGGCCCTTTAGGGACTCACGATCACCCCTAAGTTTCCATCAGCATAGCTTTATCTTGTAGCTGTTTCTGTGTCAAATCTTGACTAGTATATATTCCCATATGTATACTTGACCAGTGTATTTCCAAACAGTTTTAGTAGGGGAAAGAATTGTCTAAACTCATCAGATTACAGGAATCTGTGACTTTGAATCCAAAAGAGTACTGTCAGACCATAGGATGTACTGTCATGGACACATTCAACACAGCTACCCTGAATCCTCTCTACAAAACCCTTTTGGGAAGCACAGAGTTTACTGATGCTATCGTGATACTTTCAAAGCATCTTTGGAAAATGGAGGAATATAGTGATATAGTAGTCCGTTAATTATAGTGTTCATGGACCAAGCAATTAAAAAAAAAAAAAAAGCAAATGCCCTTAGGTCACAAATGACCTAAGAACCATTAGGTGTGTCTCTGTTACCTACTTTTACCACAGAATGGAAACTTGTGAGAAATTTCAACCTAGTGCTGGTGGGACGATCTTCCAAGTTGGACTCCCAGCCTGCAGGCTGTCTACTATCTGTGAGTTGACACCACACATGAAAGAAGGCCATCCTGTGAGTTGAGATAAAAACATCTACATTTCTTGTCTTTGTCTCTGTGTCTCTTCACCTGTCTGTCTGCCTATCTGTCTACACCCCCTTGTGTGTGTGTGTGTGTGTGTGTGTGTGTGTGCACGCGTGCACTCACATGCACATGTATGCATATTTCTGACAGGTACACATGCTGGTACACATGTGTTAATGTGACATAGGAGGCAATCTTGGTTATTAATCCTCAGGTGGGTTCACCGTCTTTCTTTCTTTCTTTCTTTCTTTCTTTCCTTCTTTCTTTCTTTCTTTCTTTCTTTCTTCCTTCCTTCCTTCCTTCCTCCCCCTTCCCTCCCTCCCTTTCTCCCTTCCCCCTTCTTCCCTTCTTTCTTTCTTTCTTTCTTTCTTTCTTTCTTTTTTCCCTGCCTCCTCCTTTCTTTCTTTCTTTCTTTTTATCTTTTTCTCTTTCTTTCTTTTTTTGAGACAGAGTTGCTTATAGGCATAAAGGCTTTAAGGAAAGTAGGTCTACCTGCCTATGCTTCCTTAGGTCTGAAATCCTAAGTTCACAATGCTGTGCCCAGGCTCCTAACTTCTGATGAGTTTTTGTCTGTAAGATCAGTGTCTTCATCCCAAGTAGCAGCACCCTTACTATCCCTAGGATCCCCACTACAATGACCTCAGCCCTTCTGTGTCCAACTTCCAGAACCCATGAGCATGGTCTGAGGATGTGGCGATGCCACCTCCAGAAGGTTCCACAGAACCACTGCTCATTCTTCTCCAGATATTCACTCTCCAGCAAGTCCAGGGAAGAGGCTGTCTCTTGTTCATTAAGTATACCCAGCAAAGTGTCATAGATCTGACAGTCCAGTGTGATATCTTGGGAAGGGGAAGATTACCAAGATCTCTGTGCTGGCTAATTTTGTGACAACTTCACCAAAACAAGTCATTTAGGGAAAAGGGAACCTCAGCTAACAAAATACTCCTTTCAGATAGGCCTGTGAGTAAGAGGAATTTTCTTGATTTATATGGGAGAACCCATCCTACAGTGATGGTTGGTCCTGTTGGTTCTAGGAACTAGAATGCAGACCCAGCAAGCCATAAAAAGCAAGCCAGTAACCAGTGTCCCTCTGCGGCCTGTGCATCACGTCTTGCCCTGACCTTCCTTAGTAATGGACTGTTAGCTGAAAGTGTGTGGCGGTTTGAATTTGCTTGACCCAGGCAGTGGCACTATTAGGAGGTGTGTCCTTGTTGATATAGGTGTGGGCCTTGTTGGAGAAAATGTGTTCTGCAGGGGTCGGCTTTGAGACCCTCCTAGTTGCCTGAGAGCTTCAGGTCTTCTGTTAGTCTTCAGAGCAAGATGTAAAACTCTCAGCTCCTTCTCCAGTGTCATGCCTACCTGGATGCTGCCACACTTCCTGCCTTGATGATAATGGACTGAGCCTGTGAACCTGTAAGCCAGCTTCAATAAAGTATTGTCCTTTGTAAGAGTTGCCTTGTTCATGGTGTCTCTCTTCACAGCAATGGAAACCCCAACTAAGAGAAAGTGTAAGATAAAATGAACCCTGTCCTTCCCAAGTTGCTGTTGGTCATAGATGGTATTTATCACCGCTATAAAAAACCTACCTAAGATGATTCTACATGGAGAGTTACAACTGTTAGGTTGAAGGCTACAGATACATTGCAGGCCTCATCAGAAGAAACATGTAGTTCATGTGCCATTTTGGAATTTTCCTGAACTGTAAAGATATGTGCCAACTCACAATCACAAATCAGGGGCTAGAGATGTGCCAATTTTCTCAAGTAAGGAAACCACACCTGGTCCAGAAGTTGACCTTGGAGTTACCCCTTGGTAAAGGCTACAGTAATCCAGTACCTTCAAGGAGCAACAGATAAACTGGCTGTTTGTGCAGAGTCACTATGCCTGTGTTCTTTACACCATTGGCAGTGGCTCTGATGCCTGCCTTGTAGCCAAGAATATGAACTGTTTGCTAATGGTCCCTTTTCTTGAGCAGATCCAGCGCCAATGACACTCATTTGTTCTTGACACTGAAAAAGTCCCCAACTCTACTAGCCTGGACATTAGTGTGGACACTCTGCTGTAGGGCTCTGTGTCCCTCTCATCCAGTGTCACATATCAGAACTACAAAAATAACTACAGGTTGGTTAAGATATCACTGGACCTGCTGGGGGATGAATCAGAGACAAGCTTTAGGTGACTGTCTTGATCCCAGAAGCCCTGCTACGGCCAGAAGCCTCTGCGGTTTCAGGTCCGCAGTGAGTGACTTCAAAGCCAGAACATTTCCCATGGTGACTCTGTTAAAATGCCCACAGGCCCTTCAGGGTAGGGCCTACAAAAGTAGTAACTAAGCTTTTGTTAGTAACTAAACACCCATCCTCAAGAGAATACAGCCTCCAGTCACTCAAGAACTTCTGAGTCTGTTAGTTGGCATAATTCTGGAAAGGGGGGGGGGGGGGCTGGGACTCTCTGAAAGTTAGGCTCACTCACTGTTGACCTTCAGAGGTTTTTATTATTTAGCTAAAGTGAGGGTTTAATGGGCTTCTTGAAAGCAACTGTGATTCTACACACACCATGATGAACTCCCAATGCCCTGGAGCCAGAGTGCATCAGACTGTTCAGCTTGCTGATCTAAGAGCCACACATTCTCCATCTTAATCGTTACAAGAAAGGTAATGTGCTATATTACTATTCTGAGATTTACTTTTCCGCTCAGCATCTCATCGTGAGACCTGTTCTTGCTGAGGCACACACTTGCGGCTGAGTCATTTAAACAACTGTAAGCTCCTCCGTTGCATTATTACGTCTCAGTTCATTTGCTGTTTTCCCTACCGATAGGCGCATTGCTTTCCCCATAGGTCTGCTGTAGTCGTCAGAGCTGTGAAATGTTCCTGTGTCTCCACGGGCACATGAATGGCAGCCCCTGCAGTGTTGGTATCCAGAGGGGAGGGGCCAGGTCTCCCAGGTCTCTCCCTCTCCCTCCCTCTCTGTCTGTCTGTCTGTCTGTCTCTTTGCCACAAGTCTGATCACAAAATCAAAGACCGCACAAACCCCGCCTCTTCCTCACACTGGCAGCCTTTCCCTATACCCTTCTGATATTCAATGTGTCTTATTTACTCTTTATGAGTTTGGCTGATGTGTGTAAATTCCTCTCATTATCTTAAGAATGAGGAAAATTAAATTCTTCTCATATGTTTGTGAGGCATCTGAGCGCCTCATTTCTGGACTTAATGTTTATGTCATTTGCACATTGTATTTCCATTTTATTATTGATTTGCAAGAATCACTTGTATATTGTGGATAAAAAAACCATTCATATTGGTTTTATTAGATAAATATCTTCTACTACCTCCTTTATGATGGTTCTGCTGTGTAAAGGCTTTAATTCTGATGCTGCGAAATTCATCTTCCATCTCCATCTCTGATTCTTTTGAGTCTTATTTAAGAAATAAGAACACGAATAAGAATTCAAAGACATTTTCCTCTAAGATGTTAAAGTTTTGCTTTTAACATTTAGATCCTTTTGCCATCTGGAATCCATCTCTTGCAGATAGCTTATGAAAGGGATAAAGTTTTATTTTCCCAGATGGCTAGCCAGTTGTCCCTGCCACACTTGCTAATGGCTCACCCATTCATCCCTTCCTCTCTGGGAAGAAAAGTCTTTGTTTTCAGTCAAGACGGCACTCGTGTTTGCAAATGTTCAAGGACCCTCTCTTGGTCTTCCTCCAGGAGGGAAGACAAAATGTCTTTCAACAAGTCATGTCATTTGTGTAGCTCAGGTGTCAGCAAGTATGCCCTATCCAGGAGCAAACCCTACTTTGCTGTTTTATTCCTTCCAATTCTTCTCCCCCCACATACATGAAATGTTTCGTTTGGACTTGGGGCGCAGCTCAGTTACATTACACTGGTCTAGCACATGTAAGACATTGGGTCAATGCCCAATAAATAAATCATCAACTACATTTCAAAACAAGACATTCTCCTTCTGAGGCCGGATTACAGCTCCCACTGAAGCCTTTCAACCATACTCCCCAGGAGCACCCAGTACCTCAGGCCCCTTACTTGTCTCTTTCCTGGCGTTGCTGGAGTGTTTCCAGTGGATGGCCTGTTGTAGGCATAGTCTTGAAACTGACATTCGTGACAGGAACAGAAAATGGAAGGGTAGGCCTCACTGATACCAGGACCTCTCTTTTGGTTAAGAGGTGACAGCAGCCATCAACAGAGTTGCCAATGCTGTTAGACTGGCTAACCCTGCACTGTCACCACAAACAGGCTCCACCCTGAGCTCTCCACAAGTATAGACAGGGTCCTCACAACAGTCTTTCTAAGCAGGGTGTCGCTAATTCTCTCATGAGAAGACAATGTATTAGTGGTTGTGAGCAGTTTGCCTCAGATGGTGAAGGTGGGTCCAAGTCCAGGCTGGGGAACTGCTGTCTCTGACCACCAAAGCTTAGAGCCCTACACTGTATGTACAGACTGACTTTGTATGTGTAGATGTACGTCCACCAAATTTATGCTTGTGGAAATCCATCCGTATTTTCTTAGGACAGTTCTACCTTCTTAGCATGTTGACTATGCCAAGCTATCCTAAAAGACTGCCAAAGACATGTGCCTTTTTCCAAAATCAGGGCCCAGCAACAATGCAAAAAACTCCCCTGGCCCACATCACAAACCACCCCTTTACCTCTGCATGTGTACAAGGTCTTAAAGGCTACCATCACTTTGTGATATATTGGAAGAATGGGGAAACATGGTCTTTTGGTGCCCAGACACACTTTAGCAGCCTGGCTATCTTACGTGCTGCTGTGAAGGCCAGGATCAGCTCTCTGTAAAAAGCCAAGGTCTCCTCTGTCTTTTGTCAGCTTTCTTCCTCACTGATACCATTACAAATACAGACGCTTTCCTCCTTTCACTTCCAGATGGTTTATGAGATCAAGGTCTTGAAACACAGCAGAGCTCTGAACTGTTATAGGCAGTGACACTTTGTAAATTTGCTATGGTTTTTAGCAGATTCCTTGGGAAGTGTCACTATAAACAGTGGATCTCAAGCTGTGGGTGGTGACCCCTTTGGGGGTTGAATAATTCTTTCACATGGGTCACCTGAGACCATTGGAAATCTCAGATCTTTGCATTTATGATTCAAAACCACAGCAAAATTACAGCTATGAAGTAGCAACAGAAATAATTACATTCTTGGAGTCACCACAATGCCAGGAACTATATTGAAGGGTTGCAGCGTTAGGTAGGTTAAGAGCCACTGGTATAAAAGCTGAGGTTCATGAACATATGTACTTTTACTTTTCCTCTCAACTACACCCTATAATTTTTGACACTTGCCTAATTTCCCTGGATGGATCTTCCCATGCGTGATGTCTCAGAAGTGTATCTCAGCTTACTCCACCATCATAAAGAAATTGTATTTTTCTTCCGTCTAATATCGATTTGCATTCTCCAGTCTTCGGCTTTGAGAGCTGGTTTTAACCGTTAAAGAATTCTTGGTGGGCGTGGTTTTGTCCGCTCCATCCGTTACTGCCACCCTGCCTCAAATGCTGCAGTGAGACATTGCCAAAATGACCTGAGAACTAAGAAAGTCAGCCACATGGAATGGAATGCTTGGGGTTGAGAGCATGCTCAGTGGGCTCCTGGTGCTCAGTAATTGAGAGCCATTTTGGAGTCAAACCTGGCCTGAGTGGGGTTCTCAAAGCCTTCCTTCCGAACTGTTCTCCAGGAGGACCTGCCTGGAGGTGTCCCTCTGAGGGCTGGGTTCCTCTATTCATCCTTTACTATGCTCACTTGACAGCAATGTGGACTGGTACCCTCCCCTCCCTTCTCCTTGCAAGTGTGGAAGAAGATCAGTGGTAGTCTGTCAGTCCCAGCAGGCATATGGGCGGTTTAATGTCCTTGCAGGATTACACAAGGAAACGAGTTCCAGGGGAGACATGGGGGGATATGTAAAACTACCCTTCCAGGCATACTCATCAGCAGCAACAGGAAATCCTTCCATTTTCAATAGCACACACACACACAATAACAGGAGTGAAAATAGGAAATGCAGAAAACCCACATCTTGGTGGCTCCACTGACAGATGGCATTAAAGAGACAAACCCAAGGAAGAGGACAGACAAGAGGTCATCAGTGAATGAAACAGATGAAAGGAGGAGATCCAGGTCAAAGGTGCCAAGTGTTTGGTAGGCAGAGCATCATTTTATTGTCTTTTCTGCTGTGATAAAAATACTCTTACCAAAAGCTGCTTAGGGGAGGAAAGGGCTTATTTGGATTACACTTTCATGTCACAGATTATCAACAAGAGAAGTCAGGGCAATAACCCTGGAGGAATACCACTTGCTGGCTTGCTCACAGGCTCATGCTCAGCTAGTTTTCTTATACAGTGCTGGTCCACTTACCTAGGGAATGGTGTCGCCCTTAGTGAGCTATGCTCTCTCCCATCAATTAACAATCAAGACTATCTCTCCAGGCATTCGCACAGGCCAATCTGATCAGGGTCATTCCTTAACTAGGTCACACACACACACACACACACACACGCACACACACACACGCACACACATATGACATAGTGTGTGTGACTAGCACACTATGCACTGAAGTTCTAGGGAAGGTAGATTTCATATGCTGCCCGCCACCCCAGAGAAACAAACAAATACCAAATAAGACAAAGATAGTTGTGAGAAGATGAATTGATCAATCTGCTCAACTTCAGAAATCCCTCCCTTTGTATGAAACCAAATCATAACACCGTATCCTTAAGTGTGTGCAATTTTACTAAAAATAAAAGCACAAATAATAGCCACTCCACAGCCGAAGGGTTTGAAGCTTGGCTGTGTTTTTACTGGCTAGGCTGTCTCTGGGGAACTGTGTGGTCACATATGTACCTGCTACTGGTGGGTTCCTTGTCAGGAATCTACTGTCCTACTGAGACTGTACCCTGCTTGTGTGGTCTATGAGTCTCGCTTACCTACTCCTGGGGTTCCTGAGGTCTCAGGAGTTGGGAAACAGCTGTGCCTCAGTCTTGGTCAAAGGGCAGCTTAGCTTCTTAGCCCCAGGCCTTTTGCTTTTTTTCTCTTTCCTCTAGGGTCTGGAGCACTTGGCTACCCCATCTTTTCCATTTTGTGTGCACCATCACCCCTCTTTCTGGGCTTGTTGGGGTCTTACAAGATGGCAAAACATATGGTGATGAAGGTGTGAGGTGAGCCTTTCAGGGAGCTGTCCTTAACTCTGGGCCCTGGAGTGGCGGGTAAGCCTTGTAGTAATTTAGAGGGTGCTGTGACAATGCTCCTTCCCTGACCTGATACCTCTCCCGGTAGTCAGTTTCAGGCAGAGCAAAGTGTGAGAAACCATGACATTTAAAGGCACTCACTTATAAGTGCCTGATCATGTTAGCTGCTGATCGTCACCATGTTCCTCAAACCACTGGACTCTCTCTCCCTCTTATAGACACCGAACTGGTCACCAAGCATGCTGCAGCTTAGACAGAATTCAGATGTCACCGCTCCTTCCCAAGACTGAAGTGGTCACCTGCAAAACTGGGTGGCCCCTGGAGCCTAAGGCATCGTGAGCTCTTCTGTGCTGAGGCTAGTTGGGGAAAGGGAGAAGGACTCCCTTGAGTATCTGCATAGACCCTGGTCCTGACAGGCTGGAGGAGGAGCAGTCACCACTAGGCCTTGGGTAGCCAGACAGAAATTGGTCTTGTTAATGGGATGCTTGCTTTAAGTCAGGTGATCAAGAAAAGCAACAGATTTAAGATGAGGGTGTGGTCGGAGGTCTTGGGGTGGGAAGCAAACAGCAGAATGTCCACTGAAGGATGAGGGGACTCAGTGAGCTGGGCTCTCAGTTCCAAATACATGCTACTCCATCGGTCACACTGCCAAGGGTGAAGCCTCCCCTTTCCCCAGATACCCAGGTCCTTAGTCCCAGAAGCACAAATGTGACCTTAGATGGCATTGAAGGTTGTGAGTGGAGTCTAACTTCGACTGGGAGTGATGAGGGTTAGTCTGGTAAGGTGGGTCCTAAGTATGCTGAGCTCCAGCAGAGAGACAAAGCAAGATTAGACACAGGGAGTAGTCCCCAGAGGATGGGCCTCTGCCTCCAGGGAATCATACTCATTTGGGTTTGCCTCCTTCAGAGAAGTGTGTGGATGGCTTAGCTGCTATGATGGCCATGAGAAAGTTAAGGGACAGGAAGCTGCCTCACCAGGTTCCTGAGAGTCTTCCAGATAGCCCATGTCCTTCACCTAATTACTCTTTTTCTGACCTCTCTGACTATGTTCTTATTTTTCTGGCCCCTTTTCTCTGTGTGTGTGTGTTTACATGTGTGTTAATCTGTGCAAGAATGTGGGATATGTGTGGATGTATGGATGTGTGTGGGGATGGGTCAGGATCACAATCAGATCTCTTCCTCGCTCTCCTCCATTATTATTATTATTATTATTATTATTATTATTATTATCATTATCATTATTATTATTATTTGTCTCATTGAACTTGGAGCTCCCTGATTGACTAGTGCGACCAGACACGGAGCCTTCGAGATTTTCCTGTCTCTACCTTCCCAGGCCTGGTTCATCTGATGGAGAAAGGCTTCTGGTGGGTTCTGGGAGATTAAACTCGGGTCTTTATGCTTTTGTGACAAATACTTCACTGGCTGTCCTATCTCCCCAGCCCACCTGTTCCATTCTGTTTTGCTTTATTTTTTCAAGACAGTGTTTCTCTGTCCCTGGCTGTCCTGGGCTCGCTTTGTGAGCAAGCTGACCTCACACTCCCAGAGATCTGCCAGTGTCTGCCTCCCAAGTGCTGGGATTAAAGGCGTGCACTACCAGTGACCTGCAAGCCCACCCCTTTTTGAGAAAGTCCATTAAGTATCCAAAGTCGGCCTCCAATTCAATGTTCACCCAAGACTGTCCTTGAACTTCTGAACCAAGTGTCAAGATCACAGGCACGCACTGCTCTACCTAATTTATACAATGCTTGAGGTCAAGCCCAGGGCCTTGGGCATGATGGGCACATACTTACTACCCCCTCTTCTTTTCTGTGCCTTCAAGGGTGTGATTCCTATAAGTCATCTGGGTGAGCAAAGGGATTCATCAAATATTTTCAAACTGCCATTGCTGAACACACGAAGTCTGGCTAAGGCAGATTTGCTGAATCTGGGAACCTGTCTGCTTAATCCAGGTCACCAGAGGAGCCAGACTTCTTGCAACCAGTAACTCACCTCCCCTAAGTCCCTGGGTCTCTGTGATCTGTGGTAGATGAGGTAGTTGAACTTTCTGTTCAAGAGCTGCTGGGCTTGACAAAAGCAGTTGGTTGGAGTTCAGTTGAAGGGACCTGAGGAGCCTAAGACAGCCTGAGCAATCAGACCAGGGCTCTGAGCTTCTCTGGCAGCATCCTAGGGAGCCCTCCCGACTGCGTTACATATTCATGTGAATCTCATGAATACGCAAAACTAAGGCCAGGGTTTAACACCTAATTTATGAAGGCCTTGTACCTCCAATATTAATACAAATAATAAAAATTAAATGTTGGCGAGGGACGTTCGGGCTGCAGAACTGTTCTGTGCCTGTGTGAGCAACTCCAAGCCTCCCTTTATTGAGCCTTATTAATTCCAGTGCTTATGAGCTGGGGACCCTGGCAAGTCACTTTATGTCTTTGAGCTGGGTATCCTATTAGTGAATAGGAATCAGTACCTTCCTTGCAGTCTTAGGAGGATGAGATGGTGAGAGCCCCCAAGTCTGAGCACCTGTGTGGGGATCTGAAATGGCCCTGAATGAGTTCCCCTAACTCCTGAGCCCCACCCACAACCTCTTCCCTCCGGGAGGACTGCACTATGCCCAGTTATAATCTGAGAAATGACTTTCCTGCCCACCCCTGCCATGGCCTCTGGGTACCCAACAAAAGGCTCAGGGATGCAGGTGCCTGATGGCTGGATCACTTGTTCTTCAGGCCATAGTCCACTGCATTTGGGATGAGTGGTGCCCACTGAACCTTAGTTGTGTTGGCTATGCCCAGTGACTTACCCCGGGTCTCAAGGGTCAACCTCAGTTCTTAGTCACCCAAAGGAGCAGAATGATCATCAATTTTACCCAAAATGTAAACTATAATTTTTTAAAAAATCCATGCCTCTAGGAAGACTCAGTAATATGGCCATGTATCGTGGGATGAAAGCCAATGTTTTACTCCTTGGGAGAGGCAGGCTGAGAGCCGGGGAGTCTAGCCTCAGCCCACTTCTGACCTTGGGACCTAAGTGTCCCTTCCTCAGGGTCCAGTGTGCCTTTTTGAGTGCCACCTGGTGCAGAGCATTCCACCCTGCCCTATGTTTGCTTTGCCTAATCATTCACCTGTAACTGACAGTGACAGCCAGTCCAGAGCCATTTCCTCGACCAGAATCTTACAGCTGCCTCTTCCTGAAACTGCCATGTCTGTTTCTCTAGGAATCGTCTGGGAGGGCCCTTGCTTTGCTGGGCTGCCATTCTGGGACAACGCTTGAAGTCAATGAGACCCCAGCTGCAGGGACTCTGCTCAAATGGAAACTCCATTCTCTGCTCTCTGACTCAGATCCCTCCTGGGTCTCCGGCTTACTCCATTCCCACCCACCACCACTTCCCTCCTCTGGTCTCATTTTAAATAGAATCCACCAGCAATCAGAGCGTGAGGCTGGCAGCCCAAGTTGGAAACGAACCCCAGCTCTAGTGAAGGGGGGCAGGTAGAGACACTGCTGAAGGACATCGTCTGCTGGAGACAACGGCTGCTCTGTTCCTCCAAACGGCTCCACTTCCCAGGCCCCCTCCTTATCGGCCATGTCTTCCCCGGAGCCTGGAAACTGGAACAAGGCAGTGGAGTACAACAGCAGATGGGCTGCCTAGGCTCCTAGGGACCAGTATGTTCCCTGCATCTTGGGCAGCTTCTATCTGAGGAGCTAGGACTGAAGGCAACGAGAACTTAGGAAGGAGACTTCATCGCCCTTAGACTCTCGGAGTGTTGGGATGTTCAGACAGAAGCAGATGAACATGCCTTGCTGAGTGGCCACTAGGCAGGCTGAGCAGGAATCCACGGCTCAGGGGAGGGTGCTGGTTCTGAGTGGGCTGAGAACTGTGCTCAAACATGGGGTTCCACAGGTCCTCATTAATGGATGGTGTTCAGAGAGCTGACCTATTTAGACCTCCCAGGTGACACAGCCTCATAACAGGGGCTTTGTAATGGACCAGATGTTCGGACTGTTCCAACTGTCCTCTAAGAGGTTGGCATCCACTTGAATCCTCAGACGAGTACAGGCCTAGGGCAAGTTGCAGCTAGTGTGAGGGTGGACAGAGGCAGAACTCAGCCAACTCAATTGACCCCAAATCCCACACTGGGTATTTCTGATCCCCAAACCTGTTTTCAGACTCAAAGGTCTGCCCAAAGGATCAATCCTAACCTCTAAGTTCACATCTAAGTGCTTCTGTGACTGCGGCTGTGAAGCTACAACTCCACCTAGTCCTGGAGGAGAAGGACTCTTCAGAGTTCCCTCAAATGACTCTCCCAAGGCTCTCTGTGAACTCTTTAAGTCTCGGGTGGCTTGGAGACCTTTACATATGCCTTCTTTGCATCCACTGTGAAGCTCCTGCAGTAGCAGGGGTGAGAACTTGTGTGTACAGATTGAGATGTCACAGGACAGGTCGGAGAGACACCAGTCTGTCATTTGAGGCATGGGTATAAGGCCAGCTCCTTCACACTGTCCAGCGTCCACCAACCTGCTTGGGAAATGGGGACATGAAAACATACAAACAGGGCTGGAGAGATGGCTCAGTGGCTAAGAGTACTGACTGCTCTTCTAGAGGTCCTGAGTTCAAATCCCAGCAACTACATAGTGGCTCACAACCATCTGTAATGGGATCCAATGTCCTCTTCTGGTGTGTCTGAAGACAGCTACAGTGTACTCATAACAAATAAATAAATAAATAAATAAATAAATAAATAAATAAATAAATAAATAAATAAATAAATCTTTATATATATATATATATATATATATATATATATATATATATATATATATATAATGTACAAATGGCACCGTATGGTCTCTTCCTCCTGCAGTTTAGCCGCCCAGTGAGACTTTTGTTCTCAGAGAGCCGGTTTGGTTCCTTGTAGCTCAGGCTAGCCTTGAACTTGGGACAATTATCTTACTTCAGCATCCCAAGCACTGAGATTATAGGAACACTCCACTACATTCAGCGGCGAGAGGAGAGTGGAAAGGTGACAAGAAGGAGAAGCTCTCTGCTCACGTCTCCTGTCCTCAGCGCTGCCCTGGCAGAGAGTCTGTGATACCCATGAGCAAATGTGCCCCCGCCATGACCAGTGTGTCATTGAGGCCGATGCAGAGCACAGCACTGAGGGAAGGGGTCTGGGGTGGACAGATCCACTCCCAAAGGCGGGATCTACATCCACGGCACAGATCTGCTTCCGAGGATGATCAAAGAGAGAGCTCTAAAATGGGTGAACAGCAAAGGGACAGATGAAGCACACCCTTCTGTGCTCCTGGTATATTTTCCCCCATGACAGAGAGTGAATAAAAACAGCAGGTTTTGCTTGGTGTGGAGTCCTGTGACTGGTTTTGTGTCAACTTGACACAAGCTGGAGTTATCACAGAGAAAGGAGACTCAGTTGAGGAAATGCCTCCATGAGATCCAGCTAGAAGGCATTTTCTCAACTAGTGATCAAGGGGGGAGGGCCCCGCCCATTGTGGGTGGAGCCATCCCTGGCCCAGCCCATTGTGGGTGGTGCCATCCCTGGGCTGGTAGACCTGGGTTCTATAAGAAAGCAGGCTGAGCAAGTCAGGAGAGCAAGCCAGTAAGTAACATCCCTCCATGGCCTCTGTGTCAGCTCCTGCTTCCTGACCTGCTTGAGTTCCAGTCCTGACTTCCTCTGGTGATGAACAGCAGTGTGAAATTGTAAGCTGAATAAACCCTTTCCTCCCCAACTTGCCTCTTGGTCATGATGTTTTGTGCAGGAATAGAAACCATGGTGGTGGTGAGGCAGAGTACCCATGGGACTGTAGGCTGTACAATATCAATCGTCACCATAATCTCAGGAGGCAGGGGCTCTTAAAGCTGTAAGCACAACTAACTGGTGAGTGTGGTCTGGATGAGAAAGTTCACACTAGTTCTACGAGGTGGAAAGTTTCCTGAGAATGATGATGTTTTGCAGCAAATGGGGAAAATGCCTCACAGCTGGATCGAGGGAGATCGGAGAAGGGAGATAGAGGCAGAGCCGCTGCTTTGAACTGGATACCTTTGAGGGTTCTCACTGAGCATGAAATCCTTTAGATTGTGGAGCCATGGGAAACATCTCTCCTGTGGTTGTACTCTCTGCCCCTAGCAAGGCTCTGGTGACTTGGGTGTGTGAGCCGGCTACAGTTCAGAGTTCCAAGTAGACGTTTTATGTGGTGACAAAGAGAGGGAAATAAGACTGGGGTACAGAGTTGCCAGGGAACCACACCAAGCTTGGGGGCCCTGTGCATTGCACTCTCTGCCCAGTGTTTGGGGGCGGGTGTCACCGCCTTCTTCTAAGAGCTCTGCTGTCAGTCACACAATCTTCATTTGGTTCCATCATGGGACTTTTACTCCTCACATCTTCCTGGAACAGAAAAGGCAGGTGAGTGGACCACTTGGGTGTGCACTAGGTCTGGGAGGAGGCTGGGAACCTGGTCCATCGTCCATGCTATAGTAGCGGGGACCATGGAAGCTGGTTGAGACACTGCCCTTGAGTGCCCATGTCTTCTGGTGGGTCCCTAACTACACAAACAGTATTGCTCTGCATTAAAAAAAAAAAAAAAAAGCAAGGCAGACAAGTGAGCTTCACAGGAGGAAAATATCAATATTCCAGCAATATCGAGTTTCTGTTCCTCAAATTGTAGAGGAGATAATGGACAGAAACGAGGTGCATTATCGGCCGTCTCCAGTGGGCTCTTTGGTGCATGGGGCATCAATCCATGGTGCCGGCTGGTGTCGCCGCACAGGGAAATTAAATAATGCTGAGTGACAGCTGATATGCTCATTACCTGGAGGAAGCCCACCTTCCGAAGGCAGGAATCTAAAGTCTCCACCAGGGCGGAGGAGCCAATTTATAGCCCATCACTCAGGCTTCTGACACGGAACTCTGCGCTTGCCATTTTGTTAATGAGGGATCGCATTCATCCTAAGAGCCTGCTTCCCTGAAGAGATGCTTTGCGTGTCCCGGTGAAATTAAGATGACTTTGATAGGGACACGCAGCAAATACTTAATGACTTTTTAACCTTTCACGACGTCAGCTGGAGCAGCCGTTGGACAATTCATCACAGCAGCATCAAAGCTCACAAAGGGTGAGGTGTAGGGAGCTGGCTCCTGCCTCAAAGATGGCCCCACACCCCACTCTAACTCCCAACCACATCTGGGCCTTATTTTCCCGAGTCTGAGCCTCATGACTCACATGTTCAGATGGAGCATGGCCAGCTTAGGGCACACACCAATGATCCCTGACCTTCTATCACCCAAGGGTGCCATCTGGCTGATCTTCCATGCCCTAGCTCCTGTCTCTTCCCCTTCCCCACACCCTCTCTGATTCAGCACCCACCTCAGCACTCCACCTGGCTGCACGCTGGGTCTCAGAAGGATGTTTCTAGTCGTATGATTGTCTCTCACCTCTCATTGACACACTGGGATTAACAGGCTTATTGGCTTCCTGAGAGACCCAGCCTTGCTGTCCAGATGGCTTTCTGTGGACCCCGCTTCTCTGTGAGACAAGGTTGTTTCCAATACAGAGGCTCACCCTACAGAAGCAGGCTCCTGCCTATGGGATCTTGATAGAAGACACACCCCTGGATAGGGATCTCTAGGGTAAAAGACACTGGTGGGGAGGGGTGCAGGCACCAACCGGAACATAGCTTTTGAATCCCTAAGGGCCACTTGCATTCCGGTTTTGTCCCCAGGAGACTCAGCTGAGTGGCTCGCTCTCCATCAAGGCTGTAGACAGAGCAGAGCTGGACTCTTTGCTCCTCTGAAGGTGATCACAGTGGCCATGAGGCCTCCGCTGGAGGGTGGGTTGTATTGCTCCCTTCTCGGGCTGGGAGAGGCTCTGACTGCTCTCTGCATTTGCAGTTTCCTGCTTTTGCTTGGCTGGGGGAAGCTGTCTCCTGCTGGTTTTCCTCATGTTGTCAAACTCTGCACTTGTCTGTCTCTGTCTCCGTGTTTGCTTAGAGACACCAGCCATCTGGTTTAGGGCCCACCCATTAACTTCATCTTCACCGGGCCAGCTCTAAATCTTTCCAAATCAGACCTCACATTTGGATCCTGCATTATGACTCTGGCTTTTTGAAGGGCACAGCTAAAACCACCGTGAGGGGTCAGTAGTTTTCAGGTTTCTCCGTGTTCTCCGGCAGGAGCTCTTCTTGATCTTTTTCGGTTTGGACAAGCTAGAACTTAGACGTCTCTGGAGAACTAATAAATGAGCAGTCAGATTCCATCCTGGGCCTAGGATAATAAGTTTTTTATTCTGCAGGCACAGCTCATCTCGGATTCCGTTTCCTTCTATATGGGTAGAGAAGAACAGGCACTGGGAAAAAAAATCTCTGCTTTCTAGGCAAATTGTGAGTCCACTCATTGCAGAGCAAAGACACCTGGGGTAATGTGCAAGACATGGGGGTATCCCTGGGAGATATGGTTAGAGCTAGTACTGCCAAATCAAAAGTGGGGGACATATAAAGTAAATAGCTAAGACTCCCCAATTATGCTCTGGTAAATCCTGGGGCTTACACCCACTGAGGGGTTATGGGTTGCCTGCTCAGCAAGCTTCTCAGTGAGGAGCAGGCTCACTCCAAGTGGCCAGTATGTGCTTCTGTGCTAGGGAGCCAGTAGAGAGCCAGCTGCTTCCCCTGGTGCCTCCCTGGCCATTTGTCATCATGGCTGTCAATCAGAAATTTCACATCTGAAAGTTAAATCGCGGCCAGTTGTCACGGCAGTCATTGCCAAGGCATTAGAGTCTCACTTATGGGATTGTTTTCTGAAACGGCTCATCGGGAAATATTTTCCGCTCAGATGAAAGTATTGCTGCAAGGGAACACAGCACATGAATTTGAATGATAAACTTGGGGTGTCCATTTGCAGAGCCCAGCCTCTCCCCGAGGATCAGTGATATCCCTTGATGGCTGTTCTGTGCCCTAGACAAACTGCCAACCTCATTTCATATTGCACCTGCCACTTGGAGTTGCCAGAAAATAGGAATGCTGCCCTGTAGTGGGTGGAGATGCCCCCGACCCTGAAATGGATGTGTACCCAGAACCTGTGAACACCACTAGGTTTGAAAACTGTGCAGATACCATTAAGGTGGCCTCGAGGTCATAGGAGAGTCAGGATATAACCTCTAAATCCAATAGCTGATGTTCTTAGAAGAGACAGAAAGGAGAGAGAGAGAGAGAGAGAGAAGTCATGCTTATAAGATGCCCAGGACCGAAAGCTACTATCACCTGAAAGGGCAGTGGGGCTCTTCTCTTGGAGATGCTGTGGGACTGCTCTGTATCCTCAGAGAAAAGAAGCTCATGGAATATTTTGTCCTAAGTGAGGACTGAGCATTTGGTTACTACACATGGGGTGGTTTGTCATGAGCAAGGGCATCAGGCAAGACCAGAGCATCCAGATGTCATTGATTGGTTCTCCTGAGGCTGGGATTCCACAGTCTCCCTGGTTAATAGTTTCAAAGATTCTTCTTCCCTTTTATAATACTCTTGTGTGTGGGGGGGTATCTAGTATATGAGACTAAATGTGGACATTTGTATCAGGGATATAGAGAGAGGTCTGTGCACAGGGAAGAGGGGAAAAGCAGGCTACAAAAATGGTCTGTGCCTAACTTTAGCTTAAGAGTCCTTGGGGAGTACAGTTATACTATACATGGAAGTATTAGACCTTTGGTTGGCACAGGAGGCAGACACAGACTTAAGCCCAGTGCAGACACTGACTTCATTTTTCCCCCAAAAGCGTTGGTATGATATGGAGCTCCTGATGTCAAGTTCATGACTTGGCTTGGCCTCGTCTGCCCTAGGACAAGGCTGGCACTGCTTGTGGTGTAGACAGAGATGGGAGAATCAGCCCCAGGGATGATGGCCATGTGTACTTTAAGGCCTTGGGAAGCAAGTGGGGATAAACGCAGCCCCTTTCTATCCATTTACCTGTGGGATTTGGCTCTGGGGATCCTGAGGTTGCAGGGCCAGAAACACACTTGTAGTTAAGAACTGCATCAGGAACTGGTGCAGTCTGCAACCATGCAGCCCTTCTCGTGGATAAATTTCCAAGGACTTATATGGAACTTGGGACTCAAGCAATAAAACCCCAGTCAGCCAGATTGAATAAAACACGGTGTTATGACATCAGCCAACCCCTGACTGATCACACAAAATGAGGGTCTGCGTGGCAAGGATCCTTTCATACTTGGTAACAGGTACGTTCCCACAGAGCTACCCATAATCCCTGGTCTCCCTGGTGATGGTGACATAAATGCAGCTGACCTGGCCAAAGAGCTATACATCCACCCAGCTGCTGTAAGAGAGTCCCTAGGACAGAAGGGCAAATGGGAGACATGGAGGCTTTTTGCCCATCTCTAGTGCCAGGGAATGTTTATGTCCCTGTGAGCCTCAGGGCCTGCTGGGGAAGTAAGTTGTGATGTGCCAGGGTTAGCATGGGAGGGGATCTTCCCCACATCACCCCACATAGAATACTTACATGCCTGTGCCACGTAGGTATGAGCTGTTTCTCACATGACTGTCATCGTACACAGAAACATGCATGACTGAGCTCTTACATTCATGTATGAAATGGGCACCGTGAATGCAGTCAGTGAGTTACTTCAGCATCACTGGAGCATCTACAAAAGTTAAGAAAGGAACCCAATAAACTCTTGAGTTGTGGGAAAATGATGTTTCCCCCTGGTTTCCACCCCATACTAATATGACGTGTGCCCACGAGAACAAGACAATGGAATCTGTGGCCCAAGCTCCTGATTTGGAGCTAGATCCTAGAAAGAACTTTCTTTCGTTGTTCAGGTAGTATCCATTTTAAGCAGCTCCTGTTAGAGGGCATTATGGGTGAGTGGAACCTTCTTGGTACCACATTTGGAAGAGCATACCCCTCTTCAAAGGCATGGTACATGCTGAAAAGAATTTTACACAAGGATCTGGGGGTTGGTATGCTTTCTTTCCATGATTAGAGTAGATAAAGCAGCTTTCCTAAAAAGTGGGCAGGTCCTGAAAAAACCATGGGTGCCTGATATAAGAAATCACTCTAGATAAAAGAACACCCCAGAACCAGCAAACTGTAACTGAGGCAAGAAGCTACTAGCTGGGTCTATCTAAATCTCTACAAGGGCTTCAGGTGTCCCCTGAAGATGCAGAGGCTCCTGTGGTCCCCAGAGTTGTTCGTATGGGCATAGGCTTAACAGTATCTTTCACAGTGCTGACTGGGGCCAGCACTCTGATGCTGGGAACTGTGCTGACCAGCAAACCAGCAGCCAGGAAGTAGACAGTTCCACGCAGAGTGCTGACGTCCATTTTCATAATTTGTTCCTCTGTCCTGTGTTTGCATCTAAGTGATTAGATGAACGGATGGACTCCAGGAGCCCAGAGCATTTCCAGGGGGATCAGCTAATCCTCTCCGTCAGTGAGGGATGGAAAGACTCGTCAAACCCAACTTCTGCCATTGACTAACGGGGTGGCTTCCCATATGTAAGCACGTACAGAGCCTCTTTAGAAACATGTGGGCTGGGGACTAGCTACCTAAGGAGAATCTTTTTGAGACCCACCTGGTGCCTCTGTCTTTTCTTGCCTAGCTCTTGTCACTCTGTCAGAACTGTTTCTCCATCACCTGGAAACCATCCACTTATCCCACCCTTCTAGAGCTGGGCCTGGGCATGGCATTGAGTGCCTTTCTTTGATTATTACCAAAATGCCAGAGTAAACTTTATGTTAGAGCTGCCTGTCAGCTACAGGAACAAATTCCCTACCTCTATTTCCCCCATGACTTGAGAGAAAGCAACTGTGTGGGCACTTTTGGCCGACCTCTGAACTTTGGCTACTTGGAAGAATTCTTTTTCCCTCCTTGGGTTAAGGTTTCTGGGATAGCTGCTGCTTTACCTTTAAAACATAATTAATTAATTAGTATGTACATGAAGTGTATGTACTTGAGTGTGTGTATATGCATCATACGTATGCATTGCCCGTGAAGGCCAGAAGAAGGCATCAGATCTTTTGTAGGCCACATGGTATGTGGGTGCTGGGAATTGATCCTGCATCCCCAAGAGTGGGGGTCTTAAGTGCTAAACTATCTCTTCACCCTTGAAACAAACTTTTTATTAGTAAGTTTAAAATGGTGAGTTTTATTCAACTGCATCATGGGCTTTGACCAACTTCATTTCTTATGCCTTCTCCTGCCCTTCTCCTTATCCATTTATCTCCCGAGGAGTGCCCAAACATGTTAATGTAACAGGTATATAGTGAAGGGTTGAAAATGGCAAGTGAGTCCAGGGCTCATTTAAAATGAGAATGTCCAGGGAAGTTCAGAAAGTAGGCACAGAGCTTGGATGGCCACTGGGGAGGGAGTTCATACTCTGTTCATAAACTCCACCCACTTTTCCCTTGCAAGTTCATGGGGAAGCCTGCAGGAAGTCACTCCAGGACTCTTCTGCCTATGACTTTAGATGCGTGCAGAAGTCTACAGCACAGTGATCATAAGATTATTAAATCTGTGAGAAGTTGGAAGCCTGCCTTCTGTCCTCCTGTAGGCAGCTGAATGTCATTCCTGAGGGCCTCGGGAGACATTTCAAGAGGACACCATCCTGGACCTGGCACTAGGCAGTAGCTCACCTTTAGGGATAAAACATCTGTCATTACTGACTAACCCTGCGCCCAGCAGTAGTTCCTTCAGTGGCCATTTGGGGACATCATAATAGGCACACATAGGGCAGGGCGAGTGAGTTCATTACCATGTCCCTGGATCATTTCTTGGAACTTCTCCCTAACGGTGCTCAGTGAAGAGAAACAGAGCTACCCTGCTCTCTAGGAGTGGTTGTGGGTTCCTATTGTCTGCTGGGAGACAGTGTTATCTCAAGTTTCCATGGTCCCGGGTATCAAGAGGACCTCAGTACATAGACATACAACCTCACATGGTACATATAAGCAGAGCCACCCCTGACTGTGCTGGCAGATAATGGCTCCTTGTCCATTTATTTCAGGGCCTTCAACCTCTAGCCTCCTATGGATTCTGCCTGAGGCTTCCCAACCTTCCTTAGCCCACAGCATGGCTGAGACCCAGCTAAGTCATTACAGTGAACTTACCCCATTCTCTTCACTCCAGAGGTGAAGCATGAGTCTAACTTGCCATGTCCCCCACACACATATACTCTTATGTCCCTTGAAGACCATGACCTTCACCCCGAGGCTGGCCAAGAAGCCACCATAGAATGGTATCTGCCCTGCATGCCTTACTGCATGGCATGGTATTTTTATTCTCTCCCAGAAACTGACAAACCACTGGAAGCCAAGGTGTGACCCTCCAGATTCCAGGCTTTCCTGGGTTCCTACAAAAAAGGATGGGAGGCTCTGGAGTCATTATTCCACAAAATGACAGCATGCGTGTCCTTGTATGGATTTTCGTAGTCCAAGATCATTGTCCCCACCACGTCATGCCCACCATGACCATATCTTCCACTTATTGTGACTTGATGGTGCTTCCCTGGGCTGTTGCTGTGCCACTGTGGGGCAGGATTGTCACCGTGGGGCACCCATTAGCCTGACAAATGTCCACTCAGTTGGAGAGTTAGGGGATTTGTACACTGAAGATAGGGTGAAATATTCACTGTTTTGTTTGGGGATTATAAGAAGATAAATCAAAGATCTGGCGGATTAATTTAGGTGACATAGGTCCACGGATTCAAGGACCCGAAACACCAGGCAACTGAACTGAACAAACAGAAGTGATATAAAAGCCAAGAGATGGGGGGACAGTTTGCAGCAGCTGTCAGCACAGCTTTCTGACAAGTCATCCCTGTTTTTGACAAGAGAAATACAGTTCCTTTATGGGATATTGTGTTTTCCGTAAGCCTTGTAATGAAATTTTGAAAAGCCCACTGACGTTGATCCAAATTTTAGCTGGGAAGACTATTATTAAAATTGATAATGCTGGCCTAATGCAGTCTAAGTTATGGGTAGCGGAGATAATAAATCTTGAAAATTTGCATTGTATAAAAACGTTTTAGTAGATGGCTCTGTAGTCAGGAAGATGAGCTGACTTTTTGATTGGCCGCTACAGTGCAGGAGAGCGGAGATAAATGCGGGATAAGGCGGACCGCACCTCCAGGGAAGAGTTTGAGATGACGAACGGCTTTCCTGGGCTGTTCACAAACATTTACTTCTAATCATTTAGCTGCATTTACTGTTTGTAATGTGAAGTACCTGAAAGGGTGGGGGGCAGGAGCTGAGCCTATGACTCCTGAAGTATAGTCATCCTTTTATGGACTCAGGCACAATGGGGTTGGGGGAAGGGCAGAGTCCTCTCTCCATGTGCTTTCCCCTACTGGCCTCACTGGGGGAACTGGCATCCTGGACTCATTCACGTGCCTGTCTCTCTCCGGCTCTCGTGAAGCCTGGACTCCCAAGCCCAATTGTGTGGACCAGCTGAGCAAACAGACATCTTTCTTATAAGAGAAACTCCCCACCTCCCCCTGGATTCTGACTCAGAGGAGAGAAAGATCTTTTTCCTTTAAAGGATGCTACACTTGTTTCCCGTTCCCGGTCACTACCATTAGGCCATAAATACAAACAACACTGTATCCAATGTGTGAGGCTCCTGGTGGTTTGAGTGAGAGAGGTTTCCCATGGGCTAAGCGTTTGAACTTGTGGTCCCCATTGGCAGAGTCTTCCTAGGGGAAGTATGGCATGGGTGTGACAGACTTTGAGATTAGGTAGCCTCACCCTATTTCTGATCATCCTCTTTACCTCTGCCTTGTGTTTGAAGATGTGAGCTCTCAGCTCCTAGTTTCTGCCACTGTTCCTGCCTCTATTTCTCTGGTTCTGTGAGTCTCAATAAACTCTTCTATAAGCTTCTATGATCGTGGTGTTTTACCAGAGCATCACAAAAGTGACTAATGCAGTGTTCAAAAATATAAAAACCACACCACAGGGGGAAGAGGTCCCGGCGGGGGCCCCAGCTTTCCAACAGGGTCAAGTGCAAGCCTTTGGAAGTCCCTCCCCTTTAGCCATACACCTAAAGGTAGGTCCTGCTTTTATTCACATAGGTGCCTTTTTCTAATGGCAGCCACCCTTGCTATACAACAATAGCATGCATATGAATCCTGGCATGGCTTATTGCTTCAAGGGTCTGTCTTTTTCTTTTTATTCATGTGTGGCTATTATAATTATTCTGTATTGGATGGTGACTTGTCAAATCCTCACCATTACCACTTGATTGTGATGGTCCTGTACTTTGTCCACTTTGGCCTGTTTGCTCATGTGCAGGGAACAGCATCAAAGATGTATTGGTTTCTACCCACACTGATGAGTATCTTGGATCACTGATGATGACTGTTGGTGTCTGAGATGTTTAGTGACTTTACTAAACAGCATTGTACTCAAAGTCTCAATACAGCGAGCCTCTGGGCACTACATCTTTACCAAGGAGACAATCACAGGGCAGTTTTTCTAATGCAGCCTTGTGTCCCCAACCTTGTCACTGCTAAGCAATGGAAACTCTTGGGAAATGTCAAGATGAGATGGGCTCCTTAGAAGTTGTTCTAGTTTGCTTTCTATGGCTGTGATAAACACCATGGTCAAGAGTGACTGTGGAGGAAAGAATGTATTTGCTCTCACAACTCTCAGATCATACCACATCATTGAGGGAAGTCAGGGCAAGAACTCCAACAGACAAGAAACCTGGATGCAGGAACTGAAGCAAAGATCATGAAGGAGAGATGCTTACTGACTTGCTTCTCCGTGTCTTTCTCAACCCCCTTTTCTTATACAACCCAGGACTGCCTTCTCAGGGTGGCACCACCCACCATTAGCCAAGACTTGCCTACAGACCAATCTGATGAGACTGTCTTCTTAAGTAAAGATCCTCTTCCCACATGATTTTAGCTTCTGTTAGGCCAACAAAAATTAACCAACATAGGAGTCCAGGGCTGAAAGAACAGGTTTCTGAAGTAGAAACCTGGTGCCCCCACAATACAGAAGGGATGTGCATTCTGAAGACTTCTGACGTTTTGTATACCCATAAGGCAACCAAGTCTGTCTAGAGTAGAAGCCATGGGTAATTCTATCCTACAAGGAAGACACCAATGACCATGACTTTTGGGGGAGGTAAGACCCTCCATCATAGGGTCTTACACTCTTTTATGCTGAAGGATACATTAAAGAGACTCAGCTCTGGCCAAACTCAAGTCTGGAGAGCTCTTTGTACCTTTATATTGGGATCCCTGATGCCCAAGACTAAGGCATAGGGCATTCTTGGGGATCATACTATAACCCTCCTCTTGGGTACATATTTGAATCTGAAAGATTCTCCTATGGCTTGAGAAAGGTCACAGAGATAACTTTTCACCTTACAGATGCCAGGTAAAGCTGAAAAAGAAACATGCTGATGCCCTCAAATTAATTTGTATTAAAACTCTGATCCAAAAACATCGACCTGGATCTGCATACTAACACATGGGTGGAGGAGGAAAGACCTGATAAAGAATTTATCCCCACATTACAAACAGAACTCCTCAGCTTACAGCTTAAAATCACCCACCCGCAGAGTTTAACAAAGGGCCCAGACAGTGGGTGCTCAAATGAGAGAGGACAATCTCTTAAACCTAACATTGAGATTCTCCATCAAAAACTTCTCAGGAGCATATTAAGCAGTAATATTAAAAACATTCTTTTTCTTATTTCTTAGTAAGCCAGGGGCTCTCTTGTGCACCAGAGGCAATCATGCAGTCTCTGAACTGTACCTTCAGTCCATTTTAAATGTTCTATGTTGAAACAGAATCTCATTGATTGTCTACGCTGGCCATGAACTTTCTTTGTGGCCCAGGCCAGCCAGATTTCTCTAGAGTTCAATATGAGTGACCAGTGGCCCAGAACCCCAGATTTAGGTTACCCCAAATTTCCACATGTCACAGTTTCATGATGTTTTTATAGTAACAACAAAGTCATGAATCAAGGCACTTTCATTGATGAAAACATTGGGTAGGTAGATTGTGGCAAACTGGGGGAAAACTCTACTTATTAACTTCAGATGCTGTCAGATGACACCCAGCCTTTTGGTTGGTGGAAATCAGTGGTCAGTTAATATATTCAGAAGGGTTTTTCATCTATTAGTCGAAGGATATTGGTGCAGACAATAGTAAAAAGGGTCTACTAAAGGGGGTAAAGATAGGCCAGGATGAATTGTAGTTAGGTTTTGGACTTGTAACATTCCAACCCCTCCATTATCAATGAGATTCTCATCAGTTAACCAGTCTTGTAGAACTTTCCCTGTAAAATATGATTATTTCCAGGTCCTATCATTCACAGCTCAAAGTAATGGTGGGGATGGCCCTTTTTCTCTCCCTCCTCCTCATCTCCCTTCTTTCCTCTTCTTCTTCCTCTTTCTCCCCTCTTTCTCTTCTTCTCTCCCTCTGCCTCCTCCTCCCAGTTCTTCCTCCTTTCCTCTCCTTTCTCATCCCCTCCTCCATCTCCCCCCCCCAATTTGCAGATTAAACCTAGTATCTCAAACATGCTCAACACAGATTTTCCACTGACTAACACCCCTGCCCTCACAGGTGTTTCCAAACCCAACAGCATCATAGAACACCACAACGGACACATAGAAGTCACCGAAAGGATCCAAAATACAACTATAGCAGTATAAAAGAAACATACAGAATTGAAAATACACAGACACAAGTGCCTGCCGGGTGTGTCAGTGATCGATGCCAAAGTTCAAAAGTCCAAACCGATGCTCCCCAAGACACAGAGGAGGAAACCTCTAAGTCAGGACACACAGCCTGAGGGCAGACATGCAGACACCTGTGGGATGAAGCCAGAGACGAAAGTTCAGATCATCGCAGAACATTTGAAAGTATTTGAGTTAAAGACCCCAAGTTGTTAAACGATAGAAAGATATAGGTAAAAAAAAAAAATTGTGCAGACAACATAACTTAGCCAGAGAGAAGTCCATATGAAACCAAGGGAGAACACAAAATTGAGTGAACACTTCTCATCTGAAACTAGAAAGACTGGAATGATTGGTGTGAGGGTCCATCACCAAAAGAATGCTAAACCACGAGTTCTACATCTGAAGGCAGTTTCCTTAAAGAGGAATGAGGAGATACAAATGTCCTCCTAGAGGCACTAGAAGGATCTGCCCCTCGAGTCTCTCCTCAAAGGGTGGCGAAGAAAGGTCTTCATGTGACCAGAAGCCATACAAAGTAGAGCTCCAAACTGTCAGGGCAGCACAAGGACAAGGGATAGAGAGAAGGGAAAGTCCTAACTTCATTGGTTCCTTCGTGATGTGGAAGGCTGAGCCCAGATCCACAGGTATGCCAGCCTTTCCACTGACCTATCCCCTTTCACATTTTATTTTGAGACAGGGTTTTATTAAGCTACTCAGGCTTTGAATGTCTCATCCTCCTGTCCCTGCCTTCCAAATGGTTGAGAGGACAGGTGGGCCTATGCAATAGAAATCACATTTTATGGTTAAAGCAGAAGTAGCACTCTTCTGTGCCCAAAACAACATTTAAAAATAAGGAAAATGAAAGAATGCAGAGGTGGGGACTTTACTGGAGTTCTATTTAGATACAATATGGAAAACAGTATTTAGAGCAATATTATTTTCAGTAAACTGTATAATATCATATGTGTGTGTTGAGAAGTATCCAGAATGACTACTCCAAACTACATCAGAGCACATGCTGTAACTGCTAGGATGCTATGACAAATTCCCAAAATATAATCATTTAACATAAAAGACACCAGGAAACAGATAAATGAGATTAAAAAGTAATAATAATAATACAAAGACAGACAACTACTGACCTATCAAAGATTGCCTTGAATATAGATGATTATGTACAACCAATAAAAATACTCAGAGATTTGGAGACTAGACACACCCTACACATATCCCTGAAACTTCACACTCTTATCTACACTCCAACTGTGTTCTGACTGTAGGAAAGTCTTATTAAAAAAGTTATATCAGCAGCACAGAATAGCAGGAAATAAGAGAATGTGCAAAGATGCGCAATGTAGACATTTATAAAAATTAGAGGCACCCATTGTGTTGATATCTAATGCCAAGTCAGCCTGAATTTAAATTCCTGTCTTGAGGTTATAATTTTACTTCCTTCAAGTATGGATGTGATCAGAAATTATAAACTGAATAAGCCCTTTCTATTTATAAGTTGCTTTCGGTCAGAGTGCTTTGTCACTGTAACAGAACCCAGAATACGTGACAACTATGACATTGTCTCTAATACAAATATTAAGAGAAATGTAGATCTAAAAAGCACATTCAAGAAACACTTTCTAATGGATATACACAGAATGCTGCATAGAGGCCTCAGAAATTCATCAATATATATCTTATCCCATGTAAATCACACTTCAACAAATGCAAGTACACTTATGTCATAAAGTGGGTTTTCTACCATGAAGTGATCAAATTAAAAATCAAAGGAAAACTATCAGGCATCAAAATGTATGAAGTGTACTTTAACCAGTATTGAAAATGAAAATTCATTTTACACAATTTTAGATACACGTTATTGAGAAACAATAAAAGCTCTCAAATCAATGACCTGCATTTTTACCTAAAGGAAAAAGAATAAAATAAATAACCAGGAACAGAATGTAAGGCATGGATGCACACACATAATGTATTTAGGTGACTTAGGAGCATTGTCATGCGTTTGAGGCCATCTTGTATTTTATAGAACACTCTAAGATAAAACTGATTATATAATGAGACTTTATCCTAAAAAGAAAAAAAAACCAGTAACAGAAAATAGAAGCAGCAGCAGCAGCAGCAGCAGCAGCAGCAGCAGCAGCAGCAGCAGCAGAAGAAGAAGAAGAAGAAGAAGAAGAAGAAGAAGAAGAAGAAGAAGAAGAAGAGGAAGAAGAAGAAGAAGAAGAAGAAGAAGATGCAGACGAAGATGCAGACGAAGATGCAGAAAAAGAAGATGCAGAAGAAGAAGAAACTGAAGAGTGAATGAAGAAAATAATATGGAAGGAGCCAGTGAGATTGAAAATAAGAGGGGTATGGCGAAAAGAGATGATATAATCAAAGAACAATATATATGGATGTGACAAAATAGTCAATGGAAGGGAAAAAAGAAATACAAAGCAAACCAGCTGAAGAAAATGATGTTTCCTTACAGAAAGTACATAAAATTGGCAATCATATCAGGGCAGAAAAGAACAAAGAGTAAAGGAACAAGATAACCAACATCACAGATACTCTAGGAGCTACAACTACAGATCCTATAGTACTTAAAGTAAAACAAAGACAACAAGCAACCCACTCCCACACACTCATTAAATCACAGGTTCAATACCTGAAAACTGTACAAAAAATCAACAAAGATAAAATAATTAATGTATCTGGTACTAAAATTGGTAAATAAGAGTTTTAAACAGAAGACCTTCTAAAAGGAAATTTTTAGGGTGAGACAATTTTGCCGGAGAATGCTAATATTTAAAGAAGAAACAATGGTTTTACTACTATCTTCCAGGAAAGAACACTTCCCAACTACTCTCACAAAGTCAGCTTTAACTTGACATCAGTGCCAGAGGAAGGCAGCATAGATGTGAAAACCAGAGACCATAATCTCTCATGAACTTGACACTGTACTACTTAACAAAACAATCGAAAACTGAAATTTAAAATGCATGAAGTAATGGTGTGTGATGATTAAGTGCAGTTTATTCCAGAAGAGTAAGATCTGGGATCAATCGGTGTGATAAACCACAGGAACAGTCTAAAGAATAATAACCACATGCTTACATGGATTGATGTAGAAAGTGCTCTTGACCGATGCAATGCTTTTTCATGAGAGAAACTCAGGAGTTAAAAACACAGAGAAAATGGCTCTTAATAAACACTACAGCTTGTATCACATTTAGTGGTAAAATGATAAATTATTTCTCCAGAAACAGCAGAGCAAGATGTCCATTCTTAAAACCCACATTCCACATCCCACAGTAGTACTTGACCTACCCAATAAAATGGGACATAGGGGTGGGGCATGTGGTTGGAAAGCAAGAAATGAAATAATGTGTGTTTGGAGATGAATGCACTATTATCAAAAGAAAGACACAAAAAATGTTATAATGCTAATGGAATCAGCAAGTTTATAGGGTAAAAGATGGATTTACAAAAGGCACTTACAAAGTTACAGAAATTATGATAAAACTAAAACACATTATCTCTCAAATATTCTCTAAAGATCAAACAGGCAAGGGATCTCCATGCTGAAAAGACTGCTTTGATTTATTTTTATTAGTTGTCCAGTGTGTGTGTGTGTGTGTGTGTGTGTGTGTGTATGATATGCATGTATGTCTTTATGCTTGTATGTGTGGTGTATAGGCATATGTACATGGATGTGTGCTCACCTGTGTGTGCATGTGAACATGGAAACTTGAAGTTGATGTCAGGAATCAGACTCAATTACTCTTCCTTCTTAGTCAACAACCCAGGGTCTCTCAATAAAACAAGAACTCAACAGTATGACTAGTCTCCTTACCCAGCTTGCTAGAATTACAGGTATCATCATGCCCACCTGGTATTGCCATAGGTTTTGGAGATATGAGCTCTGACCCTCACTATTACATGGAAATTTGGGCAATCTCCTAGTCCCAAATTACTTTTTAACACAGGATATTACCATGTAGTTAGGATGATTTTGAACTCATGATTCTCTGTCCCCATTGATTTGAAAAAAAAAGTTAAATATGAATAAAAATATTTACAGATGACCTATATAAACAGAAAGAAATTGTATATTCATAGTTTAGAAAGTTTATAGAGTGAATGAGTAAATATCATTAGGCCAATTAGTGAACCTCCACCTAAAATACAAGCCTTAAAGAAGTTAATGAAAATATGTCACAGATTTAAACTAAAATGTATAATTATTTTTAGGACAAAGTAAAAGAAGTTCTTCAGAATCTATGTTCTACACACAGTTCTTGGGCTTGACACAAAAATCACTTTTCTGAAATGGGGAAATTGAACCTTATCAGAATCTATATCATTTCTTATGAACAAAAGATTATTTGAGGTGTAGGGGAAGGTGGGAAAATGTTTTCAAATGGTCAGGAATCTGACCAAATGTCCAGTGAGCTCTCAAAATTTGTCATAAGATGTAATGGAATTAGGGAAATGGGCATCAGACTGGGGTCCTTGTTATTTCTTCTGATAGCAGGTCAGTCTACAGTTCTCTCAATGAAAACCACGGGTGACATTTTCAGTTGTCACTGGACTCAGACCTCACATGAAGAAGTGGAGTGGATCAACAGCAAGCCATGGCAGTAATGCAAGGCATAGAGGTCATAGTTCAGCAAGCCAAGAATTCGCCTCACTAGCATAGGACCTGAGTTCACTCCTCAGAATGCACGTAAAGCCATCCAGATGTGCGCCTGTAATCTCAAGCTGGGGAGGCAGAAACAGGCAGATCTCAGGGACTCGATGGTCAAGCTGCTTAGTGAGATTAGCTGGCTCCCAGGCAACGAAGAGACCTTGTTTCAGAAACCAAGTGAGTGGCACCTGAAAGGCATCAGCTGAAGTTAACCACGAGCCTTCATAAGCACACATGTGCACCCCCATGCACATATCTAAGTGGAGATTAACTTCTGGAGGTACGGTGGAGGAGAGAGCTGTGTGCTATCCTAGACGGATGCAGAAGGGTGATGTGGAGACTCTGTCATCTCCATGCCTTGTTTGGGTTACTTGGCATGCTGGGTACCAGGTGAAGGATGATCAGCTCTGGTATACAATGTAGGATGAGAGCAGCTCATGGACGTGCAAGGTGGCTCCTTTGAGATACATCCTTCCCTCAGAGAGGTTAGAATGCATTTACAGGAAGAACTTTTTTTTTCAGAATTATTAGAGCTAACCATATTACCTAAGACAGCTCTGTGAAGAACTCACCACTCAGACACTAAATAGAAATGATCCTCAGGAAAGAGACCAGGCCTCCATGGAGAAGTGAGTTTAGGGTTTCTCTCCACGCAACCAGGTTCTTGTTACAGGCCTCACTGTAAGACTCTCTATGTGAAGCTTCTGAGGTAGAAACTGAGTCTCTGGACAGACTCAACAGTGAAGTGAGGGTTGTGGAGGTGACTTTGAAATGGGAAATTGTAAAAGCAAACATGCTTTTGAAGCTGTATGTCTGTTTACACACGATCCCAAACTTGTTTACACATGAGCCCAGAATGTTTGGGCATCTTTATTTGGCCCCCAGACAGGCAGTGGTGCCACCTTTTGGCTGTGTGTCTTTGTGATAGAATGCAAGACGGAGCCTACCAACCAAGGAGGTCTTGTAAGGAGGCCACTAGAGGGTCAGAGGCTTCTGGATACTAAGCAGGTAGCCTGAGGTCCATGACACTGAGCAAGTGGCCTGGGGTCCTAGGGCACTGAGGGTGACCAAAAGCCCTGGTCACTAATTGGAGTGGACTCAACAGAAGGCAGAGGTGGAGAGTCCTTGTTGGATCCCCACAGAGGTCCCTTGAGTGAGAACAATGTAGGAGGGAAGAGGGTTACAAGAGACAGGCTGCCTGCCCATTTTGTGGGTGGGGAGATAGAGCTGAGAGGGTCAAATGCTCCCAGGTGCATGCAGTATTTTGTTTCGGATGCAAGTGCATAGCGCCACGTTGCCCGTACAGCTCCTTCCTGCTGTCCTACCCTGTCCCATCCTGTTCTGTCCCATCCCATCCTGTCCCAGGAGGTTCAGACTATCAAACTATTGCATCCAAGTTGGTATGGTCTGTGGTGTTTCATCGCAAAATCATCTTTCTTAAGGGTCTATGAGTTGACTGGAGCCAAAGGATGAAGGCTGGGGAAGAGGAAGATAACTACTTCCATTTCCTAGTTAATTGCAAGTGCTTCCTCCTCTCCAGTTTTCCCTGTGAAATGAGGTGCGTTGTATCGATAGACCAAGAGAATGCAAGGCTTCCAAGATCACTAGTGACTGGCCAAGCAAGACTAGGGCTGAGCCACAACACTGGGGAAAGGATGTCCAGTTAGTGGTTGATACTGGAATATCTTGCCAGGACTATTTGTTAGACAGCCATGATTTGAAAGTTGGTGCCCACAGGGAATCCATCCATACAGGTGGCACACTGTGGCTCTGCTTGGGAGGACTGTAGGACTGATGTGGGCCAGCTGTATATGATCATTTCTTAGCCTTCCACACCCTCCCTGACTGAAGCATGCTGGGAACTCAGGCACTGTCCCTAAGTACAGCAGCACTTAGAAGCTAACCTCAAGCCCAGACAGGATTTGATCTTTGACGGTCCCACCTGGCTTGGTTCTGCTGGAGACCACATCTTCCCATCATGTGGCCACAGCCCCATGGGTCTACAGTCTATCCTGGGCCTTCTTGATGATGTTCACCAGAGTCCCGACCTTTCTAGGGATGCCTTTCTAGTCTCACCATAGGTGATGTAATCTTTCCCCAGAGTTCTATCAGCAAGGGACTGGGTCTCGGGATTCTGCAGTGTCCATTCCCGGTCTCCTTAATAAGGAAGAATCTACCCTTCCAATGCTTCCAAACAAAAGCACACAATCTGCTCAAGCTGGTGTATTTGATCCAAGTCCCCTCATCTTATCCTGTGGGAGCTCCAGTAGGATTATCTGGGGTACAGGGCAAGCACACAACTGAGGTTCCAGACCTTTTTCTGCCCGTGCTTTCTGTAAAGTCCTCTGCTGGCCAAGCTGCCCACAACTTACTTTGCACACCCTTTCTATAAAAGCATCTCATCTGTGACATCCAGAGGCCGGTGCGTTGTAGGATGGCCATGCCTCATATGCCTTCATTCTAACTGCCAGAACCAGCTTTTGATAGAAATTGTAAATGAGCTTACTTTGTATTGATCTAATAACCAGAGTCAGGCCATTTTCACAAGCTGGTGCCTACCTGGAAGGCTCTGAAGGACTGTCACCTTACCCCAGAGCACCTTCACTCATGCCACGGCTGGCAGACTGTCTTTGGGAAATTCAAGTTCTTTTTCTTCTCAGAAGGTCAATTTTTCCATGATTAAAATAGAGAGGCACTGACCCTTTCAAGTCCCTCTGTCATTTCCTGAACAGAGAAAAAAGTCTATGTGACCAAAGCTCAGGCACAGTTTTCCTCCTCACACATTGAAAAAAAAAAAAAAAAAAAAAAAGGAATAAGAAAGCAGTTCAGGGTGTTGTGGAAAGAGGGTGCTGGCTGAACTCCAGTGGGGCTGCAGTCTATGCCTGCTGCCTCTGGGTGTTGCTCTGCGGAGCTGAGGCCTTAGCTGCTGCAAGTTCTGAGTACACTTGCCAGCTCTCCGGGGAGCCTCCTAAATGCCAGTTGAACAAAAAGAGGTTTTTCTAATTAGCAAAATAATTAAGACAATTGGAAAAAAAGTACACAGCTCTGAGAGTTAGAAGCAGGGCCTGCTGGGAAGGAGGCTGGAGACTCTTGACGTGGTGGGTTATAACACAGCACCCAGGGAAGATGGGAAGCCAGCAAAAAGATTGCCAGAGAGCCATCTCTGTTCCCATCTAATTTCTGGCCTCTCCAGAAAGTTCCTTACCAAGGCAGGTACTGAAGTTTTGCCAGGATCTTGGTGGGAACAAGGACAAGGATCTCTGATAGCCAGGACACACACACACACACACACACACACACACACACACACACACACACACACACTCACTCACTCACTCACTCCTGACTACAGCAGGAGAAGACAGCCCAGGACAGCAAGAGCCTGAGTAAAAGTTGAAGGCCATCAGGTCCTGACTTGGTGGCTCTCAGTGAGGGTCACATCACTGTCTCTTGCTTGTAGACCCAAAGCCAAGGCTCTGAGGTAGCCCCTTGCTTCTCACTTGGTACCAGGAGCACAAAGAGATTCTGATCAGCTCCTCCTAAGGCCTTTTCTCAGGGTTTCTCTCTCTGGAAGTATAAATTGTGGTAGCCTATGCCAGCCTTATCTCTGCTCTCAGCCTGGGCTTCCTGTGTCTTTGACACATTTCCTTCTCACCTCACACTGTCTATAATCTTGGCTCTTCATGTCTTGACTCCTCAATTACACAGTAGGGCAAAGACATAGGAGCACAGGGCAGCCCTCCCTGAGTCTCACAGACCCACATGGGTGACTGTGGTTCACATTCATCTATCTGAGAATGAGCTGGGATAGACAGCCCATCCATTCGGGTGACAGATGTGGGGCACAGAGTGAGATGCAAAGGTAGTCTGCTCTCTCACCCTTCATCCTAACTACTGCTTCAGTGACCTATGCCCAGAATTAACATGGTGGCTGGTGCTGAACTAGGAAACCCAAGAAATGTGGACAGCGTGGCTCTACTCTGGGAACAAGCAGATGTGTGCAAAGCATAACATACAGCTGTCCCTTAGCAGATAAATCTACTCTGGCAGCCAGGCCTTCGAAAATGAGAATCCCCCAGATATTACTGGAGATGACTTGCTCCTCCTCCTCCTCTTCTCCTCCTTCTCCTCCTCCTCTTCCTACTCCTTTTCCTACTGCTGCTGCTTCTGTCACAACTTCGATGCTGAAATAATTTGTTTTGCAGAAGCTGTGAGTGATGAGCCATTCATATGAGGACACACCTGGCATCTTGTGTGAGCCCCGTTGCAATACCTCCAGTAGTTACTTTTACCTAGGTAGACCCATGTCTTCCTGTCACCCACAAACTTATTCTTTCGTGACTATAATTAGCTAGCCATGGTCTTATATGTGGGGGGAGTAGGGGTTATTATGACTGCTCCCCCACCTCCATTAGAAGCATAGAAATTAGTTGTCTTGTGGACAAACCACTATGGCCCTGCCCCTGGCTTACCTCTGTAGTGTGATTTCTCATCCTGTGTTTCTGGACAGATTGGCCCCTGAGAGCGCTTCCCAGTGGTGAACTGTTACTGTCTATGATGCTTCTGATTTTATAGAAATTCCGTTTTGTGCTGAGGCTAAGCAGTGGGGAGTGCTGATGGGGCATAGTGGATCTAACTCTTGCAGCAGAGGAAAGCAAGAGAATGAGCTGAGGGTGGGGTGGGGAGCTTAGCTTAAGGTCGGGTGGTCCCTGGAACAGAGTTAGTCTGATAAACTCTAGGGACAAGCTGACAAACAGCTGGCTGGGACATTGGGAGCTTCGGAGGGCAAAGAGCTGTCAGCTCCTCATGCAGATACAAGGATGGGCAAGTCGGGCACAGTGCCCATTGCAGGCCGCAGGAACACTGAAGTGCTGAGTAGAGCCGGCCCAGATCCATGAGGCTTCACGTGGGTACACTGCCTTGGGAAGGGACACTGAGTAGAGGAGGGAGGAGTGATCACAGCACCGCCAATAGTGTCAGAGCCCCCGTGTTTTCACGTGGGGGAACAAATGTAAAATCCAGCTTCAGCTTATATTAATACAAAGGTGAGTCTCAAGTGGGTGGATGGCTAGGTATAAAAGTAAAGCATTAAATTGTTCAGAAGCAAATAAGAAATTCTATCTTCATGACCGGAATTAGCTAAAGATGTGTCAAAAAGACCCAAGAAGCCTGCCTCAAAAAAAGAAAAAAAAAAAAAAAAAAGATTCATTCAACAGCACAAAACTTTGAATTTCTCTGGGCTAAGAAGCATCACAGACAATAACAGACAAGCACGGGCCTGAGGAAGGCGCAGCCGTGTGAGCTGCCAAAGTGTGACAGTCAGACGCTATATATATATGAAACCCTTCCAAGGAAATGACATCACCAAGCAAACCCCTGTACAAAGGTGTGAGCAGACTTTTCACAGGAGGGAGGGGAAAGGAGCCAAGGAAACCTTGTAAGTCCAAAAATATCCAGTAAAAAGAATAAAATTTCAGGTGAGGTTGGTTAGAACGTTGTTCAGTGGTTACAACCACTTGCTGCTCTTGCCGAGGGCCCGGGTACCGTTCTCAGCACTTAACATAGAGCAGCTCACAACCACCTGCAACACCCCCCAACTTAAGGGGATCCAACACATACTGTGACACATGTGTAGAGGTCAGAGAGTGAATTCTAAGTTCTCTACTTTCACCGTGAACCCTGAGGATCAAGCCCATGCTGTCAAGGCTTGAACAGAAAGTATCATCACCCTCTGATGTGGCTGTTTCTATTACTGGAGAAAACACCATGACCAGAAGCAACCTGGAGGGGGTAAGGGTTTATTTGGCCCACGGGTTATGCATCTATCTTTGAGAGAAGCTAAGACAGAAAATCGGGGCAAGAACATGGAGGCAGGAGCTGAGGCAGATTCTGTGGAGGACTGCTGCTGGTTGATTTGCTCCCCGTGGCTTGCTCCTGTTAGCTTGCTTATACAACCCAGGACTGCCTGATCATGGCTAGAACCGCCCACAATGGGCTGAGCCCTCACGCATCAAGCATTAATCAAGAAAATGCCTCATAAGCTTTTCCAGTGGCCAGTATGGTGGGGCCAGTTTTCTAAGGTTGAATCTTCCTCTTCCCAGGTGACTCCAGCTTGTATCAAGTTGGCATAAGATTAGAAAGCACTCCCTCTAAGACACCATGTCTTCCTTTTTTCTTTTTTTTTCTTTTTCTATTTTTTTTCCAGAGCTGGGTTTGGGGTGGAAGCTGAGAAAACTCACTTCAGATTTGGAAGCTTAAAAAAACAAAAGCTTTATTTTCTGAGAGCTCAGGGAGGCGGCCAGTTAGCTATCTGAATTCCCCGAAGGGAGACTGTACAACATTTTTAAAGGATGGGAACACAAATCAAGGAGGGGGAACTGGGAGGAGCTGAAGTGTTATCCAATTATATATTGACATCACGGGTTAAGCAAGAGGTACCCGTTGTAAACTGGGCTGTATCTAGGGCACCTAGCTTCAAGGTTCTTAAATCATTCTCTTAGTCATTAGGTCCGAAGCTCAGAATGACAAGGGGACAAAGGATGGAGTCAGCTGCTCGTAGTTATTTAGGGCATAACAGGTTATATATTTTTTACAACCTTTGCACTCTGGTTTAGATAACAGCAATTTCTATATTCTTTACCAGGTAACAGACAGTTAAGAATAACTCTTGGAGGTGTGGGCTAGGTGTTTATTCCTAGTCCTGGGATTATAAACGTGTTTAAGCGCTTCCAGCAAAATGGAGAAGTCCCTGAGATAGTTAAACTCAGACAACTGTCTCCTTGCAAGTTGTCTCTAGGATGTCTGGATTCAGACAACTGTTTTTAACAGAAGCTGTTCAGCCACAGGGAAGTCCCCAGCTCCCCGAGGACCTGGGACCTTGAATTTAGTTTCTTCCAATGATTAGATGGAATCTGAAAATGAAATGGTTAGCACTTAAAGTAAGTTTCTTTTGCTTGTTCCCAACATCACTATGGTGGTTTGAGTGAGCATGGCATATTCACATAGGGGGTGGCACTATTAGGAAGTGTGACATTGTCACGTGGGGGTGGGCTTTGAGAAACCTTCCTCCTAGTTGCCTGGAAGCCAGTTTTCTTCTAGAGGCCTTGAGACTGGGATGTAGAACACTCAGCTCCTCAAGCACCATGTCTGACTGGATAGTCCCATGCTCTGGCCTTGATGATAATGAACTGAACCTCACAATCTTTAAGTCAGCTCCAATTAAATAACGTCTCTTGTAAGAGTTGCCTTGGTCATGGTGTCTGTTCTCAGCAGTGGAAACCCTAACTAAGAAAATTATCACTGTAGGCAAGCTCTACATACGGGGCTACAGTGCCTGGCCAGAGAGGCAGCTGTACCTTCTGTGACTCAGGAAGTCAAAGTAAAGTGGTGAGCAGTCCCCCTATGACCTGGGGGATTTACTGTAGTTTTACACTCCAGAGTTGCTGTTGGTCACATACCAAAGGAATGAGCCAGAAAGGAAGGCAGGGGAAGCATAGATTTCTATAACACAAATTTGTGGAAAAGGCGTGTACCTCCCAAATGTGAGGTGGGTACAGCCAATAAAAACTGAGAATAAAGGAAGAGCCCAATCTCACTGGTCTGGATGCGGCTCCAAACGCACATTGATAATTTCAAGACGGAAACACCTGCACTCCAACTGTCTCCTTACAGGCAGAAAAATACACGGGGTACCAGTCGTTACCCCAGCTTGGTAGATGATGACGATACAGAAGAGCATCACTGTCAATTACAAATAGCTTGTTTTGTTAGGGGTGAGCAGTAATATCCAATTCGGCGGCGGTGGCAGCGGTACAGACCCTGCAACATTTTAGAAGTTCCGGGGCAACAGCCAAACCCCGATGCAACAAGCTGCTTTTGCTGAGTTGCAATTAGAGCCAGGAGGAAACAGATTTTCCTTCACCTTTCTTTTTTCCTTCATGCATTGCTCCTTCCAATGCTGAGGGAAGAGACCCAAGGGCTTCTCGGGTTGAAGAACTTCCCACTTTGGGGCGGGGTTTTGTTTTCTCTTCAAGAGTTTCTTTCTCGATTGGTCCTTATTCGTCACTGCGTTTATATGTATCTGCTCAGCCAATCAGATCCTGAAGAGCTTATCTAGCCCTGTGGGAGGTTAGCTCTCCGCTGCCTCCTGGCTCTGACTAGGGATCTAGCGCCATGTCTCTCCTGCGGGTCAGCAGGCTTGGCAGACAGACCTCCTGTAGAATCCTGCTTCTGCCTCCAAGATCCACCACGCATGTCGCATGTGGGGAATCTTGCTTAGATTCTTACCACTCCTGATACAGACAGAGAAACCTACCCTTGCCTTGGTGGTTCCCACTCCCTGCTCTAAAAGATGCTTTCTGACTCCTATAGGGAGTTCATTTCTGCTGTTAGGAAACAGCCATTCCTACTTCTAAGACACACCAGGGACTGAGCCACTAAGGACTCAGCAAAAGCAGGAAACTCATTTATGCCTTAGGGACAAACCTTTGCTTTCCAGACCTGCTGTCTATACTCATTCCTGAAATACCTGTTCTCGGGTGGTATCCCAAGCTCCCTCTCCCAACTCAAGAGATCAGAACTTTTACCAGTCACCAGGATCCCTGATTTGCATGTCCAGACCTATGAGAGATTCACAGTCTGGACACTTACAGCTCCTCTTGGTTGGCATCTGACCTAGTTTTTTTTCTATTGTTGTGTTAAAACGATATGACCAAGCAGTATTTGAAGAGGAAAGCTTTTGTTGCTGTCATTTGGGTTTTGTTTTGTTTTGTTTGTTGGAGTTTTTGTTTGTTTGTTTGTTTTGTCTTCTGATTTACAGGTGACAGTCCATCCGAGAAAAGTCAAAGCAGGAAGTCAAGGCAAGACGTAAGGAAGGAGCCCTGAGGCAGAAATGGAAGCGTGTTGCTTACTAGATTGCTTTGCATGACTTGCTCATCCAGCTTTTTGATACAACCCAGGACCCCACCCCACCCCAGCCCAGGGGTTCCATCACTCAAAGTGAGCTGAGTCCCCCCACACCAATTATCAATCAAGAAAATGTCACAAAGTCTTGCCCACAGGCTGCTATTGTGGAAGTGTTTTCTCAATGGAGGTTCCATCTTCTCAGATGAGCCTTGCCTGTGTCAAGTTGACAGAACAAACCAGCACAATTGACTCTCTATCAACTTGACACAAACACATCATTGTTAGATGCTTGCTAGAAGCTTCTTTCTTGTTCGTTCCCAAGGCTGCATGTTAATATCGCAATATTAAACACATTTCCAAGTTTTCAAAGTCCCACAGTCTTTAAAATATCTACCATCTCTCTAATAATCCAAGCTATGTCTAAAATTCCAAAGTCTCCTAACTGTGGGCTCCCATCAAATAAAAAACATAAGTTACACATTTTTTTTTTTTTTATTCCAAGAAGGAAAAACCCAGCACACTTATACTCAAAGCAAAATCAAAATTCAACAATGTACAAACTGTGATGCTTGGTGTATGGAAACCATTCACAACCCTCTGGGTTCCAAAGGGTCTGAGCAGCCCAGCCCCCTTCTCTGTCTTTGCCATCTGCAACACATTTATTTGGCTTGGCTTGTAAGCTAGAACTGACTCCACTCCACACCTGCCATTGCCCTAAGTCAGCTGACTGTCCCCAGGGTCTCCATTGCTACTGAAGCTGCACCTTCACCCAAAGTTTTTTCTGTCCTTTCACAATGTCAAGACTTATCAGCTTGCCATGACCCCTTAAATCCTGCAGTCTCCATCCTGCCTAAATCAGTACCATGTGGGAGATTCCGACACATCTACAAATCCAGTGGCCAGCATGAATTGCAGCCTTGGCTCCCTCCAGACCACAGTTTCTATGTGCTGACCTTGAGGAAATACTTCCCAAATTTTTGTCTCAGTGATTCTTGTCTCTTCTTGATGACAGTTGACTCTTCAGTTTCAACTGACCAGCCACCACAGATAATGCAAAAATATACAAATTACCCTGAGAGATTCTTTGAACTTTATGAGCCAGGCCACCATTATCTGCATTGTTCTCAGCATTGCAAGTCCCCACAGCAGATCATTAGGCTCTGAACACTCTAAACGTTCCAGTCCAAAGTTGCAACCACATTCACAATCCTCCCCCAAACAACATGCCTGCTCCTCAGGAGGTCAGCTATAGCACTGAGCTTTTCTTGTTCCTATCTCTTGTGTCCCTCCCCCATTCTCCAGATGTCTGAGATCAGACATAGCTTAGATCATTGAGTATAGTTAGCATTGGCCAGTGTCAACCCCATACCTTTTCAGGGCACTTGGGACAAGCAAAAGTCTCAGAGGTATCAGTACGCTATTTCTGTTACCAATTTCTCTCTGAGTTTTGCTCGGAGAAGGTTCATTTGGCTTACAGGTAATAGCTCATCATGGAGGAAAGTCAAGCCAGGGGCTCAGGGCAGGAACCTGGAGGCAGGAACTGAAGCAGAGACCATTAAAGGATGCTGTTCACTGGCTTGCTCTCCAGTCTGGTATTCATATACTTTTCTTATACCTTCAAGGTTTAACTGCCCAGAGATAGTACTGAGCACAGTGTACTGAGCCCTCCCACATCAACCATTAATCAAGAAAATGTACTATGAGATTGCCTATGGGTTAGTCTTGTAGTTTTATGACTCAGCAGAGATTTTATCTTCCCAGGTGGCCCTCACCTGTGTCAAGGTGACAAAAGCCCAAGAAGCAGAGTGTCTTGCTACTGGGAGTTTCAGAGATCTCCCTTTTCACTTGAATCGTTGCTTCCATGTAAGTAAATTGTCCTCTTCTCCTGCTCACCCTTTAGAATCTGTCCACTCCATTCTTTGGGCTCTTGAGGTGAGAACTCAGCATAAGATAATAAGCTCAGTATTAGAAGACAGACGGGGGCTTTCTAAGAGCACAAAAAATGGTGAAAACCTCCATATAATTATGAAGCCTGGGCTTGGCTTGCACCTCTGTGGTAACGAGGTCACCAACTCCTGGACTCTTTGCTTTTACAGTGTTTACAGATAGCCATTTAGATAGCCACTTTTTTTTTCCTATTCCAGGCTCTATTCTAGGTCGGTAACAAGAAAAAGCAAAAACAGACAGGAATGTGCTGCCCACATTTGAAGGACACTTACATCACTCCCATTAGTCCCTCACACTGTGATTTGGGTTCCAACTCTCTCTGGCCAGACCTAGCTATGAAGAAAGATGAAAGACTGATATCTTGGTGGAGGGCACCTGTTCAATGGGTGTTCTGTTATCCAGAAGAAGGGGGTGTGGCTAAGGTACACTGCAGGCATTGCCAGGTCTATTTTTGAGATGGGAAGAAACTGGACATGGTAGGAGACCAGCTGGAGCTGCACTTCTGGTCTGGGATACTAGAGAACACAGTTCCTGTCACCACAAATGACAAGGAGCAGTGGCTAGAACTGAACATCTAACCATACTCTATTCAGAGGTCTGACTTTAATACTTGTTCTAGTTAGGGGTTCCATTGCTGAGAGAAGACCTATAGCCAAAGGAACTTTTATAAAGGACAACATGTAATTGAGGCTATCTTATAGGTTCTGAAGTTCCATCCACTATCATCATGGTGGGAAGCATGGCAGCATCCAGGCAGGCATGGTGCTGGAGGAGCAGAGAGTTCTACATCTTCTTCCAAAGGCAAACAAGAGAAGACTGGTTTCCAGATGGCTAGGAGGACACACTCTCTCAAAGCCTACTCCCACAGTGACACACTTTCTCCATCAAGGCCACATCTCCTGATAGTGACACTCTCTGGGCCAAGCGTATTCAAATCACCACAATACTTACAGTCTTGGCTTGCTACTTGTTCAGGAAGCAGAGGAAGTAGGTAGGAAGAAGAACTAAAGCTATTAGTCATACCAGAGACCACTCTCTTCAGGAGGTCAGCTATTGCACTGAGCTTATCAAGTTCCCAGCTCTTAAGTTCCTTCTTATATTATCTGGAGGTCTGATTACAGGCCCTTCTTAGAACATTGAATAAAGTTAGCATCTGTCAGTGACAACCCTGCACCCTTCCAGGGACACTTGAAATGAGCTGGTGTGACTCAAAATAAACAAGCTATGAACTGTGTATACAAGGTAAGCTATCCATAAGATATGTGTGCAGTCTCCTTTCTAATGGAGAGCACACATGCATCTTTATAATACCAAATAGGAAAGTATCTATCATTTCTGTCTACAACATTTTTTTCTCAAATATCTGCATAGAAACAGTTATGTGTAATTTGAAAGTTTTTAATATTTTAGTTTTTATGTTGAAGTGTGTGTGTGTGTGTGTGTGTGTGTGTGTGTGTGTGTGTGTGTACATTATTTTCAGAGGCCAGAAGAAGATGTCAGATCCCCAGGGTTGGTGGTTGAGAGCTGCCAGCATTGTGTGGAGAGCTGAACTCAAGTCCTCTGCAATAGCAGGGCAGACAATGGCTGAGCCATCTCTCTAGACTCTTGATATTCGTAAGCAGTAGGGAAGAGCACTTTTCACATGGCTTATCATCTGGTTTTATTTGTTTCGGGCACTTAAAGGTTTTAGAAACCTGAGCATTATAGGGAATGTGTCTGGTGTTGGATTCCTGCTAACGACATGGACTGTTTCAGTAATTTATAACAATTAAACAGAGCAATTAATTACTGAAAGTGCCTCCCCTCTAGTTCAAAATCGCAGCTTCAATCTTTCTAAGTGAATCCCACCTACCTCTGCAGCTTCACCAGTGTTGAATCTGGCTTTGTCCTTGGTAATGCCCCTCTGCCTGCTCGTGTCCTATGCCTTCTCAAACAAGACTGGCTGGTTCAGACCTCACTAGAGTCTCTCCTAGGCACAAGGGAATCCAGCAACCTGTGTGATTTGATCTCTGCCCTCCCCAACCCAAGGCAGAATGGGGCAGCTGCCTTTTGAGGCCACCAGAGGTCTGCTGCTAAGTCTGGGAGCCAGGAATAGGGCTTAAACTCAGAATAAGCACATCAGGTGAGGAAGAGGCATGCTGATCCTCTACTCTATGGTAGCCTTGCACCAGTGCTGACAAGAACAGTGTTTGGTGTCTTTGGGGTAACAGCCTGGTACTACAGGCCCTCCCTGCCCTAAAGTATACTGGACCCCAGCATCTGCTTCATTTCTCTCTGTCCATCCATTATCTGTCTTTTTATCGACCATATTTCCTAGGATCTGCTGACTGGTTGTGCATTACGCCTTCCTGCCAAAGGCACTCTTGATTTCTGACTCTTAAATCATCTCTGAACATGTCTCCTACCTGCCCTTCGCTGTTCCGTGCCTTCTAAAGAGAAGTTGGTTCCAGGAGAGAGAAGGGGCGGTGATGCTGACTCCACCCGCACCATCTGGGTACTATCTTGTCGTGTACCATGCAGAGAGTGCTCTCTGGGGTCCCTGCACACAGACAAGAGTGGACAAGACAGGGGAATCTTGGAGTGAGTGACCACTGCAGTGCCTCTCAGAAACAATCATCTGTTCACCCCAAGAAAGCAATCCCCAAAGGAGGTGTGGGGAAATGAGCAGCTATGTGTAAGTAGGATGGCAGTAAATAAGGAACCCGGAGAATTAAAATGCTCTACAGTCCCCCAAGCTCCCCTATAGCCAAGGAAAGGTAAATAACTAGTCTTCCCAATGAAAGGAATCAGCATTAATAAGATAAAGCCGTATTTGAAATACCTGACACTTTGATGAATGTACCAGGAGGACAGGATAGGATGGTTTTGATGGATAATATTTTGGGTTGCCTCGGGTTCCATTTAATTGTCCCTTCTTCGTTCTGAGCTTTTGTTAAGTGAAATGGAAAACCTCAGTAATGCTGGAATTTATCTTTCAGGCAGCAGATGCACGGCTTAATTGTCAATCGGGCTGACAGCTGCTCAGCAGTGAGCAGGGCAGAACTGGTATGGGTCGGGTTCTCGGAACCTCATTTTCTCTGACTCTCTGGACTGCCTGCCCACAAAGGCAGAAGAGCGACCTCCCAGTTGGCTGGTCTTTCATTTCTAGAAAGGATGCTGGATGCTCAAGATACCTCCCTTGAAGATGTGTCTCTAGGTTCATACAACACAAGCTCAGGACACCCCCATCTCCATCACTGAGAGTAGGTAGAAAGAATCCGTACCTGCAGCCTACCTGTGGGGTAGTGAGCGCTCTGCTCTTCAGTTTTCTGATCAACTAGCTGATGCCCAGATTCCTGTGGCTGATTTCTCCTCTTCTGCATGAATGCAGATGCCTGTCCCCAGAGCCTTGCTCCTGATCCTTCGGGACATCTTCCCCTCCTTGGTGACTTCCTACAGTTGTCCCTAACTCAAGACTGGCTGTCATTGTCTGTTTTCTTGTGTCTACCTAGATGGAAAACCCTCCTGGTCACCATCCACATGTCTTTCAGACTACGACAGCTGACCCATGACCATCCTTAGAAATAAGCCCTTACAAAGAAGGGGCTTCAAGAGTGGACAGCCTGCTGCCCAGAGAAGAAGCCTCACACCCCCCCGAAGGACAAAAGGACACCAGAACTGGCTGTCTGCCAGGATCAGCTGGGGCTTGGTTGGGAAGGTAAAGAAAGGATGACTACCAAAAACACCCATTCTTTGTGAAGTGAGAATAGACTCCCAAAATTCCAATGCATTTGCATTTGTTTGACTTGGTTAGGAGTGTCTTACATCCATACACACAGGTGACAATACCCAATATCGGACAGCACTTGCCAGAGAGTTGTGGTTAGAACAAGGCCTGAAAGGAAGGCGCTGTCAGGCCAGAGATGGGCTCTGGGGGAAGCCTCAAGGAAGTAGGAGTGCAAGAGGTATAAGCAGTTGCAAGCCCTTGCTTCTACTCAATCACCCAGAAACCAGTGTGCACATTAAACATCAACTGTGGGATAATTACAGAATAAAATCTGCAAAGGAAGCTGGGATTAGGTAGAAGCATGGTTTTGGACGAGTGCTGGCAACCTGGAAACTATCACAGATCATGGCAGGAAACAAGTTACGCCCTTTGAACAAATGTCTAGCTGAAAGGCCAGGCCCCTGCTCCTGAGATGGATGGATTAGGGGAATGTTTAAACCTGTAGCTGTTGCTCTGTTCTAGTGCTTCTCACCCTGGTTGTGTTAGGAGGAAAAGAATTTAAAACAGCGTGTTAGCAAGGCATATGGATAGAAACTTAGAAAAACCCCAAATGGCCAGAACACATATGCAAATTTACAGTCTCAGGTAGCCAGAAAATGCAAATTCTGTTAATAAGAAACAGCTTTCCAAAGAGAGGCAAGAAAGGAGGGCATGCTATGGCTGCGGTGTGCTCTCTAACTGCTGCAGGAAAAGCTCTGCAAATGTTTGTCCTAAAAGTAGCTGAAACCACTAGCCAGGCTTCCCATCCTGAGCATCCATTCCTTCGAAGTAGGAGAAAGGGAGGATAAGGACTTATGTAGGACACAGGGCAGGGCCTGGGGACAAGGCCAGTAAGGGAGTGCCACAGCCTTTGGGAACAGGGCTTTGCCAACTCAGAGAGGGGAGGCTGGAGTTTCAGGAGCCATGAGATTATGTGAGGGTGAGACCTGAGAAATGTGGACAAGGCTCTGGCTTGGTTCCAGGAAGTGGAAGAGACTCAAAACTCTGTGCATAATAAAAAGCACAGAGTCTCACACCATCAAGTGTAGGGTTATGATATTCCTCAGTTTAGTAAAGCAGAGAGAGACAGACAGGCAGACAGACAGACAGATGCACACACAGACAGACACACAGAGAGGAAGAGAGAGAGCCAAAGCCAGCCAGACAGGCAGAGAGAGACAGAAAGACAGACACACAAAGACAGACAGATGCACATACAGATAGACACATACACAGAGACAGAAAGACAGACACACACAGAGACAGAGACAGAGAGGCGCACACACACACACACACAGAGGCACAGAGAGAGAGAGAGAGAGAGAGAGAGAGAGAGAGAGAGAGAAAGAGAGAATGTGTGTGTGTGGTGTGTGTTTGTGTGTGTGTGTGTGTGTGTGTGTGTGTGTGTGTGTGTGTGTGTGTGTGTGTTTGAGTGGCTATTAGATGTTGACATTTTCCTGGTGGTGTAATCTTCAGGCCCTTCTGAGCCTGCTTTGCTCTGTTCCTCTCCTCCCCTTGGTCCTCCTGGCTCTATATTATATCAACTCTCTAGTTGATATAATATAGACCTCCTGAGTTTGATATAATATAGTATGACCTCCTGAGTTTCTGGTGCAATGCTCTGTTCTGGGACCTGCTCTCTGGTTGGTGCATTATGAGTAAGGTTTAGGGAACTTCAATGCTGAGGTGAGCTCAGAGGGGAACAAGATGTGGTCAGAGTTCAGATCAGTGTGTGGGATCAGTGTGTGCCTTTCTTGTGTATTCTGGAGGGGAGGGAAGGTATGTCTCAATGGAGAGGTGGCCCTGGACAGGAGGGAAGGTATTTCTCAATGGGGAGGTGGCCATGGAGGGGAGGGAAGGCATGTCTCAATGGAGTGGTGGCCATCTAGGCCCTGCTCCTCCTCTGTGCACACCCCTCCAGAACCAACACTTTGCTTTTCTGCAACATGACTGCCTCTGCCATTGGTCCTTCTTCAATAAACTCTGTCATGGATAAACATGCAGAACATCTCTGTACCTTATCTTGTAGGTGAAGGATCCCAAGGATCCAGAAGTCAGGTCAGTTGCCTCCCCGAGATATCAGGCACACTTAATCACCATGGTTCATGCTCAAACCACAAGCATATCCCAAGAGCCCTGGCCTGTGGTGTACTTATGAACAGTGATAAAATGGAACCCAACATTACATGGGGGAGGCAGAAACTAAGCCCACACCAGTGAACTTGGCATGTTTCCTCGAACCCATGTGGACTGAACTCCCTGACTGGTATGAGGAAGTGTTGGGAGTCCTATGGCCGGGGCAGCCACAAACAGGCTGATGGTTCCTACCATCTCTTTCCTATCTGGGATGGGAACCCTAAGAGGCAAAAGTGTCCACACTTGGAGAGACAACTGATCAAGTCAGTGTGAGCCCACCCAGACCCGGAAGCTCCAAGGCTCCAGGACCCTTGTTTAGAGGTTTGGGAAACAGGAGATTAGTAGATAAGGCCCAGGTTCAAATGGGCACCCAGCTCAGCAGGTGCTTACCTGCATTGTGTCTGGGATAAGGTGAATGTTTCATTTAGAAGAAAATTCTATTTTCAAAGGTTGAAACCCAGGTCTGATAGGTCAAGCAGGTGTCGGTTAGGAAGCTCATAGAAGCAGCCCATCCCATCAGCTGTGCCAGGTTCTACCCTCCACAGCTGTGCTGTCTGCTCTCCCTGGGGTATCACAGAGCCAAATCAGGGTAACTTTGGCTTCAGCTATGACAGACACAGGTCAGACTGGGGGCAGGCAGGGCAGAGCGAGAAGCATGTAAGGGCATGAGGCCAGAGGGAGGGCTGAACACGAACCACAGGATATCATTAAGTTACATGTCCAGGACGCCTGAGAACAGGATGCTGTGTGATTTGGAAGGCCCTCCAACCATTTGTCTGTGATTAGCTGCTGGGTTCAAGCCCAGGAACTCCTGCCTGCAAGTCTGTCCCTGGCTAGGACCCCATAGCATCTGCTTTATCTGTAGGGGGCCATCATGCCCTGTGAAGCCAGGCCCCTGCTTCCCGCTGCTCATCTGTTCTGTTTGACTCTCCACTATAAAATACACCATAGGTGTATGGAGTTCACAGGTATCACCTGGGACAAGACAGAGAGACAGCAATGTGACAGTGGCAAGGTAGGTCCCTTTGCGTAGCTTCTTGTTCACTCTGAAAATACAGACCCGTAGAACTGAGCCCCAGTGAGGAAACAAATTGGCTCCTCATACTTTAGGCAGTGATAAACTTGGCTGAGGCATGTTTCTTGGGTAGATTTGTACTTCTGTGTCATGACAGTGGCTAATTGAACTCGTATGCTGGAGTGGTTGTATGAGTATTCCCAGGAAAGGTATCAGTTTTAGGTTAGACATTAAGATGATTACTCCTTACTATACTCATCTACCACTATGAGGTAGCATCACCACCACCACCATCATTACCATCACTTTCACCATACTTGACAGCATTTTTATCATCATCACCATCACCATCACTACCAACATCATCACTATCACAATCATCAGTATCAGCAGCAGCATCACCATCATCACTATAACTACCATCACTGCCACCATGATCATCATTACCAATATCAACAGCACTAATACCATCATCATCCCCACCGTCACCATTACTACCAACATCACCACCATCATCATCACCATCACCACCATGACTACCATCATTGCCATCATCATCCCCATGACTACCACATGATAATCATTACCACCACCATCAACATTAGTACCATCACCACAATCATCATCATCATCATCATCACAATCACTACCAACATCATCATTTTTACCATCATCACCATCATCATCATGACTACCATATTGTCATCACCATCACTACCAACAACATCACTATCACCATCATCACCACCATCATCCCCATCACTACCACCCCTAACAACATTAATACCATCATCACCATCATTATCACCATCATCACTATCATTGTCACCCAGACAGTCCCAAGGAAAAAAGGTCAGCTGTGCAATCTCAAGGTAGGAAGTACTTTCAGACTGTCACTGCATATAACTTGGGTGCATATAATTTGGGTGAAGACATTTCTCTTGAAGGCATAGAAAATTTGACAACTTATTGGCACCCTGCTTTTATTTTTTTTTTCCACTTGGGGAAGTCACATGTTCTCCCTGCCTGTTAAGTGTCATGGGCCCCAGAAAGTCAACAACCAGATGTCTCTGAGAAGAGAGTATTAAACAAAGTATAGAGGAACTCGGAAGGGTTTTCCTAGTCCTTCTGGGAGGTCCACAGGAGGTTTCAAGGTTGTGTTCAGACATATGAGAGCGGGCAATGATAGAATGTCCAGGTAGCACAAGGATATATGAGGGGAAGAGATGTATCACAGCTGTAATCCCCAGTCACTGGACAGCTGGCTGCCAGCTTCAGCCCACAGCAACTGTTCAGAACCATTGCCTTATCCCCAGGCAGAAACATCTAAGGACCAGCTCCTACCATCCCTGCAGAAGCAGGCAGGTCTATCTATGCCTTCCATGTCTCTTTGTATCAGGTGTTTACAGATGAGCCACTGCTGGATTTTTATCTGTCCTAGTTTGCTTTCAATTGCTGTGATCCCACAACCGAAAGCAACTTGGGGAGGAAAGGGTTTACTTGGGTTACACATTGTAATTACACTCCATCACTAATGGAACTCAAGGCAGGAACCTTGGAGGCCTTAGTGGAAGCAGGGGCTCTTGAGGAGTGCTGCTTATTGGCTTGTTTCTCTTGGCTTGCTCAGCATGTTTTCTTCTAGAATACAAGACCACCTGCTCAGGAGTGGCATCATTCATAGTGGGTAGACCCTCCTAAATCATCATTAAAAAAGAAAACACCTTAGGGATGTGCCTGCAGGCCAATCTTATGGAGGGATTTTTCTCAATTGAGGTTCCTTCATACTTTGTGGCTCTAAGCTTATGCCAAGTTGATAACCCTTAGCTGCAGAGCACCTTGTGACTAATAAATGATGTGATAGCTTCTTCCACTCCTTAGCTTCTGATTGGACCCACCACGCCCCCGCCCAGGCCCATTTTCCTTCCAAATCATATGCAAGAAGAATACCACAGTGCTGAGCTCCATCTGTGGCCTCCATAGGCAGAGGCCAGACCATACCTGGATTTGTTTTCACCAGTTTGCATGGAACCCACCTGCCCTCCCTCTTTGAGGTTAAGGGCACAATAGGAAAAAGACTTGCAGCCCCAGAGTCAAGCCACAACACATGCTTAGCACAGGGCTGCCAACTTCAGTGACTGTGTACCTGTCTCATCAGGGGATATCATGTATGCCCTATGTATAATCAGAGGACTTTTTGGGGGCCAGGAGAAGGAGTCCCACTCTACACAGTAATCATAAGCACTAGATGTACTGGCTAGTTTTGTGTCAACTTGACATAGCTGGAATTATCACAGAGAAAAGAGCCTCAGTTGAGGAAATGCCTCCATGAGATCCAGCTGGAAGGCATTTTCTCAACTAGTGATCAAGGAGGGAGGGCCCAGCCCACTGTGGGTAGTGCCATCCCTAGGCTGGTAGACTTGGGTTCTATAAGAAAGCAGGCTGAGCAAGCCAGTAAGTAACATCCCTTCATGGCCTCTGCATCAGCTCCTACTTTCTGACCTGCTTGGGTTCCAGTCCTGAATTTCTCTGGTGATGAACAGCAATATGGAAGTGTAAGCTGAATAAATCTTTTCCTCCCCAACTTGCTTCTTGGTCATGGTGTTTTATACAAGAATAGAAACCCTGACTAAGGCACTAGGATAGCACTTTCCCCTTAATGATATGTTTTGGAGGGCTCAGGGGTTCTACCATCCATTGTCCCGAGACAGAAAGAAATCAGATGTGTAGTGTTAGGATGTAGAGAAACACTGAATCTACAGAGAGGTTCTGACAAAGATGTCTGCTTCAGACGAAGGTAAGAAAGAGGCTGAAGCCTGGTAAGAGCAGTGGTTTGAGGAGAAAGGGAAACAGGGAACTGGGATGTCCTGGGAGGAAGGTGGCTGGTCCCTGGACACTTTCCAGGTTCTTCTACGGACAGGATACACTGATGCCAGGTTTCTGGGGGGTGACTACAGACATGCCCTGTGGGTTCAGTGGGCTCTGTTCCTACAGGGCAGGCCTGTTCCTGCTGGCTATGTGGCAGCTATCCATTTAGGGTCCTCCATTGCTAGCTGAAGCCCATCATCAATCACTTGACCCATGGAGAGTCTACAGGATGTCACAGTGTGAGGCTGCTAAGTGGTTTCTAGCTGTTCAGACTCTCCCTGGAAGATGGCGTCTCAGGACCTCACCCCAGCCTGCACTTCCAGGCAAGGGCCCACCTAGGTTAATGGACTCCAACAGCCATTGTCTGAAACCTTCCTTCGAGTTGACCCTTTACATCATGTGTGTGTCAAAGAAAGCCTTTAATAACTCACTCTGAGCCTCGGGAGTGTCTGCGACCCCAAACTAATCCCGGGTCTCCACAATTGGCTGAAGGTTCTAAGAGCTTTTAATGCCTTCTAAATCTGACAGTTTTAATTATTTTCCCTGCACCATTATTGATCGGCAAGTCAAGCTGACTTTGAAGGCCTTTGTCAATACCCATTGCCGATGCCAGCACCTGTCACTTCTTGGTGGTGATGGGGTCTGCCTGTAGCCTCTGGACCACAACCACTCTAGGTGAGGCACATGGCATCGGCATGTGCCTCTTTGAAGCTCTTCCCTGGCAGTAGTGCCAACCTTTCTGAATGGCATTGGCTATCTCTCCTGGGTATGAGAGGATCCGTAAAGTCTACCCACTGAAGGACGAATTCCTCACAGGACATAGGAGGCCGAGGTGGCTCTTCTGAACACTGGGACAGCCAGATGGACAGTCACCACTCACTTGGGGAGGTTGGCAGGGGTTCTTTCTCATCATGTAGTGTCCCTTCAGAAGGTCATGGGTCACTTTAGAGGCAACCATGATGACCTTGAAGGCAGAAGGAAATATCAGCCACCACTGGCAGTCCTCTGTCCTCTTAACACTCTGTCCTGGGTCTCATCTCTTTTCAGCTTTCTCCAGCCCTCTTCCTCCCTCCTCCCTCCTCTCTCCTCCCTCCTCCCTCTTCCCTCCACCCTCCTCCCTCACTCCACTATCCCAGATCCTCCACCTCTTCTTGTTCTGTCTCCCATATAGTGCTCAGCGTAGATGCACACCAGGCCACTAACGACTTCATCTCTGATGGACACTGAAGCCCATTTAGCTGGTGGACATATTGTTCAAGTGACCTTCAGGGTCACTTGTTATATCCTGGAACACAAATACAGGTCTATACTTCTCTCCCACAGTCGTGATTGGAGCAAAGACAAGGGGAATTTTCTGAGATGGTCAGATGTCCTAGCAAAAAGCCTCGACCCCCCCCCCCCCCGCGCGCGCATCCTTACTGAAGGACAGGACCCTGGCCCGCTCACCTCTGAAAGATTCTTTTTCTTGCTCCTGATGCCCCACTCACACACTTAGTCTGTGTCTTAATTCAGTCTGCAGGTCCCTAATGCCGTTTCTTGCTTGTCTGGGGCTGTATTACACTCCCTCCCCATCCCCAAGGCTTCCTGTCTGTGACTGTGTCTTGTCCCATGATCTTTTCCTTGTCTTTATTGTCACACATCAGCTTCATCTTTTCCATGTATTGCTGTGGCTTTCTCGGCTACATCTGTTTGCATGACTTCCGATGACATTTTTTATCAGATATGTCATTTGCTTTTCCTCCAATACCTGGATTACAGCTGTTGCTTGGAGCAGGAATTCTTGTTTTTAACTTTTCTACTGGTGGATGCTTTCTGTCTTCGCTCCCATCAGACTGTAGTCACCTCAGGACGGTTTATTAAATCTGTCAACTCAAGGGTGTTAGGGAAAAGTAACCTTTATCATATGTCAAACATCATACATTCTTGGGGCCTGGTCTGGATTTTATTCTTTTGCTTTGTTGGCTTCTCCTGTGTGGTAGAACCCTCTCTTTTGAGACTAGCTGCTAAGCTTTGTCTGATAACTCACTGGAAGCCACTAGGTTGTTCCTTATGGCTTCTTGGGTAGGCTTGTTGCTTGCCTACCTCAAATAGGCTAAGTTGATATCTTGGTTGAAATTGCATGATTCTTCCCAAGTTATTTTGGAATAATGTGCATGCTTCTACGATATGATGCTCAACTCCAGTCAGGGATCACCTGGAGAGCTGGTCATTGTTTCTGGGCATGTCTGTGAGGGCGTTTCTACTTGGAAGTGTGTAAAATATGTCTTGCAGTACCAGTGATGGCCAGAAGAGGGTGTCGGCTTCCCTGGAGCTGGAGTGTTAGGTGATTCTGAAGTGCCCCATGTCAGTGCAGAAAACAGTTCTTAGGTCCTCTGAGAGAAAATCAAGTGTTCCTCACCCCTGAGCCATCTCCAGACCCAGGATGTTCTTGTTAGCTATGGCTACATGCGGTGCAGTGGGACACTGGCATTTGTTCCTTGCCTGAGGCTCTGCCCTTGTGGTCAGCACCCACGCTCCCTCTGGTTACACATGGAACTGGTGGTGTTGCTTTAGTGCCCCTCCCTCACGGGACAGTGACCCCTTATGGGATCACAGCGGCATCTCATTTCCACCTTAAGGCGATCTCCTCTCTAGGTCTCAAGATGCTATATGGACCACTGTCATGGATGTTTGACCTTGTGGGTGACAGACAGTAGACAAATATGTGGATTGTGTAGCAATGAGTAGACAGTAGCGGCATTGGGAGAGGGTGGGAACCTTCTGTGTTGGGCAATAAAATACGGCTCGCACCGCACATTAAGTAGGACATTTAGGTCCATCTGTGGCAGGGTCACGGAACCACATAAAAGGAGTCTTGATGTTATTAACTCGTTAAAACTTTAGAGTTGAAGTGCATTTAGCCCAAGGAATGCCTTTTGTCTATTGGCATGCTAACAGGCTTATTTTCTCCATGATCAGTTAAGGCGGGTGAATAGATTTCCCAACACCGAGACACCGTTGTGTTTCTGAGATAAAGCCTGTGGCTGGTGATGTATTGGTTTTTTAAGTACCCTGTCGAAATAGTTTCCACCTTTTGTGGAGGTTCTAAAAGCTTTTAGACTTGGGAGTAAGAGGTTCCGTGGAGCGTCCCTGCACACCTGCCACCTGCTGTCATGGAGAGCTCAGCCTGCCTTAGTTTCTCCCGCTCCAGGCAAACCCTGGTTATGTTTTTTTAAAACAAGCCCGTCATTTGCCATTTGTGCTTCATTGTGACATGTTTCCTATCGTTTTCTTACGATTATTACTCCTTCTCTTTTATATCTAGTAGGTCTGTTACGTTTTTAAAAGGGACGTTTGTCTTATTCTAATCTCCTTCCTTTTCTGTTTTTCAGTTTTTTGTTTTTGTTTTTTGAGTTAAGACTGATGTGTCTGTATATTTAATTTTATTTAATTAAATTTATTTAAGTACTATATTTGATTTTCAGGCATTCTGACACATGTAATGAGGCTGTACTCACACAGAAAACCCACCATCTTCTACCACCTTTATCTTCATAGACTTCTGTATCTTCTGGTCCCTGCCCAGCTTTCCCACAACAGGGTTAACGGCAACCAGATCTCTGTCACCATACCTGTGTCTGAAGTTTCCCATAAGTGGGATCAGACTGTCCTCTTTGTCCTCAGTGAGTGTGACAACTTCAATGTATCTGTTGTGCAGACTGTAGAGAGCTGAGTCTTTTCTTTGCTGACTAATCCTCCATCCAGTTGTCGGTTTGCGGTTTAAAGACACGCATGTTGTCCAGCCCTGTCTTCTGTAAAGTTGTTAGGAGCTTTGCCACACACAAATCCTTGTGGGCATTACCTGTTCCTCTGTGAGTATCTGAGAGTCAGTAGGTTGCACCACACAAAAGGTGCCATGTTTAACTTCCCAAGACCTCTCTCAAGTCCTTCTTGTTGCTGGTAAGCAGATATCTTTGCCAGTACTTGAGGGGTCAGATTTTATTTTGTTATATTTATTTCTTTTTATTAATCATTTTACTCATTTATATTTCAAATGATATCCCCCTTCCCAGTTACTCCTCCACAACCCTCCCATCCCATCCCTCCTCTCCCTGCTCCCCTTTGCCTCTATGAGTTACTCCCCCAACTATTCACCCACTCCCCACTCAGTGCTCTAGCATTCCCCTACTCTGGAGCATTGAGCCTCCACAGGACTAAGGGCCTCCCCTCCTACTGGTGCCAGTTAAGACCATCCTCTGCTACATATGCATCTGGAGCCATGGATCTTTCCACGTACACTCTTTGGTTGGTAGTTTAGTCCCTGAGAGCTCGGGGTAATCCAGATAGTTGATGTTCTTTCTATGGGGTTACAATCCCCTTCAGCTCCTTCAGTTCTTTCCCTGCCTCTTCCATTGGAGTCCCTGGGCTCAGCCTGATGGTTGGCTGTGAGCATTTGCATCTGTATTGATCAGGTAGTGATAGAACCTCCCAGGGAACAGCCACACCAGGCTCCTGTCGAGCACTTCTTGGCATCAGCAATGGTGTCTAGGTTTGGTGTCTGCAGATGAGATGTATCCATAGGCAGGGCAGTCTCTGGCTAGCCTTTCTTTCAATATCCGTTCCTTTTTTTTTGTCCTTGTCTTTCCTTTGGACAGGAACCTTTCTGTGTTAAAAATTTCGAGGGTGGCCCTGAGGGATCAGATTTTAAATGGACGCTTTGCTGGAGGGAGAATGGAGGTGTATCTGGAGGCAGAGAAAGGGGGATCCCTGAAAAGACAGTCTAGCTGAAACTCCAAGAACTAGGCTAAATGAGAAAACTTTATCTCAAGAGCAAAAAAGGAGAACAGTTAAAGGAAGACACTGAACATTGACTTCTGGCCTCTATGTGTACCCACACAGGTGAGCACACCTGAATGCACGTGTGCACACACACACAGAAAACCAACACGGATGTCACTGGGGGACAGCACCAAGGCTGTTTGGTCCTTGGTCTCCACATGCAAATGTGAACACTTTGCATACCTGCACACACACACACATGCATGCGCATATAGACCTACTCACACACAGGTACATATGCTATGCTGACTTCTGAAGAATACATACAGGAAGAAATCATATCAGCCACTCACGCCCAGGGTCTGTTTGTGCTTTCAGGGTTCAGTCCCCAGCCTTATGATTTTGTTAAGTGTCTTTAATGATTTCCCTTGGTTATTTAATCAGGAAGCCACACTTCCTAATAGTGCCACCCTGCACAGGAACACTCGAGTTGTGAGAATGATCAGGTTGTGAGAATTTCTGTTTTTTCCAGCACACATTCTCTGCTACTTGCATAGACTTCAAACACCTCTCCCCCATTTGTGCTCCCCCTTCAGCCCCATTACATTGCTCTGAGAAGAGCAAAGAAAGCTGCAGGTGAGTCTCACTTACTGCATACTCTTATTTTATAGTGTGCCCTATCTGCATTGAATTCAAAAAGCACTTGGCTAATATGAGGTGATTACATGTGTGTGTGTGTGTGTGTGTGTGTGTGTGTGTGTGTGTGTGTTCAGGCATGCACGTGTCCACATTCACTTGTGGAGACCAGGGGCCAGCCTTGGTATTGTTACCCACTGCTATCCATTTTCATTTTCTCTGTGTATCCACATGCGTATACAACTACACACACCTATGTGGTTAGGTTATGCATGAAGTCCGAAAGTCAGTGTTGCATGTTTTCCTTTCTATTCTCCAAACTGTTGTCTGAGATAGGGGTTTCTTACTAAATCTAGTTCTTGAAGATTCAGCTAGACTGCCTCACCAGGGACTTTCCTTTCTCTGCCTCCCAAGTGCTAGACTTACAGTTGTACATGGCCATCCCATGTGTGGGAGCTAGAAATCCAAACTCGGATCCCCATGCTTGTGTGGTAAGCACGTTACCCACTGAGCCATCCTCCCAGCCCTCACAGTATTTATGTCTTTAAGCTGACTTCAATTATGGGGACATGAACATTGCTCATTTCATGATAGCATTAGCTCCACGGCCAATCACTAACAACATTTTTAAAGATTTATTTTTATCTTCTATATATGAATGCTTTGCCTGAATGCATATTTGTGTACCTTGTGCATTTCTGGTGCATGCAGAGGTCAGAAAAGAACATCAGATGCCCTAGAACTGGAGTTAGGAATGGTCGTGAGCAGTCATGTGGGAGCTGGGAATCAAATGCTTTAACTGTGAAGCCATCTTTCCAGCATCCCAAAACACTATTCTCACAAACAGGTCACTGGACACGTGTGCCTGAACATTGGGACCCCAAACCTGTCTGTCACTGGGTCCTTTATTGAAAACATTCAACTTTTATAGCTAGTTAGGTAGTGAGCATCTCCAATTTTGTTCTTTTTCAAAATTGCTTTAACCATTTCCTTTTATTTCTACATATACTTTAGAATCAAATGAACGATCTCTTTAAATAAACAGGGGAAAACAAATATATTAATATGTGCAGCCACATTTTCCAAGACTGCAGTGGCTAAGTAGATGAGTTTAGCAGATTTTTATCTCAGCGGTATGCGCTCTCGAAGCCACAAACAAGTACATCTTCCATCTCTGTTCGACTTAAGGCAATCTAGCAGATTCAGTAGCTTGCCGTAGCGTCTTGCCCATCTTTTATCAAAATTATCTTTAGCCTCATGGTATTTATGTATTGCTGTTTTTCCAGTGCAAGCGCCGGGGACACATCATTACTTTGTGGAAATGAAGCTGGTTCTCACATATAGGCACGTGGCTGGGAGTCACATATCAATGCCAATGATGACTGTGGGTTACTCTGGGGTCTGCTACACAATGCTATGCACTCTGATGACAACCTCATGTGCTCTTTCCCAATTTATAGGCCTTTTTTTCCTGTGCCAAGTTGAAATGGCTCAAAATTTAAGTTTGACATGGAGAGGAGAGGTGAGACATGGTTTTGCATGCTCTCGGGCTCAAGGGATACACAGGGCTCTTCTGTGCCCCAGTGATGTCAGACAGTTGGCCTCACTTCCACCTTTTCAAATCTGGGGTAGCACTGTTCTGTTTCCCGCGTCATTTAGTCTTCTGGTGAATAGATGCTGGATTCTGTAAAGGATGTTTGCTACTTTTTCTAAACTGAAGTTTTCTTGTGTTTCTCAGCCAGCAAATATGATCAATTGCAGTTGAATGCTTCACAAAGGTTAGTCAAGTCTAGTAGTCTTGAGATACACTCACCAGAGTCTTCTCCTAGACTGGGTGGTGAGTGTGTGTGTGTGTGTGTGTGTGTGTGTGTGTGTACATACATATGGTTTCTTTCTCTCCACTTCTAAAATATAACAAGTAGAGACAATTTCCCCCTGATGTTGGTGAGGAATCCCATGCCTGTTCAATCAGCCTGGCTCATGGCTCACAAATTTTACTGCTGTCTCCTCACAGTTAGTACTTACTATGATTCAGAGACTCCACTCCTATGTACTTATCCAAAGCAAAGCATATTCCACCAGAAACCATAGCACTGCCCCACCCCAGCTAGTGTGCTGAATACACAGCTGAAAGCTGTCCTATCTCCTCAGGGGTGGGTATCTGAGAACTCTACCAGCACCCCATATAGTTGGCAATGGAAAATGAGACACACAAAACCAGAAAGGTGCTCTAAAAATTAATAGTGACAATTCCCAAACACAAGGAGTTATAAGCAGTGTGCTTTGTTCTGGATCATTCCTAACAGGACAACACAGAGAACCAGAGTGTCTCCAGGGAGAGGAGAGAGTGATGGTGGCAAGAGATGTCTGTGGGAATGTCCTGCGCAAGACCTAAACTAATCTACATCAGCACTCTGCTTGTGACCAGGCTCTTGTAGCTTTGAAGATGTCACTGTGGACCAACACCATGATGGGTGTAAAGTTGCTCTAATCTCATACAGCTGCCTCCAAGTCTATATTCCAAATAAAAGTCTCAGCCAGCACCCTCCCTCTTGCTTCCAAGGAGTTCTCTCTGTTTGTTTCGTACCTAGAACTCCTCACTGTAGTATCAAGGACAAAAGAAATGTAATGAGTTCTGAAAACTACAGCTAATGATGAGTGGCTTAGGGGACATTGTGGAAGGGGACAGAATGGAAGAAATGGCAGATGGGGAGGACTGTTGTGAAATGCCTTCTTCTGGACATAACGTGGCTCTTACAGTTATGAAATCACAGCATCCAGTTACCCACAGGGTAACCAGTCAATGGTCCATCACAGATAAGGGAGGGGCTCATGAAGCCTCACCCTCCACAGGCAGCCATAGAGAGTTATTTGTTTCTGGGGTACCGAGAGCCATATTCCTCAGTAGTGTAGCCACTGATGAGTTGCACTTACATAAATAAGAATTAGCCCATCAACCATGCTCCACCAGACAAAACCACAGCTGAATGAGGTAGGTCAAAAGAAAAAAGATGCAAACATAGGAGGGCAGGTTAGAATGAAGAAAGGCTTGAAGAGAAGGGATAAAAGAGAGCAACAGGAAAGAATATAAGTAAAGTGTAATATGTATATGTGTATGTGTGTGTGTATGTATGTGTATATAATGTATAGGTATATGTGTATATGTATATATATGTGTGTGATTTTATGTATGGAATTGTAAAAGAAAATAAGGAAGAAAGGAAAAGAGAGACAGAAACAGAGATGGAGAAGAGGAAACTAAGAAGGATAATATGAAAGAAGAAGGAAGAAGGAAGGTGGAGGCAGAGAGAAGGAGGAGAAGAAGGAGGGGGAGGAGGAAAAGGAGGAGGAGGAGTAGGAAGAAGAAAAAGAAGAAGAGGAAGAAGAGGAAGAAGGAAAGAAAGAAAGAAAGAAAGAAAGAAAGAAAGAAAGAAAGAAAAGAAGAAGAAAGCAAGAAATAAAGAAAGAGGAAAGAAAGAAAGAAAGAAAGAAAGAAAGAAAGAAAGAAAGAGGAAGAAAGAAAAGAAGAAGAAAGCAAGAAAAACCACCTATAGCCAGATAACTCTCCCCCTTGTTTTCCCCGATGATTTCTGGTTTCCTTTGCTGCTTTGGGCACTTTGTCTGCCAGACCTGGCTGTGGATGACCAGGAATAATTGCTGGCCAAGAGTCACTGAACTTCCTTGTTGGTTCATGCTCACAGCTTCCACAAGGGCCAATGACTGCTGACCGACTTTACGCACCACTGCTGGTTTTCCTCCAGTGGACTCTGCTGCACCGTTTTTGGTCTTTTTATATCACTCCACAGGTCTCTGCACTCTGTGTGTGCTTTTAAGTTTTCTCCCCTTCTTTTTGTTCCATTGACCCACTTTTAAGATAATTTGGTGTGAGTCCGTTCAGGAAGTGATTAATTTTTTTTAACAATAGCTATTAGAAATAGCCTGTAAAGTTTGGGGTCATCTACGTGAACCTTTAGGCCAACAACTCAAAATGATATAACCAATTCCTGGCACTGGGGGGGTTTACTTAGTGGCATATGGTGTCGTTTTAGGCATCCTCTCCCCCATTATGCCATTATATGTAACTCTACTTAGGTTTCTTTAGTGGACTGTATATATTTTAGCAAGCTTCAACAGTACTAGGTCTCTCCATGGGCTTTCCAAGGTCCTTAGTTTTGATTGTCCCTCCAAGGTTCTGCCCTTTATCCTGCCCCCTCATACCTCTCCACACTTAATCCTCCTGTTCCAATTTTCTCTTATTCCCTTTATAACAGTATATTATATTTCCCCTTCCTTGGAAGACCCCTCCCTGCCCCGCCTCACTCCTGAGTCCTTTACTGGCTACCTCTCACCTCTGTGGATATTCTAAATATAACACACATATTGAAAGCTCAAAGCTAACATCCATGAATGAATAATGCAATGTTTGTCTTTCTGTGTCTGGATTGCCACCGTTTCTAATGACATCCATTTACCCCCAAAGTTCATAATTTCATTTTCACTCGGCAGTGAATAATGTCGTGTTGTGAAAGTGGAGCACATTCTCGTTATCCACGTTCATCAGTTGATGGACAGCTGGGCTGCTTCCAACTTGTGGCTATAATGAATAAAACAGCTACGAGCCTGGATGGTTGTGTTTCTCGGTAGTAGGATGTAGAGTCTTCTGAGTACCTACTGCTGAAGACACCACATATTTATGCCATCAGAAAAAAAAATGGAGCTGGTGCTCAATCATAGGCTTCATCCCTATTAACTAGCTTTCAAGGTACTGAAAAATACAATGCGTTCTGCTGGAAGACAAAGGTCGTTATCAATCTCATTCAGTTACAAACTCTCCAAGCCAAGACAGAGACACACCTACAAGAAAAGTCCACTGGTACAACAGTAGCATAAATATTGTTGTAGGTGCAACCAACCACCTATGTCCTATTGGAATTAAGACTAGCCCCATTAGATGGAGCCCATGTCTGACACTATTAATGAGGCCAAAACCATGAGACTAGATAGGTCATGAGCCTAGGGGAAAACGTAATGCCATTATTCTGCTAAAGGAACATAGCAATAAATGACTCCCAGTTACATATTCCTAGGCCCATAGCTCAGTACTTCATTCAACCTACATTAGAGAAGTTTCTTCTTGCGGAAGGTGAAGGTTAATCAGAAGTAGACAATATGCAGAGTAAAAGTGTTTCGAGTTCTCAGCTCCAAATGGGGGCTCATTATCACACACCTTCCCTCGAGGCTCATGAATCTATGTGGAACAGAAAGTAGAAAGATTGTAAGAGGTGGAGGTGGTGGATGACCCCCCAAGGAAATAGCATTTTCCAGATTCATTTAGGGCTGGTCCACAGATGAACTCACAGAGGTTGTGATCGCATCAGACCAGCAAAGGATTTCAACATAGAGAAGAGGGATTGGGCAGAAAGCCTCACTTCTAGCGAAGAAGCTATTCACAAATGGTAGCTTCTGGGAGAGAGAAAACTGACCTGGACCAGAAAAGCTGTTCTTCAGTGGCAGGTCTCAGAGGGAGAGGACCAGAATTGAGAAAATAAAGAAGATGGAGAAGTTGGGACCAGGAGTTCTTACATAAACTGAGAGATTATGCCAAGCATGCTCCTGGTTTAGACAGGAAACTCCCATTCACTGCTCATAGTTCAAGGCCTCAGGGAAACCTTCGCATCACCCTAGATCCCACCGGAAAAATAAAAGTCTTTTTCTCTTTAAATGAAGGGTATATTAACCATAATCCCAGGTAGGTTCCATTCTTAGGAGAAGTTGGTCAACACAAAGCGAAGTCCATGTTTTTGTGTGTACTTTCTGTTTGTTTTGGTTTGGGTATGCTTGGTTTTGTAAGAAAGATGGAGAGAGAGAGAGAAGAGAGAGAGAGAGAGAGAGAGAGAGAGAGAGAGAGAGAGAGAGAGAGAGAGAGATGGGGGAAGGGAGAGGGAGAGTGAGGGAGGGGAATGTAGGATACAGAAGAGGGGAAAGAGAAATGATCAAAATATACTGCCTATTTTTATTTTTTAAATTTTATTTATTTTTATTGAAAATACATTTCTCCTCCAAGTTCTCCCCCACACCTCCCCTCCCCTCTGGATATGGTTTCTTCCTGTTTCTCATTAGAACAGAAATAATGACCATACATAACAAAATAAAATATAACAAGATAAAAAGAAAATCCATCACACAGAGGCCAGACCAGGCAACCCAACAGAAGGGAAAGGTCCCCAAGAGCAGATGCAAGAAAATGGAAACACGCATTTGCACACTCAGAAGTTCCAGGAAAACACTAAGCTGTAGGCAGAGGACCTAGTGCAGATCCATACCAGCCCTTTTTGTGTGACTTCAGTCTCTGTGAGTTCATCTGGACTTCACTCAACTGATCGAAAGAGGGCCTTGTTCTCCTGATGTCCTCCATCCCCTCTAGCTCTTACACTTTTTCTGCTTCCTCTTCCATGGGGTTTCCTGAAATCTGAGGGGAGAGATTGGATGACAGCATCCGAGATAGAGCTGTATGTTCTATGGAGTCTCTCGATCCCCAACTCACCTCTGTAGTGTCTGGCTGTGTGCCTCTGCATCTGTTCCCATCTGCTGCAGGGTGAATCTTTTCTGGTGGTAACTAAACAGTACATTGATCTATGGGTGTAGCACAAATATCATTAGGAGTCATTTTATTAATTTTATTAATACTTTTCTGGGTTGTAGACAAATCGTGTCTGATTTTTTACCCGTGTCTCTGGGCTATCTGATCTCTGGTTCTTGGTCATTCAAATAATATTGGCCATGGGTTCCATCTCATGGGATGGGCCTAAAGTAATATCAGACGTTAGTAGGTTAAAGTTCCATGCCAACACTGCCCTAGAATAACTCACCAGCAAGACAGACTATCAAAGTTTCTGTGGCTGGATTGGTGTCTACATTTCTCTTTTGGTGGCCTGCAGGATACCTTTCTACACCGGAGACACTAGCACATTGGGGTAAAGGCTTCATGTGGGCACCATCTTGACTGCTCCATGTTCAATGAGTTGTAGGGGTGCTGTCTTCAGCAATGGGGTCCAACTGTCAGTTTGCTGAGAGCAACTCATTGTCCTGGCAACAGCCTGGGTTGTTTGGGGATTTCCATGGAATATCCTTAGTCAACAATTTAATTGAATGCAAACCAGTCCTGGTACTGGAAGTCTCATTTGGTGGCAAGAGATGGCCAGTTGGGACTCCATTACCACCATTATTAGATTTTATTAAATCTGCCTTCATATATCTTAGGAAGTTCCTACTGAACTAGGTTTTTCATACTATTTCTCAAACAGCTCTCAATTCTAGCTGTCTCTCCCCACATTCTCTTCCTCTATCTCCCTTCCCTTTCCAGCGTGATATACCCATGCCTATGCCCTACCTCGTCCACCCATAAAATCCATTTCCCCCTCACAGAGCGATGTGCATGTCTCCCCTACTCCATTCCCCTATGTCTAACCTCTCTGGATCTGTGGATCATAGGTTGGTTATCATTTATTTAATGGCTAATATCCTCATATTAATGAGCAATACCATATTTCTCTTTCTGGATCTAGAGTACCTCACTCTGAATGATTGGTTTTCTGGTTATACTCATTTAAAAAAATATGGGAAAGAAGAGAAATAAAAGATACAAAGGCTTAAGAGAAGAAAACATTGGCTATTGAGTATTGTGAATGAAATGTCTCAGGAAGACACTACATCTTCAAACTGAACCATTTACTGGGCTGATAAGCTGACTAGACCGTCAATGATTACAGAGTAGTCCCAGGCCAAATTACTATTTCTCCTGGACTGCCTTTAGCCCCCTAAGTAACCATCTCTTGCTACCTCTGAGTCAGACGTCACATCATTGTAACTAACAGAATCTTCTGGAATGCATTAACTTGACACACCACTAGCTTCCACCAATCTAGAAGTGAAGGCTGTCATTGAACAGCATCTGAGGTTTATAGCCGAAATTTCTCTGCTTTGCTGCCCACTGTCTCTCTGATGTCCCCACCAATGTATTTGAAAATCTCCTTGATAGATGACTCTTTGTTCTGTGGCTGTAAAACCTTCATAAAACCATTTCATGTTGGAAAGGAATTGGGGTAATCTGTGTTCCTGGACCATGGCCACTCATATTTGGCTTCAGGATAATCTCTTACCCTCTTTGTGTTAGAGTTGTGGTTCTGCACCTACCAAATGGGCATCTGGAAAATGCCTTTGATTGACTCTGTGCCCAGCCTTTCTTTTCCTGGCCAGCAGACTGTTGAGCAGGTATATGGGGCAGGTTCTTCTATCCCCAGATCCATCTGATAGGATCAACTGCTGAGCTCTAGCCTGGATCCTTCCATTTTCCTTTTACTGGTTGAGATGTTTTTTTCTTTTCTGCTGAGATTTTGGTTGTTTTCTGGGTGTGTCTACATTTCTCTAATACCCAGCACCTTTGATGGCTGAGGGAGATGTTGATTTCTTTTGGGTTTGATTTTTAATTACTATTATGCTAACACATATGAGTACTTTCATGTCCATGCACTGAGACACATTGCAATGTCTCCATGCCTACACACACCCTCTTTCCCTCCCTATCCCACATCCTTCTCAGGCTCTGGGTCATTTCCTTCCAATTCTTTTTGCTCTATTTCAGCAGCAGCCCTTGGATTGTGGTCATACATCCTAGTGCCCATGTTGGACCCCAAGCTGGCACAAACTGCTCAGGTAAGGTCTGTGCTAAATGTTCAGCGAAGACCTTGCCTGAACTGTACCTCCTTGGCTATATCACTGTTCTTGACATGTTTAAAATTTTGCACATGCGTGTGTGTACACAAACACACACACACACAAACAAGCACACAAACACAGGGGGTGATATGAGGAGAGATCAGTGTTGAGGTTTGTCCTATACACAATGCCCTAGCCCTGCTTTGTTCGTTCCTTTCTCCTCTGTAGCTCATTCATAACACCCTACTTGCAACATCCTTGGCAGACTCAGTCATCGGAGCCCCACTCCTGGCACACACCTTAGTGGCAACATCTTTATCTTGTCTGAAAGTTTGGTGAACAGAAAGAGGGCCAGCACAAGGGAGACAGTTCTCTCACCAAGGTTTTCAAATCTGATGGTAGGAGAGGAAACCTGAGGACCCACTGAGTCCCCGGTGCCGAGAGACTGCTTACAGTCAGTTTGTGCACACACCAGCACCTTTGCTGCAGAGAAACTGGGAAAGAGAGGAGGAAAAGGTTGCATGCCATCTTTTCCATGCCTAGTCTTTGCTGTGCTCTTTCCCTTCCTTAGACGGCACCTGATTCCTCCTCTGGGGCCTCTCTCGGGCCCAGAGATGCATTTGTGGGTTTAGGGACCTCTGACACCAGGCAGACAGCAATGAAAGAAATATGATCTTGTTACCAGAGTCTGGATGCCTCATCATTTGCATTTGGTTTGTCTCTGAAGTGTACCATGCAACACAAGCAGGACCCATGCAGCCATGTTCTACAGAATGCTCTGCATAGGATCCATCAGTATGCTTTTATTCCTTATTTATGGTCCTACAGGAATGCTCAAGGATCTTTCCCATGATTTAGAGCTTCACATTCACTTTGTGTCTGTGACCCCAGTTCATTTCTCTGGGCAGATCTGGTCTTTTTTCCTCATTATTAGGTTGGTTGCCCTTTATGCAGGATGGACCACAAGCATTTCTCCCACCATCTTTGCACCAGTTTGCATTATGCATGTTCCCTTGCAAAGTAACTTTTCATTTTTCACATAGCCAGCGCAATTGTCCACATTGCCGTATGTGTTTCCAGGACTTGTTGGTTGCTATGCTTTTTGTATTTCTAACACTTTGGAACTTCTTATTACAAGAAATGAATACAACTATTTTTCCTGTGTGAGCCACTTACTACTCATAAAAAAGACTGTGGGATCTTCTTGGTGGACTAAAATTTTACCTAGTTTCTGGTTCTTCCTTCCATCAGTCTCCATCCACACACAGCCACTATAGAAATGATCACAGAGAATTCTGTGTGTGGATTTTGTGATGAACTACATCCTGTTCCTTATGCACTTAACAGTTCTTTGGTTTTGTTCTTTTTAGCTGGATAGTATGGTCAGCCTGTCTGCTTCTACAAAAAGAGCAAAATCTGGTGGAAGTTCATTAGACCTTTCTAGGCTATTTTCCTTCCCTGTCACTATGATAAAGTCCTTTGTCAAGAGCAACTTCATGGAGAGAAGACTAATCCTGGCACACAGGTCTAGGTACAGTATTCCATTATGACAGGGATATCAAGGCAGCAGAAACTTAACCTGTCATATTCTAGTCATACTCAGAAAGCAGAGAGGGGTGAACATATAATACCCAGTTCACCAACTCTATTTTATATAGTGCAGTATTTCCCCTGCCAAAGGGCAGTTCAGCCCATAGTTAAGGTGGGTATTCTACATCGATTGATATATTCAAAGCACATCCCCACAAGCATGCCCAGACATCTTCCAGGTGGCTCTAGATTTTGTCAAGTTGACAATTAACAGTGACCATCACTGGAAGTAAAGGGTTTCTTTCACACACCAGCAATTGTGGTTTTTCCACCCTCGAATGCTAGGTTTCCTCTTTCTTGCCTGCTTTGAGGAGATGGTTTAGTCACATGTCACATTACATTAGTCGCATACTGCAGGAAGGAAGCCGAGGTGCTGAGTTGACATTGAGGACAGATCCAAACACTGTCACAGGTGTCCTGCAAACCTTGAAACCTCAGTTTGCTCCCTCCTGCTGGGCTGCTTCAAGCAAGCCGAGGAAGCTCTCTGTGTTCAGATCAGTCTATGGCAAATGCAACCGGTTTTCCTCACAGGACAGCGAACAGGACTTAATTATTCTCCAGTGTCTCTCAGCATCATGCCCCAGTCCTGAGCCTTTTAAAGGTATTTTTTTTTCCCAAGGCAGAAGCTCTCGGGGAAGAAAGCAGACACCCTTTGGATGTTCTTTCCCTCTCTCAGCAGGAAATATATGCTACCTCCACATGGAGAGTTAAAAATAATAGTCAAAATTTCGTGTTGGAATTTGATGTTCTATTCTTTCAAAGCTTATTTTTGAGGAAGAAAGTACATGCATTTACATAATTGGAGTCTTGTCTGGAGGAAGTAGGACCCGAGGAAACTTTTGTGATCTGCTGGCTCTTAAGAAACATTTTCCTTCCAGGTTGTCCCAATGGCTTCATCAAAATACGGCAGATCGCATGTGCAGGTCCTGGATTTCTCATGTACGCTTGTGCCCAGAAGCCTTTTACCTGTAGATACAATGTCAGCTTTATTTATAACACCTTGGAAATACCCACACTCACTGTACAAAAGGCCGGTCACATGTTCATTTAGCACATACCTACCAGGGACTTCTGCACATCCCACACTACATTCTGGTGGGACAGAGTTCGTATCAAGCAAACACATAATGCTGCTGGAGGCTTCTTGATGCTCAAGTCCTGGTGGGGAAGATAGAGCTGGTTTCCCATCCTGGGTTCAGCCACTTTTCTGCCCATTTTTGTCCCGCCATTTCTCTCTGCACATTCACAACACCATTCGTTTTCTGAGTACATCTGTAGAAAGTTCTGGGCCTAGCCTGTAGACCAGTGCTCACGATCAGTAGCAGCTTGGTAAGATGATCACCTCTTTCTGGGAACACACAGTCATTCATGGGCAAGAATCACAGCTTGACTGAGTGTTCACTGAGACATACATGGACATCCCGAGGCCTCAGAAGGTAGGGATATGAAAGATCTGTTAAGGATCACAATCCTCGCTCCTCTGACCAGCATGGTGGCTGGCTGCAGGGCCCGGGGGATATTCTCCACTCTCCCTTGCCAGTCAAATCACCAAACAGAAGAGTGTGCAGTGGGTACTTCATCTGGATCACATGCTTCTACCTGGGCTGCTATGGTTTCCTTAGGAGACATGAATGCATTTCTATTCACCTCAGATTTCGGGAACCAGTAACCAAAGAAGTGATTCAGTCCAAGTCTGCTTTAGAGAACCAGAGAGTTTATTGGGATTACTTATAGCACCAAGGGTGACACAAAAGCCTCCGCTTTGTAGACAAGCCCACTCCGGTGTGGCTGACCGTCCGTGAATGCTACATAACTGGACCTCTGCTTGACCAGCAGACAACGCCATGCTAGGATGCCCAACTCTCTCCCTAGCAGCTGCCACTGTTTATGTAGCCTTGTAGACACCATTCTGAATCTCCTAAACACGGAATGTTTGGGAGCTTCCTACCTGCCTCCAGGAAGAAATGTCTCCTTTGGGAGGAACTGGATACAGAGCATGGAAGCAGGGCAGGACCTCAGGATCACAGGGACAGAGAGATAGGGCCACTCTGTTGGGTGGAGAGTCCCCTAGCTAGCCTGCTGGAGTAGAGTAGGCTGCACCGCTCCAGCAGGAGAGAGTACAAGAAGGAGGGCCATGTCATCTGTTTGGCTTCTCAAGGCTTCCTATGTCTGGAGGAGCAGAGGGCCAAGATAAACCCCAGCTGCTCTCTGTGACAGCTTTCTGTCCTTGTGTGTGAATATTTATGGCTCACAAGTGATGCCGGGGATGTTGTGATTGCCTTTAAAATCTCAGCCGAAATGTTAATGGACACACCAGAGCTGGCCTGCAGGCTGGCTTCTTGGCTCATGGGCTTGTTCTCCGGCCCTAACATTCATACCTCGGGCAGGGTCACAAGGATTTCCTGCAGCCTGGCTGCCCTTTTCCTAGGAAGAATAAGATCTCAAAGGCCGGTTTCTCTCTGTGGAAAAGGTAGACCGCAGCCAGTTCCTCAGCTGTGCACAAACAAGGTTTGCCATTAAAAGAAAGAGCAGAGTTTGCACACGAACTGGCCTCCTCATAGACAGTAGCTCTAACTTTTTCTGTTCACTGCTGAGCAGCCAGCTTCTGGCTTGAGGCTGAGATCCCAGAGCCTGCAGGGAGTATGCTGATAGTGCGTGCATGCACACACACACACACACACACACACACACACACACACACACACACACTTGTGCATATGAATTTGTACATCTGTGTATGCACTGTGTAGGCATGGCATCATGGAGTGCTTCATGGAAGGCTTTTGGGGGGTATATTGAAGTAGAATATTAAGATCGGAGAAGGAACTCAATGGTCCCCTAACCTCAGTTGGAGCCAGGAAGCACAAGCTGCAAGCTGGTCTACATCCTCCTAGGATCCTGTGGGTCACCTCAGCTCTGACATGGCCTTTTCAGCGCTCGCCTGTCAGTAAAATGCAGAAAACTCACTTTTCTTCTTCAGAAAGTGGGAATCAGTTCAGAAGGAGCTTTCTAGCCTCCAGGACTCTGAGGAGGACACGTGTCTTTAATGGGGCCTGATGGAATCTGGGACTCACATCAGGAAATTGAGAGCAGTGAGGTCCATTTGCTGAATGTGGTTGAGCCTCCCAGCCTCAGGATGTCCCCCAGGTGGGGGATAATAAGCAGACAGGATCTGAGCCAGAAGTGGCAGGCCACAGAGGGTGGGTGTGCAGAGGAGCATGTCTCCAGCAGAATGGATGTGTGTGTGTGTGTGTGTGTGTGTGTGTGTGTGAGAGAGAGAGAGAGAGAGAGTATGTGTGTGCATGAGTGTGTGTGTGAGTGAATGTGTGTGAGTGTGTGTGTGCATGAGTGTGTATGTGTGTATGAGTGTATGTGTACATGAATATGTGTGTGTGAGTGTGTGTGTGACTGAGTGTGTGCATGAGTGTGTATATGTGTGTGCATGAGTGTGTGTGTGTGATTAAGTGTGTGTGTGAGTGTGTGCATGAGTGTGTATGTGTGTGTGTGTGTGTACATGAATATGTGTGTGTTTGTGTGTATGCGTGTGCACACCCATGCACAAGCATGACCATGAGTATGTGGGTAAAAGGGGAGTCCTGTCTTGTCTTCATTTGTTCCCATAAAGTTCAGACTCTAACATCCAAATCCAGTACCGCTTTGTCTTCTGGATCTAAGGTTCTCACTGGCCGGGGCTCTGGAAAACTTAGCTCCTGGCTCAGTCGTTAGAACGAGTTGCTTTTGCCAGGGGTAAGTCAGACTACATCTGAGCCAGGGCAGGAAGAGCTGCCTACAGATCTTTCTGGCTGCTCTGAAGGTTACTAATGATGTTAGAGTGACAGCATCTCTGTGGGTATGGCCCATGGGTTTGGTTCCTACTTGGAATATTGGCTTCTCTGGGCTTGGGCTAATGGAGCTCTGTTTCAGGTTGTGCTGGAGGAACCCAGCTAGAACCGCTCCTTTCACAATAAAGAAGCCAGGCCATGATAAGATACCTAAATATTGAGGCCACTGGTCCTCATGCTGTGATCTTTTAATGCAGTTCCTCATGCTGTGGTGACCCCAAACATAAAATTATTTTCACTGCTACTTTGTTACTATAGCTTTGCTACTGTTAAGAATCGTGATGTAAGTATCTAGTAGTCAGGATGTCTGGAATGTGACCCCAGTAAAAGGGTCATCTGGCCCCCCAAAGGAGTCACAACCGACAGGTTGAGAACTGCTGATTTAGGCCAACCTCCAAGGCCCAGACTGGCATCTGGGACCTTGGCCCTTCTCCAACTCCCTCCACTGTCAAGGGGGACCACGGTTGCTAAGGCTAGCCCTTCATATTAACTTCAAGGAGAGTCACTACATCCACGTCCTTAGTCCTGAAACCCTGTTGTCAGCAAGTTGTATGGCACCAAGGGCTTTTCTTTCTCCAAGAATGGCCTGAAAAAGCCCCTGGGTCCCTGGCCTGGCTTGACCCCTATGCTTCTGACCTTTGTGAAGGAGACCTGGGCAGCAGCCTGCAACAAAGACATTTTCCCAGTCCCGAGGGCCAGCGGCTCCTTTCTTCAGGCACAAAGCAGGCCTGTTTGATTCTCAAGACAGAATACCTTCTGCCATGGAAACCCAGGGAGGTTCCTCCTGCACCTGGTAGTTCTTGGTGGCAGCAACTGATCCTTGTTGTGTGGCCACATCCTTCCCTTTCTCATAGCCCAAAATCAAGCAGGGGAGGTCAGGGTGGCTTATCTACATGTTTATAAGGTGTGTCTACAAAATCCCTCTCTCCCATGTTTCCCATAGATGTATCCTTTGAAACCACCACCCCTGTATCACACTCAGTTTACCACACCTGAATCTGGTTGTCCTTGGAGTTTTCCCTCAGTCCCTGCCAGATCAGCTAACAGGCAGGGCTGAGAGTTTAGTATCACTACCCATCAGTGGCTAGGAAGGATCCTTTATGCCTACCTGGCCTTCCACATAGACCGTCTCTTTAGCTCCTGTGAGAGTGCAGAATCCTGACACAACAGACTGCACGGCAGTTGGAGGTGAATCTGTGTGTTGAGAGTTCCGTTGGCCCTTCAGACCCTGGAGAGGGTAGATATGCACTGAACTGAGTCTGCTGGCCCCTGCAACATATAGGAAGCATGCTTGAACAAAAGTATGTCTCAAGATGGCCATGTAAAAGCTTGAGATGACTCCCTTTCAAGGCACAGAGGGAGGCCTGCTCAGGACCCAGATGCAAAAGGATCTCCTTGGACTGAGTCTCGTGATCAAGATAAGCTGAGTAGGTTCTGGTCAGCAACATTTAATGGAGAATCAACAGGAACATAGATATTCTGCATAGCCTACAACCTCAGTGTCTAAGACTTTGTAGCTTTTGACTGCAGCCTAGAAGTTTCCCTAGTACCAGCCACTTCCCAACTCTAGCTGTGAATAGACTTAATCCCTTCATATTCTTACCTTGGCCACTGCATTCCCTCAATTCCCTTATGTACCAGGAATAGGCATCTACACAGCAGGTACATTGCCCCTGCCTGTTAGGCTGGTCTGTAAGCTTGGGGCTCTTGGCCCATGATGAGGCCCATGGCTTCAGGACATCTTAGGGCACATAGCTCCCTGTGGCCTGCTGTTTGGATACAGACAGGATCCATCTAGAGCCCTGGGCCCTGCTAATGGAATCTGCAGCTGGGAGGGAATGAGTAAGCACTCCAGTACCTGGGTTACTCAGCATCAGCTCCCATCAGTTGCTGGATGAAGCCTCTGTTTTTCTGTTTGTTTGTTTGTTTGATGATTCAGCTAGGTTCTGGTTCCAGAATACTTTGCAGTCAGAAAACAAAAAAAAATTGTAGGGAGATGCTTGGGGAGTCCTACAGAGGATAGAGACAAAAGATCAGGTAAACATTACAAGAACCTGGCCCACAATGTCAACTGGCCGAAATTTATGGGGACTTGCAGAGACAGGGATCCTGTAGGGGTCTGGCCTAGATCCACTGAATATATGTGATGGCTGAGTTGCTTGATGTTCTTGTGGAAACCTTAGTAGCGGGGGCATAAGCTGGCTCTGACTCTTTTGCCTGCTTGTAAGACCCTTTTCCTCGTAATGGGTTCCTTCATGTAGCCTTGATGTGATGACGGCCTGTACATTATCTTATTGTAACTTGTTATGCACTATTAGGTTGATGTTACTTCAAGGTGTGGGGGAGATGGGGATTGGATCTGGGGAGAGTGGGGAGGTGGGGGAGTGAGAGAATGGGGTTAAGAAGAGAAGAGAAACTTTGGTGGGTGTCTTAGTCAGGGTTTCTATTCCTGCACAAACATCAGGACCAAGAAGCATGTTGGGGAGGAAAGGGTTTATTCAGCTTACGCTTCCACATTGCTGTTCATCACCAAAGGAGTCAGGACTGGAACCCAAGCAGGTCAGGAAGCAGAAGCTGATGCAGAGGTCATGGAGGGATATCACGTACTGTCTTGCTTCTCCTGGTTTGCTCAGCCTACTTTCTTATAGAACCCAGGTCTACCAGCCCAGGGATGGCACCACCCATGAGAGTCCTCCCCTTGATCACTAATTGAGAAAATACCCTACAGCTGGATCTCATGGAGGCATTTCCTCAAGAGAGGTTCCTTTCTCTGTTGTAACTGCAGCTTGTGTCAAGTTGACACAAAACCAGCCAGCACAGTAGGGATGTGATATACGAGAGAAATAAAAATGAGTGACAGTGACACCCTATAGGGCCCTCCTTCCTGAGGGTGGAGATGTTTTCCTTCTGGAGGAGGACCAGCTCAGGGCAGCACCTAGGTATTGGCAGGAGATAGAGTCACGTGATTCACAGTTTCTAGGGTGCCAGGTACTCCTCCACTATGTGACTTCCCTCAGCCTAAGAAAGGAGAAGTCCCAAGCAGGGGTATCACTACCTGTCCTCTCAGGCCCTGGACCACAGAGGTTCTTGGACTCTGTCTATCCTCTGTCTCCATCATGGAAAGACACTGTATCCAGCCTCGCTCAATAGAACGCTTTGCTCATGGTTTCTCAGAGGGCAGTGGATGCACATGGGGACACAAACCAGTCACAGCCAGGCTCCTTGACACGATTGCCTTTATCACTGAAGGTTCAGTATGTACCCACCAAAGCAGGTCACCTGGTGATACCACGAGAGTTGTCCATGCTTCTGATGTAATGGTCTCAGGGAAGAACTGGGTAAACACATCTTCAACCTACCAGCTGTCTACACCACAGATATGTTACCAGCATGTCACACAGGTGAGTGACAGCACATATACACTCACCCAATACACACAAATATGAACACACAGACATATGCCTATATGAGCTCATACAAGCACAGGTGTATACACGAAGGTGTTAGAAGCAGATGGTCTAGGGTGCAAACAGATGGGAACAGAACACACACACACACACACCACCACCACCACCATACTTGGTAGCTAAGGGTCCCGTGGAATCTAGGTTGGCCTGGGAGGTGAGGTGGGGACCGGGTGAACAGGCTGGTATGTGGCGCCCCCTGCTGGATCATCATGCATCCCCTGTATGACTTCAGAAGTGCATTTGGTCAGCCTGATCATCTGGCTTCCATACTTCATGGGTGGGCCTCCAAAGACAATGTGGTTTGGGGCACTACCATGGCCTGGGGCCCTCCTCCAAAGAAAAGCCCACCAATGTATTGTCTGCAGCTGCCTTTCTCTTTCTTCCCCCCAGCCCCCTCAGCTCTAGGCAGCTTCTTGAACATACCACAGAGGTTTTTTGGTTTTGGCTTTTGGGTTTCTTTTTCTTTTTCTTTTTTTTTTTTTCTTTTGCCTGTGATCCTCAGACCTTTGGCCTCTTGATCCAGCTGATTATGACAGAAATACATTCTTCATCAAGCTATCTGAAAAGCACCTGTACTCCTCATCCAAACCTCACCCCCCCCCCCCCCGTCCCCTCCTTACTGTCCTTCCTCAGCCTCACTCCTGCTGGAAGCACTGTTGACTTGTAAGTGTATCTTGTCTGTGATCTGCCCCTCAGGACAGAACAGAAGGCCCCAGGGATGTTTGCTTCTGTTCAGTATGAGAGGCAGGACAGACAGCAGACAGTAAAGACGGTCTAGTGTGTGTCTTGGGAGAAAGGGAGGAGTGCAATTTGCCGCACTCAGACACCGGGCCCCTAGACAGACTGGGGACGGCTGTGGTCCAGCTGAGCTGGGGACCTGAGTATCATAGGCATCTTTTAGACTGCTGGTTAGGCCTCCGCCGTGGCCCACAGGCAGAGCCTGGCCTTCCATGTGTGGACTTTTCCATCCTGCAGGGGCCAGCCTCTGAGAAAGAGCGTTTCACGTCTCGAAGATAACATTGTCCAGCCAAATCTTATTAAAGGGCAGACAATGTTTAAAACCAATTTGAAGTCCATAAACACCTCGTCCACGGCCCTGACCGCTGTGCCTTCCCGATCTGTCTTCTCCCAGGCGGAGCAATGCCGCTCCTAGGAATGGCTTAATCGGATTCCTCTGTGGCTCCCGGGCAGGCAGCTCTGGGAGTGTTTATTTTCCAGACTTCCAGACTGTATAGAAACAGACAGCTTGTACCTGCGCCAATGTGGCGTCTGTATTTTGGGTGAGGATCGCATGTAAGTGTACTATTTTGAGGGTGCCTGGCCAGACTTCTCTCCCCAAGTCCCAAGTGCCAAAGCTTTCTGTGCAAGAAGAGTCTATAGTTAGCGCCCCCTCCCTCTCCCCCCTTCTCCCCTTATGCTATTATTTAAAACTTGATCCTTTCGAGAGAAAAGTGCTTGGAAATGTTGCCTGGCCCAACCGGGAACCTGTCCCAGACACGAGCTTCCACCTTACTCATTTCCTGGGTGGGGTAGCTTTCTGGAGACTGTGCCCCGTCCAGTGGGCTGTCATTGATTGAAGGAGGTTCTGTGTGACTTTGCGGGTTTAGGAACACATCTCTTCGACGAAGCCTGTAAAAGCAGCTAAGGGAAACGAGATGTGAAAAAAAATGAGCTTGTAGAAAAGTTAAGTAGCCCAAGGACAAGGAGCTGTGAGGAGATCTGGAGTCCTCAGGACTCTGCACACAGGACCACCTTACCCTCCCCAAGATGCCGCTTAGCATTAGGCATATCTGTATCCAGGTCATTTGGAGTATGGTCCACACGAACTGCCCTCCTATCTACAAGTGGTTTGTCCTAGGGAATGAGCCTTTGTCCTGAGGAAGTTCTGCTGACCAGCTTGAGCGGTTGACAGAGGCAGAGCCGCCATGACAGGTACCTCAGGCAAGAGTGAGGGTAATTCTGCAGTCCAAATACAGCCCTCTGCGTGGTACAAATAAAGTTTTATCAGGACTTAGCGGTGTTTTATTTTATCACTGCCCAAGGCACTGCACATTTGCAGCAGGGTTTAGTGGCCATACTAGAGATTGTGTGGCCCACCAATGCCCATCTTTATTGTGTTCCTGGTACAACACAGTGGGCCATTATCATAACTCCTTATATCTATGTAGGGTATTGTTTTTATTACTATAGCTTCCCTCTGTATCATAGGCACCACTGCATCTCTGTGCACTCTACAGAACAAGTTAGGAGACCCCTGGGTTCCCATGTGTCACAGAGCAGTAGGAAAATTTCAAACAGGCCTGGATAGCTACATAAAGCAGTGGAGACTCCAGGAAGCGGTTACTGAATGGACACCACACTGTCCACTGAGCACAGAACTATAATGCTAACCTGTAAGGTCAAGTCCCATTTCCGGTGTCAGAAGTTAAAGTATGCCTTCTGGAAGCTTCCACAGCGTAGTCCTATGTTATCCTCACACGGGGAGATGGTAGGAGGCACCTACCTTCCCCTACACTGAGCCAGAGTGTCTTGACAGTGACAGTGCCTCTCACTGCACGGAAGACTGTGGTGCTGATCCAACAGTCAACCGGAAGCACCTGCTCTCAGATTCTTAATCTCCTGCTGATGCAGAACAAAGACCAGGACAAAGAACTGAGTCACACAACAGCAGCCTTATTAAGGATACATCAGGGGAAACCTGAGACCTGGAGAGGTGCAAGATTCCTGAGCTTCTCATGCTGGATCTTTTAACAGGACTTAAGACAGAAACTGGACAAAAGCTGGTTTATGTTGCAGTTGAGTGAGTCCTTGTGGATATTGCTGCTTACACAAATGGAGGACCCACATACTCAGTGTCTATCCCTGTAGCCCAGTTAGGGAGATGGTCATGCACTGCTCATCCAGTTAGGGTGGTGGTCTCACTTTGAAGCCCCTTTCTACCCATCTTTGGTTTACATTGCTGCTTCGGACCTCAGCTGGCAACGTGAGGGGTGCTGGTGTTCGACGCTGGCTATGTCTCCGCTGTTAGTTACACCAAAGTCCTTACTGTGTGGTCAGCTTGATTTAATCTGTTTTTTACCCTTATTGTCTTCAGAGAACCAACTTTCACACCAGTCCCATTGAAGATCCGGATAGCACTGTGTGCTGGGTCGCTGAGCACAGCCCATGCAGATCCATTCCCTTCCCCCAGAAAGGGGGTGGGAGTAGCCCCTCCCCCCTCCATTCCTTTTATGCCCCTCTTGGTGATGACAAAGCTACCTGGGAAGGCAGAGAAAGGGAGATTACACCAGAGCCTACATATATAGATCCGCCTCAGTGTTTTGTGAGGGCTGGTAGCCACCCAAGACAGCCTTGAATTCCTCCAGTCTTGGAACCGCAGATGGACGCCATTAGCCTCTGGCTTCATGGAATCAATTTGCCCACTTGTGACGTAAACGGCTAAACCCAAACGTTGGTCCTGGATGCTGAGACTCTGAAGAGCGGAAGGACACAGAACACATCTCTATTCTCTAGGAAACACCTGCAAAGCCTCATGGGAACAGGTTCTCGCCCACCTAAGCTATACTTGGAAGCCCTGTGGAGGAGTTGGCGGAGCACCCAGTGCCCTACAGCCACAAGGTACACAGAGTGGTGGTTGGTGGCAAACCATCATCTCAGGCCCCTGAGGAGAACTGTACTTAAAGTTACAGCTCACTACAAAGTACAGACCACAGAGAGACCAGGCTAGCCTCAGGCTCTAACATTACTCTTCTATTTATAGATCTGGAGTCCTGCCAGCTGAGCTCAGGTTCAAAGAAGGAAAGAACCTTCCCTCTCCCTAGTGAACTATTTACCTCATCTGTCTGACTAGTTCCTTAATGACATTGTAGCTTCCTGACCTCCAGTCTCTAAGAGCCAAGCAAGCCAGGAGGCCACAGCATGTCTGAACAATCCAGAAAGGCTGTGTGGTGGTTGATAGCAAAGTGTTCTGCCCCACCCTGCACTTATGTTTAAGTCCCTTGTTAAGTCAGACACTCAACAATGGTCAGAACTCAGGACTTGGACACCTTTCTCTGCCTGTTGTTTAATTACTTGATTTTGTTTGATTTTATTCACAAAATAATTAGCCCACTAAGCACCTAATTATTACCCAGACATTCATTCTCAGGATCAGCCCAGCAGCTTGGGATGTTAGCAAACCCTGTCGCCTTTGGTCTGAATTTCAGAAGGCAGAAACAGTTGGAAATTAGTTATTTTCTTTTAATAAGGGCTCCTGATCTATCCCAGACCTCATTGTGGGCCCGGCATTGTCTGTACCTTCCTCATTCTCTGCTTCTGGTTTCCTTTGAAAGGCAACAATGTTTCCAATTGAAAATTGGCCCTGAAAACAATGACTCCCACTCAAGGTCAAAACTCTTCTCTAATCCAAAGTAAACAGGGTAAATCTTTTATCTCTGTGGCTCTTGGAGATTAAGGTGGCATCAATCCCTTCCTTTATTAAAGGTGCAGAATCCGCATGTCTGCAGCAGATACCAGGGCTCGGGAAGTCTAATTAGAGAGATGGGCAGATAAATGGAATGGTTTATAATTTATCTAATCATGAAGTCAGTTTTGCCTGGGGTGTGCGGTGCTCACGGGGAGAGATTTCTATCTAGTCTGTGCTCTGATGATCCCGGAAAAGAAGCTACGGTTGGCTCCCTTTCTTGGCAATGGCTTCAGAAAGCCTTTCAGGGAAGGCTGGGTGCTTGGGTGTTTGCAGCAGGCTCATATCAAACTGGCTGCTCCTTGTTCCCCTGTGTCTGTTTATGAGACTCAGGCAATGAATATGATCTCCCAGAGTGGTTTAGAGACCATGGTGGATTATTACCAAGCATTTGGAACCCAGGCTAGCTTCTCTCTGCCCACCTGCTGACATCTAATAGGTACTGAGGTCAGAGTTCAGACTACCTGCTTTCCTTGGCAGGGCCAGTGAACTCCAAGCAACACCAAAGCACGCCTGAGGCCCCCAGCAAGAGAATCTGTTCCGCCAGGGGCTTCGGGCCCATGAATGTCACTGTTCGGTTCCTGTACAACTCCGATCTTGTCTCTAATTACTTTACCTCACCCGGACATACCTACCTCAGTTTCTTTTCTTTTCCTTTCCTTTCCCTCCCTCCCTCTCTCCTTTCTTTTTCCTTCCTTCTTTCCTTCCTTCCTTCCTTCCTTCCTTCCTTTCACATACCTACAGAAGCTATGGAATCTTCATTTAGGGGAAGAAAACATTGAACGTAGAATTTCTGCAGTGTCATCTTATAGGGAGGCCCCCACTGCAGGCAACTGACCAGTGTGCATGACGCTCGACTTTCATTCTGCTCTGCTGGTTTCGGAAATGACCCTCCTGGGCCAGGTTGAAAGGATGAACTCAGATTCTGGGAGAAGATAGTGCTGATAAGAAGTGGGTGAGTTTAGTAGCTGTGCCCCATCCCTGCCCCCATCTGTAAACACTGAGGGATATTTGACTTCATAGACTCAGATTCCTGTGGAGGGGACTCGTTTGTCTTGAAGTGGGGAACAACTTCACAATCACTAGATTACACTCTGCACCTGTCAGATTTGGGGGTATTATCACTTTGATAGACTTATTTTTTTAATCATCTTTTGATTTGGAAACTAATGTTTGGGATGAGAAAAGCCAGAGCTACTAAAAACTCAGTCAGGAGGTATCGTCTCTCCAGCACCTGGAATGTCAAAGACTGACATCCTTTGTAGGGTCAGGAGGCAGAGGAACAGCCCCGGCCCACCCCCTCATTTGTCCACAGGCTCAGGTGACAGCTCTCAGCTGCAACCAGAGGAGCAAAACCTAGATCACAGCTGTTTCCAATTTCCTGGCTGAGAGTCTCATATTTTGGATGCTGCATTTGGGGTGCAAGAGGTGGGAATGAAGAAATTCAATTCAGGAGTCTGCTGTTCTTTTATGGTGCTGGAAGTGGTTTCACACATGCTAGACAAGTAGTCGGCCCCTACAGTACAGCTCTGGTCCTGGCTGCAGAAGATAATCAGGGCAGAAGGGACAGAGCCAGGGCTACCCTGAAGGACATGCTAGTAGATAGACTATCACATACACCCCCAACCATGCAGACCAGTTCCATACCCCATCAATAGTTCTTGGAGAGATGGCTTTACCCTGGAGCCTTACAGCAGGTTTGGATTCAAATATAGCAGTAGGGACTACAAAGAGCAGGAGGCTGGCAGCCTTGCCTCTGGTCTGCATGATGACCAAATGATCCTTGTACAAAGCAACGAGTGAGCTTCAGTTGATGATGGTTCTGAGAAAGCTCTATCTCCATGCCTCAGTTTCTCATTTGAGCTAGTTTACTGAAATCAGACGTACGGGGAAGCCATGAGAGTTAAATGAGACACAGGGTCTGTCCCTCTGGGAATGACTGAGAATCTTTTTTTATTAATATTGTATAATCTAAGTCCAGTGACATTGGCTTATGTTCCCAGAACTTAGGAGGATAAAAGAAAGGACGTGAGTTCAAGACCAGCTTTGGGTCTATAGCTAGAATTTGTCCGGGGGGCAGGGAGAAAGAGGGGGGAGGAAGAGAGAGAGGGAGGGAAGGAGGGAGGGAGGGAGAGAGAAGTGAATGTTCTCTGAAAAGGAGGGCAAGATAATATCCACACTGGGTAGCTAAACGTGCCTAGAAGGATACAGAAGAAACACACATCACCTATTCATTCTCAGGAGACAAGATACGGATCTCTCCCCTCCTGATTTTAATCAGACACATCTGGTATCTTTATTAGTCAACTTGAGGGCTGTAGTGTCGCATCCGGGGCCACGCCGCACCACTGCTTTGTCCTGCTAGGTGGACAGCCTGACTCAGGAAACATGTCAGTGACAGGGGTTAACAGCATCTGGGGGCTTTCCTTTTGTACAGGTCCCAAGTCATGGAAGCACAGCAGTGCTGAGCTTGCGACTCCGTCCAGGGTCCCACAGAGACATGTGCTGCAGCAAAAAGTGGGCACCATGTGTGTTGTCAGCCATCGACCCCCTCCCTCTCTAGAAACAGGCCCTGAGCAGCAGTGGGGGTTCCCCCCATCCCTTGATCCTCAGAGAACCACTCACAAACCCAGGTGCCCCAGGGAGAACTTTGAGGACGATGCAAGCTCCCAAGTGACTGACAGAGTCCCAAAGAGGTCCCTTCAGAGCAGCATAAAATTCAAATGCTTTAAATGAAAATAGCTTCTTGTTCTCCACTTTAAGGGCCCACCACTACTAGGATGATGCATTTACACCATCCCTCTCTAAAGGGATAGAACTGAGAGACTGGATGTGTGCATGCGTATATTAGAAAGTGACTTATTAGATTGGCTTTTATGGTATATTTGGGGTAGTTCAACAATAGCTACCCTATATCAGAGAGCTTGAGAATTTGGTGGCTTCTCAGTCCTTAGGAGTGGATGTCTCAGAAGTTCCAATCTCATAGGAACTGCCTGGAAGATTCCCAGAGAGTTGATGGTCTTCATTCTTTGTTGGAATCCAAAGAAGCTGATTTCTATCAGTGTAGGGAGCTGCCCCAGTGGAGCAGATGCACTTGCCAGCAAGAGTGAAGGCGAACAGGCAAAGAGCAAAGTTCCCTCCTGCCATGTCCTGGAATGACACCATAGGTGCTTCCCAAGTGGACCTTCAGATTATCTGATCAAGAAAATCCTTCCCAGAAAACCCATTGGCTTGCTTTTGAGCTGATTCCAGATCCAGTCTACTTGACAACCAAGATTAGCTGTCACGGATGCACACACACTGCTTAAAAACTCACTTTAAACAGGGGGACGAGCAGATGGATTCATCTGTGAAATGCTTTCTGGGCAAGCAAGCAGATCTGAATGTGATCCTTGCCCTGGGAAGGTGGGCATCGGAGGATTCCTGGAGCTTGCTTGCCAGACGAGCTACCCAAGCCAGTGAGTTGCACATTCAGTGAGAACCCATCTCAAGAGAGAAGGTGAAGAGCAAATCCAGGAGGGCACCCGACATCAACCTCTGGACTCCTTTTATTCATGTACCAATTTTCATGTGTACACACATGAGCATTTATACATAACACACATCACACGCCGCTCACAAACACAAGTTACTTAAAAATGGCTCCTTCGTATGAAGGTACATATCTAAACCGGTGTATGTTTGATGATTCATCCTTTCAACTCAGTTTTCAATGTCTGGACAGTGTTGTGAAGCATGTGTGTGACATCCAGAGCATCATATGCCCCTCCTGTTCTCACCATGACACCCTGGTACAGTGGTTCTCAACCTTTCTGATGCTGCAACCCTTTAGTACAGTTTCTTCTGTGGTGGTGACCCCAACCATAAAATCATTTTTGTGCTGCCTCCTGACTGTCATTTTCCTATATTCATTATATATGAATCATAATATAAATATCTGATATGCCACCCCTGTGGAAAAGTCATTGGACTCCCCCAAAGGGGTTGCCAGACACAGTTTAAGAGCAACTGCTCTAGGAACCCTCATGGGCTTCTTTAAAAACCAATCGTGATACAGGAGGATCTGGGTTTCTTTTGGATTGCTTAATAAAGCAATTCTAAAACAGATGCAGAAGGAAGCTTGAGGGAGATGTTGTTATAGTTTGTGAGGATGGTATCAGGACAGAAGAGCAGAAATCTCAGCATCTGCCAGGAAAAAGGAGAAGGACAGAAGGGAGATAAAACAGCATGTCTTTTGGAGTTAGGCTCCAAGGAAGCCAGGTGTGTTCACCAATGGGAGTCAACAAGCAGCTGTGTGGCGTATGAAGAAAGCGGGTGGATGTCGGGGTCTCCAGGCTTAGGCTTTTAGGCTAGTGTCTGCAGACAGGCGGACTAACACCAGGTTCTGGAACCGAGGTCAGAGGACACCTGGTTCCAGGCACTCGTGCCCAGAACAAGACTGAAACATTGACGTGTGGTTAGAGATGGAAATGACAGTTTATTCAGAAAGAAAGGCTGTTCCCCCCAAAATGGGTGTGGACGAGTGAGCTGAAGAAGGAGTTCAAAAAGTGTTGGATCATAAGGCACATAGCCTTTGATAGGATGTGTTCATAGCACCGGTGAGGAAGGGCTTTCAGCATCCTTCCGCAAACTGGCTGCTTTCATGTTTAACTTCCCTGTTCTAGTCTCCAGCCACTGCTTATCATCAACAGGTAAACTGTTGAAGCTTATGTTAGGACACAAAGAGAAAGAGCTCATGGCTAAACAGGGACTACTGAGTTAAAGCTCCTGAGCATATTCCCCACAAACGCTTCCATTTCTGAGGTGAGACCATGGATACTGCCCTTTAGAAGCTTTGCAAAACACTCTGAAGTGTTACTAATGGAATAGGGCACGGTGCCATTGGTTTCAAGAAGCTATTGAGGGCATTCACGTGGCTTTGACTGATCTCTCTCTCTCTCTCTCTCTCTCTCTCTCTCTCTAACTTTGCCACAGGAGAACATTCCTCACCAGCATCTTTTTAAATTTTTTTTATTGTGGGTGCTTTGTGCTGGATCCAGTTTTCTACAGGACTGAGCACCCAGCATGGAGGGCTTACCCACACTTCTAACTCTAATAGACACTCGAAGCAGCTAAGTTCAAAATCATGAGAACACACGGGGTGCATTTACCTGCAACAGGCAAGAGACAGGTGTCAGCCATATTACACCGTGGCTGTGTTTGTGACGGGTGATAGCCTACAGCTGTAATAATTCCCCTGGCTGTCGTGCCTGCTGGTAACTGCAGAATGCCTGATGGGCACTCTTCTGCGTGTGACGTGTATGACAGTTCATGCTGGAGACTGATGAGGGTGGGTCCTTGTCAGCCTCTACTGCGTGAGGAAGTACACTGAATCCTCAGAATCCTCAGAATCTTCAGTCTTGAGCCACATTAGGCAGCTGGCTCTGCAGGCCTGCCTTTTGCTACCACCCCAATCACAGTTGATGATGTCAGGTGACATATTTATCTATAAGCCCGAAGACAAGGACGATGCCCTGTCCTCTGGTCATCTGTGGTAGATTGCAGCATCAACACCTGCTTTGTTTGTGTCATACAAGGCCACTGTCCTAGGCCCTGTGGCTTGACAAATGAACATTCCTGTAGTCTGGATGTGGTTGAATGGTCCCAGGGGCTCCTGTGTGTTGACATTTTTATCCCTGGTGTAGGCCATGACAGCAGAATCATGTTCTGACCATTGGGTTTGTTGGCAGGGCTTTGAGGTTGAGCAGAATCAGACAAGGTTCAGGGTAGAGCCTGTGACTTGAGTCTGGGTGGCTTTGTAAGGGGAGAGAGAGGGAGAGAATGAGAGCAAGAATGAGTAAGAGAGCAAGAGAGAGACAAAGAGAGCTCTCTAGAAGATGGGTGAAATGGATACTGGCACACACATACACACATACACACACACACAGCTTGTGCCTACCTTTCACTGTGTGATGCTCTGAACCATCCTGGGATCTTGGAAGCCACAATGCAGCCTCTGCATTAAGCCTATTTATTTACTTATTTGTTTGTTTGTTTGTTTGTTTATCTATCTATGGACAAGTGCCTCATTGCAGCAATGGAAACTGAATGAAGACAGACGTTTTTAAGGAAGTCCTTCCCTGATACACACCAGGATGGCAGGAGTACCCTAGAACCTTCATCTGCTCACACCCGGGGAGGTAACACTCTCAGCCTCTCGGGGTGTCCCTGCTCCTGGGACAAACTTGTCCTGCCCTGTCTCTGATCCTTGCTCTGTCGAAATGGGACTGGCAAATATATTGCATGTCTACACTACACACACAGCCAGGTCATGCAGCCAGTGGTAAGGTTTGGGTGTGAATAGAGAGAGCCCTGGTGCAGCACTGGAGGTTGGGTGAGGTGGGGTTGGGTGGGTAGGGTGGGGTAGACATGGGGTTAAAGGTTAGGACCCAGCTGTGCTGCTGGGTGGACAGGAAGGAATGCTCTGAGAAGGATGAAAGGGGCCCAGTCTGAAGGACACTGTGGCCATGCTGAGTGCAGCCTGAGACATCCCAAACAATGGGAGAATCAGAAGGACCCTGGGAGGTGACCCCGCGGGGTTTTGGGAACTCTCAGGGAAGCAAAAGCTAAGAGTAAAGGAGAACTTTGAGGTGTGTGTGGAAGCTGTGAAGTCCTGTATGGGTCATGGAACGCCAGCCTGACTCAATCCCTCCTGGCTTTCACTGTTGGCCAGCACAGGGCAGAGCTGCCCCAGCCTCCAGGATGGTCCCCAGGCTACAGGTAAGGCAACCAGCCATTTTGCAATTGTTTCTGCATTCCGTCTGGGGTGAGAGGAGTCAGGTGAAATTAAGGTCTGAACATAATTATGTCGCCTTTGAGTACCGGAGCCCTGGCTGCGGTAATTGTCTGATGCTCCCTCCTCCTTACCCAGTTGTCCTCAAAGGTGTAAACAACAGAATCAAATTAACTCCGGGGCTTGTGCGGCCTTGACAGTCCAACTCTGCCTCCCACCAAAGCTGCAGGTTGATGTTAATCACTACTTCTCTCTGATCCGTGGTCGCCAGCGGAGAGGCTCCGCTCAGACCTCGATTTCAGCTGGAAACCTGGCTGGAGATCTTCTTCTCACCACACCTGGTGCCTGGTTCTGGCTGATGCACAAGATATCACGTCACGAACAAAACATGGATGCCTGTAGGCAGATCCCGGACCCTGCATCCAGCTCTTGTTGTAGAATTTATAAACTCACAGGTATGAGATTATTAAGTGCAATGTGGAACTGGCTGGGAGGAAACCAGGGCCAAGAGCAGCTGTGGGCACGAATGACTGGCAAGCCTCTCTGTGATACCTCCCTCCTGACCCCATGCTTCACTCCAAGTCAGAGCAGCACAAGTGGTTCATGAAAACCTCAGAAGATATGCAAGATACGCCTTGGACAAGGTCAACATGGAGACCTAAGTATTGTCATCTGACATCTGGTTCTGAGCTGTACTTGCTGGTTTTGTGTCAACTTGACACAAGCTGAAGTTATCAAAGAGAAAGAAGCCCCAGTTGAGGAAATGCCTCCATGAGATCCAGCTGGAAGGCTTTTTCTCAACTAGTGATCAAGGGGGGAGGGCCCAGCCTATTGTGGGTGGTGCCATCCCTGGGCTGGTGGTCCTGGGTTCTATAAGAAAGAAGGCTGAGCAAGCCAGGGGGAGCAAGCCAGTAAGTAACATCCCTCCATGGCCTCTGCATCAGCTCCTGCTTCTTGACCTGCTTGGGTTCCAGTCCTGACTTCCTTTGGTGATGAACAGCAATATAGAAGTGTAAGCTGAATAAACCCTTTCCTCCCCAACTTGCTTCTTGGTCATAATGTTTGTGCAGGAATAGAAACCCTGACTAAGACAAAAGCCTTGGATTTTTGTCTTTTCCTGTTTGATCGCAAATGAGTATGTTTCCTCCCTGAGCTTGAACTACATTGTCATCTGTCAGGGAGGCTAGTCGAGTCAGGTGCTTAGGAGGAAGGATGAAATGACCTCTAGGAACATGTTCACACATGATCTAAGGAGTGGAAACAATCGTGAAATTATATCACCATCATCATCACAATCTTCATCTCTTCATTACCCTCATCCTTCAAATTGTCATCACCATCAACACCATTCCCACACAACACCATAAACATCGCTGTGATCTTCATCACCATCCTCACCACCGCCACTGTCAACTCCACCCTCAATATCACCACCACCATAACCATCACTATCCTCACCATAATCCTCACCACCATTATTGTCAATACCACCCTCGATATCTCCACCACCATAACCATCATCACCCTCACTATCATCGTCATCACCACTACCACCACCACCAATAATACCACCACCAACATCAACATTACCACACCCAACTTAGTCAGGGTTACTATTTACATGACAAAACACCATGACCAAAAACAACTGGGGGGGGGGAGGTTCATTTGGCTTCAGTTTCCCCATCACAGTTCATCAGGACAGGAACTCAAGCAGGGTGAGGGCCTTGAGGCAGGCAGTAATGCAGGGGCCATAGAAGGGTGCTATTTACTGGCCTGCTCCACCTGCTTCCACTGCTTTATTATAGGAGCCAGGACCACCAGCCCACCAGTAGCTCCACCTGCAGTGGGCTGAGACATTCCACATTAACCACTAAAAAAGATGCCCCACAGGCTTCCCTATAGCCTAATCTAATGGAGGCATTTCCTCAACTGTGGTTCCTTCCTCTCTGATGACTGTAGCTTGTGTCAAGTTGACATAAAACTAGCCAGGACAACATCCAGTATTGCTTTCACCATCATCATTACCACCACAATCGCCACACAACCACCATCATCATTGTCTTCATCCTCACCCCCACCGAAATCATGATCATAACCGTGAATATCTCTACCATTATCACACACCACTATATCATGATCACAGCTGTCAGAGTCTCCACCGTTGTCACATACCACCATGTCATCATGGTCATCACTCCACCATCCTCATCTTCCTCTTCATCCTTACTACCATCAATACCCCTGTCCCTGTGAACATCCTCACCATCACCACCATCACTACCATACCCAGCACCATGACCCTCTCTATCATGATCATCATCACCCTAACTACCCTGTCATCAACCTTACCAATGTCCCCATTATTCTCACCAACATCATTATATGAGGAAAAAAGCCACCCTTCTCAGAATACTAAGGTGAATCGAATAATGATACTTGAGTATCAGATGCTATCACAGAGAAACTTCCCAGGAAGTGAGCTTAGTGAGGCCTTCATTACTCTGAGATCTGTGGTCCTCTTTGTATAGAACATGCTTGGCTAAAATAGATCTGGGTATGACCCAGCGCCCTGTGCACACATCTTGGTCATGGTCCGAGCTGATTATCTGATACATGGAGGCTCAGGGAAGCAGTGGCTTATGAGTCTCATGAATTACAGTGGGACTTCACCTTTTCTCCTTATCCTCCTCAAAGAAGCCCAAGGGGGGAAAAAAGTATGCAAACGTCATAGTACAGATGAGATGATGCTGAGAGGAAGTCTGGAAGTTAGGCTCACAGGAAGATGAAATAGGCTGTAAGCAACAGATATCAAGAGATGTAATCAGCATCTTCAGGGAGTTGCTGGAGCCATGGACACTAGAAAATCTTGGGAATTGGAAGGTAGAGATGTGTGGATGCAGTGCCAAAGGCATAGCCTGAGGTGGCCACAAGTCCTCCAAAGGACCTGTTAATGGAAAAATCATCTGAATATTACCATGGTGTACTAAGGAAGGACACACCTAAAAGGAAATGCAGAATGAACCAAGAGAGTGTCCAGGTATATGACAGCCCTCAGCCAGTTCTAATTTGGGTTCCCTGTGCTGTGGTTGTTGAATTTATGCCCTGAATCATCTCTGGAGTAAGTCTCGGGGTAGAAAAAGTACTTAAGAGACTCTGGCTTACTTAGTGAAATGGCCAGATGGCTAACCTGCCTTCTATCTTTGAAGCCCAGTGGTGAGGGAGGCTTGCTGCCACACAGAGCTTCTGGTTAGTGTGTGGATTGTTCTGGCCACACATGAGCTGCATCCTGCATTCCCCAGAAACATCCACTGTGAAAGACAGGAGCCAGGATCAGTAAACCAAGAAAAGAGCTCAGCCTTCACAGGGAAGTCTGGGGAGAGCGAACTGCACCAAAGACAGAACATCCTGACTTGTCCATTGAGGACAACTGTCTCTAGAGATGAGGAGACATCCCATCTGCATCACAGAATTGAGTCCATGAAGAGTTTTCAGAACATAAAAATAAGATGTGAACTTGTAGAAATTCCCTCAGGTGATGTGGCAGGCACACATTCCACAGTGGTGTGGGCTACAGAGGAGTCACCAGACTCATCTGTGCAAGAAGCTCAGTATTAGAACACTAAAAGGTCTGAGAAATAACAGAAAAGTTAAAGTGAAGGTGTTATCAAGAAAGGGCATCTCCTGGGGCAGAGGGACCAGAGGCTTTAGACAGAGAAAAGAGCACAGGGATTAAAGCAGATGAGCTGTAAAGCCCTGGCAGTAGCTTCCGGACCATGAGGACGGAAGAGCTGACAGGAAGGAAAGAGGAAAGTAGGAGGTATGGCTGCAGAGAAGGGCCCAGCACAAACCCAGCTCTTGCTGAAGCTCTGGAGTCTGCCCTAGTCCTCTGCATGTCTCTAAGAGCTCAGTTAAGCCTGAGGATCAGTATGGATACCTAAATCCTTCCAATTCCAACACGTTTGGTCCAGGGTGCATGAGAAGTGCTGTCCCAAACTGAGCAGCAGAGACGCTTTGGGTTCCAGAGAGCATCGGGTCCAGGTGAGGACTCTGCAGGTGAAGGGCACAGTCAAGAGATGTGGCCCAGCTCCTGTGGAGCTGTGTCCAAATACGTGTCTGCAGGAGAACAGAGAATCTTCTAGAAGACCCAACATATGTCACATACGACATACCACAATACACTCTATAAACATATCACTCACAAGTGACACATGCAAGTCCACCATGAAGTCACACAGCACATGAACCATGCACACAAACCCTTCCACAGCTTTTCACAAATACCCAGTACATATGCCACACACCACATGACAACCACATACCACCTCAGTGGGACCACATACCTCACATACATTACACACATGACCTCCCCTACTGCACACTTTGCACATCCCTGCCCTGTGTTCCACACTGCCACATACCTCATATAAAGATCACATACCCGACACACACACACACACACCACCACACACATCACATGCACACCACACACATCATGCATGCTATAAACACTTGCACACACCCACACTCAGGAGGCCCAGGCCCTCTGTGGTTTGCCCTATGGTGATGTGGTTGCATCTGACTTTACCAAAACTTCTCCGATCCCTTTCCCCTCCCCCTTTTGTGGAGAGAGGCAGCTTATTTCCCCAGAGAACAACAACAACAAAAAAAAAATAAAAATAAAACAGGTCAATGTCTTTATGAACAGAAAGCGATGATTTCTTCAAGATCTGAAAGGAACTGACAGTATCCTGGTGCTCGGGGCTTTATGTACTCACAGGGCAGGAGCTGCCATCCAGGCATGAGCTCTGAGGAGTGAAAAGTCTCGGATCATCGCCTCTATCCACGGGATAGTAAGAGAACCACAGCCAGGGCCTCCAGCATGCCGGTATCTAACCCGGTGTCCAATGTATGCACTGTAGGTGTTTTGAGAATCGATGGTTGATCATCCTGTAATACTCCTGCAGGGAAAAATCAAATGAAAAGTTCAACATTGGATTTTTACTGAATGAAGGACCTGTGGCTGAGTCCGTGAGACTTGGACTCCGAAGTCAAATACTGCTGATGTCAGTGTCTGCCACTGTTTCGTGGACCCCCACCCCCAACGACGAATGGCTTCTAACAGAAATGCGTGTTTCTCCTCTAGCTTCTGAGGTGGCAGCAGCTGGAGCAGATGTGGGTCCCCGTGGGGCTGTGCCAGTGCAGCCTTCTGTATGCCGAGAGCTCAGCAGCACTCGGTTGTGCCATTTTCTGCCAGAGTCCATGAGCAAGCAGTGCTGGCAATGGAGGTGTGAATGCTGGGGGTAGGGGCAGACCATTCACCTAGCTGTCTAGACCGCCAGGGATCAATGTGGCTTTTCACAAGAAAACTGAAGAGAAGATGGTTTCTGGGTGTGGAGTCATGGGAGCCAGATGTAGAACCTGCAGAGAAGCCCTCTTTGTGGAGCTATGGCACGCAGGCACTCCAGGCAGGACAATCTGACCTACTTGACTCTGAGCTGGGCACCCAACAGTGGATCCTAAGACCATAAGGTGTAGACATCTAAGACCACAGCCCATGGAATGCCTCATGTCACTCATGGAGGGAGGCCATCTTATTGCACTTGGTGCCTTGATGGCCCATATCCAGAAAAGAACACTCCAGCAGGGCCAGCAGCCTGATACCTAAGTAGGCAGATTATCACCATAAATGTCGATTTGGCTTATCTGTTGTCCTTGTAAGGGTCATGGCCATGACCCATGGCTATGAAGATCCCTCCTTATCACTTATATAGGTTGTGACTCAGTAGAGAAACAGATGACCTATTTACTCACATTTGAAAAGCTTGTGGCTATGTAGTTGGGACCTAGGGTACATGGAGTGGACTGGGTCTGTTATCTGTGAGCTCAGAAGTATGCCTATGGCATGTGGAAAACCCTAGCAGGAGCTTGGGAGAGGAGAACTGATCCCAAACACACCCAGTAGTTATCCTACTCATGGAACAGACATGACCCTGGTCGTGTGTTCCTAATGGGTCAGCCACTAGGCTTTGGCAAAGGAGGAAGCAAGAAGCCTCTCCCAAAACTCCTACCTCATTCCTTTCCTCTTGACCCTGAAGCCACAGTCATCACTGAAGTGACCTTCCACTATTGGTTTCTTCCTGGGGGGTGGGGGGTTCTCAACATCATGAGCTTATAGAGTTCTCCCTGTGCTACACAAATATAGCAAATCCAGAGGGGCCTACAGCTCTTATCCTTCACATACAGCTGGAGGCAGGCACTAAACCCACAGGTCCATGTCCATGGATGCCTCTCTCTTCCCTCAAACACACACACTGACCTTGTATCTTTAAGATGCCCCATCCAAAGAAAGCAGTGTGAGAGGTCATCATGGTGGCTGATGGTAGCTGATGCTGGCTTCCTTTCTTCTCTGTTGGCTGTGCTTTCGGAGTCTCGCCTACTTGACCGAATTTCGCACCATGATTGCTAAGTCCCAAAATGAGAGCGTTTTACATACTGGCCTCAAATCACAGGGCTCAGTTACCTCCTTCTCATGTGACTAGCACACCTCATGGATGTTTGTTTAGTGTATGCAGATTGAGACGGGGAACAGATGGAGCCGTGGGACTCCTCCATTCATGATTGATGCATCTACAGAGTCCTTGCTGAAAGACCCTGCTACTCACAAGGAAGTCCCTGCTTCCCTCCTGCCCAAGGACTTCATTTCCCTGGTCCTATGGAGACTACATGAAGCTCTTCAACTGGAGAGGATAGATCTTTATTCTTCATCCCCTGCTGTTCACGGACACAGAATGAGAACAAAGTCTTCTCATTTCTCCTTCTCATCAAAATTAAACGAAGATGCTTCTCCTCGGCTTCTCTCTTCTACGCCATCCCCTATAAGAATGCTTCTGTGGGGACCATGGAGACAAGACATGGGCTATTGGAAGTTGGTCTAAGAATTGTCCCAGTCAACCAATCTATCTATCTGCCTTTACCTGGCCTGCGGGAGATGGAAACTGACCTCTTTTCTTTTAGTCTCCAAGGAGGTTCCATTGAAGATCCAATCACGTAGGTTGCCTCCTCTCTCTAGCTGGTATGGCTTACAAAGGGACTCACCCTGCAAGTTGCCACCAACCTGGGAGGTCTCAAGCAGGTGTAACTCAAAGTAACATGTAGTGTGAGCAATAGAAGAGGGTTGTGTTCCTTTATTGGCTGTGGAGCAAATGTTAGAGAGAGAGAGAGAGGGAGAAAGGGAGAGAGAGAGAGAGAGAGAGAGAGAGAGAGAGAGAGAGAGAGAGAGAGAGAGAGAGAACACTCACCTCTGGAGGCTTCCATAGAATTCCACAGCTCTGTGCCTCTATCTGAAGCCAAAAATGGATCTACCCCAGGACAAACAAGAGAAGGACTTACTGTAGGGGTGAGTGGATTAGATTAGTAGGTATGTGGTGTGAACATATAGCAGGGGCCCTGGTGATCCTGGTGATAAGGTGAGCTGACATATTGATTACTGTAGACCTATCCTCATCTAGAATCTCCCTCTTCTGTAGGTGGGTGGAATTGGGACTTGGTTTTGTGGAACTTAAGAGAATCTTCACCCAGGTCAGGGAAGCTGAAAGAAGAGAGGAATGTGAAGAAGCAGCTTCTTCCAGGACCTTCCAAGGCTGCAAGGAGAAGCAGGGCATCAGATGGGTGTATGGGAGCCATGGTGAGAAGCACACACTCATTGTGATACGAGCATCATGGGGACCAGCTCATCCCCAGTGACTGGCATGTTCAGGAAGTGACAAGCTGAAACATCCTTCTCTCTGTGTGTGCCAATGGTAATAGGCTTAGCTGCAAAGACAGCTGAAGAGAGCAGATCTCTCCTGGCACCTCCTTTAGGAGCTCAGAGTCTCTGTAGACTCAGCACACTCAGGAGACCAGAGTGTAGATGGTTAGAGCAGGAGAATCAAGTACAGCCTTCCCCCAACACTGATAGTCTAGGTCTTTGGTTTTTGCTTCTGTTGTACTAGAGGATTCTCAACCACCTGTTGAGTTGTCAGACACCCCATCCCTGCCTGGAAAAATTGAGTGCCTCTTGGAGTCTCTGGAACACAGAACAGCTTGAACCACATGGCTCTGAGTGCCCATCCCCATGCAGGGCTGGCCTGGGTAAAGGCCAAGGTAGAGGCTTAGGAATCCTTTTAGGTTCAGATGAACAGTATGCAGTATCTAGGGCCTTTCTTTCCTCCCAAGAATCCTACAGTCCTGGACAAAGGCAGCCTCTGAGTTGTCACTGATGGGTACAGGAGGCCCCCACTCCTCAAAGTAGATGTCTCCTTCACTGGTAGATAGCAGGTTCTTTCTGTTGGGCCTCAGTTTCCAGGAGCTCCCCCCCCCACTTAATTTGTAATGGATGAGTATGTACCTCAGCAAAAGTGTGTGAATGCAGCAGGCAGGTACTCAAGCAGGAGCTCAAGGCAGCTCAAGGCATCCTGTTAGATGCCCAACCGGCTTTAGGTTGGCCTTCTTCACACAGATGAAGCTGACTGGACTCATCTTGGCCCCAAGAGGTCCATCCCAGCCTGGAGTGTGTGGAAACCTGCTTGATGAGCTAGTGCTATAACCTGCTCTTTCTGTGGACCTCGAGAAGTCGCAGTGTGGACGTGCACACTGCCTTGATGGAGAAACTCCAGATTCAAGAGGGAAGAGGAAGACGTGAGGAGAGGAAGAGAACTCAGGACCACTACTTTAGCCAGCCTACACAGTGAGGAAGGATGATGTGGTCTTGTCAAGGCTGTGGCTGGGCAGCAGGAGTCAGTTGCTCAGCAAGGAACAAAAGCTGCTGTGGAGAAGACACATAGCAGTACCAATGGTCAGGGGCCCATGTCCGGAGAGGGAAGATAGATGTAGAACAGAGGACCAGTCGGCTAAGGCAGATCTGATCTCCTCCTCCCGAAATGAGTACAACCTCAGTCTGATGGCAGAGACACAGGGGTCATAAAGGACAAAAACCCAGGTGGGGACAAAAGCAGGGATGGAGCAGCCATCATGATTTCTCCAGTTTCCCTGGCTTTGTCACATGCATAATCTTCCTTTTCTGGCCTGTGGCTCCCTAACCTCTCCTGTCCTTGTCACTAGTATGCTTGGTGGGGGAGGGGAGGACTTGGGGGTGACAAGTCTGATTAGTTAACTCTGGCCAAGAGGAGACTTTAATAAAAACAAACCACTGGAAAAGTCAAAGTCACACCTCTACTGTGTTTGGACCGCCACAGCCTAGAATGTAGAGCCATGTTTTCTGTATAACTTTGCTACTTGTCTAACACCACGCACATGAGGTATTGATCTTGCTTCCCTTTGGATGTAAGACATGTGCCCTCTTATTAGTCACTGTGTAAGAAAGCCCTAGCTCCCCTAGGCTGCCAGCTCACAGCCCGAGTTGTTTGTCCCTCAGAAAGCTCCACAGTTAGGCGAGTGCCCACTGTGGTCCTGTGAGCCACCTCCTTGTCTCAGTTGGAGCGTGTGACACCTGGAAATTCATTGAGAACATGTGCCAGGGAAAGCACAGAGAACAGCAGTAACCTTTGTGGAGCCCTCAGTGAACTTATAACAACGAGAGCCTCAGATTGTTGCTCTGTCACCCTGGCTTCCTTCTGACTTCTTCTAGGAGCACAAGAATGCTAGGAGGCAGGTACCCTGCCTGGGATCGGCTTCCAGTCCCTGAAGACTGGTCTCCATTTGCCTGTTGCTACTGCTGGTGCTGGAGCTTTGTACCTGAGCCTCCAGTTTTACTAACTCGGCTGAGTTTCTCTCAGTTCTCCTCTCTTCTCAGCATTTTCCCTTTCAGGGATATCAAACCGAAAGCCAAAATAAACCATTTCTTCCACAACAGAAAAAACAAAACAAAACAAAACAAAAACAAAACAAAACAAACAAACAAACAAACAAACAAACAAAAAACCATGCACACTGTGTGCCATACTCCTGAGCCAGCATGGGAGAAGGTTTCACAGTGACCGTCATCTGTTGGTGGGAACTCCAATATATGGGGGTTTCCTTGTCCTCAAATGGTGTTATAGTAAACATTTGAAGAATGATAGGAATGAAAATTATCTTTCAATAATGGAGACATCCTTTTGTCCTTCTGTTGTTCTGTCTTTCTGTCCCTGCCCCCACTCAACTCTCACAATTACATGTTACACTCTCTCTGAGAGAAACCATCAACACTGCTGCTCAGCACATAGAGACTAAGACATAGAGATGCCTTCAGACACTGCTGGAATTCTACCTTTCTGGAATCTTCTGTAGGATCTTTCTGCACAGTGTTAGCAGCAGATATGACCTGCTGCCTTTGAACAATTACCCCTGCAGCTCGTCAATCAAATAAAGAAAGAATAGCAAAAACATGTAGCAATGTAATTAGTATAATTAGCAAGGTATACTTTGTGATATAATTAATAAAAGGAACTTAATGTTGAGCATACAATAACAGTTTCTCTTCTTTAGAAAAAAGATTTATTTTTACTTTATGTGAATAAAATATTTTGCCTTCATGTGCATATATGTGCGTTCTGGGGCCTTGATGTTCTGTTTCTGGCTCTCCATGTTAACCTCTGATATTGGACAAGGACTGTACTCCTTCCCTGCTTAAGCATAGTCACGGATAGGATAATTTTGACATTATCTATGGTGTATATCAGGAAGACCCATGCTGGGGCTATTCGGAACATCTTTATATTTTGATTAAAGAAAACAAATCATATCTTTATTTTATAGACTTTGTTTTTTAAACAGATCAAAAGCACTTTTATTTGTTTAGAGTCTCCCTCAGCAGAACCTTGAATTTGTACCCCCAGGGAATCTCTCTGCTTCTTGTTTAGTTTATGCAGAACTTCCATGCCTAGTTCTGAATAAAAGATCATTGCTCATCCTGAGCTAACAACCCATCAGAAAAGGGGAAAGTGACTAGTTTTTGTTTATTTCTTTTTGATCTAGCTACCCTTCACAATAGCATTTTGTTAAAGTAGTTATGCATTAGCCACAGAGGAGACAAAACCAGGGACCAGTCAGTTGGGGATGGGATGGTCCCCACATATTTGAGAGTTTTTCTACTCATTCATCTTAGAGGTACCAGCTCTGCCCGAGGGCTCCAGCCAAGACCCCAAAATGCACATCGCATAAACAGGACATCCAAAGCACATTTATGTGGCAGGGCTGTGTAACATTTGCTCCTAGAGGGAAACAAGCTCCTCCACTATATAAACCAACCATGAGGTCCCAAGAGGCCCCTGTGCCCATAGAGAAAGTGGGTCTTTTGGCTAGAGTTGAAGGAAGGGCTCCCAGAAATCTCAGAACCTCCCCCCAATCCCCAAATCTAACACCCACTGAGGACTAGGAGTTCCTAGAAACAAAAAGGACACATTGTGATAGCAAGATACAAAATTAATGAAGGGTGTAAATAGGCAATTTGAAGAAGAAGAAGTGCTAATAGAAGTTCAGACTCATTTTACTAATAATTATATATGTGATTGGCTTTCTGTCTTTCAAGACTTTGATTGACACTGCTTAAAATAATGCCAGGAGAGAGGAGGGCGGCGGGGTTTGGCTCTCTTTGCACTTGTGGAGAGAGACTAGCAGTCTGGCTGCAGAGAGAGTCCAAAGAGTCGGTTCATACTCAGCAAACACTGCCCTCTGCCTGAGAAGCCAGGGGGACTGCCACTGGGGTGCTGAGTGGAGTCAACATACACCCTTTGACCTCCTTCCCACCTCCTTCCTAATCTTAAAGGGGCATCCTGAGGGCTTCCCTGTCCCTGCCTCCTCTCTACCTGGAGACTGTGCTTCTTTTGACCCAGAATGCTTCTGAGGCTCCTCCTGCTGTGTGGAGCTAGGAGTGAGAATTCTTTTGGTCTCTGTAAATCCAGGAGCTCTGCTGGCAGAGAGGAGCACAGAGGTGTCTCTCGGAGAAGATTATCAATGACCCCCTACCAAACAACAACCAACAACAACAAAAACAGACAAAAGTAACAGATTATCCTCGACTAGCTGCTTTGGCTCAAACTGGTTTCAGGGACTTCCTCTCCAGGGAGGATCAGATAGTGCCCTTCCCCCTCCCCCACTGAACTCTTCAACTTTGGGGGAACTTAAACCTTAATACTATTCTTGCATCTTAAACATCTAATTATATCAAATTGAATTCTGGGTAAAATGGGCTTTTGAGGAGAAACTACAACCCTTTCCTAAGAGGGCCCTCCCTGGGGGGGGGGGGGCGGGAAGGGGGCTCAGGAGAGGGGGTGACAGGGAAAGAGAAATACAAGACCCATGTCTGCTGGGATGGGGGAGGGGTTCCTCAGTTTGACCCACTCTTTTTTCTAGAGCAGATCCTTGCTTCTGTGCGTGCTCTAATTAAACTCCTGACTGCTCAGCCGGCTACAGTGTTCAGTGTGAACTCTTCTCTTTCAGGAGCATAAGAACCAAGAGTGTTTCTGGGGTCAAGACCAGTATGAGACCTCCCCAGAACAGGCCTGCTCGAGGCTGAGGAACCCGTTGTCAGATCAGCCCTCAGCTTGCTTGGGGCTCTGTCACCTTCCATTATGTCATCTGTTCCTGGGTGTGGAAGGTGATGGGTGGGTGAAGGAGTTGGTGACCGAAGCCCCCTCTTCAGGTGGGAGGCCACAGGGAGCCACCAGATCGGAAGAGCGACTGTGATGACGAAAGGGGAAGGTCGTGCTCAGGTCACCTCCCAATGGTTTCTGCTCTGGTCCTGAGGGGTAAACAGGAGGTGACAGGGGGCTCCAGGCCACAGGCACATGTGATCAATGGCTCAGAGCAGTGGCAGGCAGCGCCAGCTGAGAGCTCAGGGCCGGGGAGCAGGATGCTTAGAGAGCAAGATACAGCTACAGAGGTTTTGGACTTCCCTGCGGGGATGCTGTGAGGCCCTGGCACATTGCTCAGCTTACCCCCCCCCCCCATTTCCCTGGAGAAGGTGTGATGCTGCAGCAACCCTCTGGTTCCAGTCACCTTTCCAGGGAGAGCCCTCTGAAGCTGACTGTATTGGAAAGAACTTAGATGTCTTAGGTTCCAACAAACCGTGCCCCCCCCCCATCCTTATTAAAGCTTTTTGGATGGCAGGCTGGAACTGAGAGTCTGCGTTTTCTAAAGGCTGAATGCAGCTGTGGGCCCGGTAAGCTAGATGGGCCAGAAAGGGAGGGTGGCCTTTGTCTCCTTTGTACCTTGCAAAGGTTAGCATCTCTGTGACCTTTCCACTACAAAGGACTCACTTCATGAGTCCTCTGGCAGCTACCAGACACCTTAGGCTGGCAGCCATAGTCTGGCAGCCGTGACCCTCATTACTGTGCCCAGATGCCAACCTGAGTCCATTCCAGGTCCTGGAGTAGGAAGATGACACATTCTTCAGACTGTAGAGTCATGCTGTCACAAGGACCGGAGGCAGCATCCCCAAATGCCAGCAAGAACCACAGAGGTAGTTCTTAGCACTGCAGTCCCACAGCCTCTATCTGAACTCTGTAGAGGCAGAGACCAGCCCAGCAGGAGGCCCGCAGCATCTATGCTAGGTTCTCACGGAACTTCTGTCTCCAAGTAAGGAACAAGCCCTGCTCAGGGGGACCAGATGTCCCATTGAGTAGAGAAGTGAATTAGAATGTTCAGTGGCCACAAGTCTGTTCCAACCCCAGTGTTCTGGCTTAAAGTGAGAATTATCGTCTCCAACAGGTTTATGCATTGAACACTTTAATGCCTAGTTGGCAGTGCTGTTTGGGGAGCATTTAGGAGGAAGTGGGTTCTTGGGGCAGGCCCTGTCCGCTGATTTCTGGAACTTTCCTCTTGTCTGGGATTGTAGCCTGCCATTTTCTTACTACAGAATGCAGGCGCAATGGGTCTGCTGGTTTTCCCCATGCGTGGTTTCCCTGTCTTGTCACTGCTCAGTATTATACTTAAGCTTGACTCCAAAAATTATAATAAAATATTAAACAGAGTCCTCATGTGCCCCCTGCTGCTGATACCTATTTTGAGCACAGGAACAGGCTCCTCAGAAGCTCAGGTATTGGGCTTCTGCCTCACTGTACTGTAGGAGGCCAAAGCCCAGGGACTGCAATGAATTCATGCCCCCCACACCTGGATTAAGAGCTTGAGGTTTCATTTAAATCAAAATGACAGGGAATCCTGACTATTTCTACTTTAGTAGCTGCCTTGGAGACTGTCTGATACAGGACTCTGGGTGTCTGAGGGCTACAGGTGAACTCAGATCTACGACAGCCGGGTATTGAGTTCATCTTGGATTAGATGGACTGTAGACACATAAGATGTCTAAGGTGAACACTTATAGGACAGACTGACAGACACTGGGGCTGCAGAGGACTGGAACTCCTTACCCTTCCCACACTGAATGAAGTGTTCATACCTCCAAATTTTCTAAAGAGGTGCCAGGTCCTGGGAGGCATTGGCCCCTTAAGGTATTAACCCTGAATCCTCCCCTTCCTCTCCCTCCTCTTCTGTCTCTCTGGCTTGGACACTAGTCTTGCACAATCCCATTTAAAAGTTGCTTTCTGGCCTCTGGTGGCCTGGGATGAACTCACAGTCCCTGTTAGGGGGTGAAACTGGGGGAGGAAATAAAGGTGGGAAAAAGAAGAACCCATAAAGTAACAAAGACGGGCTACAAATAGAGGAAGGTATAACTTCAGCTCACTGAAGGTCTTAATGCTGAGGTGATGCTCAGAGCCAGGAGGACACAGTTCCTGAAATGTTACCAGGACTTAGTTCCCTGGGCATGGTGAGAGATTATAATGTCCCCCAAGGTTTTCTAGGGCACCACCCGGGGCTCTGTCCCATGCTGTGCAGCTCAGAAGCCTCACAGCTTGTTAAAGCCTCCCAGGCTGAATTTCTACCTATGGTGTGATAGCCACCCCTTCCTGGATCCTCTCCAGTGCCAATCTGTTACTCATGGTGGCCCATGGCATGCCTATTATACCAAACTCCAGTGACTAAGTCCCCCTGCTTTTTATTCTCTGGACCCTACACTTTAAAGGGCCTAGCACCTCAGATCTTTTTTTTTTTTTTTCTGGACATCTTCCCAGGTGTTGAAGCCTGCTAAGTGTGTTTCAAGTAGGGCAATGGTGGGTGGACAGAGACCATGCACCAAGTGTTGTGATATATAATCATCCCTCATCCTAAATAAGGATATACGGAAGTTCATGCAACTGAGGCAGGCCTTACACACACCAGTGGGTCAACACACAGGCTGCATCCTCAATACCCAGTGTTGACCAAAATTCCAGAAGAAGAGTTCCACTGTGGTCAAGATGTGTACCTCTCAGAACTGGGTACTTTCAGCCAGGGTCCAATCTATGCCTCTCCTGTCCTGGTGATGTCCCGCCAGACCTGCCTCTGTCTTATCCCCCGGCCCCCAGCCACCCATATTCAGAAAGCAGAGGACACATGTTGCTCTTTCTCCTCTGACAGGCAGAGAATTGTGCAGGTTATGAATATGAACTGGAGGGTGACAGGTGACAGACGCCACCAACCTTCAGCTCCAAACTAAAATAACACGGTATTGACCTTGCTCAGAAAAGGCTACCGAAATAGAAAGTTCAATACTCTCTATTTTAACTGACAGTTAAAAATTCAATAAATCTCCCCGTGCCAGACACCTGTATGTATGTAATCAAGCTAAGTAAATACCCTCAGATTTCTCACAGCAGGTCCAGCATTTATGTATAAAGCCATTGGCCACAGCTGGAAGTGACTGAAGTCCCCCCAATGCTAGAGAAAGGTCCTTTTAAAAGATAAACAATCATCCATAAGTCAATCTTGGATCAAGGAGGGGCTCAGGAGTTGCTAGGCTCTGCTGAACTATTGGCTGGAGATAGATTCTGGGGAAGGGAGAGTCACTGTTGTCAGCAGTATACACAACAGTGGTGAGCCCACTCGGCTCTAGTAGAGAGCTCCAAAAACAGAGAGGAGGGAGGGATAACATACGTAGATGAGAGAGAGTGGGGATGGGAGTAACCAGAATACATTATATACAAGTGGACGTAATACCCAAGAAAAGTGAGCGACCCCAGGACTATGATGATCATTTCAATATTAGCAGAAATGAGAAGAAATACCTTCCTCTTCCCTTAGACCCAGAATGGCCACCATAGATGAGGTCCTAGTCCACTTCACCAAGCCAAAGGAAGAATTCCAGCTGTCTCCTCGGCTGTGTGTGTGTGTGTATGTGTGTGTGTGTGTGTGTGTGTGTGTGTGTGTGTATGGTGTGGTGTGTAATCTACCCGCAGGCTATGGGACCAATCAGCAACCAATTAGCAGGTCATTAAGAGACCAAAGACATGTAAGAGACAAGGGGTCTTTCTGATGGTCAACCTTAGTGGTCAACTTGACTGGGTCTGGGGTCACCTAAGAGAATTGGTTCCTGGGGTCCTTGGACTATAATGATCCCTAGCATAGCTGTGTCCCCACAGAGCTAATTCACACTTCTCGAATGCAACAGGCAGCCCTTTTCTCCCTCAAGCATGGTCCAGGAAAAGCAGGCACTTTCTAGAAGACTCAGCCTCTGGGTTCTCCCAGACTCTCATTTCAGCTACAGGGGAGGCCAGACTCTGAGTGCAGTATCTGGGCCTCCCTAAATTAAGGTCCACCTGTAGACCATCATCCCTCAGGACGAAGCATGGCTGCACAAGACCCTGAGTTAGTCACATTTTACTGTCAGCAGCCTCACTGCCACCAGGTTCTGAATGCTAAGGGGAGAGGGCTCCTTCTTCATCTTCCAGCTCTTGGCAGGAAAGTGACAGTGGGGACCTTAGGAAAAACTTCCCTGACCTCTAAGCATTTCTCCAAACATAAGCAAGACCTCTCTGTCTCTGAGCACCAGCTGCATACACTGTTGTGATTGTTACCATGACTGTTACCTCCGGGAAGTGAAGCCTACTAATCTTATTGTTGATTGGACTTGCTGATCTGGGACGGTTTCTTTGTCGACCTTACAATTCAAGGCTTCCTGTTGCTAATCTCTGGAATCAGACACACACTGATGGAGCCTCAGCACTGGGATTCCCCGCAGCAGCTGAGACAGGGAGGGACCGAGAGAATGTCTGAACACCGGGTCCAGCTCTTCTCTCCTGGTCAATGACTCTGTGACTCACCTCTCAACCCTTGGATAGACTTATGGTCTGAAAAGGGAAGATGATGCCCAGTGAACAGGTGATAGCAAAGATAGACATGTCCTGGGTGCCCTGGTAGAGCACTCAGGAGGAATGTGACCATTGGGTAACAGTAATGCCTATAGCATGGGAGACCTGAGGTCAGAGTTTGGAGGACTCTGAGCATCATTCTAAGCCGGGTAGGGAATGAGACAGCTTGGTTGTCCACACCCTCTCCACCCTCCAGGTACTCTGAACTCCTAACTTACAAAGGTTACCTAGTTCCCACCAGAAATGGAATTCCATGGAACAAACGTGGGTTCTGTGAGAGCCCCACCACACATTTAATTTATCTGCCTTGCTATTTGGCTCATAGGCATCCAAGAGGCCCTTTCAGACTGAGATGCTGACTTCACCAGTGTTAACTATGGCCATCGGAGTCCCCACTCTCCACCATGCCTTGGTGAAAGAGGGTTTATATCTCAATCTCTCTACTTTGGTTTTCTCTGGAGGAAAACTGCACATGGATCTTAAACCTCCTGGTACAAGCTCTATCCCACAGTGGGCTGGGGCGGGGGTCTAGACTTTGAAGATGCATTTACATCCAGCACAATATTTGCATGGGTATACACATGCCACACACAATATGCATGCAAATACTCAACACATAAGAATATGCTCATGTACACAGGCCCACATACACACAAACACGCACTCACATATGTGCTCACAAATGTACACAAAAGCATACTAATGCATATGTAGACACCAATGCATGTATTGACACACCCGCATATACATAACATACATCTCACAGATGCACATCCATGTTGCATCCTTTCAGGGTCCATACAGCTCTAAAGCATCTTACCAGGATTGTTGAGGGTGGAGAGCTTTTTGCAAGTCAGAGGATTTTCTGTTAATATCCTCTGGGTTATAGGTCATGTGACTGTGGCCTTAGTCCCCACCCCAAAACTGTTGTCTAATAGTATAATGCAGGCATTGGGAACTGAAACAGTCTCTACTTCTGTCCCTGTCTCCTAATGTAGGCCACATCTGCTCTGCGTCTTGTACAGTGTCTCTCAACCTGTGGGTCACAACCCCTTTCAGGGTTGAATGACCCTTTCAACAGAGTTGCCTAAGACCATCAAAAAAAAAAAAAAATCAGATATTCACATGCTGATCGTGAACAGCATCAAAATTACAGTTATGAAGTAGTAACTAAAATAATTTTATGGTTGGGGGTCACCACGGCATGTGGAACTGTGTTAAAGGGTGGCAGCATTAGGAAGGTTGGGAACCGCTGGTGTAGAACTTCTGTGTCTGGAACCAGACCGTCAGCAGCCCTCTGCCTGGCACTCAGCTACAGCCAGGCATCTCTTGGCAGGTTGAGGAAGCCCAATTAGCAAAAGACTTTGGTGTCAGGAGACTCAGCAGTGCCTCGGGGCAGGAGAACAAGAGGACGGATTAGCTGGCTTGTTTATTATTTCTCTGGTTGGGGCTCCAGCAATTCTATACAGGATTTGGCTGTTGGAATCTTTTACTTAAAAAAAAAAAAAGCCTCTCCATCCTTGGATTGTAAACAATTTGAAATTTTTGTTTCAGTGTGTGTCACTCATTTATCACTGAGTCATGTACAAGGTCGGACCCAGAGGTTTGGACACCAGTGTCTCGTAGTGTGGGGGATGCAAAGAAGAGTATGGTAGACTGGGCACAGAAGCAGGGTCCCCATTTCTGCCTCAAGTAAACTCCTCAAGATGTGCCGAACATTCTGCTGTGCCTCAGAGACCTGGAGAGACCTAAGGACCCAGGATAACGGGGAGGGCAGGGGCTGGACACCAGAGTTGGATCAGCCAGGACCCTCAGTCATGGATACAGTCTCTCACCTGCCCAGTTGCTCACTCCTCCCTGCATTTACTTCACAGCCATCCACTGAAAACCAACCGGGCTCCAGCATGTTGTCAGGTCAAGTTCAAGGACAAAGTAAAACCCTGCCAGATGGGATGGGGTTGGTAGGTGATAACCACCTGGGTAAAGAGAGAGGAAACTGTGGGTCCGAAAGCACAAATGGGGAGGAAGGGAGTGGATCTTCCAGCCCTGCACCCCCAAACCTCTGGCGTGGACAATTTAGAGGCCAAGCACCTTGGGGACAGTCACTTTCTGATGCTATGACATGTGTGGGGAGGCTGTAGCAATAGTAGAAAGGGGAAGCCCTAGCTGCCAGTGTTGTGCCCTGTCCTAGGCTACTGCCCCAATGACAGTAGAGCCTTCAGTATCCTCAAGGGGCTGCTGAGAAAGCCAAACATCATGGAACTGGAGCAGAAGACTATCTTGTCATATGCCATAGCTTCCAGCCCACTGTTGGCAGCCAAGGACTAGGATGGCAAGCAGATCCTACTTGGAGATATCTAGCAGAGCCAGAGAAGAGTCTGATGTTTGGGGACTTTGAAGAGAAGGGCTGTCTCATTCGGGATCCTAATTCCTTAGAAGTCTAGGCAGGAGGAGAGGTAGCTCACCTCAGTGCTGAGTGTTGAAGAGAAGTTCCTACAGAAATGCAAATCAAAACAACCCTGAGATTCCACCTCACACCAGTCAGATTGGCCAAGATCCAAAACTCAGATGACAACAGATGCTGGCGAGGTTGCGGAGAAAGAGGAACACTTCACCACTGTTGGTGGGGTTGCAAACTGATACAACCACTCTGGAAATCAGTCTGGCGATACCTCAGAAAATTGGACATAGTACTACCTGAAGACCCAGCTATTCCACTTCTGGGCATATACCCCAGAGACACTTTAGTACACAACAAAGATATATGCACCACAATGTTCATAGCAGCTCTATTTATAATAGCCAGAAGTTTGAAAGAACCCAGATGTCCTTCAGAAGGTGAATGGATACAAAAATTGTGGTACATTTACACAATGGACTACTACTCAGCTATGAGAAACAATGACTTAACAAAATTCTTAAGAAAATGGATGCATCTAGAGAATATCATCCTGAGTGAGATAACCCAGTCACAAAAGAACAGATATAATATGCAGTCACTGATAATGGGATACTAACCCCAGAAAGCACTGAACACTCCAGAAACAACTCACAGACTGTGTGAAGCTCAAGAGAAAAAAAAAGAAAGAAAAGAAAAAAATCATAATGCTCAATTCTTACACACCAAGAAAATGTTGACTAATTCCGGGTTACATCCTGTTTTACATGTACTTTATGCTCATTGTAACTAGGAAGACCTTAATGCACACTATCAAACCTTTGGGAAAAAAAAGCCAAACATTGAGAAAAATGTATTCGTATACTTTTATGCAAAATTCCTTAAAATTTGTACATTTATCTTTTTTTTTAAATAAAGTTGTCCAAAAAGAAGAAGAAGAAGAAGAAGAAGAAGAAGAAGAAGAAGAAGAAGAAGAAGAAGAAGAAGAAGAAGAAGAAGGAGAAGAAGAAGTTCCTACAGCGCTGGGCAGGAGAAATGGGGTTAGAGTTCAACCTGGAGAAAACTCTGACAGACATGAGAACTGCTGATCTGGGTCATCCTCCTTCCTGTCTCCTCAGAAGCCCCATCCTAGAATCCATCCGATGTGTAATACAGTGGAGAATTTTTTAAAGGAGCCTTTCTAATCAGATAGTGGCAACTTCTGCACAGAGGCTCCACAATCTTCTACTGCTGTGCATTCAAGAGTACCCTCCCAGTCGAGAACCACACAGGAATTTCTTTTCACTAGTACTAAGATGGCCAAGGGGAGGAGAAGCCCAAGGTGGCATGCTAACTTTCAAACTTCACTGCGATGCCTCCTCTTGTCTTTCTCCTTAGACAGCCTGAATCTGTGTCTGCCTCCTAGATGTGGATACCAGCTGTATTTCCACCATTGCTTCTTTGCTCAGGGCATTAAAAAACAAAGGGCAAAGGGCAAACCATATTTACCCTATTGTTTCAAAGATACCCTGGGGGTGTGCAGAGGCATTTCTACCGCTCCCTTGATGCAAGGGCTGGGTCATGTGACCAGCAGCTAGCAGGGCTCAGGATTGGAATTAAGTGCTAGCACACTCTTTTGTGTTGTTTCCTCGTTTGGAGGAAACGGGAAGAGATACACCCATGCAGAGAAGTTGCCTTGCCTCAACCTCTGTGAAGTAAACAGTCACCTTTTCCATGGAATCTGGGGAGGTGACAATATTTTCTGGAACTGTGGAGAGATTTGAAGTCAAACAGCCAATTCCAGTACCAACTTTTGGAACCTTTGTACCCATCCCTCCTAAGGGCCACCATCAAGGGGTAGCCCTACTGAAGAGGAATCTCCTGTCAAGAGCCCAGAGTCCCCATGACTAGAACTAAGCTGATTTGATTGGAAACCTGTCTCCGTGCTCAGAGCAAACCGCTAATTTCACATTAACCTGACACTTGGTGCTTGATTTATTTTAGCATTTATGGTAATGGTTTTTGATTTTTTTTTTTTAAGATAAAGGGGACAGAGAGTACATGATAACAAAATGCAATTGACAGTAAGTGCTTATTATGTAATTATGGGATCCTTAATATGCATATTTTCTCTGTGGTTGGTAGCAACTAAATACATAATTACTGAGTTCTAAAGAAGAATATTATCTACAGAACCTTCTGTCTGATGTGGAGAAGATTCTTGTCTGGAACGGGTGAATCAAGCCAATAATGCAAGGTCAGTTAAGGTGAAGGCCACAGACCCACGCTCAGGGAGGAAGCCCCAGACCCTGAACTAGGATGTAGTCATCCCCAAATGAACTCAAGTCGTTGGCAGCTGGCTCTAGCTGGAGGGAAATTGTCGAGGCCACTGGGGAGCCTAGAGACAAACACCACAGACAGGGTAATTCGAGTACATCAGAACTGTATCTCTCCCGAAGTCAGACAACTCAGGTCACCATGGCGGTAGACACAGTCTGTGTGGGACTGACACTCACAGAAACCCCTTTATTCTGCATCTTCAAATTGTGAGCAATGTGAAGCATCCTCTGAGGCTTCTTTACAAGGACCCCAGTCTCACTGTGAAACACCTCTCAGCTCTACATCACTGTCCACCGGTCTCAGCATGTGCAGGGGTCACACACCCATACAGTACCAGTGAGCAGATGAAGGTGCGACGAGCTGAATGTGGTGCAGGTATCAGTGGAAATGGGTAGAAGGGCATTTAAGAGTTGGGAGATAAGAACCTCCAGGTGGGCACAAGAGGCACCTATGCATGAGAGGCTACAGGAGTGGACGAGCCACTTTATACACAGATGTGAGGGACACTAATTGGGCGAGACAAGCAGGGGACTCCAGGGGAGGCGGATGGTGTTCAGCACAGTTCAGAAACAGAGATGGTGCTGGCCATGGGAAAATGTCTCCTTCCTCTCCTTACCCCGATTTTTCTCATCACACCCCCAGAACTTTTCTAACACGTATGTAGACAAGTAGAGACCTCAGGTACTGGCCTGGAGTCTTGAAATGCTCTTCACAGGGCTTCTTCATGTCTATTCCTCCTGTCTCACAAAGCTGTGAGGTAGGCTGCCTGGCCTGATGTGTGCACATGAAAGAAAGACACTCCAGACCCAGGCATTCTGCCAATCAGTGCCAGACCTAGTATAGGGAGGGGAGTCTGTGAAAAGCTCCCAAGGAATAAGAAGCAATGGCAGGGGGAGAACAGGCATGCTGAGAGAAAAAGGGATGGCTAGGCTAGAACAGGGCATGCTGGGAATGGAAGACGTTGGGAGGACAAAGAGATAGGTCGAGATGATGGGGAATGACCTGGTAAAAAAATAAGGTTTACTTGGAGGAATCATGCATTTCGGGGTTGGGGAATGAGGCATGTTGAGAGAAGGAAAGTGTGCTCAGGAACTCAACAGGGATCCTTCATCTAACCATGGCTGGGTGACCCAAGGCCTGCTGTTGCCTCTCTGGGATCTATTAAAGGTGTTCATGTTTGTTTGGAAGCTGAATTTTTTTCCCATCTGGGTGTGTGTGTGGGGGGGGTGTGTGGGTATAACATAGGGAGGCTGGAGGCTGAACTGGGTGCATCACAGAAAAGTTGGGTGGGTAGCATGAAGGCCAGAGACCTTGGACAACTTGGACCAAGCCAGGCCTCCGGGCTGACTGTCCATTGGTGCATCTCTCTAGAACTTAACTCTGTCTTTGCATCTTGCTCTGCAGGCTTACAGTCTTGCTTGGGGTGAGGCCTCCACTGTGATAGGTGTACAGTGTAGAAAAACTATAGTGGACCAGGGTAAAGTGTGAACTTTGGATGCTGCCAGTGTTCTATTGCTGTGAGGAGACACCAGGAATGTGCAAGGCAACTCTTATAAAGGAAAGCGTTTAGTTGGGGGCTTGCTGACAGTTCCAGAGGCGTAGTCCTTTACCATCATGGCATGGTGCTAGAGCAGTAGCTGAGAGCTACATCCTGGTCCACAGGCAGATAGAGACTCTAGACTTGGCATGGGCTTTTTGAAATCTCAAAGCCCACACCCCGATGACAAACTTCTTCTAAGGAAGCCACACCCCCTAACCCTTCTAATCCTATTCAAACAGTGCCACTCACTGGTGAATAAGCATTCAAAAATATGAGGCTACAGAGACCATTTTTTTTATTCAACCATCTTTGTACATTGGTTCTGCAGAAAGGGGGTCCTCCCTTGGAGTGCAGTCTGGGCTGTAGCATCATCAGCCTGGTGTACTTCATGGGCATGAGACCCCGTACTTCTGTCCTGGCTTGCTCTTTTGTCACACTGATAAACACCATCAAACAACTTAAGAGAGGAAGGGTTTGTATTTTATCTTATGCTTCCTGGTCCCATTCTATCACTGAGGGAACTCAGGACTGGAACTCAAGGCTGGAATCTGATGGGAGAAACCTGAAACAGAGCTGTGAAGGAATGATGCTTACTGGTTCAAACCCTCTGGTTCATGATCAGCCAGCTTTTACAATCAAGGAACACCTACCCAAGGGTGGCCCTATCCACAGTAGGCTGGGCCCTCCCACATCCATCTGTTGACCCTACCCACAGTAGGCTGAGCCCTCTCACATCCATCTGTTGACCCCACCCACAGTAGGCTGGGCCCTCCCACATCTGTCTGTTGATCAAAGCAGTTCTCCACAGACGACATGGTCTAGCCCAATCTGCTCTGGTCAGTCCCTCAGCTGAGACTCTTCCTCTGCTGTGATGTTTTGGTTGTTCAGTTGACAATAAAAACTAACCCCTTCCCTTGCTAACTTGAAATGACACATGTCCCACAAACACACCATAATTAAACCAAAGACATTTCCTTTCTTGTCCTAGTATCTTGTTATTATCACAATGTAACGTACAACACAACTTTAAAAGTTCAACATCTCTAAAAGTCCAAAATATTTCCTCTTTGGGCATCTGTGAAAAATAAGCTATATACTTTGTCATTCTAAGAGGGGAAAACCTCATGCACAATTACAACCAGATCAAAGCAAACTTTCCAAATCCAGTCATGTTAAATCACACCTCTAACTCAATGTCTGAATCTCACTTGTGATTATAGCTTCCAAAGGCCTGGGCAGCTCAACTCCTTCCTCTTTGCCACCTTTAGCACATACAGTTTGGCCCATAGGCTTGGGCTGGCTCACTCCATAGCTTTCACCATCATTAGCAGTAATTCCATGATGCTGGCATCTCCAATATCCCAATCTCCATGGTAACTGAGGCTGCACCTTAACCAATGGCCTCTCCCGGTCTATCTTCAGAAAGACTCTGACCCTCCCACAGGGTGCCAAACCTTGGCTGTTCTCCATGACCCTTCATGCCTTCAAAACCAGTACCATGTGGGACCCTCTTACCCTCTTACAAGTTGCTTGGTAAGTTCTGCTGGCAGCTTGACATGTAGCCTTGGCCTCCAGTTGACCACCACTTCCGTGTGTTAATTCCGAGAAAATACTACCCAGAAGGTTTTTACCTCGAGTATTGATCTTTTATGAACCACAGCTGAATCTCCAACCCCAGCTGACCACAACCTCTGCTTCTTAATTCAAATACGTCACATGAATAGCCACAATAGAGTTTTTGCTTCCCTCTGAAACTTCCCCAAGACAGGTTTCTATTGTCTGCACGGCTCTTAACATTATCTTATCTTTCAAGTTCCCACAGAACAGCCCATTAAGTTCTGATTATTCAATGGCTTTTTCAGCCAAACGCTCCAAAATCTAATCTGAACAACCCCTCAATTGAGACTTGCTTTTCTCAGGTGGCTCTTTGTTATGCCAAGTCCACAATAAAAAAAAAAAAAATGAACTAAGCACAGACAAACAGCGTACTCTGGACATGGCTCTGACAGCTCTCCTGTGTGTCACCAGCCAGGGCACACAGCTGACAAAATGCTCAAAGTGACCTGAGCCATTGTGTAGACCGTGTCCTGCTGTAGGTCACTCATTACACTTAATGCAAGGTGTCATCAAAGACCCACCAACCTTCTCCTCTAGACTGAAGTTCTCTTAAGCTTCTGTTCTCCCTCATCCAGAAGAGGCAAGGCTATGGCTCAGCTTCCTTCCAGGACACACAGGTGTGACTGGGTGATCTTTGCTTTCTGTGAAGACATTTTCCTGTGGGCTCCTGTTTGTCAAGGTTTGTCAAGGTCATTGTTGTCCTCCTGGCCATGTCGGAAGGTCATCAGAGACTCAGAGTTCATAGGAGGATTCCTTCAGCTGAGACACTGATCACCCATCACCTCGGTACTTCAAGAGCCCTTCCTCTGACGTTCACCCCAGTCAGATGTTCCAAGGTCCCTGAAGACTCAGCTTTCTTGAATGATGCAGTCACTTTGGCTTTTATCACTCAGAACTTCCTTACCTTACCTCTTCAGGCTTCATAAGGGACCAGCCAGGGGCTGATTGATCCTATCTTCACCTCAAGCACATCCTCTTTCTCGGGATATCCTAAGAGAGCCACAAGTAGGCTCTCTACTGGCTGTTCCTATTCTGACATCCCTCAATCTAGTTGGAGTACAGCCTGTACTTTTGACCCTGAATCTCTGACATGGCCCAGTGTGACACCTCCCCTGACATGGATTCAGAAGCTACTCTTTCCTTTACCATGGGGGAGGTCTGTCTTAACTCTTTGTTCTCATTGTTACACATTGTTACACACTCAGACAAACTAGGCAGCTTCTTCTGCCCATTCCAACCCTTCGTTGGTTCTTCAGTACCTCAACCCTTCTGTTCTGGGTATTTATCACAGAAGTATTGAAACATCCTCTAACCCGCTCATTACCCAGGATGCCAAGCTTTGTGCATCCAGGACTACACAAACAGGCATTTCTTTCTGCACTTCCAGGCTGCACAGAGCCCCTAGGCCCTCACTGAATAACCAAAAACTCACTCAAGGTACATCGAATTGGGGGTGGGGGAGGGGATGAAATGAAAAGATTTCAGCTCTCTGCCTGACATGATCTCAAAAAACTGGCGGGAGTTATTTGGGGCACAAAGTATGGAGAGACGCCCCTTTTCTACAGCCTTGGCCCCAAGAACCATGGTAGGCTCTGTCACTTTTCCTGCTAGAATTTCGAGACCGGGGAGTTATCTATGCACACTGAGCATCAAGGTCAGTATTTTTAGTTGTGATTCTTTAATTTTTGAAAACTCTCCAAAGAGACTTTAGTGATGGGCACACGGTTGATAAATATAAATAAATGCAAGAGCTATAAAAATAAACTTAGAAAGCTCTCTGTTCGGTTTACTACCCCAGGAGGGCTGTGTAGACATTCTTCAGAGAAGCAGGCCATACTTCAGCCTCTGCAAAAGGAAGAGGTTTGCAGCTGATCATCTCCTGCCAAGGAGGTAACCTAGTACCCAGGAAACTGGTGGTAGAGTTGCTTGTTTTCAAGCCCTTTCCAAACCCAGAGTCTACACCACACCAGCTGATACACATTCAAGTCTATAGCATGGACCATGCATCTCAGGAGAGAGCAGGGCTCCAGGAGCTTGGCATAATCAGGTTAACGGTACTAACCAGCTTTTTAGCGTGTAGGTGATATGGATCCTGCATCCAGAACATCATCCTCATCCTCATTCGACAGAGAAACTAACCAGGAAGAGTTTGGTCCTCGAGGAGCCCTAGATATGGAAAGAAAATACATAGGCAGACATATTTGGGGGCTCATGCCAAGGGAGATATCTAGTACCCAGAATAAGGGGTCCAACTCTGGGTTCAGGCCTTTCTTTCCTCTGAGAGTAGGACTATGGCCAGGCTCATGAGACATGATAATGAATTCCTAGCATGTGTAAATATCCTGAGGTCAAGGACCTGTGTAGCATTATCAAGCTGAACTTGTGTGGTTCAGATGAGGCTGCTCTGGAGACAGAGATAACAGCAGAGAATCCATAGTGCTGCTCTTTGGGCTTTATCCAAAAGTCTAGACTCTAGCTGCTAGAGGAACAAGGAACGTGTTAGAGAGAATTGTATCCTACCCTCAGGGGGAGTGGGCATCTCCCAACCTGCAGTCTCTTCAACCTCAGAACATCACAAAGATGGGCACTCAGATGGTCCCAGATAGCTCCCTTGGATGCTCTATGGACTAGATGATTCCTGGTCCTTTAGTTCTTGCCCACTGTACACCCAAGTTAGTGTCCTGGCTGTCTGTTCTCTACCAGATAGCTCCGGTATCTCTCTGGATTCCTTGCATCAGAGTTCCTGCCTGGGGCAAGCATCTTTCATTTTTCAGGAGCCTACAGACTTTGTCCACTCATTGGCAGATCCTACACAATAAAGAGTCTCCTGGATTAGCTCATTACATCCCATAACACCTTTGGGGGCATCTGTTTGACCCTTTGGTACCTCTCTTCTCTCTAGGCCTGTATGTGGTCTCATCTCTGCAAACTCCCATCTCCTCCTGTAGAGAGGCCTCTCAGATTCCCTCTATCCGACGATGATGCTCTGGTCTGTCCCTTGGGAAATGTTTCTTCCCATACCATTGTCATCATGGATCTATAAAAACCAGATACTGAACATGCAAAGCAAGTTCAGGAAATATTCATGAGAACAGCGATGGACTGAAGATCTTCTATAATCAGGAGCACGTAGAGGCCCTGACTCCACCTTCCTCTCCCACTCTGAATTAAATAGTAGATGGCCCATAGAAGAAGAACAGTAATACATTATAAATGAAACAAAAGTAAACTGTGGGTCTTTTTATCCTGAGCATCCTGGCATATATTTAAGAAATTAACTATAGGAGTAATGGCTACACCTCAGCTTCTAGGTTGTAAAGTTTATTTCTTGACACCCTCATACTGTAGACCCCAGTGAGTGTGGGGACAAACAGCTGGTGTCCCACAAAGCAGGTCTCTGGATCCAGGCTCATTTCCCTGACTCCTCCATTGTTTGACCTCCTTCGATCTGTGCTGCCCATTCGCATCCACCGGAGTGAGCAGGGATCCCACATGGTAATCGTCTGAGGCTTAATACACATTTGCCACTGTTTCCACACACAGACAGTTTCCTACTGTCTGATTTCTTTGGTTTGTCGAGACACACCCCATGAGTACACATGGTCATTATACACATACATATACACATACATATACATCATATACATATACACGCACATACATATGCATCATGTATATAGGCATATACATACACATGTACATATACTAATCATTTTATTTCTTTGCATTTCAAATGATATCCCTCTTCCCTGTTACCCCTCCACTGATCTTCCAGAGCTCCCAGGGACTAAACCACTAACCGAAGAGCACATGGTCATTTTAATTGTTTCACTTTCTGCCTGGCACAGTCTCCGCCTCGCTGTCAGGTTTAAGGTGAGTACCCAATGCATAGATACACTGGAAGCCCTCTAGGCTGCCCTCGCTGCTTCCGGGTCTTCTGCCCTCCCTGTACCCTCATCACAGGCATGGCCTAACCTTCCCTGCTGCTCTCTCAATCCCTTCAGCCGGTGTTTGACTCCACTCCGGCGACAGCTATGTATCAATAAAAAGTCTTTCTGGATGTGTGCTCCACACACCAACTGATCTGCTCCAATATCCGCCCAGTGTCCTTTTCTGTGTCTTGTCTTTGTCCTGGATATCTGCTCATCACACTCTGCACTTTTAATATCCTCTTTGTCTGTCCACTTCTGTGCATTCTTGCTGGCGTGATCTCGTCCCCACGAGTGCCAATTCAGTCCTCATTAAGCACATTGGCTCTGGTTCGTATAAAGGCTCTGGGCATTGGACTGTCACTGGCTACTGGTGGAGATGGAAGCCCAGCAGTGGTCACCTCCCAGGTACACAGTCTGGCTTTATCCCGCATTCCCTATGTTCTGTCTTTGCCTCTGGGTAGATGCTTCCCTTTGCTTCTGAGTCCATTTTCTGTAGTGGAGCCTTTGGGCCAAAACATTAGACAGCATTTCCTCAGAGAGGCTGAAGGACAGACACCACAGGGGCCAAGGATGGAATCCAGCAGCCACACTGAGATCCTGAACTTCACACACATATCAGTACTCCAGGAACATCTTAGAGGCCATGACCGCCTGACTTCATTGTCAAGGGGATACTAAGTAGCTCAGAACATGACTGACTATGCACTGATTCATTGTGATAGAACATTCAGGAAAGCCTAGTGACCAGATTCAGACTTAAAACTCACTGGAAAAATAAAAACATGGTCAGCCGTGTTTATGAACCAATGTGCACATGTGTTGATACAGTCTTGTGGTCACACACATATGCAGGTCTATACATGTGTATGTCCAGTCACATGTGCATGTTGACATGTGCTATGCACATGGTTTATCCTCACATATATGTTTATACTCACATATTCATATGCAGGCTCTACATTATAGAGATCTCTACATCTCACACATATAGCCATGCCTCTACATTAATAGATGTGGAGTCACATGCATCTCTACGAACAAGCAGAGAGTCACATGAGCATAGTCTCACACGCATGCTGCCATGAACACAAGCAGGTGTGAGTAATTGCACTCACTGCTTATACTGATTAGCATCTAATGGGCTGCACTGGGCCCGGGGATTGAGCAGTGAGCACACGGAGTACTTGATGTCCCCTTCCCAGTGAAGCTTGTCACCTAGAGCAAGTAGCAGTGAAAGATCCAGGACAGCCAGGATGCTAGTGCAAGAAGGCAGACATAATGGTCCATCCTGGTGCAAACAGAAGGCCTAGTGCCCCTAGAAAGAAGGACATGAAGAGTGTGGAGAAGTGGGAATCATCATAGCAACAGAGACAGAATCTTGTCATTATACACACAGAGGCATATACACAAGAACATGTGTATATTATACATTGATACACATGTTCCCACATGCACAGACATGCACACTAGAGCATGCAGGTATTATTTGCGGATACACATGTTCACACATGCATAGACATGAACACAACAGCATCCAGGTATTCTACATGGATACACATGTTCACACATGCAGCATATACACAATGAGTGTATATCATACACAGATACACATGTGTGAGCATATGTGTACAAGCACAAACAGCATGTCTTGTATTTATACCAGCCTGTGTGGACTCACATACATTGATACATACACAGGGACTGGCTATTATATAAAAATAGACATGCATTCATACATGCTCAGTTACAGCGAGTAGGCATTATACATGGATGTACATGTGTTCACATGTATACAAATCTGCATGGATAAACAGACACAATGTACCTACAGCTTCACAAAGCATTAAGCAAACAGCACGGGTATTTTTATAGCCTATACATGTGGTTCTATTATGTATACACAGACTTCTGTGGTGAGGGTGCTATGTGAATGTGCATACAGAAGTGTTCACACATTCAGTGGAAAAACAGTACATGTGGATGTGACTGTCCACTAATAGGTGTGCACGTGTGTACACATGAACACCACCACTACCACCACCGCCAACAATAACAACAGGTAGATGGTTTCTCCCATGTACTTCATCACCATCTTCAGCCTTCAAAACCTTTGACCCCGATATGTATCCACATATACGTGAGTATGGTTTATCCACCTCAGTTTCCTATTCCAGAAATGAAAGGCACCAAGGCTAGTTGTTCCTATTTGGGACTCTGCAGGACATCCTGAGAGGTATATTACTGTGCACACATGAGCAAGAGATACTGTTGGCTCCCTTGGAAGCCCATGAATATCCTCAGGCCAAGGACCCTAGGACTGTGCCCCACCCCCATGTTCAATCCGTGTCACCCATGCTCCGCTCATCTGGGCTGCGTGGATCTTGCTAATCCCAGGGATAAGAAGTGGAGTATCTGCAGCATTTTAATTTTCTTGATTAAAGATGAGGCTGAGAAGATCTTGGGAGCATGCTAGCCAGCTCTTCACATTTCTCCTCCCCGTGATTCGTCCTTGCTCCTTGCTCCGGATGCTGAAGAGCAAACTTCTTGGTGATTCTCAGGAATGGTTTTCATGTTTTAAATAAACTCCTGTGTTTGGTGGTGTTTTACAAACATCTCCTTTGACTAAAATACAATGGCCTGTATTTTATTTCCAAAGGTGAGTGTGTTCTACAGTTCTACTGGTTGTACCACATCTGAGGGCAAGGAAGATCTTTCTTCACTCGCTGACTGAGCCTTACATTTATTTATTCCTATTATTATTATTATTATTATTATTATTATTGTTGTTGTTGTTGTTGTTGTTATCCAGGTTATACGATTCTTCTTGTAGGGCAAGCACATGCCTGTGTAAAGGCCCGTGGTTTGGCATTAACTTTCCTCTTCTCTCTTTGTTTTTTATGTTATTTTAGAAACATTTTCTCACTGGACCTGAGATTTTCTCGCAAGCTCCATGGATATTTCTGTCACCCCCCCCCCAGTTCTGTGGTGACAGGGGCACACTGACACAGTCCACTTTTATGTGAGTGTTGGGGTTTCAAATTCAGGTCCCCTGCTTACAGAATAAGTACCTCACTCACCGAGACATCTCTCTAGCACTGGAGTCTTACTTTTAATTAACCTCTACATTTCTAGGTAGTGTCTAGGGAACCTTTCCATGGTCTTAGGCCATATGAGCATTTTTTTTTTTTTTGTGATAGCTTTCTGAGAAAAAAAAAACCTTAAAGGAAAATGTTCATTTTGGCTTTTTAATTTGAAAGTTTCAGCCTACAGTGGGTAAGCCCTGGTGCCTTAGGCCTGTGTGGGGAGAGATCATGTCTCATGTCACCCTCCAGGGCCCTGGTCCAGTGCAGATCAAGGACTTTCCCGTGGTGCTCCCCTTATTAATTTTTGTTTGTTGGCTTGTTTTACTTTTTTCAAGATGGGTTTCTCCGTGTAGCCCTGGCTATCCTAGAACTTGTTCTTCAAGCCAGGCTGGCCTCGAACTCACAAAGATCTACCTGCCTCTGCCTCCCAGGTGCTGGGATTAAAGATATACACCACCACACCACCACCACCATCATCATTACCCTGGAGACTTCAGTCTTTCTTAAGCCATGGATGCTTTGCTTCGATTCCCAGCTCAGCCTTGCAGTTGGCTCCTGCTTCAAACCATCACTACATCTGAAAAATTCTGAAGCTAAGGTTAAGACCATGAAGCATCCTGGGCTCTATAGTTAAGCCTCATCTTAATCACGAAGCTGACACCAGACCTGTGACCTGCAGAGTAGTTAACAGGGCGAAGTCAAGAGAACGCTGACTTAACCGCATCACCTTTTAGAAAACACTCAGCAGAGCTCCCTCCCATCCCGAACTCTGCCGATTTGCAGGGTTCCCTTTTAGGAGATGTTATCTCACAACAATCTGTTTTAACATCAATCCATCAATCGGAGAGGCTTAGTGTGCTCTCCTTGTCAAAATTCCCTTTTCACTACAGCTACAGGCACTTTGGATTCCACTGTCCACACCCCTCCTTGCAGCTGCTGAGCTGGAGAGTGAGGTTGGCCTGTGGTCACCCACATGGGGGCGGGGGAGGGGGAGTCACGGACACCAGGTTGATGTGGACATGCACATGACCTTATGGTATCAGTGGGAAGTAGAGTGTAAGATTCCTGTTCAACATGGTTTCGCGCATCATTAATGTACACTTGAACCCAAGCAGGGCACCCAGGGACAGCTAGTACCCGGCTAGACTCCTAAAGAGGGACTGATCCAACTCACTCCTCTTATCAGCCACCCAGCAGGAAAGGGCTGGGAAGGAAACTTTTTTTCTGAAGGGTGCTGGGAACACAATCTCAGGTGGCTCCCACAGAGAGAGTGATCTGGGTCTTGCCTGGGAATTCCTAAATCTTTAAGGACAATAATGCCCTTGTCTGTCGAGGGGGCTGAAAGAGCATCTCCCATTAGAGGAAAAAGAAAGTTTAGATCAAAGAAGCTTTTTCTGGTTTGCATTCCTTCTGTGATATTAGCATGTTTATCTCTATAGCATAAGAGAGAGTGACCGGCAAGGAAGGGAGTGGGGGAGAAAGAGACAGACAAGGTGGAGACACAGACACAGACAAACTGTAGAGAGAGAAGCCCAGAGGGAGGTGCTAGATTCTGCAGGACTCAGAACACAGCTCTTATCACAAAACACATATGCAATGGTACTAAATTTTTTTTCCAAGTACTGTGGTTGAGGATGGCTTTTCATTTGTTTTCTACTCCCTAATCCCTTCCTGAGTCACATGTGAAATCAGACAGGTGAGGGGTGCAGGTTCCCCCTTCTTTGAAGGGTTCTGAAATGTGCAGCCCGGAGAGCTGCCTCATAGGCATTGTCTAAGCCCCTCTTCCAGAGCAGGTGGTAAGTACATCCATGCAGCGCTGCCTTCAGTTCCTGAGACTAGTGGTCACCTCCTCCAAGTGCTGACACTGGCTTCTCACTGTGGGGGAAGGGTCAGTCAATCACAGACCAAGGAGCAAGAAAACAAACGGTGAGGTCTCCAGCAGTGAGGAGAGACAAAATTTAGTAAAGGCCTCCTATGTAGATGGTGTGTCTGGAGACAGCTCTCCTGAGGGGTGACATTCCAGCAAACAATGCAGACATCTACGCTGGGGCAGGAATTAGCTGTGGGGTCAGTGTGTACCCATATTATTAAATACTAAGCTTTAAAAACATTATTTTAATTATGAAATATTCAAAGCCCACAGAATACATCGAAAAACAATTGAACTGGACCTAAGTGTGGAACCCAAGAATTAGCTCATAAAAATACTGTGTGTTTGTTTTAAAGCTGCGTCACTGTTCTGCTGGTGTGTGTGTGTGTGTGTATATATGTGTGTGTGTTTGTATATGTGTTGTGTATTTGTGTGTGTATGTGTGTGTGTTTGCATGTGTATGTGTGTGTGTAAGTATATGTTTTGTGTATTTGTGTGTATGTGTGTGTGTTTGTATGTGTATGTGTGTGTGTGTTTGTATGTGTATGTATGTGTGTACGTGTGTGTTTGTGGGTGTATGTGTGTGTGTTTGTATGTGTATGTGTAAGTGTGTGTGTTTGTGTGTGTATGTATGTGTGTATGTGGGTGTTGTGTATGTGTGTGTATGTTGTATGTGTTGTGTGTGTTTGCATGTGTGTTTGTGTGTGTATGTGTGTGTATGTATGTGTGTATGTGTGTGTATGTATGTGTGTATGTTTGTGTTTGTGTGTGTGTTGTGTGTATTTGTGTGTGTATGTGTTTGTTGTGTGTGTGATTGTGTGTGTATGTATGTGTGTATGTATGTGTGTATGTGTGTGTTTGTGTGTGTCTATGTATGTGGATGTGTGTGTTTGTGTGTGTATGTGTGTGTGTATGTGTGTGTGTTGTGTGTGTATATATATATGTGTGTTTGTGTGTGTGTATTTGTGTGTGTTGTGTGTGTGTGTTGTGTGTGTATGTATGTATGTGTGTGTTTGTGTGTGTGTGTTGCAGTAACACCAACTTTTACTGCACAGGAGTCCCCCTGCTTTTAGCTCCCTCATTCTTTTTTTCTCTGGATTGCCCACCACACACTTGGTCCGTGTCCATCACACATGTGTGCTTCCTCGATAATGTCACAGTTCCCTTTCTTCATGTTCAGATGCAAGCTCTTGCAGCTTTAGTGTTTACAGACTACTTTATGCCAGGGAGCTGTGTTTTCCCTTTCTTCTCGGTATCTTCTGTCAGTAAGCTCTTTTTAATTTAATAGCATCCAAACTCACCAAGTATTTGCTTTGTGGTTACTGTTTATTGCACTTTGTATAACAAGAAACATATCCTACTCTGCCCGATATCATAAAAGGCTTCTCTGAGATTGTTTTCCAAATTACCATTATGTTTTTGCTAGCATTTAATCAGCCTGCGTTTGCTATCTCTGCACTGGTTGAAGGGGCTTAAACACATCAGCATGAGGGTGTTGCTGATTCTACACACACATAAAGAGCATGTTACCCTGATGCATGTTTACACATAGCATACGGTCCAGGTTCAGTAACGACACATTAACATGGGGAGTGCCAGACTTTCCAAGTGTCCGAATTTTTACGGGCTTTGTGACTTTTAAAGATTGAATTATATTATGAAGTAAATACTAGACCTTGGGGACAACTGGTAGGTAGAAGGGGAAACCTTAAAGTATATGAGCCAGTAGGGGGTCTGCGATGTTTAATGTAACCATTAGCTTGCTGAGCCAAGGACAGCCTTGGAATACTGTCTCAATGAGAGGCTGTCTAGATCGTGCTAACTCATGGGCATGTCTATGAGAGATTGTCTTACATGCCCTGATTGATGTGGGAGGAAACCAGCTTGAAAGCGGGCAGCAGTATTCGTCGGTTTGGAGCCCTGGGCAGTGGAGTGGAGAAAGCTAACCGGGCCTGTAGCATACATGCCTTCACTGCCCTCTGGACTGTGGCTGATGTGAGCAGTGACCTCAAGTTTCTATCAACTTGACTTTCCAGCAGTTATGGACTAAAGCGAACCCCTCTGCCTAGGCTGCTTTTTCTTGGGGTGTCTTATCTCAGTCACAGAAATGAAACTAAAACCCACATGGATGGCACTACATGGTAGTGTATGGAGTGCCATTGCGTGTTTACATGTTGCTTCTCATGCATATACCACACAGAGGCTCCATCCCTTCAGTTAATGCACACACTTCCCCCATTCTACAATAGCAAGGTTTCTGCCTGGAGCAAGCCGTGCCTTCTAAGGGGCCCCGCTCCCCTGTTCTCCCACTCTATCCATTTCCTCTTTGTCTAGCAGGACCCACTCCACAAAATCTTGATATTTGTTCAGAATATTCATTTCCCTCTCTCTTCACTCTTCTAATTAAATTTAGCATCTATTTTTTCCCCAAAATTCATTAAAATGGCTTACTGAGACTTTTGTTTGAATGAATACACACAGATTCGGTCTTGGGAAGGCGTGCCATGTTTGGGGGTCTGAATTCATCCGATCCATGATCTGTGCCCAAATATCTATGTTCCTTTTGTCGGGGCTGTATCGGGAATGCAGAGATTTTTCCAGTGGTGAGTGATGTGTGCTGCAAGCTTGCTCTAGCTTCTTTCTAAGGATGCTGGCGGGTTTTGCTTAGTCTTCTATGTCTTGAGCCCTCCATGGGTCAGATACCATGCCATTTTCCCTCGGTGGGTATGAGTTACCCTATTTCTCACTTGTTGCCCATAGTCATGGTCCACAGTCGTGGTGTGTGACCACATGTCTGAGGCTACTTAAATATATCTGAATCATCTATGTATGAACAAATAGGAAAATCAAGGGTTTCTTCCATCCTTGTGGTAAGAGGCAAAGACCGATTAATAAACAAACAATATTATCAATGCCCTGTTTGATACTTTTGCCACTGACGCTTGCTCTGTTTATGTATCTCACTTCTGCGACCTTGGCTGTCATCTATGGGGCAGTCCCATCTGTGAGGTAGCACTGAATGGCGTGCCTTGCCTCATCCTTTCCACTCCCTTGTTCCTCCTTCCCTCTCCAACCAGACTCTTCCTCTCTGTCCACATGCTGCTATTTCTCATCCACACAAGCTCTGCCTTCCATCTGCACACACTGCACAACAGTAGGCAGATGCAGCTTCCCCTAATGCCTTAGTCCCATCTGAACAGTCTCTGGCCATTTTGCTTTCTGCTCACTTTGTCCGATAGTTCCATGCCCACTCTGCCTTGCTTCCTAGCCATGTGGTATTGAACTACATGGCACACAAGCATTTATTAAACTACCCAGGGTGGCTTGACATGCCCTGGTGTTCTTTGTTTTCTCCAAGGATGCAAGCGTCAATAAACACCTGTCTTTAAGTTGTTTTTATTATCCCTTGGAATAAATTTCTTAGCTGAAGTATTACTGTGTTGTAGTTGGTAACAGCGTCCTCAGTCCTTGGTCATAACAAAGGTGATTCTAAACTTTGCCTGCCTAAATTATGTAACAGAAAAACTGAATAAAAGACTATTATGAATTTATCATATATATATATATGGTATGTGTATGTGGTATAGTGTGTGTGCACATCTGTGCTCATGCATACTTGTGCCTATGCACACATGGGGTCCAGAGGAGGATGCCCAGTGTTGGCTCTGTCACTGTTCCTCAAGGCAGGGTCTCTCCTTGGACCTGGTGGCCCCAGAAATCCTGCTGGCATATTCTCTTTGAGTACCTGTCCACTCACTCTTTAGGAAATCACAGGTGGGAGTCTCCACCTTCCCGTGGGTAGAGTGACAGCCATAGTAGAAACTTAATAAACATTCCAGAAGCCCGTCTATTAGCACAACCGGGAGCTCCATGGAAAGGCAGAGCTTGCTTTCGGATGTTAATTGTGTAGTTTAATAATGATTTCCATTAATTACGCTATTAATTTTCTGAATCTAAGCTCTAGGGCCATCTGGGTCTGACTTTTGTCCTCAAACAAAGCCAATGGCATTGACCTTTGCGGTTCTAGACATAGGAAGCAAACTGAGTCCCCTCTGGATTAAGTCACTCCAGGGCAGAGTTGGGTCAATAGCCATTAGGATGTTGTGATCACCAGCCTGGGGGATATTAACGGTTTTGTATAAATTACTCCAGAATTAGAAAAAAACAAAAAACAAAAGAACCTTCAGTATCCCTTATCCTCCTCTCCCCCCAAGCCCCAGCATTAATTAAAGATGTTTGAGTAGTAGTAAAACTTGAAAGAGGGATTTGGTACTTTGTTGTAATTAAGTTTAGCTTTTCTATAAGGCCTTTGTGATGATGGTTTTAGGGTTTCCAAGCCTGCCTGTTCTGTGCATTAAGGAAGTCAGATGGCAGACTCCTTTTCCTTTCCCTATCTCACACCTAAACTGAAGCAACTGCAGTCAGGGGAAGGGTATGGGTAGAGGCCATCAGTGAGATTCCTTTCAAGGCCCAACCCAGGGACCAGTCTGGGAGAAAGAAAACTATGACCAGGTCATTTTGATCCACTGTGACTTCAGGGGGGTGGCCAGGGATTCCCATATCCTCTTCATCCCCCTCCAACATGGAGATCTGAAAGCTGCCAGTCACAGCCAAGAACCCATAGCTGAGTAATTAGGTCTGGAAAACAGAGTCCAAACAGGAGGCCCCACTTACATGACTCATACTGAGAAATGTGTCTCATGTAGACAACAGGAAAGAAAATAGCACCTGGCAGAGGGAGGACCCATTCCCAGCATATGAGGATGGGATAGAGGGGCCCTTGCTTCTCACTAACTGATGCCAAACTTCCTAAAGGGGAGCAAACACTCCACGCTCCACTTCGCTCTCAGACTATAGCTGTAAGACTGCTTCAGCAAACATCGATTTAAGCCTAGATAGGGAGCTGACAATAAACCAAAGTATGGATTATCACCGAAGCCTAAGTTTGTAAACCAATAAATTTGAGCAGTGTTACTTACAAGAATATGGGTGAGGACAACTTACAAGAAGAGAAGTGATTCAGACAGCTGCATTACCCAAAGCCCACCCAAGTGCAGGTGACAGCTCATGAAATCTGGAAACCTGAAGCACACTGCATAGCCTTTATGAGGATCAACAGGTTACAGAGTGTCCTTTCCAGATAGTTCAGCTGGTCTGAGCCTCTTCAGGTAGCTCAGCTGATCTGGGAACCACCTGCCCTGAAGTTCTTGGGGGTCTATGTAAACTTAGGGGGGGTAGGAGGGGCTTTTGAATCTGGTCAGTTTTGGGGACTTCCTGACGTTTTTGAGTTGTTTGCTTCCTGTGTTTGAGGAGCACCTCTGCAAGTTAGAATGTTTCTACTCCCCCAACTTTGAGCATCCTGGCTTTTTTTTTTTTTTAAATAAACTCTTTGTTTTGTTTTTTAACATTCTGCATCTTAACAAGCCTTTCTACAAATTGGAAGGTTTTAATAACAGGGGAAATTGCTGCACAACTGAGGTGAAAAGAAGGGAGTGTCCACTGGCAGCCAGTAGACAGTTCTGGAAATGGCATCTTCTCAAACTGTGATGACTTCCAGATGCTGGGAGCAAACTATAGGTATGAGCAGAAAACATGTGAAGAAAGTGGTCCTAGCTAGAAATCACTGAGTGTCCCTCTAGTGCTGAAAACAGTCCACATAAAGCTTGCTTTTGAGTTGAGGTGACATGGATGAAGATGGTCATGGGTAGGTATGAGTGTCATCCCTCTCACAGCTCCACTCATGCTCAGGGATGAGGTGAGGGTCCTACAGGGAGTCATAGCATTCAGATGTTCAGAGGTTAGAACCTCAGCATAGATGAATGAGTAGCTGCAGGTTGTCCAGCTTTAGGTCCAGCTGTTCCACCCTTCTAATTCTTATGACAGTAGATACATGGGTTGGGATGTGGAAGGTTGTGTTAAATATGAACTGAGCTCAGGGTGGCTGTGTAGAGGGTGGAGTAGATCAGGAACCCTCTTCATGAGGTCCTTTTCCTTCAGAGTGCAGAGCCTGATGCAAGGTACCCACAGCCAGGACGTTTTGCTGCCAAAATTAGGATCATGATGCAACTAGAAAGCACCACATGGGCCACTTAGCATGGTAGGCAGCTCACAGACAAGCCTCAGGTTTCCGGTTGGGGCAGTGAGGGTAAGGATATTACTATAAATAACTAGGTAAACGCAGTGAGGGTAAGGATATTACTATAAATAACTAGGTAAAGACAGTGAGCATGGCTGAGTGACAGGTGCTACTCAGAGAAACTGAGATAGATATGTGTGGAGACCCAGGGAATAGGTGGCAGCCAGAGGCTGGTGACACACACTGGTAGCTAACATTGAACATTCTAGAAGGCAAACCTACTCCTAGGCTACATTCAATTATCACATGTTCTTGTGGAGAAGACATTGGGTGACTTTGATTGACTGATGTAGATCTAGGAGACTTTTCTCTCTTAAACAAAAATTTAAAATTTAAAGAGCATGTACTTACTGACTGGTTTTGTGTGTTAACTTGACACAGCTGCAGCTATCACAGAGAAAAAAAAAACTATCCCTTGAGGAAATACCTTCATAAGATCCAGCCATAAGGCCGTTTAGCAATTAGTGATCAAAGGTGGGAAGGCTCATTGTGGGTTATTGACATCCCTGGGCTGATAGTCTTGGGTTCTAAAAGAAAGCAAGCTGAGCAATGCAGTAAAGCAGCATCCCTCTATTACCTCTGTATCAGTTCCTGCCTCCAAGTTCCTGCTCTGTGTGAGTACCTGTCCTGACTTCCTTTGGTGATAAACATCAATGTGGACATGTAAGCTGAATAAACCCTTTCCTCCCCAACTTCTTTCTCAGTCATGATGTTTTGTGCAGAAATAGAAACCCTGACAGAGCACTTGTTGGTATCCTATAGGCTGTGGAACACAGTTTCCTTTATTCTAAGGCAGTGGCTCTTAACCTTCCTAATGCTGCAGCCCTTTAATACAGCTCCTCGTGTCGTGGTGACCCCCACCCCAACCATATAACTATTCATTGCTACTTTATAATTGTAATTTTACTACAGTTATGGGTCATAATATAAATATCTGGTATGTAGAATATCTGATGTGTGACCCCTGTGAAAGGGCTGTTTGATCCCCACAAGTAGAGAACCACTTTTGTACATAAAGGCCAGAAGTCAATGATGTTTTTAGAAAAGATTGCATTTCGTTTCTTAAACATGACAGCATTGCATTGTTACCAGTGATTCTCACCTCAGCGCCACCTCCTGACTCCTTCACAACACACAGTGCAGAAGTCACTTGGTCAGTAGGAAAGCAAGTGAACACTTGATCTCTAGTAACTATGGCTGGAAGAACAAAATGAAGCCAAACCCAACAGTGCCTGATCTAGATGGCCAACAAGGGATGGCTGGGCTCCAGGAGACACAGCTGTGCTGAGAGCCACTGCCCAACCACAGATTTGGGGACAGGTGCCCAAGCTCAGTCCAACCAGCAAGGAAGTTATCCAACAGAAAAACCTAGTTTCAGGAGGTAGAAACAAGCAAAGGAACAGGCAGAGATATCACCTTTCCTGCTTAGATATAGCCAGCTTAAGGGCCCGGATTAGGCTGGGTGACTTTGGTGCATGGTGAGTCTGATTTTAGCCCAGCCTACATTTTCTACCACATGTGAGCTATCTGGGAGCCTGGTACTTATACACATCAGAATACACATGATAGGCATGAGACCAAACAGCTCTGCTAAGTGTATTCATAAAATGCAGTATGCATGCATGTGCACACACACACACACACACACACACACACACACACACAGAGAGAGAGAGAGAGAGAGAGAGAGAGAGAGAGGGAGAGAGAGAGAGAGAAAATTGAATGCCAAGAAATTAACCCCAGGCATTATTAATAATAAAGTAGAGAGATGCATAGGAAAATCACCCAATGCCTTGGTTTGAGTGTAGAAGTCATATAAACAGCGTCATCTCTATGTGTTTGGGATCAACAGTAGTCCTTATACAAATTCTAGAATTTAAACATAGCTTCATAGAAATATGAAAAGTGTGTCTAAAAAATAAAAGTCATTGTAGATAAGTAATAAAACAGCTTCAACTACTAATTAAAGAAAGTACACAGAGAAATACCTAAGATGGTTCAGTGGGAACATGAATCCCACAGAGAAGTAGACATCACAGGTCAATATCCAACCTGTCATAGGGAATAGTCTAGAAAGGATCTAGCTTCGTAGATAATTCAATGGTTAAGAGCACTGGCTGCTCTTGCTCTTCCAGATGTCCCTGGTTCTATTCCCAGGACCCACATGGTAGCTCCAACCATCTGGTACCCTGGTACCAGGGGATCCAGACAAAACACCCATACACATGAGATAACAGAAAATAAATGCTTGCCAGGGAAAGGTAAAATTGAAACAACAAAAAGATGGGCAGAAGTATCTCTGGGGACAGTTCGTCAGAGGTACCTGTGAATAAGGAAATAAGCTTTTGTGAACACCTCCCTGGGTGTAGCTATTGTGTGACGTTTTCCTAGGCTGTGATTCTCCTACACTTCCACCTTCAGTGTGGACGCATTATTAGTGAGACACATTCCTGGTTGAGAGTTTACATAAACTCCTGTGAACCCCAAGACCTAGGAATTTAAAACAGAAATTTTGAGACAAGTTTTACTTGCCAAGACAGAATAAAATCTGAACTGCAAACCAGCGCCACTGTAAAAAAGAGAAAATTATACTTATTTCAAATAGGAAAAAAGAATAATACCCATCCAGCAATATAAGATAAGGATACAAGAGCATGCAAACTTGTATGTGGCCATCACTGAGATAGGTGATCAGAACTGAGTCAAGCATGAGTCACTTTCCTCCCATAAGTTAAAGAATGGAAAGAAACAAGTTAAGAAGTCAACATACTGAACAGGAGAATAGAACATTTCTCAAAGGGTTCAGAAAAATTAACTTTTTTAAGTGAGAGGAAGTATATATGAATTAATTACTCATTAGCCCACATCTATGGCAAGCAAAATAAAGGGTTTTGACGAGGTAAAATGGCCCTGAGACTTCTGAAGCAAGAATGGATAACTATTAGTGTCCCAGGGTAAAACAATCTTAGGTGAAACAACTCATTGCTTAGCTTTTTTCCCTGTCTCTTTCCTTTTATCTATGTTTTCCCTTGCAATCACATGCACAGGCAGATGATGCCCCAAACTGATCATATGAATTCGGAGCAGGCAGGTAAAAAGGCGGGCAGGGGAAGATAGGAACCCAGAATTAAGGCCTTGCAAACTTCTTCTTAGCTGCCAAGTCACAGGGACCTTCTGTGCCAGAGTACAAGTAGATAAGACACAGACCAAGCTGCTGCTTCTGTGAGCCAGCCCAGGCACACCTCCAGACCCAGCCAGTAAACCATGCAGCAAACAGAAAACCAAAACCCTCATTCAAGAACCCCAACAGAAGATTCTTGAGAAATTATAAAAAGGCAAAGTCCTCAGTGCATTATGGATACCCACCATTGTCAACCACATCCTGTGCTGAAAGAGAATCTTTCCACTTCTAAAGGAGGCTCTGTTGTGTAGTAAAAATGTTATATTTAAAGTATGTTTTCTGTGTGACACTGGTGAAGCAATAAATAATGAATAGTCATCTTGATGATGCTAAAACACATTTTGTTCAAATACATGAATTAAACACATTTAATTCATGTGCACTTTAAAATTTTTTCATTGATTTTTTCTTCTTATTATAATGACCTTTTCCACCAATTCCAAGAGCCCTGGAATTTTTTATGCACATGTGTGTATTTGTGTATAGTGGTTTGAATGAGAATGGCCCCAGTATGAAGATATGTTTGAATATTTGTTTCCCAGTTGGTGGAACTGTTTGGGAAGAATTAGGAGGTGTGGCCTTGTTGGAGAAGGTGTGTTAATGGGAGTAGGTTTTCAGGTTTCAAAGTCCTCTCTCTCTCTGTGTCTCTCTCTGTCTCTCTCTGTCTCTCTCTGTCTCTCTCTGTGTCTCTCTGTCTCTCTCTGTCTCTCTCTGTCTCTCTCTGTCTCTCTGTCTCTGTCTGTCTGTCTGTCTCTCTCTCTCTCTCTCTCTCTCTCTCTCTCTCTCTCTCTCTCTCCTACTTCCTTACTTGAGATGTAAGCTTTCAGCTGTTCCTTCCACCATACCTTTGTTTTGTCATCATGGACCCCAACCCTCTGGAACATGAGCCCAATTAAAAGAGTATTTTATAAGTTGTCTTGGTCATGGCACTTTTGTCATAGCAATAGAAAAGTGAGGAAGACAGTGTGCATGAATCTTAGTCAGGGTTTTATTGTCACAAAGATACACCACAACCAAGCAACTCATAAAGAAAAATATTTACGGCTTCAGAGGTTTAGTCTGCCATCATCATGCAAGAAGCATGCATGGTAGCATGCAAACAGACATTGCTAGAAGAACTGAGATTCCTACATCTTGGTCCGAAGGCAGCCAGGAGAAGACTGTCTTCTGCAGGCAGCCAGGAGGTGTCTCTCTTCTGCACTGGATGGAGCTTGAGAGGAGGAGTCTCAAAATCCACCCTAAGAGACAATGCTTTCTCCAACAAGGCCACACCTATTCCAACATTGCTGTACCTCCTAGTAATGCCACTCCCTGGGCCAAGCATATTCGAACTACCCTAATATGCATGTGTCATACTGAGATGAACTGAGTGGTCTAATAATACTAACATTACCTGGGTGCTCTAAACAGTACTGACATTAATGGGTTATTCTAAGAATACTAAAATTAACTGAGAGTTCCAACACTACTGACATTAACTGGATGCTTCAACAGTACTGATATGAACTGAGTACTCTAACAGTACTGATTTTAACTGAGTGTTCCAACAGTACTGACATTAACTGCATGCTTCTAAACTAAGTGGGTGCTCCCATAGAACTGTGTGGTTGTTTCTGTTATTTTTTTTCATTAGTCACTCTACCTACTGAAATTTCTTTCCACATAAATTCTCCCAAACAGTCTTTGGCGTCATTTTTAGTTCATTTGCCTTTTTTTTTTTTTTTTCTCGAGCTCTTCTGTGTTCTCCATAAGATGTATATTATCTTTGTAAACAGAAAAATTCAATAAAACCTGGCCATAAACAACATAGAGAGCAGAATTCCAATTTTAGTGGAGAAATGATATATTGTCGTAGAACAAAGCCTGAAAGAATTTAAGCCAGATGCTAACCAGGTCTGCTTAATCACTATTGATCCGGCCTCATTCATGAGGAGTCCTCGTCATCACACTTTTCTGGGTGGGAATCCATCTCTTCACAACTAAGAAGCTATCTCTGTCTTTTGTCTTCAAGATTTTTAATAGTTGTTCTAAATTATGCCCGTGTGTATATGTGTATGTCTGTTGTCTGTGTGGGGGTGTACGGATGTTGGTGCAGGTGTCTGAGGAAGTCAAAGTCATTGGGTCCTTAATTGTGAGCGACCTGTGGTGAAAAATTCAGTTTTCTGGAAAGAACAGCAAATACTTGTAACAACTGAGCCATCTTTCCAGCTCAAAGTGGTATTTCGATGCTTTGGATGCTTGTGTATGTGTGTGTGTGTGTGGGGGGGAATCTGTGTATGTGTGTGTCAGTGTGTTGTAGTAGTTGTGTCTGTGTCTTTCTATGTTTGTGTCTGTGTGAGTGTAGGTGAGGGTGTGTCTGTGTTTTGTCAGTGTATGTGTGTATAGTGTGTATCTGTGTGTGAGTGTTTGTATGTGTTTTATTGTGTTTTAATGGGTTCCTGTGTGTGTGTGTGTGTGTGTGTGAGTGTGTGTGTGAGTGTGTGTGTGTGTGTGTGTGTGTGTGTGTGTGTGTGTGTGTGTGTGTTACTGGGAATTCAACCCAGATCGCTGAGCAATCTAGGTAAATGTACTACTGGAATACATCCCAACCCACTGGCTATTTCTTTAAAGTGGAAATCTACAGCTGTGCATGTGAGGTGGAGTTCTGTCTGAGGAGGACAAGAGACTGGATTCATAACATATTGAATAAATATAGATGAGATGTTTATGGCCCAGGGTTGTATCAGAATACATACACACTACGAAAGTATTAGGAACTCCATGAGGATTCATGAGGCTCCAAGACATGTACACCGACCATATATGGAGCCTTCTGATGGGCCTACAAACCCAGCATGTCCCATGAGGGCCACTAGCATTACTCAGCAGATTTGACTTCTATGACCCAACAGCAATAAATTCATTCCTGGGTCCTGACAGGTTCTCTGTGAAGCCAATGAGGTCAAAAGGTGCAGAAGGGCATATGCAGACAGACAAATAGATGGTCAAGGACAAGGTAGTGAGAAATAACATTTGGCACAACGAGGAAGGTAAGATGTACTGGCCAAGGAGAAAGCCTTGGCTTCTGGTTATGGTCTGTTTTGTAGCTGTTTGTTGAGGTTTCATGTGATCTGTACATGTTATTATGTTAGTTGGTTTTTCTTTTCTGGCAACTAGACACAACATAGAATCATCTGGAAAGGAGGAAACTCAACTGAGAAAATATCTCCATCAGATCGGACCAGAGGGTAAGTCTGGGTGGGCATTTGCTAGATTGACTAATGTCAGGTGGACCGAGCTACTGTAGGTAGTGATATCCTTGAGTAGGTGGTCTTAGGTGGTTTAAGAAAGCAAAGTGAGCAAGTCAAGAAGAGGAACCCAGTGAGCAGCACTCCTCTATGGCTTCTGCTTCAGTCTCTGCCTCCAGATCCTTGCCCTGCCTTTCCTTGTGTAACCTGTAAAGTTAAATAAAATCCTTTCTTCTCCAAGTAACTGTGGTCATGTTACAGTCATCCCATCAGCAGAAACGTAACTAGGACAGTTGTCTTCAGACATGTCAGTCACCCTGTGTGTTGCTGGGCCATCTCCACCATCTACCTCTATCTTTTCCAAACAGACCCCAGTACCTGTTAACTAGTAAATTCCCATACCTGTTAACTAGTAACCCACCACACTCTTCTGCACTTGGACCAGCAACAACCCCCTTCTACTTTCTATGTCATGCATGAGTTTGCTTGTCCTTGGGCCCTGAACAAGTGATTCTAGGTGTTAGTGGCAGGAACACCATCTAATAGAATATGACAGTTTCAAGTTTCATCTGTACCATAGCCACATTTGTGAATTCACTTCATCCCCCAACAACCCTTCACCATGTAGTGGATGTGGTGGCTTGTGATGTCATTTACCCATGGACACGTGGGTCATTTCTACCATTTAGTGACCATCAGGAGTGTGTGGCTTAGAATATTTTCCTTGTCTTCTTCTTGTTGTTGTTGTTATGTTATTGTTTTTGCTTTCATCTAGGGCAACTTCCCAGGTGGGAGTAAAACTGTTCTGTGCCAGTTTTATGTTTAGGTGCATGAGAGTTTTCCATGCTGCATTTAACAGTGGCCACAGGTCCACATTCCCTCAGTACTGGCAGTGTCCCTGACAACACTTGTTACTGTTCGCTTTGCTGCATGAAGCCATTCTTGTGGTCTGGAGTGAGGAATCAACTGGGGTCAGAAGCTAAGTTTTTTTTCCTAGCAGGACTGGTGCTGAGGCTTCTGCAAAGCCCCCTGCTCACTTTTTTCTTCTTAAAAGATAGGATTAGGTTTTTCCCATCAGACTTCATGAGTTCTGTATCTGTGTCATTTCTTTGCTTTTAGTAGAATTCATTTCACTATAAACTGGGGTGATTTAAAAGTCTACAGTGCTAAGCTCACAGCCAGCTCACAGAATTCCTGGAACTCGGAGCTTCTCAAGGGTCAAGATGACCCAGCTTCGGCTCATCCCTGTTCATCCTCCCAGGATTGGCATCAGGATTAGAGAAGAAAGGGTTTGTGGCAGGGGTTTGAACAGTCTAAAGTGTTTTCCTAATCTAAGTAAATACTATCATTATTTATGGCTGATTTTTTTTTTTGATTCACATAAGCCCCTCAAACCCCCTAGTGCTGGCCCATCTTTCCTCAGAACAGAACTTGGGCATAAGAGGAGGCTGGAACTGAGAGGGATGTATGGGGCAGAATTATCTGTGAGCTGACAGGCTGCTGCCCCCATGCCCCCAACGGCTGATAAATAGAGAAGGCGAGGGCGGTTTCCCTCCCACAGCTCTTGAAGAGTCTCAGGGCATTTTAAGCCCTTGAAAAGCACTTAGCTGATAAAAGCTGCTCTAATGAACCACAGACAGGCCCTTGCAGAGGCTCAGCCCAGTTAGACAGTCACAGGCACGGCTTGGCTCAGCCCAGGTTATCCCATGAGAGGCACTTTGGGCAGAGAGCTCAGGAGCTCTGAGTCTTCCCTGCAGGAACCTCTTGGCTGCGTATCTTTCCTGTCCCTTGTCCTTGCTTTCAGTGAGAGACCAGGTAGGGACTAAGGTAGAGCTCAGGTCCACCCCAGACTGCAGGAGATTCAGGTTGGCTGGCCCTCCTACCTTCCCTCCTACCCTCCTCCTTCCTTTTCCCTTCCACTCCCCTCCCTCTCTTCCTCCTTTCTTTTTGTCTTCCTTTTGTTAACTCCTGTTTTTCTATCCCCTTTTACTCTCTTCTCTTTTCTATTCTATTCCTTTGGCTCTATAATTCTTTTCATCTTTAAGTTGCTTTTCTGCTTGTGGTTTTTGTTGGTTTTTTTTTTTTTCTTTTTCTTTCTTTTTTTTTCTTTTAAATCACAGCAACAAAACATCAGCTAGTACAAAGATTGGTACCAGGAATGGGATATTGTGACTAAGAAGTCTTTATGTTTTTGGAATATTATACTGGAGACTTTGTAACCTTGAACTGGGGCAAGGGGGCAATCGTTGGATGTTGAAAGCAGAGCTCACTGTATTCTTTTGCTAGAGGTTTAGAAGATAGAATTCCTAGAAAAATGTGTTTAGTGGGACACTAAATATTTAAGTCATCATGTACTAAAAATGAGGCTGTATATTTTTTCTTAGAAATTTGTTAATCTATTTTGTGTGTGTGTGTGTGTGTGTGTGTGTGTGTGTGTGTGTATGTGTGTGTGTATGAGTGTTTGCCTACCTATATGTCTGTGTACCATTGGCTAGTGGGCCCCAGATGAGACTCTCAGATTTCCTGAAGCTAGAGTCACACGTATTTGTGAACTAACGTGTGCTGCTAGAAATTGAACCCAGGTCCTCTGGAAGACCTGGTTCTTGACCACCAGCCATTCCTTCAACCCCCAAAGTCAGGAATTGTTAAACAGAACAGCACTGTTAAAAAGAAGCCTCTGGCTCTGCACTGGGAGTTAGAAAAGTGAACATAAGGGCAGGGCCTCATCCAGATAAAATTCCAATTTCTGTAAGGAAAGTACCTAAGAACCTAAAATTCATGGAGAAATTTCCACCAAATTCAGCATACAAAAGTCATGGCAACTGTGATCCAAGGAAGCCAGGGATCACCCCCAGGCATCCAGCGGCACTGGGGGGGGGTGGGGAGAACACTCACTTGGTCCTGATTTTGAAGGCCAAATGATACAAGATTGAGGGGCATGAATTCATCCTCTAGGGTTTTAGAGAATGGCTGAGGCTGGGAAATGTGTCAGGGTCAGAGTCCTCATAAGGAAGACTTGAGAGGCCCTGGCACCAAGCACTGACTAGGAAGCCTGGCTTGTAAGAGACATCCAAAGATACAGAAAGTGCTAGACCCATGAGATGTCTGCTAAGGAGAGATACATGAAGGGGGTAAAACCAGAGAGCCTAAGAGATAGAAGGAGGAGGAGGACAGGAGAGAGAGAGAGAGAGAGAGAGAGAGAGAGGGAGGGAGGGAGGGAGGGAGGGAGAGAGAGGGAGGGAGGGAGGGAGAGACAGAGAGCAACAGAGAGAGACAGAAAGAGAGAGACAGAGAGTGACAGAGAGAAAGAGTCAGAGAGAACAGAGAGACAGAGAGACAGAAAGACGGGTGGTGGGGGGGGTGAGTGAGCTGGAAAGGCAGACCACATAAACCCTTTTGAAACTTAACATGGTGCTACGAGGTTTTCTTTGCTTGTTTTGGGTCTTGCTTTTCATCCAGTCTTTCCCACAATGGCCTTGCTCATCCCTTTTGTTCATAGAAAGTTACTAATTTGTTTTATTTTACACCGCAACATAATTGAGAGATTGCAGAGAGACTGGACTTTTGAACAGTCTTGCAAAAGATCTAGGGACTCTTAAAATTGGAAAACCTTTGTATCATGAGATGACCATTAGTCTGTGGGGGGAAGGAGGTGGGGGTCTTGGCCGTTTGAATGAAAAGTAGCTCTCACAGCCTCGTGTGTTTGAACATTTGCTCCCCAGCTAGTGGTGCTCTTTGGGAAGGTTATGGAACCATTTTTCAGGTGGACCCTTGCTGGACAGACTCTGAAGTTTTATACCTTGCACCTCCTTCCTGTTCTCTCTGCTTCCTGTATGTGGATAAAACTGTGATCCACCAGCTTCCTGGTACTTCCACTGTGATTCCTCTTCCATGGTGAACTCTATCCCTCTAGAACCACAAGCCAAAACAAACCCTTCTCTTCTCTCAGGTGCTTTTGGTTATGACGTTACAGGAACAGAAAAGTAACTTATGCAGGACTCTCCACGGCCATGCATGGGGCCAACTCCTCACGAGGGCTTCTCTGCATAGAGACCTGGAGAGTTCCGTGTGCTTGGCTCCTGAGAACTAGAGGGTCTGCAGCTGCAGTACGCATTGGATACTGTGGTGGAGATGGTAGGTGAACAGAGAGAAGATGGCCTAGGGTCAAGGGTCATCTTCCACCTGACTCCAGCCACAAATAAATGAAAAGGGTGGAGCTGGGAGTCCTGTTGGTCTGTCCCTCTCTCCTCCATGTCCTGTCCCAAAGTGACACTAGAGTCCAATGAGCTGGGACCATCCATGACTTCACTTACAAATTGAGCACAGAATCCGATGCCTGGATGTTACAAAGTTTTCCTGGAGGAAGTTGTTGCAAAGAATCTCTCTGAAATTGTTTCCAGGCACGAGCTCCCGTGACTCTCAATCAGAGCTGTTTGTCTGGAAGACAATGGCAGATAATTAGCTAAGACTGGAGAGAAAGTTCCTTGCCACAGCCCACCGCTTCTACCTGTGCCTCACCGCTGTGTCATACACAGCAGACTCTTTTCAGGGACACAGAAATAGCCATGGAGCTCAGAGAATGTTCTCAGCATGGCTAAGGTGTTTCTGTTGTCCCTGGAAGTGAGTGGTTAGTCAGGCTGTGTGTGTAACTTGACTGATGGCAGGGACTTGTGTGTGTATGTGTGGGCATGCATCTGTGAATGTGTGTATGTCTCTTTATGTGAACATGTGGCATATGCACATCTCTGCCTCTATGTACACGTGTACAGGTGTGTGCATGTTACATGTGCTTGTGTTTATGTGTTGTACACAGAGCTAGACCATCACCTTTTCCCATTCCTAAGCCTTTATAGGCACAGGAAGTGGGAGAACCAATCAGAGTCCTGAATTAAAAAAAAAAAAAAAGCCTTGCAGAGGACAAGTCAGAGGTGTCAGAGCCATGGCTGGAGCAGCCAACATGCATGCACGTCCTGTCCAGGAGGCTCTTGAGGACAGATCTGAGGGTCTTGCCCTATTACCGTCATAGAACATGTTCTGTCTTTTTGAGTATCATCCTCAATGTGGATTTATTTACAGATGGGAAACTGTGTTTTGCCTGTGATGGTTTATCTCAAGGATCAACCTGATGAGACCCAGAATCACCTCAGAGACAAGGTTCTGGGCACGCCTGTGGAGAACTGTCTTGATTAGGTTAAATGAAGTGGAGAGGTATGCTCACTGTAGGGGGCACCATCTCATGGGATGGGATCCCAGACTAGTTTTTAAAAAGGAGAAAATGAACTGAGCATGAACATTCATGTCTGTTCTTCTTGGTCTAGAAATGATGTCACCAGCTCTGCTTGGGCTCCTGCTTCTATGCCTTCATGACAGATTATGCCCTGTGACTCTAAGCCTAAATAAATAAATAAATACAAATAAACAGCCCACTCCCTAATTGAGTTGCAGGGTAATTTTATCAGAGCAACAGGAAAGCAATTAGGACAGTACCGCTCTGAGAAATGGGTGCATAAGGGTAACAGAAGTGTGGAGCAGACTACCCTAGACAACCACAGTGGAGAAGTCACTTAGAGACTAAGAGAGAATAAAAAGGATCCATGCAGAAAGTCAATTATGTTAGCGTGTCTCTGCTATTGACTACATTTCAGGCCCCGAGGGGACAAACCTAATTTCTGTACCACTATTGGCTGAAATGACAAATGGAGGCACCGAGGCTGCTGGCAGTAAGGATTTAATGTCCAGAGATCTCTGTCATGGAGACAGACATCTGAGCAGTTTGTGGGACGCAGCCTTCTCACCTGCTTCCAAGGCCACCAGTGTTTCTGCCCCATGTTCAGTTTCTAGTCAGAGTCTGACTGCTTGTCCTGTCCATTTTTGCCCCGGAAGTTCCAAGGAAGTTATTTTTTTAGCCTGTTCTTCCCAGCCTACAGGAAGAGAGTGTGGAAATCAGTCAGGACACCCCTCACCCTTGCATAGAGCTGGCTGGCTGTGGGCCTGGTGTCCTGCAGCCTCTGGAGGCAGCTGGAGTGACAGCCACGTCCCTGCTGCTGTCTGAGATACAATTATGTAGAGAATGCATTTAATGCTCCACTGGGCAACTTGGTATAAAACAGTTTAATTTTTTTCACTGAAATCTAAATTTGCTCCCAGACTGTATATATTTCTATCACATTAGATGATCAATCTACGCAGAAATCCAATTTTAACTCAGTACCTTCTCTGCTACTGCTCCTCCATACCCTCTTCCCTCAGATCTCCCTGCACCACTGAAAAAAAAAAAAGCCTTGCCCAGAAGAACCCCCACCTCCGGGCTATTCCAAGTAACAGATGAGAAGCTGCAGGTGACATCCAGATGCATCTGGAGCAAGGTGGCCCAGGCCTCTCTCAGGCAAAAGACTGGTTGATGGTGGTTCTCCAGAACTGGGATCCCTGAAATGAAGATCCCAGTATGTCCAGGCTACGCCCTGGGTGGGTCTCTGGTATCAGGAAAGAAATCATATGACATAAAGCAGTTAGGTGTAATTGGCCCTCCTTCAGAAAGCCCTGCTCTGGTCTTCCAGATTTTGATGGACATTCCAGGTGAGAAAAGAGACACCTTCATATTCCTTCCTATCTTGAGACTCTTTAGTCATAATGTGACTCTCTTTCCCCTGGACACATGGCTGGATGGTTTAGAAATGAATGGCAGCCTTATCTCTCAACAAAGTGTCATGGCACCATGCAACTGAAGGTGCGGTCCATTCATGCACCCTTCCCATCTCCAAGTTTGAAGAACAACAGTTCCTGTCTGTGTGCCCTCTGTCTCCCTAGGGATTATAAGATGGGTGGCCAGAGTGTACCTCTGTAGGGTGCCCAGAACCTACATACCACATGCTAAGTCCTTTTTGTTTTGCTCTCATACATATTAGTGTCTCATACCGGTACATAATGTGTCCTCATGCCCGGTGTCCCTGGGATGAGAGCCTAGAACTACTTATATGGGAAGGGTATATATACATTATGGCCTAAGAGACAGGTCAGAGCACTAGGTGAGGCCCTGTTTGCACTTTGGTCTGAGCTGGCTGCATCTGTCTGGGCCTGTGGCTGGTCTGTAATGAAGAGAAGCTGCTACCTTCTTCCTTCATGGTCTAGTTTACTTTCTGTCACTGTTATAAACCATCATGACCAATAGCAACTTGAGTGGGGAAGGACTTATTTCATGTTACAGCTTACAGGAAGGGAAGTTGGGACAGGAGCTCAGGCAGGAACCAAGCAATAGGAACTGAAGCAGAGGCCATATAGGAGCACTGTTCACTAGCTTGCTCAGTATGTTGTCTGATACAATCCAAGACTTCCTGCCCAGATTCCAAGACTGCCTACCCGGGGGGTGGGGGGGGACTGCCCTCAGTGGCCTGGAATCTCCCATATCAATTATTCATCAGGAACATCCCCTCCACTGGCTTGCTCAGAGGCCACTTTCTTAATTGAGACATCCTCTTTCTAGATTACCCTAGCTTCTCTCTAGTTGACAAGCATACTCCTATCAAGCTAACCAGCGTACTTCATCAAGGTCCCAAGAGAAGAAGAAACTGGGGGTTTGGGGGTGGGGGTCAAGGGTGAGACCACAGGGAATTCTCTGTCGGCAGCCATGGTGTGGTGGTTTGAATATGCTTGACCCATGAGAAGTGACACTGTGAGAAGGTGTGACCTTACTGAAGGAAGCCTTGTTAGGGGAAGTGTGTCACTGTGGGGGTGGAGCTTTGGGGGCTCTCACATCTATGCTCAAGTCTGACCAGTGAAATCAGAACCTCCTCCTGCCTGCCTGCTGAAGACAATCCCCATCCCACTTCCCACACTGTGCAAAAAAAAAAAAAGAACAATGACCATGAGCCAGCTATCCTCACACAAGAAGGTTCTACTTGCCTCAGTTTCCCCAGCACTGGGTGGACCTGGCTGTAGCTATCCCATATTTTTTCTGAATGTGAGGAAACAGGAGCTAGATTCATCATGGTGCGTCTACTTGGAAGTGGTCCTGAAGAAGTAGCCAAAGCCACTTGGAATGTGTATGCAACTAGGGTAGAGGGCACCTTTACAGGAAGGATGACACCAACACACCCTCCCACCATGGAGTAGAGAAAGCAGAGTGGAATGGGGAAACAAGGCAGCCATGTTGTCTCTATGAGGCTTTACGTGAGGGAGCTGTGGGGACTGCCGCCATGGCAGGAGGGATGGCTCCATCTAGTGCAGGCTCTCACTCTCTAAGGCCTTGACTGTACACGGGGCTCTCCTTAGGATAAGAAATATCAAGAATGCTCACCCTGAGTGTGCCCATCATAAGGGTACCCTGAGAAAGCAGTATCCCAGCCTGAACCATACATCTCAAAACAGATGGAGCAGAGCCAGACAGGCTGCTACCCATACCCCAAAAGGCTACTGTAGGCCCCGAAAACTCAGAAGAGTCACCGGAAGCTGTGAGAAGGCAGGTGCTTGGGCGGGCCGGAAATAACTTCACAGTGGGTGCTGTTGGCTGTGAAGCTGTATATATAGGGGGTGGTAAAACAAGAAGAAAAATAACACTGGAAGGAATGCATAGGAGCTCCTGCCGGAGGCTGTGGAGGAGAGAGCCCAGCTCTCAATAGTGCCTGATACCACCAGGAGCCACCAGGGCACACCAGGGCACAGGGCAAAAGGAACGAGGCCACAAAGTGAGCAGATACTGAAGAGACTTGTTGCTGTACGTGGGTAGATTCTCCAAGTCTGATCTGGAACCATAAACACTGCCAATAGCCCTCATTCCAGGAAGAGGAAGAGAAATGTTGTGATAAAGGAGGCAGAATCCACTTGGCAAGAATGCTATGGCAGGGAGAAAATGTCACCACACAGGAAAAAGGACCCAAATTAGCATATGAAACTAAGAGAAGAAAAAACAAATTTCTCACATCCTGAGAGAAGGGGCTGAGGCTGGGGCTCAATGCACAGGGTGCCCACATAATGAGCAGGATTCACTGGGTTCCACCCGAGCCCCACATACACATGCACCTATGGATCCCAGCATTCTGGAGATGGAAGCAGGATCAGGAGATCAAGTTTATCCTCATCTACATAGTGAGTTCAAAGCCAGCCCATGCTGCATGAGAATCTGTCTCAGAAACAACAAGTCATATAAGAAGCATGATCAAAAGTCATGGCAAACAGGGTTTGCAGAAGAGAACCCAAGTGTGCACTCACAGGTGCTACCTGCTGATAACTGGAAAATGAAGGACCCTGGTGTTATCCTTAGGACACCAGCCATTCCCTGGAGGTCAGAACTTGGTTTAGGGAAGATTCTGGAGGAACCTTGACATCATGTGGAGTTCAAAATTGATGACAAGTGTTTTGAGGTGTCTCCTGGGAACACAGATGCACAGTGCCCAGTGAAAATTTTGTGCACAGGCATGACAGACCCTGTAACAGCATATATGATGGGTGGACCATGCCAATGTCCACAGCAAGAGAAATGCAAAGTCTGGTCACTAGGTTCAGATTCAAAAGTAAAGAGGTGAGGGAGGGGAAAGGGAAGAAAGATTTTTCTAATAGAAAAAATACTGAAGACATTTCCAAACCATGAGCAGCCCATAGCAGAGCCTACAAGGAAGTAGATAGGATAGATGGATGTGCCTGTGTGTTCTGTGGGAGGTGGTTAGTATGTGCACTCTGTATTATGGTCTGTGTTGTGTATGCAATCACTGTGGCTTCCATATGTATATTGTGTGTGGTGTATGAGAGAAAGACTTTATGTATGGTATAAATATGGGGTACCTATGTTCTCTCTCTCTCTCTCTCTCTCTCTCTCTCTCTCTCTCTCTCTCTCTCTCTCTCTCTCTCTGTGTGTGTGTGTGTGTGTGTGTGTGTGTTGGTTTTTGGACTTTATGATCTATATAGTATGTGTGTCATGTTTGAAGAAGATATACCCATGAAGAGATGGCTCAGTGGTTAAGAGCACTGACTGCTCTTCCAGGGGTTCTGAGTTAATTCCCAGCAACCACATGGTGGCTCACAATCATCTTTAATGAGATCTGATGCCCTCTTCTGAAGACAGCTACAGTGTACTTATATATAATAAATAAATAAATCTTTTTTAAAAAAAAGAAGAAATACCCACAATTCTTAGAAGGAAAAATAGCGAGAAAGATGGGTGGATGTGGCAGGGTAATATCCCAGGAGCAGGTCCACAGAGAGAAGAGCAAACACTGTGGAGTTATAGAGTCTAGGAGGCCTGGAGGTCCCCACTAAGGCCATTACATGCCCATTGCAGCACCCCCATGCTCACTGCTTACTGATCCAGTGTCTGTTCCTCAAGTGCTCACCCTGATGGGTTTCTATCAAATACTGACATTCTGCTGGGAAGTGCCTAGGCTACCTTCTGACCCTGCAGTGGCTTCAGTCATGTCCTGTTCCTTTTTTGCACATTTGCATGGACATCCTTAAAGTTCATCAGCACAGCTTCTGTAATTTCCTCTTTACAGGTTCAAAGCTCAGACCCTTCCTGCAGCAGCAACCCTACCCAGGCTCTCTGCTGGCATAAAGTCTAGGGTTGTGATAAATATGAAAAGATGAATGGGAAGACCAGAACACACTACCAATACCTTTCAGGTCTCCCATAAGAGAGATCTAGAAGGTTCTTGGGAGTTATGAACAGGATCAGGACCTTTCCTGACTGGTGAAGTTTTTGTTCTGTCACTGTTGGGTGGCTTTTTTGACCACCTAACATAAGAAGCATCCACTTGCTGACTTCACCATTCTGATACATCCTGCAGCCATGTCTCCAAGGCCACGGAGTCATCCTTGATGTTCTGGGAGCACTGGAGGATGATACAAAGAAGAAAGGTCCAAGGAAAAATAAGCGAAAGGTAGGTCATAGGAGCTCAAGAAATAGGCAGAAAGAAGGATTTCCATGAGAAGCTGCTTGGCTTGGAGTCTACAGCTGTACATGCCATGAGCCATACATGCAGTTCTTCAAGCCCCTGGAAAGTAATAGTTCAGCTGTGCCTTCAGCCAGATTCTGCTTAGTGGGGCCCCATGTGGCTCGGGCAGCTGGAGGAAGAGTTTGAGGCTGGGTGTGTTCCACATGCAAACGGAACCCTGAGAACTAGGAATAATTAGAGAGGAAAGACAAGTGCAAAGGGAATTAGGGTGGAGATCTAGAAGGTAGCCTTGTCTGAAGCCACGGGACAGCTGGCAGGAAGGTACAGCCCCATAAGCCTGCGACTGGGGCATCACAGTGATTGGGAAGGATGAGAGTTAAAAATGGTGAGAGAAAATCTCCTTCTGAGAAGAGGAGAGCAAGTTCTGGCCTAACACACACACACACACACACACACAGCACACAGCACAGCACATCTGAGATAGGGACCTGTAATCTTTGATAAGAAATAAACTATGTAACAGATAAATATAAGCTCAGAAGTCAAACAGAACTTGCCCTACACTCTACTGGAAATGGCTCAAAGCCCACAACAAACACTTTGAGATGCAACCCACACCCAGTCAGTCTTGTGCTCCATGTGACTTCCCCAGTGCTGGATTATTTTCTCACTGCTGTGATGAGACCCCTAAGGAGAAATCACTTAAGGGAGGAAGAATCTGTCTGATTCAAGTTTGGCACATCAGGGAAAGCAGCCTTTGTTGCATCTTTACCTCCATGTTTCACAGACTAGTGTGCAGAGGGCATGGGGCGCTGCTAGCTTTTCTCTTCCTCCTCCTCCTTCTCCTCCCCTTCCTCCCCTTCCTCCTCTTCCTCCTCCTCTTCTTCCTCTGCCTCCTTCTCCTATTATTTTTCCTCCTCATCTTCCTCCTCTTCTTCCATCTTCTCCTCCTCCCTCTTTTGAATCTCCTATTAAGTCAGTCTGGGACCAGAGCCAGTTGGATGCTGCTGCCCACAGTCAGGGTGGGTCTCCCTTCCTCACTTAAACCTCTTTGGAAACACCCTCACAGACCCACCCTGATAGGTGTTTCCATTGTGATTCTAAAGCAAGTTACGTTGACATTAACATCATACCATCCAAGGGAGAGTCCTGTTCAAGGTGACCATTGGTTGAAATTGTCCCAGAACTATTCACTATCTGGGCATGTCATAGTTCCATCTTCTTGACCCTAGTGAGGGTAGTCTGGGCTATACACCCAGACCTTTCTGGAGTCAAGGATGTAGTTCTTTAGAACTGGGCATCTTCTCAGTTCTCATTCCAGCCATTACTGTGGTTCCAGTCTGATCCAGAAGTCCCTTATTCTGAGCCTGCTGTTTTCTCTAAGATGCAGACTGAGATGTCAGGATGCCACCTGGAGCCCTTACCAACTCAATCTTTCTCCTGGACTTTCCTTTAGGGCTGTGCATATCAACACCAGAAATGTGACCTTATCCTGAACCCACGGGTCTGCATCTTTCACAAGTCCTTCCCTAATTCCTCCCAAGCCCCATCCCTGCATTTCCCAGCTCCAGCAGAGACCTGATTTCCCAGAGAAGGCAGGACATTGTACAACTCACCTAGCCCTTCATCTCTACTACAATTGCCATTCCATGGCTGCCATAGAAGCCACAAAGAACATTAGATCAAACAGTGTCAGATTATCCCTCTGGTCCTTCCTCATTGTGGCTCCAACGCTCTGTCCCTGTCCCTAGACATCCCTGAAGCTGTCCTTTCATCCTTTAGCTATTTATGGGAGTGAGGTCATTCTACCTCAGGGTCTTCACATAAGCCACACACAAGTCTCTTAGGTCCCAAGGAGTCATATCTGTGTGACAGAGAAGCTGTGTGTCTTGTTTGCCCCTCAGGACTCTAGTTCTGCTTTGCCTCTTACATGGTAAACCAAGGCAGACATGGGTGTTTGCAGATAAGCCCATCAGGAAGGACCCCCAAGAGGTTTGAACACGATCTTCTTCCTGTGTTCTACCCTGTCAATCTTGGGGCTTTTCTAGTAAAGATTCCAGGAGTGAGTATAAGCCAGTAAAGCCCTCTGTGTAGTGAGTGTGATTCAGCCCATACTACTTGCTTGTGAGTCTTTCCATCAGCATTGGTGACAATCCAGAGCTTCCCAGTTCATAGCAGGGACCTTCCCTGATTTTCTGAAGCCTTTGCTTGCAACCTAAAGGAGCAGTGGGAGATGGCCTGGAAGTCCCAGTTGAGGCTCAGCACACACCACCCCACCTGAAAGCAACTTCTTCATCTCCCCAATGTCCCTGATCACTGAAGACCTTTACAGAGCCCCTTTCTGTCTGTAGACCTTAAACTAGTTTCTTGAACATCATGGCCAGACAGTCATACCCAGGTCTGCCAGTGCAATTCTCTGCAACTGTCCCCAGCTTCTGACACTCCAGATTGCTCCTAGGCAGGGACCTCTCTACTAGGCTCACCTCGCTGCAATTCTCCTGGCTCAGGGTTTAACCAAGACCTCCCATCCCAGACTTGATCAACCAACTCCAAACATCTCCTACTCAGTTCCACTGAGCCCTCCAATAGTCCATAGCATCAGGCTTTGAAGAACTCAGCCAACAATTACTATTTGCCTATCAACTGATCGATTGATTCTTTCCTAGAAGCTCCAGAACTTCTAGGTCTCACATCCATCCTCTGACAGCTCCTACTTCAAGGAATATTTGAATTTTAAATAAATATTTGCATGCCAGGACAGCTGCCTTTGAAGAAAGCCTGTGTGTCCCCTTGCAAGACGGATTCCTTGGCTTCTCTGCAAGATGAATAATGTTCCCTAAACATATCTGCCGTGTAGATCCTGATTTTCATACATCATGTTCCCCCAGAGCGTGGCTTTAAGATAAGTAGACACTCCTTATGTCTCTTTGCAGATAGTGTTTGGAGAAAGAAATACATCTTCTGAGAAAGAGAACAATCCATAATGACCCAGACAAGGCCTCTGAGCACCTCTTCCTTCTGTGACCTGGAGCAGACCTCTCAGGACAGAGTTCCTCAGCTGGGATCTGGGGTTCCTCAGCACAGGAATTCAACACAGCATGTTATTTACTGCCTTCTGTATTTTAAAAATCTAAGCTTCATGGGAAACTCAGAATGTTTCCTTCATCCTGACAAGCAGAATATAATGAGACCTCAAGCCTGCCATTTCATCAGAGACAAGGAGGACTAGGTAAGTCCCTGAGGGTCTCTATAAAGCTGGACACATGATCTAGACTGTAGGTCCTTGTGAAGAGTCCTCTGCCCTCCTGATGGGTACCTGCACAGAGAAACCCAGAGATGCCCCATGCCAAGCAAATCTCAAATACAAGAAGCTTCCTGGAACTGTGACTCAGTTTCCACACCTGTAAAATAAAGAGGTGTTTGGGTTTGGCTTTTTGTTTGTTTGTTTTTCCTTTTTATAAAGGATCTCACAGCCTGGCTCAGGCTACCCTCAAAATGACTTTGTTAGCCAAGGCTGACCTCAAAGTCCTGATTCTTTTGCCTCTACCTCCCAAGGGCTAAGAGTGTAGCCATGTATCACAGGCTCATACAGTGTCATGGGTTTGTGAAGGCCAGGCAAATGCTCTAGTAACTGAGCCACACCCCTAACCCAAGATTTCGTTTTAATAAGACTTACTTTCTTCTAAGCAAAATTGCCCACACTCCTCGATTGTCATCCATGACACCATGAGAATTTCCCCACCAGGTGCATTCCTTCCACGAGCACAGTGAGTTCCTTTACATTGGATGGAGTAGCATCCGGGTCTCTATCTGAGGCCAGACCCTGCTTATGATGATCTCGGAATCCACAATGTGAACCCATTTGACATTGGAACGGAAAGATTCTTCCCACAGGGAGAGACTCTATGCAGACCTGCCCTCACAACTTCCCCATGACAGATGGAACCCCTGGAAAGAAAGCCGCATCTCCCCACCCAAGGACTGTGTGGTAATTAATAACCAGCTGAGGAAACTTGATTGCTGCTCGTGGGTCTGAAAATGGATAAACAACCATCATTGCCAGAAAGGCTGGGCTGTATTCATCACCATTACAGAGAGTAATTCGGCCTGTGCGCATTAATCAATCACTGTTCTCGCTGGGGCTTGGGCCGGGCCAGTCCCTGAGAGTGGACAGCCGTCACCAGCTCACAGGCTGGGGTCCAAACATGATGGATTGCAGCTGCCGAGGCTCCAATCTGGATGGGATTGCTGGGGAGCAGTCTGGCTGCACCAAGTAGATATCCCGGTACAAATTATGCAAATGAAGGCTGCCTGCTCTGTGCTTCTCATAGGAAAGGGAGAGCAAAATTAGCACGCTGACAAGTGGGAATGGAGACTTCCCTCAGATGCCCAGGTATGGCAGAGGAAGGCTGGGCAGTGAGGGCAAATGTCACCAACAAAGCTTCTATTTGAGGATGCTGTGCCGGTCTCCATGGTGACTAAGACCCAGAGGATGTAAAGATGTGTTTTCTTTTGTTTAAATATTTATTTTTGCTTTTTTTTCTATTTATATGTGCACTCATGCATGCACATGTGGGCAGTGCAGTGTGCTGTGTCTGTGCATGTATGACACATGTGTGTGGGTGCCTATAGAGGACAGAAGAGCACACAGATACCCTGCAGTTGGACTTAGAAGCAGTTGGAGCTGCCCGATGTGGGTACTGGGAACCAGACTCGAATATTCTGTAAGAACAGCAAGTGCTTTTACCTGCTGAGCCATCTCTCTAGCTCTGGTATGTTCTTAATTAAAATAACTACATGCCTCATGAGCAGAAAAACACTTTCAACATGGAGAGGGGACGATTCTCTAGGACAGATGGTCTTCTTTTAGCAAGGCAGAGGGCAGGTGAGGGGAACCAGGCCAGGCAGGATGCCTATAGATTTGTAAAGTTTGAACATTAGGAACAAGAGCCTAGGACAGGTTGGCCTGTCACCTTTGGTTTCTGTCCTGCATTTTGCCTGCTCAGTGATCTCATCATTATGTTAATATTCTGTGCAATAAACACCAGGCCTCTTTCTAGCACCCCAAGGGCATCAGGGCTAGGTGTATGTGTCAACATGACCAAAGCTTCCTCTTTGTCTCCTCTGTCAGTCCATCAGCCTGTAGTGGCTTGACACCCTGAACTGCCCATCAGTAGAGTCCCATGATAACATGCTCCTACATCTGGGGCCAGGACACTACATCATAGATCCCTGGCTACCTCTGCAAGTCATACTCTTGCCTTTGCCTGCCCTTGGGGCCTTACAGGGAGATCATCATATATGGGAAGAGTACACCACAGCCAGCTAACAGACTCACTTCAGCTCCAGCTCCCTAAGACACTGTCAATGCCTCAACCTGGCTCTGATACCCATCTGGACAAGGCCATGTGTACTCCAGAGCCTCTCCACCTTGTACTGACAGCACTGTCCAGCATCTTCTACTTTCTGGTTAGAATCATCAGACTCTGCTCACCCCACCTACTCTGAACCAGAACCTCCTGTATGGAGAGCCCACGAGTCTCTCTACTAAAAGTACTGATGTTCCATTCCAGGTGCTGATGTCAGTTTTGCTTGGCTCTCCTCAAGCCCCCACTAGCCCTGCCTCACCTTCTCCACTAGGATGCATCTAGTGTTGTAGAATTATGCTGAGGTCTCTGCAAAATGGTGGGAACATGACAGACGACCAGGCATAAAATGTAGTCTTCCATTTACCTCATCCAAAACCCTCATGTCCCCCCATGAGTTGCAGCATTGGGGTACAGTCTCACCAGAGCCTAGAGTAGAAGACAATGGTCAGACAATATAATCGAGTCCTGAAAGTAAGAGATAGAAGGAAAGGAAATGAAGACAATGCAGTCTCTCACTTGTGCTCAGAGAATATCATTTAAGGGGGGGGGGGGAGACAAGCCTCAAAGCCACAGGAGACATAGGGGGTGGAGAGAGGCAGATATCAGATGAAAAAGCATGAGAGGCAGAGAGGGTGTGTGGGGCCTCAGTGCTCGGTCATAGCCAACAGATCTGATGTGAGGATCTGGGCCTTGGAAGACCAGAGCTCAGGGCAGCTAGCATTCCATTTCTGCTCTGCAAAGAATGAAACTCACTGAACAGGATTACTTGCTGGTGGCTGAGGGCCCAGGCTCTATTACTATGGGCAAGACTGCACGTTCAACCACCTAGATCCTCTTGAAGCTTCCTGGAGACTCCAGACTGGGCTTTTATGAGGAATGCCTCTCTGGAGTGAAAGACCCAGGGGAGGGGGGGCTAGGGAGATGAGCTGAGGCCAGAGTAATGTTCAGTCTAGCCAACAATATAAATACACTGGCCTACACAGTAAACAAGGAGCCATACAAATGTGGGCGGAAGTGAATGATGTTTAGGGACACAACTGTCAGGGGAGGAGGAGGAGGAACAAAAATCCAGGTACCTCCTTGTGGTGGGAGAAGAAGCATGTGCATTTGAGCTATATACACAAATGACCTAACAGAGGTACATATGCATCAAGATTAACCAGCTCCATTCAGTGTGTCCCGGCCAAACCAGTAGTTCCCCCTATTCTATTCTAAGTCTCCCTGGGGGATAGACAACCCCATACCCCAGATTCCTGACAGGAATAACACTGAACATAATCATTCACTCTACAAGCTGCCTTCTCAAACCCCCCACCCCCTTAAAGGCTCCCCCGTAGCTGGACTGATAACCTGATGTATCCCGCCCCCACACTATGTGGACCCTGTTCAACACACATTTGCTGCCAGGGCACAGAACCAGCTTCTCCTCACTATTTCCAGTAACTAACCCTCCAGCTTCCACACAGTGATGTGTAGGCAGATGGACAGTTAGACATTCCCCTCTGAGCCCACGGATGGGGTTCTGGTGTGAATGTGACCGCAGTGAGAGCAAGCATCTCTATCATGGTCACAAAGTCTGCTGGACCCTAGCTTACTTGTTCATGAAGAGCTACCACACAGAACTAGGAGCCTGAGAAAGGCCCAGGCAAGCCCAGCCTGCCTGCCAGACCAGGCTGCTGGAGTCTGAGACACCTGGTGGCCATCAGCACCACGCATGTCCTGTGTTCCCATCTCCCCTGATGAGACTATCATTGTGGCATCTTCCAGCTTGGCAAAGCCCTGCTCGTCAGGGTCGTTCCTGATGAGCTTCAGCCCGTCCAAGAAGATTCTTCAACCACAGACATGTCCATCCCATAAGCCCTAGAGGGGCTGCAGGTGTCCCTGGGAGTGAAGAGAAGCCCCTGCTTTGGAAGAGTGCCTCACAAGGGCCACAGTGGCTCACCCTCTCCTGTTCCATGTGACGAAATCCATTCCCACATACAAGCCACCACGCAGATGCATGTACACACATGTGTCTATGCATATGCACGCTCGCCTTCTCTCCCACCCAGGTGGGGTCCTCCACAACACTTTACCACGGCCGGCGGCATGTGCTTATTGTCCATTGATTTGCTGCGGGCAGATAATCGACTAGACACGTGCTTGTGAAATGGCTTCCCCAGCAACAAATCTTATATGCTTGGATGTCAGTGAAACGGCATATGGTTTTCAGCAACCCATGGGATTATTTGTGTGGTCATTTATTTGAAACCTGCATAATTCCTCTGAGCCAGATGCCCAGGGCACTCCTAAGTGTAACCAAACTGTAAAATGTCCTCTGAATTGCTTCCGGTGAGATACTAAACCCAGGGCCTGATTTTAACACCGCTTAGTTGTGCTTTTAATGGAGGTGCTGATGAAACTGTAAGAGACCCTAGCAAGGGCTTCTTTGTCCCCCTGGCCCATCAGATGGGGCAGTGTCCCGCAGAACTGCACAAAACATTGCTGCTAAAAACATAGAGATGATGACCTTTGTCTCCACAGTTCATGTGCTGTCATTTGTGGGTGGCAGATCTTGGTAATATCAATGCCTGTGTAAGTTTTTTTTAGCCATTCCACAGGTGAGATCTAGACTAACTCAAAATCCCATCCCCCCCTCCAGTTTTAATGTCCTGGGTCTTTGTTCTAGACAAGGGCTTCTCCCTCACCCTGATGATCCTGCCAGAGTAAAGCCTGCTTGGATGGCTCCCAAGTCTGAGTCTCTCCAACATTAGGGTCTCAGGGCTACCTGCCTACATGTCCAGAGATACCATGTCATTTTTTGGGTGGGGTCAGGATTTTAGGAGCTGGGAACTCCTAGAGGAAGGTGCTCACTTACTTGCATATATTTGCATCCATCTATCCTCCATGAAGAGTGCCTGGAATGCTCAGAAAATATGGAATGTGACAATGGAATCCATAAGTGAGCCCTTGCATTGGGGAAATGGGAGCCTCCTCAACTCTAAATTACAAAGCTGAAGAGGTAGAACTCACGAGAAGCTGGCTCCCAATGTACTTTCTCTGTACTTTGGGAAGAATGTTAATGGATCCAATGGCTCCTTTGTACTGTGGTCAGAATAGCTGAAGGTGACAGACTGGGAGATGTGACTCTGTCTTCCACTATCCATGACTATGAGTCCCTACAGAAATAGCCATAGCAGACACCTGGGACTAGAACAATTTGTCCCTAAGCCAAGGACACTGAAGCCACCAGGAACTTGAAGGTACAGGGAAGATCTTCTTTTGGAGTTGCTGGAGGGAACATAGCCTTACCTTACCTACTCTTGGTCTCAAATCAGCCAGCCAATGAGAGAAATAATATGATGCCCATAATTAGCAGACTCCTCCAAGAATCCTGACAGTCGGGAAGGAAGAAGCAGTGAGCGGTGTGAAAGCTCAGGCTAGAGGTGATATGGAAGGCTGGAGTGTGAGCCCTCCATAGACTTTAAGATTCATCTGTCATGACTCTGAGCCACAAGCAGAGGGAGGGCAGCCATAGCCAGACCCTGCATCCGTGAAGAGCATCTTTTGATGTGCGCATGACAGAGGAAGAATTCCATAGCTATTAACTTGCTGATGTCAGATGAGTCTGGGTGAGTCAAGGCTTTAGGTCACTGTTACCCAAAGCATGGCTGGGATCTAAACCTTGATTTTCTGGTGTATAAAATTAGAGAGCAGATACTTAGCCTGTGAACTGCCAGACTGTGACTGGACCCAGTATGCTCTTTGACTGTGGGAGGCTGGTGAAGACCCAAGTCCATCTCTGGATGTTGATAACCTTGACTGTTAACTTCACGGGATTCAGCAACACCCAGAGAATTAGCTGAGCACAACTCCAAGTGTGTTTTTAAGGGTATTTCCAGAGAGGGTTCTGTCATAAGAGCTCTCTGACTAAGCACATGAGTTGATCCTTGATAGGTCAGGTAGAATGAAAGAGGAAGGGTTTAGCTGTAGGAAGTAGGCCATTAGGTCACTGAGGACTTTGTCTTTACTATGAGTATACTTCCATGGCTTTCTGTTCCCATAAAGATCCTCTTCTAGGGTTCCAAGTGTCTCTGTGACTGAAGTCAGGATAACAAGAAAAACCTGTGTTCAGATGACAGAAAGAGGAGAAACTAATCAGGAACCACTAAAGAGGCAGTAGGTAGCTGAAAAGCCCAGGGAAACAGAAAGGCCATAGTATAAAAGTAGAAAGGCACCTACAGCTCCAGGCCTGACTCCCTGGGTCTGGAGAGAGCTGAATCACAACCAGAAAGTGATCCTGTTGGCAGTAGGTTGGCAGCCCCCATCACAGGACAACCAAAAGCTCTAGGAAGCCCTATATAGACAGTGGTTCTGGGTGATAAATCCAGAAATCATATGAAAGGTGAGAACATTCATAAGGAATGAGCTAGTCTGAAGACCTCAAAACAAAGAGCCTTTAGGAATCAGAGAGACTGGGAACAGCAAGCTGCTGCACTGGGGTTGGATACACACCCAAGAAGCCACCAAGAGAAAGGGGAAAGCAGACATAGTTTCATTGAGAAGTTTAAACAACAGAATACTCAGGTGTAAAGGGGTGTAGAGAGCTTTGGTCTTACCCTCTGTGGGGAAGAACAAGCCTGATCACCCAAAGATCACCATGACAACTGGGAGCCTGGAGCTCACAGCTTACTTGGCTTCTGAAGAAGCCTCCCTGCTGTTTGACATGAGAATTCAATCTCTTTTTGCTTCCTGACTCCCAGTGCAGTTGGTGGGCATGCCTTGGTTTGAGCATGTCTCTCCCTTTAGCAAACAAGCTGGGAACATTTAGAGCAAGTGCCTATAGGCTACAAAGGTCAGTGCATGGTTTGCAAAGACTGTAAGAGCCTGAAGTGAACACAGCTCCAGAGTTGGCAATAGACCTTTGATCATCCTGGCCTCAGACCACATATAGCACCAGCCTGGCTTGTTTGTGTGATGTGCTGTTGTGGTTTGTTTTCCATACTCTGATTGGTACTGGGGACTGAGTTCCTGAGAGACGATGTTCACAAATAAAAACTCAAATAAAGGTGTCAGAGCCACTCATCCTAATGTGAAAGTCACAACTTGGGAACACAGGGAATGTATGCAAAGACAATGTGACAGAATGCACCCAAAGTCCACAGCCCTTCAACAGTTGAATCCAAAGATTTAAGAATTGTGGAAATGCTAGAAAATTCAAAAGTTGGAGACCTCAAAGAGAATTCAAAAGAGAAAAGGAACAAAGTAAAGAAACCAACCCAGGACCCAAGCAAGCAGAGAAAGATAGATGATAAAGTTGTCAAGAAAACAAATTCTGGAGGAATTAAACAAAAGCAAAAGAAAGCAGCTATGTTAAAAATAGAATGAAATTTAAATAAAATCACTGCAAATCACCACCAATCGACTATACAGAACAGAACCACCCATTTCCCCACAAACTACAAAATTTTATTTTTTGTTACAGATGAATAGAACTCCACGGTGTTTATATACGACCTCTAAAAAATTCACCCAGTGATGAGTATCACGGTTGATCTTATATCTCTGCTGTTGTGACTAATTCAGCCAGTGATGAGTATCAGGGTTGATCTTATATCTCTGCTGTTGTGACTACTGGTACAAACTATGATTAGGAAATGACTCTGATGTATGCCTCTGACTTAGGTTCCTTCAGGTATATGGCTAGAGAAGAAAGATGGTAGATGAGGTCAAGGAAATCATTTCAGGAAAGTGTTGGGGGGAGAAGCAAGAGCACAAACTGCAAGAAATTTGAGACAAGAGCAAGAGCCAGACCTAAGAATCTATGGAATAAAAAGAGCTGAGATGTAAACTAAAAGCATAGAAAACCTGTTCATAAAAACGCAACAGAAAAATTTCCAACTAGGGAACAATACAAACATCAAAGCACAGAAATGTCTCAGAAGATTTCTGAAACTGATCAGATTCACAAGTCGAGATTATACACGCAGTAAGGACAGCTAGGTAGCAGAGACTACTAACCTGTCGGGTTGTCTGCAGTCAAGCTGAGAGTAACGGGGACATGGCCATCATGTGCTTCCACCCATGTTGGAGTGGCTTTTGGTGATCTACCTTTGAACTTTCTATACTCCTATGAGTACCTCTTCACCCATATTCCTGTAACTAACTCCTATGAGTACCTCTTCACCAACACTCCTGTAACTAACTAACACCCATAAATCCATTGGCTCACCAAGAAGAACTTTGCTGGAATCACCACTTTGGTCTGCTGTTGATCTGCTCTTTGTAGACCTCTGTTCCTTTCTTTCAAGGGATAGTCACACGGGAGAATGAGGCCCCAAGGCTGGGAAGTGAGTGTCGGGCAACTGTTATCAGATTGCAGAGTTGTTTCCTAAATTAATGGATAAATGAAAGCCTTCCAAGGGAAACACAAATTAAAATAACTCATGATGGCCAGGATCATCATGATTCACATTTCCTGTGAATCTTAAATGAATCACACAGGAAGAAAGAAAATCACCAAAAACAAAAAACAAAACAAAACAAAAAAAAAAAAAACCTGGAAACAATGGATAAATAGAAACATGGAAAGAATAAAAAAAAAAAAATGTTCAACTGTATAAACCAGCAAATACCTAAAATTATAAGGTATTCAGAAAAGAAAGTGTTATTCAAACCAACTAGGAGCAAGGCCAACAAAATTATAGGAATCAGTGAGTACTTCTCAATGATAGCCTTAAACATAAGTAGCTGTGACTCTCCAATCAAAAGACACAGAATAGCTATTTGGGTTTTTTAAAAAGTCTTGTTTCTTGAAGGACACATAGCTCACTGACAAGAGTCACACTGTGACTGACTGAATGAATAGACAACAGTATGCCAAGGGAGGTGAATTCAGACCCAAGCAGGAGTAGCTATGCCCCTGTCTTACAAAGCAGGCTTCAAGCCAATGTTTATCAGAAGTACAGAAGTCACTTTACGTCAATAAAAGGACATGCCACCAAGAGGAGATAATAACCATGAATATGTACCAGTACATACACACTGACAAGTCCAATGTCACAAGACAAACATCCGCAGGTGCTCAGACAGGTCCAGATGCAATGATAGTGCTCAGCTCTAATGCCACGTTCTCACCAACAGATCATCCAGACAGAAAATTTAATACGGGAACTTCTGAGTGAAATTGTACTCTGGGTGACTGGATTTCAAAGACTTCCACTGAACAAAAGTCTTTGAACAAGGCTTTGGGATAAAATAAATAAAAATGTTTCTCAGAGGCCCATTGAATTTTATCCAAAGTGGATCCCAAAATTTACACCATAAGTTAAGTCTTAATTATAAAAACATTCAAAATAATTTCTCATATTCTGCCAAATTATAATCACATAAAACTAACAACCAGCAGCAAAAATAGCTGCAGAAACTATAAGATAGGTGGATATTAAATAATACACTCTTGAATGATCAGTGGGGAAATAAAAGAATTGGGGAGGAAATTGAAAATGTTTAGAGTCAGAAAAAGTGGGAAAAACAAACAAACAAGCCACCACCACCACCACCACCAACAAAAAAGCCTTTCCAGGACCTTTGGGATATGGGAAAGGGATCAAAATAGAAACTTATAGGTATGAGTGTTTAAATTAAAATTTCAGAAAAGTTCAGACAAATCCAGCTGCACCAAAATCAGATTCTCACCAAAATAAGAACTAGAGAAACTCAAAATTAGTAGAAATAAATAATAAAAACCATGGGGAAAATTAGCTACGTGCAGACTAAACAAAGAATCTACAAAAAGGAGTGCTAGCTCTTTGAAAAGGTAAACAAATTGACAAATCCTTAGCCAAAGCTAGCCTCCCCTCCCACCAAAAAAAGAAGAAAGATCCAAATTAGTAAAATCAGAAATGAAAAAGCTGGAACCAAACAGACGCCAATGAAATCCTGGGGATTATTCAGAAATCCTTCGAACCCTTATATCCCAATAAGCTAGAAAAATCTAGAAGAGATGGATGAGGTTTTAGACATATGTGACCTTCTAAGTTTAAATGAAAAGCATCTCAGCAGCGAGTTCTGATGCATCTGTGCATTGCAAACAGTGTTGCTGAAACTTCAGATAAAGCAAAGCTCAGGACTGGGTGGATTCACTGTCAAATTCTACCAGATTTCAACAGAGGCAACAGCAACGCTATTCAAACAATCCCACTACACAGAAACAGAGCCAGCTAAAGGCTCTACCAGGAAACTCCTGGACCTGATAAACACTTCCATGGAATCCAGAATACAAAACCAAGGAAGGTCAGAAGCTTTTCTACATATTAATACTCTGCATGCTGAGAAAGAATCCAGGAGAACAAAGCTGACTCCAACATCCGCAGATCAGCCAAGCTGTGGAAGTAAGATACCTTTGCTAGGAAAACTTAAAACTATGGAAGAAATTAATGAAGACACCAGAAGATGGAAAGCTATCTCATGTTTACCTATCAGGAAAGTAAGCTTGTGAAACTGGCTATCGTACCGAAAGCAAGATCTATCTACACGGTAGTATCCAACCAATCCGAATGGCATTCTTCACAGAAAAAGAAAAATGCAATTCTAAATTTTATAGTAAACAAAAAAGGCCCATAAAAGTCAAGGAAATTCTCAACAGGATCAGTAATGTGGAAGGCACCCTAAGACTTGACTTCGAATATACCGCATAGCCATTGCACCAAAACCAGCATGGCAGATGGCATAGGCAGGCAGGTCTATGAACTTGAAACCAGCCTGCTCTATATAGTGAGTTCCAGGCCAGTCAGAGCTACATGGTGAAACTCTGCCTCAAAAATGAATAAAAAACAACAGTACGGTATTAACCAGTGGAAAAAGTAGACGAGACAGAATTGAATCCACATAGCTATGGGCATCTGGTATATATTTTTTAAAAATATTTTAATTTTATGGAAAAATATACAACTGGAAGCAATTTTCATAAAGTTGTTTTAAAATAATTTATAATTAATGCCCTGAGGCATCAGGCAATACTTTTTCTGACACTTAGATACTTACAGACATTAAACTTTCATATCCCAAGTCAAAAGATATGCAGTTCTAACAGTTACTAAAACAGTTTATCTTATTTAATATGAAAGCTGATTTATTCCTGAAAATGAGAGAAATAATGTACATTTTAAAGAACATGAATTGATAAAAATTGTTACATCCACTAGCCAATTGTCTCAATACCTTTAAAAATGTACTTGAACAGGAAACTTAAGATTTAATGAGATCTATCTATATAACTGTACCTATATTTCTATAATCTTACCAATAAGATAAATAGTAATGATGACTAATAATAATAATAGTAATAATAATAATAATAATAATAATAATATAGCTAAAACAGTTTACAATAAAAGAACTTCTGGAGGTATCACCATTCCTGATTTCAAGCTGTAATACAGAGTAATAGTAATAAAAGCCAAATCAAAGACCCAGAAGTAAACCCACACACTTTATGAACTCATGACTTTTGGCAAAGAACTCAAATTGTATATCAAATGTACACAACTGAAAATAGAAAGCTTCTTCAACAAATGGTGCTGGTCTAACTGGATGTCAATATGTAGAAGAGTAAAAATAGACCCATATCTATAATCCTGCATAAAACTCAAGTCTGAGTGAATCAAAGACCTCGACGTATCCCCAGATACACTAAAGCTGATAGAAAAGAGATTGAGGAATAGGCTTGGGTGCACTGGCACAGTTCTGAAGTGAACCCCAATAGCTCGGGCACAAGAGCAACAACTAATAAATGGAACCTCATGAAACTGAAAAGCCTCTGTAAGGCTAAGGACAGCAACAATGAAACAGCAAGCTACAGAATGGAAACAGATCTTCACCCACCACACATCTAACAGAGGGCTGATATCCAAAATACATAAAGAAATCAAGAAATTAGACATCAGCAAACCAAATAACCCGATTTAAAAATAGTGTACAGATCCAAACAGAGAATTATTAACAGAAGAACCTCCAATGGACAAGAAGCACTTAAATGTTCACCATCCCTAATCATCAGGAAAATGCAAATCAAAACAACTCTGAGATGCCTTCTTACACCTGTCAGAATGGCTAACAACAAAAACTCAAGCAACAGCTCATTCAGGGGAGGATGTGGAGCAAGGGGAACACTCCTCTATTGCTGGTGGGAGTGTAAGTTGTACAACCACTTTGGAAATCAAGTTGACAGTTTCTCAGAAAATTGCCAATAGATCTACCTTGAGACCCAGCTATTCTATTCCTGAGCATATACCCAAAAAAACTTTCATCATACCACAAAAACACTTGCTCAACTATGTTTATATCAGCTTTATTGATAATAGTCAGATAATAGTCTGGGAAACAACCCAGATGTCCCTCAACTGAAGAATGGATAAAGAAAATGTGGTACATCTACATAATGGAGTATTACTCAGCTATTAAAAACAATGACATCATGAAATTTGCAGGTGAATGGATGGAACTAGAAAAGATCATTCTGAGTGAGGTAAACCAGCCCCAGAAAGACAAATAGGGCATGCAATTGCTTATAAGTGGCTATTAATGACAATTCACCTGACCAAAGATGCTAAGTAGCAAGGAAAGCTCAAGGTGGGATGTGTGGATCTCACTGAAAAGGGCAAATAAAATAGATATCTGGGTGAACTTGGGGGAGGGAGTCTGAGTAGGGAAGGGTTGGGGATGAGAACCAAAGGGATCAGGTAATGGAGGAATGGGAAGAGAATACTGGGAGAGACAACTGGAACTGGGGAGAGGGGGTCATCTCTGAAACTAGCTAGAAGCCCAGGGCAATGGGAACTCCCAGGAATCTATGAGGGTGACCTTAGCTAAGACTCATAGCGATGGGGGATATAGAACCTGAACCAGTCTTCTCCTGTAACCAGGCAAGACTTTTTCAATAGAGGGACTGGGACACTACCCTAGCCACAAAACCTTTGACCTATGATTTCTCCTGTCTGTAAGATGTGCTTGGGTAAAGATGGAGCAGAAATTGAGAGAGTGGCCAACTAGTAACTGGTCCAGTGGCAGACCTATGCCATGAAAGGGAGTCCACCCTGACACTCTTAATGATACTCTGCTATACTTACAGACAGGAGCCTAGCATAACTGTCACGAGAGAGAAACAGGTGCAGAGACTGACTCACTGACAAACATTTGGCAGAGCTTGGGGAATCCTGTGGAAAGTGGGGGTGTCAGGGAAGATGATTGTAGGAATCAGAGGTATCAAGGATGTTACCATAAGACCTACAGAATTAACTAACCTTGGCCTAAAGAGTCTCACAGGAACTGAACCACCAACCAGAGAGCATGCATGGGACTGACCTAGCACATGTGTGACAGTTGTGCAGCTTGGTCTTCAGGTGGGACTCCTAACAGCAGAAGGAGCTGTCTCTGACTCTGCTGCCTGCCTTTGGGAAGCCTTTCTCCCAGCTGAGCTGCCTCATCTATCCTTGATAGAAGAAGAGGCATCTAGTCTTACTGAAACTTGATAAGCCAAGGCTGGTTGACATCCATGGGAGGCCTCCCCTTTTTCTGAAGAGAAAGAAAGGATAGGAGGTTGGGGGGCAGGGTTGTTGAGAAGTACTGAGAGGAGAGGAAGGAGGAGAAACTGTAGTCAGGATATAAAGTAAAGAGTTAATTAAAATAATAGTAGTAGGAATAATAATAAAGTCTTCTATCAAATTATAACAGTTCTCCCAAGATCTTTAAGTGTCAGCTCACAGCAGAGTGTGGTAATGCCTGACATTGCTATCATGCTACAAAGGCTGAGCCGCACTTTAGAGCCCTTCACACATCCTTTCGTATGAACTGTTGGTGTATTTTCTCTATGCCTTGCTATTAGTAATTCCCACCAGTTCATACATAACACAGAGACATGAAGTCTGCCTCTGTCTGATTTTTGGCAACGATATCAAAACAGAACTCCCCGCAGAAGCAACTTGACACAAAAAAGACAACCCAGCATGTGTTGGAGAAAACAGGTCCCCACATAGAAAGGTGAAGACTCTCTAACCCTGAATAAAACTCATTGCAAACGATTGGTGACTTGGGGTAAGGCCTGAGACCTTGAAAAAGCTATAAGAAAACATAGGGGAAACATTTCAAGATGGAGGCAAAGGCCAGGCCTTACTGAAAAGGCCTGTAACAGCAAGAGTTCACAAGAAAAGATTGTATCAGATCTAATATTCTACAGAGGAAGGTAAACTATCGGTAGAATGGAGAGATAGCTCCTAGAGGGAAGAAAATGTCAGCCAGCCATACACCTGCAAGATACTCAAATTCAATATTTTGGAGCTTGAAAATGTTTACATTCCAAGAAAGCTCAGTCAACAAATGGACAAATGAACTGAATACAGTGACTAATTAGTGTGTGTATGTGCACACACACATACACTCACCACACACAGACATACCACACACAGACACACACACACACTAACCACACACAGACACATCACACACACAGACACACATACACACACACACCACACATGCACACACACACCCTACACATACACACACCACAAACACACATACACACACCACACACATGCCAAAACACACACACACACACATCACACACACATTCACCACACACAGACACACCACACACACAGACACACACACACCACACATGCACACACACCCTACACATACACACACCACACACACACAAACACACACCACACACATGCCACACACACACATCACACACACACACAATCACCACACACAGACATACCACACACACAGACACACACACACCCTACACATACACACACCATACACACACACATACACACATTATACACACACACATACACACACCACACACACACACCACACTCCCTTCTCAGGTAATGTCAAGTTAAAATTACCCTGAGATTCCACATCAAATCAAATCAAAATGCCTACAGTCAGTCAACAAATGCACAGCAAGAGAGACTCATGCATTGCTGGCCAAAGGTACACCTGGGTTGCTTCTGTGGGCATTAATATGGAGCTTCCTTAAAAACTAAAAACAGAACTATTGAAAGGGCCAGCTGTACCACTCCTGGAAATATACTCCTAAAGAAACATAAGTCAGTTACCATAGAGACCTGCACATCTGTGTTTAAAAAAACACTGCTCGTGATACCCAGATTATGGAATCACCTCAGGAGTTTTTTAAGAGAAGAATGCTGAACACAGACATAGACGAATTTTATCCAGCCATTAAAAATAACAATGTATCTACACCACAGCCCTCACACCAAAGACATCAAGGAATATTATAGAATAGTGGATGGAGACTCTAAGGGCCAGAAGACCAGGACCTCTGCTGTGAGATATCTATGTATTACAGGGGAGCTGTACCCATAAAATCTCAACAATATGGGTGCCTAAATGACAACACCAGATGACATGGCAATATGGAAGGAGGGATCTCACAAGGTCCCACCTATAGATAAGTGACTACGGGCACTTCCTGGTGACTAAGAGAAGAAGAATCAGTTTCTTCTGGGATGAGCCCTCAGATGGGATAGACAATTCCTATTTATTCAGCAGTCCTAAACACATATACATACACCCTGTCGAAGAGACTCAGTAGATTCTGTGTGTGTGCCTGTGTGTGTGTGTGTGTGTGTGTGTGTGTGTGTGTGTGTGTGTGTGTGTGTGCATGCAACTATAATAATTAAAGAAGAATCATGAATTTGGGATGAAATGAAACAAAAGAGTCGCAGAATGAAAGGGAAGGGTGAAAATTATGTAAACACAGTTCAAGTGATTGAAATTCTCAAAATTAGAAATGATAATTTAATTTACAGGACATAAAAGTAGAAAAGGGAGGAACTGTGGGGAGGGAGAGGGCAATATGGCTGGGACTGAATACGATCCAAGTTCATGCTAACCATGTATACAGCTATAATGAGCCATCACTTTGTCTAGTGAACAATATGTGGTAATTATAAGGTGGGAGTGGATCTTGTTCACTACAAGCTCCCACCACATGTTCTGTCTAGCAAATGGAGACAAGTGACCATGAAACTATGAGCCCCAGGTAAATCATTCCCCCCTGAAGCTATTCCTGTGAGATACTTAGTCATATGGTGGTTGTGTCCACTGAGGACCCAAGCAACCACACCCCTTGGTTCTTTCCTCTTTGTACTGTTTTCTGTCCCAGGGCTTAGGGACAATGTGACTTTAACTTCATGGTGGAGAAAGATATGTGTTTCCCACTGTTCCTGCTGGTATGCTGGTCTGGGTAGAGTCTCAGTGGCCACTTGCTCCAGCTTCTCATGGTAGCAGTGCCCCAGTTTTCTGGGAGGGAGATGCAAAACTTCAGTGTTTGGTTTATGTGTCCCTGTGTGGTTTGGAGGATAAGGGTTGGCTGATCTACTCAGGTTATCTTACTTCTGATGATCACCAGTGTTAGAGCATTCTAGGTAGAGAAGCAGAAGCCTGAAGAGTTAGCTTTTGGTGCATTTAGGCCCACTCATGATTCCAGATGCTCAGTAAAGTTCAAGTTACAGTAGTAGGTATTGGGGGCCTAGGGGATTCCAGATCAAGCCCCTAGTTACTGCTATACAAGGAACCTATAGATGCTTGGAGCCTGTTTTTGGTACACCAGCTCTGCCTCACTCCCATAAAAATCTTGCAACATGGTCTTCTCATGCTAACAGATGCCTTGGCGTCTCGACAGAACTCAGTCATCTCAAGATCGTTGTCTTTTCTGTTGAGGAAGGAAGTTGGAATTCTCATTCCACAGAGCGAAAAGGAATAGTTTGAACCTTATGTTCCTGATGAGGCAGGATGACCCCAGAAGGTAAATTCAGTGCAGACAGGGTAAGAGGAAGGAAGAAAGGGGAGATTAAGTAAAGGGGGAGGAGAAGGGATAGAGGAGGGAGGGCAGATAAGGAAGGAGAGAGGAAGGTTGGATAAAGAAGACAAAGGGATAGAAGAAGAAGAAAAGTGAGAAAGAAAAGGAGGAAGGGAACAGAAGAGAAGGGTGAAGGACAAAGGAAGGATATGGAGAGAGAAAAGATAGAGGAAGAAGAGTGGATGAGAGAGAACTACTTGTAGGGTATTCCTGCCCCCTTTGAGCCACAAGACACATCTAAGTACACTGAAATTATAAGGCTTCAGCCCATAAAGTTGATGGTCTTGGGCAGATGCTAGGCATTGGGTGTGGAGCTATGCCTGGGATCTGCTTCAGGGTCTTTGCTGCAACCGGCCTGAGTTATTCCCCTGAAGTCCTGGTGGTCATTAATTACAATTTTCACTATTTGTATGAGTAGGAACGTACAGAGGCGCACCTCAGCCGCCCCCGACTAAATAACTGAAGGAGGGCTGTTCTGTGGTTGCTGTAAATGAATACATTTTCAACATTTTTTTTTTCTCTTGGAGGTAATTTTCATGGCTGGTTTAACTTGTAAGGATGATAGAAAATATTAATAAAACATTTGATGTCTAAGTTTGGGCAGGAGTTTAATAAACGAGATGGGCATATTTCACTTCTGATCACATGGCTGAAATTGTTTGGACAGGGATCGTTGGAGGAGGGGAAATCTCCCAGAGAGGTCCCTGCTCTAGTGGTTCTGGTGTCCTTCAACATGTCAGCATCTGCTGGGAGGATAAAAGCCGCTCCTCAGCCAGACCCTTCCCAACTGAGTTGCATGTGGAGAGTGTCAGTCACTGAGGTGACCCAGACAAGAGGAGGCACCTGGGTACTGTCCTCATCAGAAGGGGCCACATTAATTGGGTAAAATACTATGTGTACTTGCTGGACTGCATAAACATATTCATGAACACATAACACACACACACACATGCACACACACATACACACATATGCGTATGCACCTGTACCCATGCATGCAGTTCCTTTGATGTTTTGTCCCTGGGCAACCTGTCACCCAAGCTTTGATACTGTAAGCAAGGCAATGGTGCTCGTGGCCAGGTTTCCTCAGCCTGGGGCAGTTCTATTCTGGTCAAGGTCCCCGTCCTACCTGTCTAGCTATGCAGTGTGTAGGTGGCTGGGGCACCCATTGTCCCATCACTGACCCGGAGGGCTTGTTGATCTTTAAAACTGCAAAAATTCATTTACCCACGTTGCTATGGATGTAGGCAGGAAGGCCCATTTTCTTTTTCACATGCTGACACTTGGGAACTCCAGTGCCTTCTCGTTGGCTCTTGGAGTAGGTTGCTCCCTGCAGGCAAAAGACAAAATGGGTGTGTCTAGCCCTCCAACTTCAAGGTAAGGGAGTGTTCTCTTTCCTCCACACAAATGAAGATGTTGTAACAGTCTTGTGTAGCTCTGGCACGATAAATTACTTTTTCTAGGGCGGTTTCATTGGTTTGAAAAGTACATGGCCATCCTCTGAACATGAATTGCGTATATGTAGAAGCCACCATAATTAAGTAATCAGGTTTAGGAGTGCGATGTTGGAATCTCACAATTTACAAAGCATTTTTGATTATTTGAAAAAAAAAAAATTATGTGTTGGCATGCTGCTGTGTATGTGTTCATTAAAACCTATCCCCAGGTAAGAATGTGTGGAGATGGTGTGGGTACCATGACCTCACACTTTCTGCAGTGGGAATTTTGGGGGGGGTACATGGGGGTTATGGTATGCTGCCCTGCAGCTAGATAAAGTCTGACAAAGACAGGTGTCTTTTTCCTGCCTGTGCTGAGGAAACGTCTTCAAGGTGTACCCCCAATGGAGGGCTGAGCGGGCTCTGCCCAGGATGCTGGAAATCCAGAAAGCTTTCTACGCTAAACTCTCTTTATGTCCATGAAACCCCGAGTGGAGCCAGAGTGGGTTTGCTGGTATACCTCCATCTGTCCTTAATCTGCGCAGCAGTTCTCTTCCTTAGAGAGCTGCTCCCTATCTTCAGATGCTAGATGACCCAATGTGCCCTGAGGTAGAGATGGTAGGGGACAGCCACCAGAAGATTCCTGCTCTCAGCGCCCTCAAGATCTATGTCCATACGAGGCTGCTCTCGCTTCCACGGGCATACCCAGACACTGGTGTTTAGTCCCTAACATCATATTCACCCTTCCCATGTGCAAGGTACAAGGGAGAGCTGTGTGTTCTGATACCCTGTAAGCTGGTTTGGCTATTGGGCTGGAGGGAAGGGCGGGGCAGAGGGAGGGGCAGCTGTTGATGGCATTGATGGGGTAGTTAAGAGAGACACAGTAAGCATGCAGAGTAGACACAGCCTCCTGAGCCTCCTCACACAGGGTTGAGTCCTCCAGACTGTGCTGCTGGGTGATGTGATTATAAACTTGGGGTACCTGATGCAAGTTGTGGTGTTTCCCCGTCATGTAAGTAGCAGGTCACGGGTGGGCTCCAAATGATGCCAGTTATATAGGCGATGATTCAGGGCAAATAGATAGAAAATAACACCCTGACTACTTCAGTGTCTCACTTAGCTCTCTTCAGTAAAGCTTCGAGTGAATGAATGCGTGCACGGGTGAGCATACAGTAGGTGAATGTATGAATGAATGCATGAATGAATGAGTTAATTAATTGGTACATGAGTGGCTGCTGGGTGTTGTATTAGTTGTGGTCATGTAGACCCAGGTTGGAATCAAAGAAGGATCATATGTCCTTGTACCTGGTTGGTTTTCTTGGGCATATCCAGAAAGCTTTAGGAAGTTCATGTTACCCAATGAGTCAGGGCTAGGGAGTTTGAATCTTGAAGCACATAGGTTTGGATGGCTAATGGATCGTACCTGAAACCTCTGCTTCTAACATGTGGGGGTTTGGAGACATGTGTGAGGCTGAAAGTCCCAGAGTCTTCCCATACAAGAGGGCGTATTTGGACCCAAACACTTGTCACCGGGATGTGGAGTGAGTCCTGCCGTGTCCTGTGGGAGGTGATGGGAATGGCTGCCAGTGGCACATCTGCTTCCTGAAGGGCAGCATGGAACTGCTCAGTAGCATTCTAGACAGTCCCCCATGCTGGAGAATCCGTACCACAGCCCACTGCAACCCAAGACTTCCCAGAAGACCTGAGCAAAGATGTAGGAACTCCAACTCCCCAAGTCCTATTGTTACCCACGGGGAGGTAGTATGAAAGTCTAGCCTTCCCCCAGGCAGGCAGGGCTCTATTTTTCCCCTTTGAAAATAACCCCGCTTTGTTCAAAAATTGCCTGACTCAAGAAAGAGACTTCATTGGACTTTCTTGTTTTGCTTTGTCAATTATTTTTGCATTTAATTCATACAGTAGTTTGGCTTAATGGTTGCAGAAAGGCTACAAACCCAGGGGATTTATACCTAATTAAGTAATATGATAATGAGAAATATTGAGGTCAACCACTATTTTCAGCAATGGCTGCACCCTGGGAGGGAACTGAGGCTGCGTGGGGTGGGCCAGAAGCCCCGGGCCTCCTGATGAGTGGACAGCTCCCCAGGATGGAAGGCAGAGTTCTGGAGATCACCTGGAAGGTTAGAGTGAGCGCTGCCCTCCTCTATGGTCCAAATCCTAGAAATAATCTGTTCTTGTTCACTGCTGTCTCCCCATCCGCTGGGTGACTGTTTTGGGGACCTTTAAGGCCGAGACACAGGGGAGCTCCCCAAAGCACACACCCAGGGATCAGCAGCCTGCTTCCTGCTTCTTTCCTACTTCCCCTGAGAGCTTAGGGGAGCTGAGCCCAGGCACTCTCCAGAAGCTGGGGGGGGGGGGTATTCATTTAAATCAGCTGATTGCTGGTGAAAGGTCTCATCAAAGATTAAATAAGCATAATTTCACTGACGGAATGATAATAGATTTAGTTAAGAAGAGGAAAAAAAGGAAAATTGAATTAGAATGCATATTTGAGGGAAAATTGGAGTTTAATATAATTACACTTAGAGATGAGACAGATCACAATTATGCTTCAGAGGTGGAATTTTTAATTGTATTATTTAAAACCAAGCCTGGGTTGCTGCCTTACACCAGGTCAGGAGAAGGGTTGGGACAGGGGAGACACAGCCCTCTGCTGTTTCCGCATGGGGAACCACAGTAGCCCCTTCTGTTCCCCCGTTCACCCCCTGACCCTCATCATCTCAGTTGGAGCACCTGCGCCCACAGGGGAATGGCTCAGGCCTTTTAGTGGTTCCGACATTCAGGACTGCAGTCTGGGCAGAAGGCTGGCTGACATACATTCTCCAAGATTAGATCATCTCCAGTCCTGATGTGATCACGTGGGCAGAAATGAACTCATTGCAGCCCGAACCTCAATTCTACCAAATCAAGTTTTTCCCAGATGGTGTGTCCACCTTCCAGACTGCCTGGCCTAGTTCAGGAATTAGCCACACGCCCTCTGCAGGGCAGGGACAAGCCAAGGTGTCTGTGGACTGGACGCAGGCACAGATTACTGTGGGCCCATTGATGAGACGACATCTGAAACACCAAGGAAGAGGCGAGTTTATGTACTCTGGAGCTCTTGGGTTGTACAGGCTCATCCTGGCTCTCCCTGATATACCACCGCTTTGGGAGGAATACGTAGAGTCTATGTACCTGGGATGTGGGCTTCTCAAACCCCTAGATGCTCATCTCAGTCATTGTTGAGATTAACTGTTAGACCCAACCCATGTGCTAGAGCTGAGTGCCTGGACTCATTCTAAACTGTGGATTTATCTCTTCCCAGAGGCCATGGAGTATAGGGGCCACCATAGTGGACCCGATACAAAATATTGATGCCTGTCCTTATAAAGAGTAGGAATCTAGGTGCACGGACACACTGGTGCCCAGGAGAGAACAGTCTTCAGGAAGCAGAGAATAGGACAGTACTGCCCCCACAAAGCACCTCACCACCCTGCTGAGGCCTGGCTCAGACCTGCATCTCAAAGAGCAATGAAGAATATAGTTAGTTCTAGCCAGCAGGGGAAAGTGTTTATGGCAGCCCAGCCAACTAATGGAGTCTCTCTCTCTCTCCCTCTCTCCCTCTCTCCCTCTCTCCCTCTCTCCCTCTCTCCCTCTCTCCCTCTCTCCCTCTCTCCCTCTCTCCCTCTCTCCCTCTCTCCCTGTCTCCCTCTCTCCCTCTCTCCCTCTCTCTCTCTCTCCCTCTCTCCCTCTCTCTCTCTCTCTCTCTCTCTCTCTCTCTCTCTCTCTCTCTCTCTCTCCCTCTCTCCCTCTCTCCCTGTCTCCCTGTCTCCCTCTCTCCCTGTCTCCCTCTCTCCCTCTCTCCCTGTCTCCCTGTCTCCCTCTCTTCCTCTCTCCCTCTCTCCCTCTCCCTCTCTCCCTCTCTCCCTCTCTCCCTCTCTCCCTCTCTCCCTCTCCCTCTCCCTCTCCCTCTCCCTCCCCCCCCCTCTCTCTGTGTGTTTTCTCATGCATCAATCTTGGGTGTTATTCCTCAGAAGCCAACAGCCTTGCTTTTCTGTTTGTTTGATTTTTGTTTGTTTGTTTGGTTTTTGGTTTTGCTTTGTTTTGTTTGAGACAGATTCTTGAAATGGCCATGTGCTCGCTGATTAGGCTAGCAAGCCCCCATGGATTCCCCTTGCTTTCCCAGACCTGAGACTACAAACATGTGTTGCTTGCTATGTTCAGCTTTCTATGTAGGTAAGCAGATCAAGCTCAGGTCCTTATGCTTTAAGACAAGCATGTCATCACTTGAACTCTCTCCAATCCCCTAATAGTAGTTGTCTCTTAACTGCATGGCCTGGGAAGTTTTCAAAACCATCTCTCTCTCTCTCTCTCTCTCTTTCTCTCTCTCTCTCTCTCTCACACACACACACACACACACATACACACACACACACACACACACACACACACACACACCATTTAGCTAAGACAAATGTGAAAAGAGGCTCAACTCAGTCATCCTGGTGCTGGGTGTGAGAATCAGTGAGAAGCACCCTTAACTCATAAAGACAAAGTATGAAAGTCAGACTTCTCCCTGCGTTGTGAAACCAGAACATATGATGTTTATCCACACCATGTGGAAGGATAACAGACTACAGCTAAACAGGCCTTCTAGAGGTACAGATTGTGTGACTAGCCAGTTCATATATTATCTAACCATGAGTCACACAGAGAGAAGCAGAGTTAGAAACATTATTATATTAACTGAGGATACTTGGAAGGGGTGCATCCCACAGCTGCCAGAGTAATATACAATGTTTGCCAGTTTCAAGGGGCCATGTATGCTCTGGCTGTGAGAACCCATCACCAGCACCATACCAACCCCAACCACCAGGATCAAACACACACACACACACACACACACATACACACACACACACACACACACACACACACATTGATGTTTGCTGTCCCTTTCTTCTTGAAGAAACTTCTTTGTTCTACACAGAAAACTAAGACATTACTTGTTCTCCAGAGAGCGTCTAAAAGAAAAAGGCTGCACCTTGATGCCTCCACCATGCCTTCTAGGATACAGAAATTCCATTCCTGGAGCAGATGTAGGAACAGGCAGGAGGGATCACCACCACCACCACCACTACCTTCATCATCACCATCATCACCTCCACCAACACTATCATCATGGTCACCACCATCATCACTGCTATTATCATCATTACCCCAATCACAGTCACCATTACCATCACCAACACTACTGCTGTCATTGTCATCACCACAATCATCAATGCCAACACTGCTGCCATTACCACCATTGACATTGTTATCTTCCTCCTCCTCCTCATCATCATCGTCACCACCATCACCACAGGACTAGCTCACGAGCTCAGAAACACCTTTTTCTTGCCCACAGAGCTGCACAGCCTCCCAGTCTAGCCTTGCAGCAGCCTAAACATGCTCAGGTATCTGGGTCTTGAATTCTGGACTATGCAAAGAGTTTCTAGGGATTCCAGGGAAGCAAGTCCCCTCTCTATTTCTTTTGTAGTTTTGCACTCCCTGAACCTCTGTAGCTAGTCAAGTCAGCCCAGTGATCTTCAGAGGAAAGCCTGGAAGACCACCCTGCTTCTCAGAGACACACCCTCTGCTAAGGCCACTAGTTTTCCTGGAATAGTGTGTCTCTGTGCTGAATGATTCTTCTATGGGCAGTGTTGGAAAAATCACAGACATAGAATTAGGTGGGACATACCTGAAAGAATACCCCTGGGTGTTGCAGTAAATATTAAAAAATGTTCTGTTATTACTGGTCCTGTGGTCTCACTCCCTCCAGTGTGGAGCCAGACACCCAGACTCACACGGTCCTCTAGGAGGTTAGTTACCAAGCCTGGTACCCACACATCTTGTCCCATGGGCACCATGCACTCCATGTTCCAGCTCCCTCTCAGCCATTGCTCTCACACACTGTCCTCTACAGCCCGGTAAAATCATAACTCAACAATCAATAACTTATCAAACAGAGTTATATGATAAGTTCTCAATCCACAATTCATTCAAACAATAAATTCGCTGCCAATTAATAAAGATATAAACCATTCACTGAGACAAGATAAAACCAATCTAATTCACCTTGATCTGAACCTTGTCGCCACCATCTTGAATCTGCCACTTCCTCCTTCTCTTCCGTCTTACCAAAACTCTGTTTCTGCCCACCCTCTACTATCCTATCATGTATTGCCTTGATATTGACCTACACATGGGCATCACTTAATTAATAATACGGTATTTTCTCGTCACTTCTTAACTCACTCAGTGATTCCTCACCTCCAGAGGCTTCAAGGTATCACCAGCCCCACCTCTGGGGTGGTGGGTTGGTTGGAAGTCCAGGGAAAGTGCCTAAATTTGATGTGTCAAATGCAGAGTCGAGGGATGCTTACAGAATATGTGCCCTTCTCCTATTTCCCCCACAGGGAAAGTATTCGCTAGGCTAAAATGTAGCCATACGTTGTGCTGGGTTATCCCTTGTCTGGGAGCAATGGGCTTGTGCCCTGAGGAAAGAACCAGAACTAAGGCCCTCCACGCCTGTGTCTAGGCACTGCAGATTGTAAGGGTGCTGAGCCATGCTCCACTTCCGGAGGGCGAGAGGACAGTCTGCCCAAGCTGAGCATCAGGTCAGACCAGCTGTCCACTTTATCCAGCCTCTCCTAGGTGTGTGTAAAGTGGTTAGGGACTGCAGGTCCATGCCAACGAGTTTAGCTCTGGGCACAGGCTTTATTTGGCTAATTAGTCTACGATTTTTTAGAGTGCAGAATGAAAGTTCCCGTTTCAGGAGAGCTGCCGAGGCTTCAGGCCCGCATGTCAGGGCACTGTAAATCTTCAGGGAAATTCTCCAAATGTAATTTTCTCCTCATGATTTTATTCCCGAGACTGACTTGGTGTATTAATAAGTTGGCTCAGACAGAATTAGCCATAAATAACAGTTGGTCCTAATACCATGGGGGCATGTTCCGGCTCGGTATAGAAGGACACTGAGATGACAGAGGGACAAGCCGCAGACAGCCTGTGGGAGCTGGACATTCAACAGAAATGACCCCACTTTCCACCAATAAGTGCAGACTATGACCAGAAGGAGCAGCTCCGAGACCAGGGGTCAGGAGAAGGGTGGAGGCTGCACAAGCTAATCTTTCTCTGAACTGGGGAAAATCAGCATGCTTACTTAAGATAGGGTGACACTCCTCTTTAAAATCAGCCATGGCAACATGCATCCTCTGATTTCAGTCTGGTGACCCAGACAGTAAGGGTGATGCTAGGTTACTCTCTGAACTCCCATCCTACTGACCAGCCAAGGTGTTCAACCTTAGCCTCTACCCTAGTTTGCTTCCTATTGCATTGATAAATTGTATACCCAGTGGCAGCTTGGGGAGGGAAGGACTTATTTCTTGTTACAACCCCTAAGTCACACATGCTCCATCATTAAAGGAAGATACGGCAGGAGCCCAGAGACAGACACTAAAGCAGAGAGCATGGGGAATGTTGCTCTATTGGCATGCTTCCCTGTGACTTTCTCCTTTGCTTTCTTATACAACCCAGGACTAGATGCCCAGGGGTGGTATCATCCCATATTGGGCTGGGTGCTCCCATCTCCATCATTAGTCAAGAAAATGCATCAGGGGCAAACTTATGGGCCAATCTGATGGTGGCATTTCCTCAGTTGAGGGTCAGTCCCTCCTCCGAGATAACTTTTGCTTGTGTCAAGTTCACAAAAAACAACGAGCAAAGCTTTAAACTCCACTTACCTTTCCATCTACTGTGCTGACCACAGACAAGCTGCCCTCTCTCCTTTAGTGCCCAAACCTCTAGCATCCCTCTTCTTCCTACCCAATCCTTTCCACACCTGTTCCCCAGACTTAGCCCTGTTCCAGCCAAACTGTTCAGCAGGCTTCCTTTGTCAGTGTTCTATGATACTTTGATATCTTGGAGCCTTATTGGCTGGATAGAGACTGCTGTCCCACTGTTGAGTTAATTTCTGGAGAGAGACTTGATGCCTGTGCACCTGATGCTCTCACAGAAACAAGCCCAGTCCATCCCGTTACCCCTCCCACTAACTCACCAGACAAGGGACAAGGTCTCTTGCCATTGGTCATCAAGGCCAGAGACCCAACATTCAGAGATTATCCTGGAGCTCAAAATGATTGGATTATCTCTCCAATCATTCCACCCTAAATTTGCTCAGATTTTCCCTGTACAGTCCTTTACCATAAAGGCCATGGTTCTGAGGATCAGTGCACTTATTTGGAGAGAGAGAGGGGAAGAGATGAAGAGTGAGTACAGGAATGATGTTCACATACATGGTTCTCTCTAACAGAACCAATGAAACAGGAATGCTTTCTATGTGTTCTCTCAGATTACTGCATTCAGTGAAGCATTAGCCATGGGCGTGGTAGCGTCACCTAAAATCGCTGCCTTTGGGAATTAAAGACAAGAGGGACTTGAAAGTGTAACTTACACTTTTTGGTATTTTTATCATCAACGGATGTCAGATTAACCCTTTTTTAATTAGTAAAACCATTCTCAGCATTTTTTTGAGCTTTATTTATCTTGTCTCTTTTCAAGTTGTATTGATTTCTTCTTTTTTTTCTGGGTTTAGTAATAAATAGTTTAATAAGTTCTCATTTCATATGGCCCTATGTATTAATTCTTTTTAAAAATATGTTTTCAGTTGAAACGGAATTACAACACCTTCTCTTCTTTCATTCTTGCTCCCAGATATCCTTCCCAGAACCATTTCATTTCCTTCCAATCTCAAGATGACAACTTCTTTTCCTTTATCATTGATGTATGTATGTATGAATGTCTGCATGCATATATCTCTGTGAATGCACAGATACACACACACACACACACACACACACACACACACACACACACACACACACACACACAGCTTGCTGAGTCCTTTTTTGGTTGTTGTTTATCTGTAAATTGTCCAAAGCTGATTACTCTGGACAACCAGTAATGGGACTCGTCCTTGGGAGAGGCTAATTCTTTCCCTAGGCATTAGTTGCCTATAGTTGTTTATCTGTGGTTAAAACTACATGAAAATGTCTCCTTCTCATGTTAACATGGCCATTGATATTGCTATTATTCCAAGAGTTACTTATACAGCAATTTCTAAGAAAGACTGCTGCATGTCAAACTTCCTGATAGTCTAAGTTTTGCAGCCTTGTGCCTCCTCTTCCACGATGTTCCTTGAGCCATAGGCAAGTGCTGTGATGAAGATGTATCTATTCAGTTCTTCTGATTAACTAGTGTAGTCCAGCTGTTTTCTTATTAGCCTTTTTTTATTTGAATTAAAATATGAGTGTAGTAAACCTCATATTGACTGAATGGACTTTACTGGTTTACACTCTTGCCTTTAAAACTGGAGTTGTTTTAACTACGTCTGAGAGTTCAGCACAAATAATCCCCCATGAGCTGGTTTGTCTATGAGCTTTGGGATGGTCAACCCCTCTTGCCTTATCTCTCAGTCACAACTGTAGTCACATATCCCATCATCTTGACTTGTCCTGGAAACTGTCACTACGTGAGTGTATCCTTGTGGGACTATCACAGCCTGCCCTTCCTATACCTGCCATATGTCCCTTTCTATCTTTGTCTGGGAGGATACATTTACTGACACTCCTCCCTTTCTTCACAAAGGTCTGTCTTTCTTCTGTTTTTCCCTCTGAAGCTTTTAAAGCTTGTTTCTGTCTCTCCTGGCTTTGAAGATCGATGTTCACATGCTAGTTTTTATGTATTCCTCCAGTGTGCGCTTCAAGCTCTGTTCTGGGTGCTTTATGTCTGTGCTTCTGATTTGCATTCTGTCACTGGTTCCGCAGTACATCTCCTCCATCATCTTCCCAGTGTGGTTGGTCCTACATCAGTCTCTGAACACAGATTCCCAACGATCTTATCTCAGAGACCTTAAACCAAGAACTGACAGGGGTAGAGAAACACAAGGCAGAGATGTGAGGCCTATACTTGGCCTAAGAAGTGCCTTGCTGTAGTGCTGAATCACTCAGGGCAGATGAGCAGGGCAGAGTCCAGAGCCTAGTCATTGTTGGGTACCATGCTACTAGCAGACAAAGCTAGTGACTTTCCCAAAGTCACCCACAGCACTGTAATCCATCTGTCTAGAACATGGGTGCTGTTTGGTCCCATCTCAGAAGGCTGCAAAGAATCTACAGGGAGGGCTCAACAACAGCTCTAGAGAGAGAGATGACTTATCAGTCAAGGGTGCACATTTCATTTATAGAAGACATGGGGTAGATTCCCAGCACCCCAGTTAAATGGCTCATAATCATAATAAATAATATATAAATATAGCTTCTGGTCTCTGTAGATAGTAAAGAGAGAGAGCGAGCAAGAGAGAGCGAGCAAGAGAGAGAGAGAGAGAGAGAGAGAGAGAGAGAGAGAGAGAGAGAGAGACGGAGAGAGATGGAGAGAGATGAGAGAGACTTTATAAATAAGAAACCAGATGCAAATGTGGGCTTTTGTAGGGGGCACCCCACCATGCTGCTTGAACATAACTCCTTGCCTACATTCCCACTTGGGACACTAGCATGCATGCCATGCCAGATTCTTGTGAGTGACAGATGGCCAATCCCTTTGCCAACATGGCACAGCATCAATATTAACTTAAACCCGAGTAGAGAGCCTGAGTTCTTCTGCATGTAAAATACTTTATATGAAAACAAATTTGGTTAGATATTCCATAGCGATGTGATAGAATGTCTCGGAACCAGAGGCTTTTGTTTGGTTACCTTTGTACAAAGTCTGGCAAATGTAACCAAGCCAAATCACAACACACACACACACACACACACACACACACACACACACACACACACAATGTGTTGTATAAGTATATGTAATTCTTATGTCTTCAGTGGATACATTGAAGTCACTTTTGGCTCATATGAGAGTAAATATGTGTAAGTACACAGAGTGTATAAGTGTGGAGGTGTGTGCGAGCTCTCTGGAGTATGTAGTATGTGAATGAGTGTGTGGTCCAGGTGTGTGTGTGTAATAACACATCTCTCAGCCCATGAATAGTTTAGAAATGAGACCCAGACCATGCCAGAGCCCTGCTGGGCATCTCCCGTGGCGTCTGAGGAAAGCCAGGTTGTCCTACAGGACTCCAAACAGCATTGCACCACTGTTTTCTTAGTGAATATAACTAGGACATGATTATGAAAGAAAGAAGGAAAAAAAAAACAAACTTGTTTAACCTGAGCTAATGACAGCAGGAAAATTGCTCTAAATCTGGATTAATGGAAGTGAAATGGTGGTGAGCACTGTGGTAATTATGCGGGGGTTAAAAGCTTTCGAAGCGAGCCTTTCAATAACTGACTTTCTCAAAGACCTCGGGGACAGAAACAAACTCCCGATATTTATTCAGACAGAGATTCCAACTCTCATTTAGACTGCTAAATTAATAAGCTTAGAGACCTCTCCCCTTCCCCGGCTGCACTCTGCCTTCCATTTATCCCACAGAGGTGCGTTAGCATAACGTAATGCCATCCATTATTGGGGATTATTAATTCATCAGTTACTCAGGTGAAGAATCTGATGAGTCAATACAGAGAGTCACCGGGAAAGCACAGGACCCCTGTGAAAAATTAGCAGATCACTCAGGACACCATGGTCAAGGAGCAGTGATTAACAGAGAAACTCTTTACAAAAATATTGAGCAGATAAAAATCTCCCCTAGGATGCCCCAGGGTCCTTACTCAGCTCCCAGGAGGTTAATATGAGCCATGGTGCCTTGTGGATTTCCTCCTGCAGTCAGGCATAAAGTCTCAGCATCCTGCATGTCGGTATGGTAATGGGGGAGGGGCTGGAGGACCCCAGGGAGAAGGTCAGCCGGCCAGGGCCATGGCAGGTGAACAGGCTGACTACACATGTACTGGTACAAAAATCCATCTTACAGCTTCCTCCACTTTGTGTATGGAGAAGGGCCAAGAGGACCAGGTGGTTCCTGCCATGCCTCTCTACAAAAGACATAAGGGAACTAGACCCCAGTGTGCACCGTGCTTCTTCCCTAGAAACGCAAATCATTTGCCCCTCCACGTTTAAGGAAGGCTCGCTGCAGATGGAGTTGAGCTCTGGCAGGCTCAGAGGCTGATGACTGATTGTGGTTGCCTTAATAGGGAGGCAGTTCCTTGGTCATCCTTTAACCCCGTGATTAGTTGGGTGTCTGCAGAGAGACACTTAATTAAGGCTTGTTAAGCCATACTAAGCAATATCTCTAATATTTATACACCACCACTTGGCACTTCCTCAACCCCTGTGTGATCCAGTGATGAACCAACCTTCTGGAACCTTCTGTCCTTAGTGGGATTAGCCGATGCCCTTCTCTACCCGAGTGCCTGCACACTTCCTGCTCAGCGCTCTCTCCTCGTGACTCTGTACAATGGCTCAAGTACAGGCCGGAGACCCTGGGAGGCTCTGAGCCTCTGTGCATCAAGCTGTCTGCATCTGCTGCTGCTGAGAGGCCAGACAGTCTACACAGGAGAGAACCAGAGCTTGTGACTCTCACACTACACAAGAGATCTGGATGCCACTTCCACAACCATCTCAGAAAGGCCTGCTTCTTGGGGGTCAAGCTTTGTTCTTACCTGGGATATTCCAGTTCCAGTTTCCCTTTGTATCATTAGCCTAAGAGCTGAACTCACAGGGAAGGCCCTCCTGCTTACATTGTCCCCTGCAAGATGGGGGAGCTTGCCATCCATGCCCTTCTGGGTACTGGAATCTGATTAAGATGTAGGTAGATCCAGGGGTTCCTTGGAGTAGCCTTCTCATTGAGACCCTCAGTTCACAGACCTACCCTGACAAGGGTAAGAGCTGTGGCAGGAGGAAGAAGTTGGTTGGGTTAATACCCTGTTGTTTCAGGCTTCAGCTCCTTTGATTACACACACACACACACACACACACACACACACACACACACACACAAACACACACAAACACACACACACACACACACACAAACACACACATACACACACACAAACACACACATACACACACACACACACACACACACACACACACACACACACACTCACAAACACCATGGAGTAAAGCCTGCCATCCTCTTGGTATTTGGGAACAGTGTGGTTAGACTACGTAGCCCCTGCATTTGAGAGTCTAAAGTGATCCCTCTTGGCGAGTCATGCAGACACCTGCATTTGTGTATTCTTGTCCATACCACATGCTGCAACCACCAAACAAGGACTGGTTACAAAAAGAAAGAAAAGACAGGATGCACCAGGAATGCTGCTCTTTGATACATCCCTCCTGACTGCCTTGCTTGATGTGAGCACACACACACAGGTCCATGCAGTTACAGTAGTCTCAGGCTATGAGGAAATTGTGGGCAATAGCAATTGATGCTCAACCTGGAAAGAGGGCATACCAGAGCCCATGCTGTTAGAATTTCATTGCCATCATCCTGTTTGGCACCAAGTATGATCCAAAGCTGTTCATTTGCCAATGACTGCACAGACATGTCCATCCCGGTGTAGCCTTTTCTCTTTCCTTCTCAACCTAAAACAATACTTTGATCAGAGTAGATGAGACACCATCACTTGGTCCCACAGAACCTCCAAGGTCCTGCAGTTGAGGTATTGAATCCGTGGCAAGTACTGGAACTGCAGCCATTCCGTCTTATGATACAAGGTGGTTATAGCACCCACAGAGTCCTCGGGGAACACAAGTCCCATGTAAGGCACAGTGATGTGGCCATGGGTCTCAGAATAGGAGCCTTGCTTCAGCAAAAACTTGCATGCCAAGAACCAGATATGCCCATCTTCTCAGCTTTCCTTTGGCTGTGGATCAGCTGCACCTTCAGATAATCCCAAATGCCTTCAACACATCCTATTGTCCTCGCATTGTAGCATCCCCATGCTGGCACAGGCTGAGGCAACTGAGCTGTGGTAGGTCATCATCAAACTAGTGTCTGGGGTTGGGTCACATCTGGAATCCTGGTAGTTAATGTGTGGCTTACCCTTGGGAGCATATGTCATGCTTTAGGGGAAGAGGGTGTACATGATCGCAGACCATGGAGTCCTGTGATAAAAATGACAGGCTAGGAGGGGTTGGGAGACCACAAGAAGACCTACAGAGACAACTAACCTGGGTCCATGGAGGCTCATAGGGACTGGACCACCAACCAAAGAACATGCAGATGCTCAACCTAGCTGCCTCTTTGTATTTGTAGCAGATGTGCACCTTGATCTTCTTGTGGGTCCCTTAGCAATTGGAGCAGGGGCTGTCTCTGATCATGTTTTCTACCATTGGATTCCCTTCTCCTGCCTGGACTACCTGGATGGGCTTCAGTGGGAGAGGATGAGCTTAGTCCTCCTGGGACTGGATGTCCCAGAGTATGTGGTACCCAACAGGGGTTTCCCCCTCTCTGCTGGGAAGGGGAGATGGTAATGGGAGGGGATTTGTAAAAGCAGAACGGGAAGGGGCTTCGATTGAGATGTAAAGTGAATTAAAAAAATACAGTATGGAAAGAAAAAAAATGGCAAACTAGAGAGCAAAAAAGCAATTTCTATGGGTACAAAATGCCCAAGGAGGTGCATTCAGGGTAGAGGAGAGCAGGGGTTTCAGAAGGGTCTGGCAAGAAAGGAGGCACAGGATATATTGCTGTACCTAAAGTCAAATGTGACAAATGTTAAGCACTTGCTAATTTATTGCTTCATTACTTTATCTTATGAACCTTTCTATAAAAATAGAGAAAATGAGAGAGAAAGGTGGAGTAGAGAAGGAAGAGAAGTATAGAGAGATGAGAGAGACTGAGAAAGAGGCAGAGAGTCTGGGAAAGTTCTCCAGTGGAGAGAAAGGAAGCTGGTGTCAGGAATCTGCAGCATGTCCCCACCCCAAAGATCTAGGAGAGAGAGAGAGAGAGAGAGAGAGAGAGAGAGAGAGAGAGAGAGAGAGAGAGAGAGAAGCCTACAAGTACTTCTTGTCATCCTACATGGAGACTTGGGAAAGGGATCATGAAGGCATGGAGGATTTCCATTCTTCCAGGACCTTGGCTGAAGACAGTTAGAAAGAGGAAGATGACCACCTTTTCCACGGGCATCGTATATACTGATATCAGACGGAAATGCTAATGAGAAGACAGGCTTACTGATGGCTGGATAGGTAAGGGACTGATGCTGGGGAGGGGTGGGGGGCTGGGAATCCTCCCTGGTGGCTCCTTGGAGGCTCCATGCACTCTTTCTACTCTTCCCCACCCAGCCTGTGCATGTGTCCAAGGAGGCACCAGCTAGTTCATTTGCCTGGCTTGGTAGCCAGGAGCCTCTGAAAAGTTCATCCCATACTCCAAGCAGGAGACTGAGCAACACATTCAGGTGGCCTTGAGTACTATGACAAGCTGGGTGTGTACTGGGTGGCAGGGGAGGTGCAGAGGGACAGCTCCTGACTCACCACTGCTGAGCATGATAGATGTGACCTAGGGTACACACTGTGGCCAGCTCGGGGACTGTTGGGTGAGGAATATGGCTAACACGTGCTTGGAGAAATAGATGCATCAAGGACCTGTAGTTGGGCTGAAAAGTCAAGGCTGTGAAGACAGAGGTGGCTGTTAATGCAGGCTGCTGAGAGACAGCCCCACCCTTTGCATTCTATTTGCTCTGTGATCAGCCAGCAAAGAGTCTCTAGGAATTGATGTCTCTTTGTGATCTAGAACAGTGTGGTTAGGGAGAAGGAAGCCCTCCCTGGCCTAGGCTTTGTTCTGGTCATCCCATAAGAAGTGACCGGGCCAATTGTGACATGATCTCCGGGATGTTGCATTACAAAGGCAGCTGAGAAAAAAGAAGGGACAGTCTAGAATGACAAAAGGCCCTGAACACCATGACAGCTGCTCCAGTGTGTCACATGTGGCAAGAAAATAGCTAACATTCGTTATATTGAAGTATGGAAGGCTGAGAGAGGCCATGCATAAGATTCTGTGAGAAGCCATGTCACACTCTGGTGGAACCAACTACCACAAAGACACTTTGCTAACAGGAGGAGATGAAACAGTAGGGGGCTAGAACAAACCTGAGGGGAGTAGACAGAATTCAAAATAAATAGTCACTGGGTGTTTTCAATGCCAAATCTGGCAGATTATATAAAGGAACTGCCTTGGGGCTGAACATGAATGAGTGAGCTCTGGTCACAGCCATCCTTGACTGTGAAGCCACCAAGATTGAGGGTCAGTCCTCTTATGTTTTACCAGCCTAGAATTCAAAAGAGGACCTGTCATCTCCTGCCGGGAGAAGACCATGTCTGAAGCCTAGTAGCAGAGAGTCCCCACCATTAGAATGTAGTAGAACCTCAGCCCTTGACTTTACATTCTGCTTCTGCCCAACACTTGGGGCCAAGGTTGGTCCACACTGGCCTCAGCTGGTCTAATGAAGAAGGTACCTCAGTGCACCTGAAGGGCCATACCACAGGATTGTTTTTAGAGACTTCCCAGCCCCTACCACCATACAGAAACATTAACTAATGAAAGTCCCCCTCACATCCAACAGCGAGGAAGAATCAGCCAGTCAAGCAGGAGATAGGTCTAGTATTACAGGCAACTGCTGAGACATCCAGGTTCTTAGGCTTTGTGACAAAGAAATGGACCATGGACAGATGAGTAGTGATGGGGATGAGAAAGATAAAGTCTTGGGCTGGAGAAATGTCTCAGAGGTTAAGAAAGAGGGAGGCTCCAGAGAATGGAAGTTGTCCAGAGAGTTGGAGAGAGTTAGGCACATAACCTTTTCTTTCTCCAACATTTGGGGATCACTGGGAGATCCTGGGCAGAGGGGTTTCCAGTCTTCCTCAACCTCTCACTTCATTCTATTCTCTCTCAATGAGAAGGGATCTGGTTGGTGAGAGGTGGCTGCCATCTTTGTTCTAGGAAGGTCAGAACCTTCCTCCCTCTTCAGGCTAACAGCTGCTGCTCTTGACTGACAGGCCTCAGACTCTCCAAGAGACTTATCAAAGGTCTGACCTGCATCCTTTCCTGCATTTCTTCCTGCATCCCTTCCTGCATCCTTTCCCGCATCCCTTCCTGCATCCTTCCTGCATTCCTTCCGGCATTCCTTCCTGCATCCTTCCTGCATCCCTTCCTGTATCCCTTTCTGTATCCCTTCCTGCATCCCTTCCTGCATCCCTTCCTGCATCCAGTTTTTCCCTGGCCTAAGGAGCATGAACACAGATTGTGTAGTCTGGTGTGCACACTGCCTGCCTCTTCTTGGGTGGTGAGACCACACTCACACTGGCTGCAGCCCAGCAGCTTTACTCTGTCCTACTCTTAGTGGCTTGGCAATATGTGGATTCACCTTTTATTCTGCAACTGAGTCCCTAAAGGCCTCTCTACCTCCTGAATGACGGACATAATATGGGCATGCCTTCACTCTTCTGGTTGCCTTCGGCACCATTAAAGCCTCTGAAAGATTCCAGGGAAAGGCTGGTCCCTGCTTCCTAGAAGCCACAACCTGGGTGACACTCAAGCAAGATATATATGTACATTCTCTCACAGGAGAGTCACAAGGAAGTGGCAGGTCTCTGAGCTATGTGCCCTTAGGCTACCAGAATGCTCTGAGGAGCAGACTGTTTAAAGAACCCCCTCCCCCATGTCTAAGTCTAGAGGGAGACTGGGGACAAAACTCTCATTTCACCTCAGGGAAGGTCTAGGTCTCAAAGGTTCTTTCCACACAAGCTGCCATGTGATAAAGGAGAGAATGTCAAACCTTCTGCCCACTAGCACGTAGTTCAGGCTCAACGTAAACACCCATCCTACATCCCTCAGGACTCAGAGTCCTTGACAGTAAGTGTGTGCACAGCCACGAAGGCAGAAGGCATCTGTGTGTGAAGGTCACTGTGAAAGGATTAGACAGGCAGGTCACAAACTGGGGGCGGTTGTTTGTAAGACCTGAAAGGAGTAAGCGATCGATAACCAGAGCAGTGAGAAGGCTTACCGAATTAGGAGCTCAGATAGAGAAGGGTACTAGACGCAGGGAGACAGCTTAAGGAGAAGAGACCCCCAGAGGCAAGTTCATTGATTACCAGAGAAAAAGAGGTGACCAGGTGATCTTTACAATTCTAGTCTGGCAGCAGATGCCTAGATGCTCTGTGATGCAGGGGTGGCTGGGGTCAAGGGTGGAAGGCCTGGACTGCCAGGAGTTGTGATGCTCAGACATGACGTACTGTGCCCTCCCTCCAATCAGAGTTGGCAGTAGGTCACTGGAGGTCGGTCCCCTCCAAGAGGGTAGGAAGCTGGGAGCATGAATCTTTCACTTATAAGAGCCTCACACAGATCTCTTGAACACAGGGTTGCAAGAAGATTTAACATAGTGCATACAACATACAAGTAAGCAAAACAAATTGTATGTATGGGAAGGAGAGAGAGACAGAGACACAGAGAATGCACTTCAGACTCTCATTGGCTTAGAGGTTTAAAGTAGGCTGGGCTATCTGGCCACCCAATTTAAAGGCTCTTCTCATCTCTGTCTCCCAGTAGCAATGATAGGCATGTACCATGTGGAGCACCATGCCTGGACTGCTTTTTATGTGGGATCTGGGGATTGAAATCAGGTCCTTGCGCAAAGCAAGCACTTTACAAACTGAGCCACGTTCTAGCAAGAGCTTTATAAAGACTAGAAGGGAGTTGGAAGGGGTTCATAAGCACTCACCCCTACATGAATTTCTATGGGCAGTTGATGCCTTCCAAGGGAAGCCCATGTTCTTAAGACAGGTTGATCAGCTCCAGTAGATGGCTCCACATCCAGGAGAATATGGGAAGCACAAAGTGGAGTTGGTGAGTGATTAGATTATTAATAAGAGGACCGGAAGTTGGATGGAAGAGACAGAGGTAAACCTATGAGTTAAAAGAAAGAGTTGGATGAATATAATCAAAATACGTTATATACAATTCTCAAAAAATCAATACAATATTTTAGATATTAAAATAGACAACTAGAAGGCTGTGAAAGGAAACTGCCGAATGCTTGCTCTTTTCGGGGTAAGAACACAAAGCTTGAAGACTGAGTGAGCCAGTTGAGTAGTTACAGACAATGGTGAGGTGTGTGTGTGTGTGTGTGTGTGTGTGTGTCCACCTGGAAATAAGGGCCTCATGCTGGGCAAATTGCAAATACTTCAGCACCCTGTCAGCAGTGACAGCCAATAAAAACAAAGGCATACAAGTCACAGCAGGCTTGAAAGACATCAAAAGTGGATTACTGGGAGGAAAGGGAAGCTGTGAGTCACAAAACTGGTTCCGTGTTGCCAGAGAAGTATCTGTGAGGGGCTGTTGGCTTTTCAACTGACGGGGGGGGGGGGGGCGCCCGGCTGTCAACACAAGTCTGCCATGAGCAAAGTCAGGAAGTTCAGCTTTAGTTTGATCTAGCGGTTCATTGTAAGATGTCTGGTGTCTCTCCTTTCTCGGGGACCATGGGATAGTCCTTTATCACACCCCATGATAGTATTACCTGGGGGACCAGAAGCAGCCAAGGTCACCCACACAACTTGGTTGACCACGGTGGAGGTGGGGGCTGGACACTCTGTGTGTCTACTGTAGTCTGGCATTTGAGTCCAGCTCCTAGTAACTACTTACCATTCCTGAGTTTTGCATAAGGTTCTAGGACTTAATTTATGGGCAGAGTTGAGTTCCCCAAGGGCAGGGTTAGTCTCTCCCCTCTCCATCAACACCCCTCAGCAATAAACATGGGATCTGTGGCCATGCTGTGCTGCCTGGTAATTCAGTGAAGTAGTGAATACAAGGCCTCTTCTTCTGGCCACTGGGCAATGCCAGGTACATAAAGGAACTGAAGAACATACTGGAACACAGAGAAGAAGTGAACTGGAACACCCCTGAATCTGGCTGTTCTCACCTCCTGTGACCTCTTGGGAGAACGGAGGACACGTGGCCTGGCCTTTGGGGTCCTCCGTGATTGCTGCTCCACAAAGCCAGTGTTTCGAAAGCTAGCGAGATGCTGGCCAGTCCTTCGCAGTTCGTCCTTGCAGGTGCCTGCGCAATGCTCTTGACAAGGAACCAGAGTGGACTCAGAGAGACTGGCCGGACTCCCACACAATCATCCCTAGCTTTAAGCACAACTGACATCCGCTAATTTCACTCTTGTTTATCAGAGCCGGCTGTTGTTGAGGTTAACTGCTTTCTGAGACGGCGCTTAACGTTCCCCACCAGTTCCATTTAGAAGCATGCTAACACTTCATAATTAAAACTTACTATCCCAGCCAAGGGGAAAAATGCCAGGCACCTCATCAGATCCTTTCCTACCTTGGACAGTTCCAGTCCCCACCGCTTGAACAGCTCCTGAGAGCGACCAGCAATAGCCTTGCTGGGTGCTGCGTTCAGTTTTATTTTAGAAACATGGCAGGTGCCGATGGTTTTAGAGGGAAGAGAGCATTCCTTGGGTCCTTGGAGCTGAGCTACTGTTGGCAAGGTGAAGAAGAGAGCAGACAGCGCAACACCCGGGATTATGGTGCAGCGTACTTGAGAGCAAATCACTGCTTCTCCGGCAATTGTAAGCTTTCCATTCTTCTGTGTCATACTGGTCAGCTGTGTGGAACAGACCCCAGACAGCTCCCCACCTTTAAGAGCGGGAATCCTGGGAAACAGAGAGAGTGCACCTCAAATAGATGTCAAGTCCAGGGCTGACCTCAAGGTGATGTCTGGTCCAGGGCTTTCCAGTGTTTCACGAGAAAGACAGCAGATGAGGTTTGCCGTTATCAGTGAAGTGAGGGGAGAGGGTGTGTGGCTTCTAGGAGCTAAGAAGGACAGGGAGGCAGCCACGGATTCAAAAGATGTGGGAACCTTGAAAGGGGTCAGTGGAAACGGGATCTCTAAGGAGGACCAAAGGAGGTGGAGGAGGAAGACAAAGATGGAGGATGGGAAGAAGGAGGAGAAAAAGAAGGACGAGGAAAATTTCAGCACACGGAGCTCCAAACAGCATGGCTAAGTATGACTGAAGGCAAGACTGATCCCACTGGGCCTGGTGATGGGTGAGCAAGAAAGCTCGGGATGCTGTAGAGCCGAGAAAAGGTCAGTGGAGCTGATGAAGGGGGGCTGCAGATGGAAACTCTCCATCACCAGGAGGGAGGTTGGCTGGAAGTTAAGCAATGCAAAAGCTATCGTGAGGGTGAGAATTTGAGGATGGGCTTGGGAGATGCTCAGTTGCCATGGGGACCTAAATTCGACCCCCAAAAGCAATGGTGGCATTCACTTGTAATCCAAATACCGAGAAGATAGAGATGGATGGATCCCTGGGACCACTGTGTGGTCAGCCAGCCTAACCAACGTTGTGATTTCTAGGCCAGTAGGCCAGTGAAGATCCTGCCTCAACAAAAAGGAATAGTGAGATAGTATAGTGCCTAAGGAATGACACCCAGGGTCATGCTTGGGCCTCTATACACACATGCATGTGTGTGTGCATGCACAGGCACACACACACACACACACACACACACACACACACACACCATTATTAATGACACATCTCCACTGTGAGCTCCTTTTAAGGTTTATTATATCCTTCAAATAACCAAAGCTGTCAGAAGTTTGACCTTTTGATGGACTGTTGTCCACCAAGCCTGCCTCTTTTGATGACTGGCTGGGCTGTCATTATCCACAGATGCCAAAAGAAAGCTGTATTCTGTCTGCAGTGAGCTCCGCCCACACAGCAGCCACAGGTTCCACATAGAAATGGAGGTCCAATTCCACTCAAGACTGCTTCAGATATCTCTAACTAGCTTAGGAAGATTCCACTCCAGTCAAGACTGACTTCATGCATGGCAGGAGACCTGCTCACCCTGCCACTGTTTCTAGGACTCAGACCCAACTTGTGATTGGTGTGGTGGGAGGTTGGTGATTGGTACAAATGGATATATTGGTGGGACAGCATCCTGGCACAGGTACCTCCCCATTTTTCTCTATTTCTTACTGTTATCAGAGGAATCTGGGAAGTATCTCTCCCTCCTTCTTTGGCAGTGGTCCCAATAAGGGCCTTTCCTGAATATTCTCTTTGCCACTGTGGTCTTTTTCAAAGATGCATTAGTCTTGGCTTGCTACAAGAAGACTAGACAACACCTTGAGGCTTCTAGCTTTAGCACCAGACGCAAAAGCATTGGCAGAGCATCCAGGAGGCAGCTAAGGATAAGGCAAGAAGACAGGGCAGTGAGAGGGGTCTAGAAGACCTTATAAAAGGAGCAAACAAACAGGGAACTATAGGCAAAGAAAGCTTGGAATGGCCTCACACTTCCGCAGTAGCAGACAGAGCACGTGCAAGAACCCTGTGCTGTACAAGAATCAGGCAAGCCCCAGTTTTTTTTTTTTGTTTTGTTTTTTGGTGCAGGATTTGAGCTTCTAGACTGTATCCCTTTTCCTTTCCCTCTGAAGTGAATGTTTTAACAGTTTCCTACTTTGCTAGCTGTTGTTAAGGCATCTCCATCATATTCCATGTTCCAGTACTCACGAGCTGGAAAGTTCTGTGGGGTGTCCTTTAAACCCCCAAATCTACAGATACCAAAGAATTCTGGAGACTCACCAAAAAGCAAGAACCTTGATATTCGAAGCTCTGAGCTGTCTCTCAGGGAAACAGCTGTGGCATTCCAGAATGACCAAGGGCAGAAACTGAGACTAGGAATGGGGGAATGGAGGAGGGGGGATACTGGAAGAACTAGAGACGGAGCCCAAAATAAAAAATTGCAGTCCTACATGGCAAGACAGTTCCAGAAAGCTTCCAGGGATTAAGGAGCCAAGGGTCCCAGCACCCAGATCTCAGGGGCTGTGTGTAGCTCCAGCTGCTGGATATTGGCTCTTTAAGCCCCGAGCAATAAGCCTCTGCGTTTGAAAGCTTGAAGCCATAAGCCTTAAGTTCTTAAGGCTTTTAGAGCTAGAAGAATCAGCTTGGAAGCCCTACTAGGGAGAGTCTGGAACTTATGGCATCATGGTAAGTGCCCTGGTTCTGTGAAGTATCCATGCAGAGAGAGCAACTGATCCAGTGTCTGCAAAGACACCATCCTTGGAAGAGACAGGAGACAGGGAGAATAGTCAGGTCCTCAGTGTGTCCCAGGGTTGCCGGTAACCATGGAGTTGGGGGTGAGAGGTGGGGTAAAATAAGATGAGGTGCCAAGATTTCTAAGTCTCAGATCAGGGATCAGGACACAGGTCCTGTTTTAGAGCATGTCACAGATACCCTGTTTTGCCAGTGGTATCGGGTCTCAGGCATGCCAAAATCAAGCCCCCAGGGTATGCCCCCCCCATGGGGTGGGAGGGCATAATCTGAAAAGAAGTAGTTTCTGTGGAAAATGTCCAGACAACCTGTAACCTGCTTCAGACAGAGAGGACTGCAGAAGAGAATAGATCCGAGTATGCGCAGAAACGTTCTCAAGTTTGGCAATGTCACATCGAATGTCTGATGCATCTCTGTGTTGACAGGATCGAAATGTGCTGATGTCTGGTATGGGCACATTGTCATGCAGGGACAGGCCAGCAAGTGGAGGGTCAGACGTGAGACCGTGGCCTGCCTCTGAGAAGCTGGCCGTCCTCTGTCCAGCTGAGTCTCCCCACATTGGACAGGCAGTCCTGTTCCATTTGGATGGAACCCTCACAGTCATTTCTAAGTCATAAACTCCTGGGAAAGGCCAGGGTGAGTCTATTAATTTGCCAGTCAAGGGCTAGAATGATCTCCATTGATTGAAGGCTCAGGGGCAAGCCAGCATTGTGGAGCTAAAAAAAAAAAAAAAAATGTTTCATTAGCTGCAGGATCACTGGGTGCAGTTGGGGCTCGGATGGAGAAAATTCTTTTCTCCGTTTGGAAATTGCTGCAGTTTCAGAGCCTTGGGTAACTGGACACTGTGACCTTTTTGGGGATTGGGGGTGGGGAGAGGTCAAATCAGCAGTTTGGTGAAGGGTGATACTGCTGTTTGGAGTTGGTAGGGATAGGAGCTTCCCCCACAGGAAACCTGGAGGCAAGGCAGGTAGGACCTCACAGCCTAGATCCTGTTCCTGGGGTCACTTACCCTTACTTGGATCTCAGAAGAAGGGCTGCAGGTGGCACAACATAAACACACAGAGGACTTCCAGCTCCTGGAAGTTACCCAGGAAAGGTACGGAGGGAAGTGTTTCCTGTCTCCAGGAAGAGGAGGATGCCACCCAAGCCTCCTTCCTCTGAATCCATGGTTTTAGAAGTTTTGGGTTTGGCTTTTTTTTTTTTTCTTATTTATTTAATGCATGAGAGTACACTGCCCTGCCTTCAGACACACCTGAAGAGGGCATCAGATCCCATTACAGATGGTTGTGAGCCACCATGTGGTTGCTGGGAATTGAACTCAGGACCTATAGAAGAGCAGTCAGTGCTCTTAACCAGTGAGACGTCTCTCCCATGTTTTTAATCTATAATTCAAAAAGGCTAAAAAATATCATTTCTCATAACATACATACTTGGTACCATGGTACTCCCTCCTGGCCTTCTCACTGCCATCGATACTTGGCTACTCAGAAGGGACCGGGAAGTAGACCTGGTTCCCATCTGTGTGATTCATAAGTTCCGTGCAAGAATCCCAGACTCCTAGGAGAGGAACGTGGCAATCTGACCTGCAGTGTGCCCTGTGACCTGGTCCTTTGACCAGGACTGACTTGAGGACATTAGACTGCCTTTATTTGCACAACTCTGATTTACATGGCCTTTATTTGCACGGCAGAAATCACAGGGTTGGAAATTGTACTGTACCAACTTCCAAGAGCTAAACCATTCTCCTTCATTTGGTGTAAATGGTGTGCCGGAAAATGCACTCAAAAGCTCACCTGACTGCACACATGTTTCTCCCAGATGGAGCTCCCGCAGCCAACTCCCTCTTCCCAGAATTGCTCTACTTACTGCCCAGCTTGTTACCCTATTGCTATCTGCTCAGTAAATCATTCTTCCTACTCTGCCCTAAAGGGTAGATTCATCTGCCACCTGCCATCCCCCTCTCTGCCACTGCAGCGCAGCCACCCAGTTACACCATAGGCTGTCGCTGGCACCTGCACCCGAAAAGCAGCTTCACCTTGACTGACTTCAAGCTGCAGGAATCCTATGTGGCTGTAGCCTGGCTGTCATATCTGGGGACCTAGCTTGACTCCCATGGAAAACTGGAAACCGGAAAAGCTCCAAGAATATTCTTATGTGACAACCTCAACCACCCCAAACTCCCTGGCAGCCTCTTGGCCCCAGACCAACAGCTGTTTTTCTGATCTCTATAACAGCAGGCATGTTTAGGCCTTCCACTGACCAGATAGGCAAACGAGAAACTACCAGGACTTGGGGCACTGTGCTCACCACTGTGACAAATGACCGAGCCATGAGCAATGTCTACCTGTGAATGCTACGGTCCTGGGCTTAGAGGCTCCATAGCGGGGGTGAATGTGGTGTGTTGAGCTTCCTGGTTCTGTCATCCACATGGAGACAGCTCTTTCTCTCTGGCCCAGGCCAGCTAAGATACTTGGTCACTGAGGAACAGCCTACATCCTTACTATGTAGTACTGGCAGCTCTTGGTGTCTGTGCTAAAGGGAAGGAACCAATAAAACACCTTTAAACATGCCTGCCAGATATATATGGGCACTTCCTGCCCAAGATGCCATGCAGGCTGACGCCACGGCAGCTGAATACCCCCAAGGCCTGTTTCTACTGCAAACCTCATGCCTTCTCTCATGTTAAAGTCTTCCCCCTTCTAAGCAAGAGCCAGATATCTTGACTACCTCTCCAGGGCTGCATTTCAGAGCACTTGCAGCCCAAGGGTCCTGTCTGGCCACTGTTCCCAGGATCTACCATGTCTAGGACTTCTCTGTACCCATGGAATTCCTTCACCCTGTTTCCTGAGAATTGCACCAGACCCCAGATCAACTTTAGACCCTTAGGGGCACAGTGGAAAAGGACAAGGCCCCAGAATGTTTTGAGGCATTAATTAGTAAATGAGGGACCCACTGATGAAGGGGTGCTTTTTGTGACCCTGACACTCTGACCCTATCTGTCAACCCCCATCTGTCCCACAAACACCTATCTGGGATTGAGCCCATAGGACAAGGAGGGGCCTCTAGGTAATCATTCTAAATGACAAAAATGTACTTGTGGAGACCAGCCTGAGCAATCAGAACTGGTCCTCACAGGCATTTGATCTCCTAATCAGTTCTTCGGAGCGTCTCACATGGCTCCCTCTGCTTTTCATAATACAATTTAATTTTTATGTACAGATTTTCCTGAAGGGCATAAATGCATTTTCACTTTATGCCTCAGTAATTCAGTTTTAAACCAAGCATAAAAACTCAATAAACAGCAAAGAGCTAACTGCGTGCACCGGGTCCGAGACCTTTCACTGTTATTTTTGAATAAATAAGAAAGTGGGTAGGAGTCACACACCAAGTCCACAGAAGATTTTCCATTGTCTGTTAGAAAATCAGCCGGAATTGACAATAATTTGATAGTTCATGCTTGAGAGAGCACCCGATTGGGACAGTGAGGCCTGGAGATTGGCTTGCGGGGTGAGTGCTGAGAGATAGGCAGCTGTCCTGACCTTGAAAGTGAGCCCCACCAGAAAGGCATAATGAGCGAAGCGCTTCGGCAAGGAACCCCTCGACTCCACCAAGTGCACGCAAAAATGAGGAGTCATGGAGACCCCGCATACATAAAGAGTTTTCAATTGCTTTCTCAAATACAGTTTAAGTGGAGGGAAACTGGGCTGGGGGGTGGGGCGTTGTCTGCAAGTAATGTACAGTGAAAGAGACTGATCACTGAGGACAGAGAGTTGTGAAAAGGAGCTCTCTCTCTCTCTCTCTCTCTCTCTCTCTCTCTCTCTCTCTCTCTCTCTCTCTCTCTCTCTCTCTCTCCTCACCTGCAGGCAGTGTGGGCAGGAAGCACAGACTGTTGGAAAATGCTTCTGGTACCTGGTTGGTAAGACTGAGGCAGGAGAATTGGAGGTTTAGTTAAGTTCTAGGGCAGGATTGGCTACAGACTGAAAGAAAGAAAGAAAGAAAGGAAGAAAGAAAGAAAGAAAGAAAGAAAGAAAGAGAGGGAGGGAGGGAGGGAGGGAGGGAGGAAAAAGAAAGGAAGGAAGGGAGGGAGGGAGGGAGGGAGGGAAAAAGAAAGAAACAAAGAGAAAGGGAGGAAGTGAGGGAGAAAAGAGAGAGAAGAGAGAGGAAGGGAAAAAGGGATGGAAGAAGGGAGGGTGGGAAAAAAGGATGAAAGGATGAAGGGAAACAGAAAAGGGGATCACAACTCACTTGGCCTCCCACTAGTAAGGAGATAGCAGCTGACATCTGTGCCCTGTGACCTCACCCCTATCCCAGCCAGTCTGTCTGCCTCGCTGATCCACTCTGAGGCCTCTATTTCTATACCTCGTGGCCCCAAGAATTCCTACCCAGCTCAGAATCTTCCTTCCACTGTAAAGGAGCAGAGTCAAGTAGGTATGAGCGTGCATGCCTGATGTCTATATACGTGTGTTTGTCCACGAATGCCTTCATGCTTCATAGGTAGATGTGCCCATGGGGAAGGGTTGGGACTCGAGCATTAGACAGGTTTAACACCTGTGGCAGGAAGTTTATTTTTCTATGGGTTGGGATTTCTGGCGACCCAGTCTCCTGGACACGACTGTACATTCCGCCTAAGCCAGACAATTACAAGAAACAGGCAACCTGTGTTGCTTGGCACTTTGGACGCCTTCAGCAGCATGTAGGTGAAACCCAGGTGAGGGCACATCTGCTCATTTCAGCCAAACAGACCTTCCCACTAAACCCAGAAGTGACTGCACATGCTTCTACCATTCCCGGAGTGGGTCAGGAAACACGAGCTCCTGATCAAGAGGACCCATGCCAAGCGATGCAGGACACAGCCTGGAGGGTCTGGCCAGGCTATAGGATAGACAGAGCCCCTGTCCAGCTGATATCCTGAGAGTCCGAGAAATAAATCCTGCAGGCAGTTGTAGAGATGAGAGTGAAGTGCTTCCATGGCGTGTTGCAGTGTGGGATGAATAGAAACCCAGGTAGGTGAAGACCACAGAGGCCAGGGTGAAAAAGAGATCATCGGATAGACAGATACAAAGGTTCACAAAGGAATTCTGTAAGTCACAAGGTAGACGGGCTAATGCCATTCCAAATAGGAAGTCCCATCATCTGGACCTGCTCCTGGAGATGGGCAGAGGTAGATGGAGGAGAGTCCAGAGGTAGAATTTGCACCATAAATGCTCTTGAGTTAATGGTCAAGGGGGAACTGATAGTGACCTATGTGAATCCTGGTTGGGTCCAATGCTCCATTGACACTGTGGTGCTGGACTCCAGGACACAAGTTCCCTTCACTCCCAGGCCAAAGTCTACAGAATCAGGGAGCTCACTTGAGTGTCTGATGCTTAGCACCCATGGGGAGAGCTGTGGGCACAGGCAGATATTTCTGCAGTGGGCAGGGTTTCCCTGGGACTCAGTGGGGATGTCTGGAGCAATGAGTAGGTTGCTCTTCTCCCATGTATTTATTAAGTTCAGCTTTCTCTAAGGCATTTGGTCTCAGGGTCACTTTAGTAACGATAAGCAACAGGCATCAGTAGACAGGAAAATGAGGTTATACTGCCCTTACACATGGCCAGGCAGTATGCTTTGTAACTCACGTCCATTCAGAAAGGCATGAGGACATAGGTTAGGTCCTGCACCAGCTAGGCACTGCCCTGCCTGCCAGGCAGAGCAGCAGACATGCCAAGCCTCTCTAAGAGCTTTCACTGTAAGAGATGACAGATGAGAAAGCACTGAGCAGGTGAGCCTCCAGTGTCTGATGATAGCCTATATCACAAAGCAGGCAGGACGGTGGTCCAGATCCCAGAAAACTTGTGGGGAATAGGTCTTTGCTTTCAGGAGGACAAATGACCTCAGTGAGATGAGACCTGAGAGATCAGAGAGAACCAAGGCAGGGTCCAGACACTCTCTGGGGTGACCTGGTGTTCCCTAATCAGGAAGATGTCAGTGAGCAGTCATTTGAACTGTGGCAACATCAGGGCTACTGGGTTGGCAGTGAGGCGGTCCCTCAGGCACTAAGGCTGGTTGCATGAGAACATAGGGACCTGCACAATGGCACCAATGAAAGTTCTTCCTAATGAAGACAACGCTGTCAGGATTGGATGCTAAGAAGCATAATGGCTTCCCAAATGAAAGATGGCAGGAAGTGTTTGGGGCACAATGAGGAAGCGGTGGGAAATGGTCCATACATCCAGTTGCTCAGAAGGCCAGAAGGCATTGGCGACCACTTGCTTTTCCTGAAGTGTTAGACACAAGGTTGGAAAGTCAAGGAAGTGAATGAGATATGACCAGGACCAAAGCATGGTGGTTGTGTGGCAGCTCCAAGGCGGAACTTATATAGGATGAAGGGGTGGGGAAAGCCCTTGCACAGAAGGCATTGGAGGTACAGGAGACACCATTGCTCACAATGAGACTCCTGCTCTTGGGACATGAAGTAAGGTGCATCGATCAAATTAAAGTGTACATAGATTTTTCTTAGTGATGGATCTGCCCACAACCCCACCTCAAGGCTTTAGCATTTCTAATGCTGTCTTGTGAGGGTTGAGGGTTGCTGTGTCTTGGGAGCTTACTGGTCTTCTTACTTGGACCTCAGAGCAGCAGGCTGAAGTCTGAGACAGACAGACAGACAGACAGACAGACAGACAGACAGACAGACACACACACACACACACACACACACACACAGTGAGCTCACTTTAGTTCTGATGGGTGGTCTGGACCCACCTTGTCCACCTTTCTTTTTCTCTCCTCCAGCAGAAGGGGACACAACTTGGCATGTCCAACAATGAGCCACCATTGAGTCTGTTGCAAGACACTAAGGATATTTCAAGAGAACCAAGAGCAGAGAAACTTATGACTGAATGAAATGACTCATTAACAGTCCCTAATCAAAAAAAAAAAAAATAGACGTATTTATCTTATATGTATGAGTGCTTTTCTTGTACATATGTATGTGTGCTGCATGCAAGCCTGATGCCTACAGAGGTCAGAAATGTTGTGTCTCTGGAAACTGAAGTTATAGACAGTTCTAAGGCACTCTGTATGTGTTGAAAGACCAACCCTGGTCCTCTGCAAGAGAAACCCCTGCTCTTAACTGCTGTGCCATTTCCCCATCCCACCCCCACAAACACTTAATATTTTAGAGTAGCCCAGAGTGATTGCAAAATTACCCACATACTCCCTTTCACGGCCTTCCCCATCATCAACACCTTTATGAGAGTGGCTTTCTACTCACAGTGGATGGACTTCCACCCCCACATCCTTGTCACTCAGAGCCTGTAACTTGCTCCATTCACTAAGAAGCATACTGTGACTAGACATCCATGCAACATACTGGGACCAGACGGCCTTTGAGTTCAGATAACAGCACTTACACACCACCGTAGAACTGTGCTGAGTGGCTCGGCTCCACAACCCAAGAGTCCTCAGTTCGCTGTCTAATTATCCCCATTTGTCCCCAGCCCCTGGAGTCACTGGTCTTTCTCCTGTCTCCATAGCTGCACCTTCCCCAGATTGTCTCAGAGAGGGGATTATATAGCACACAGCCTGTTCAGAGTGGCTCCTTTCACTCCATAAAATGCATCTAAGTCCCTTCCGTGTCTTTTCTTGGCTTGATAGCTCATTTTGCTTTTGTACTGAACAATATTCCAGTGTTTGGATGGGCCTCGGTTTATTTATCCCTTTGCCGACTAAAGGACATCTTGGCTGTTTCCGAGTTTGGCAATGATGAACAAAGCTGCTATAAACACCCATGTGCAGGGTTTTTTTGTGGACATACGTTTCCAGCTCCTTTGGGTAAATATCAGAGTCTTGTTGCTGGATGGCATGGCAGAGGCGTGTTTGATATTATAGTGATTTAAGCAACAGCTAGGTCATTCCGCGTTTTCTCTTTGACCGTGTGAGGCTTCCTGTTCTCTTAGCCCTGGCCATGGTGTGGTCAGTCTTCCGGGTTTCAGCTATCCCAATCATGCCCATTATGATGTTAACATCTATTGCTTGATTTTGAATTTTGCTGATGTGTGTTTTTGTATGTCTTCTGTGTGTTTTCTTTAGTAAGATGCCTATGGACACTGGTACATGTCTGCTACGGTTGAGCCTGGGCTCTTTGGCTATTGTGTGTGGCAGCTCTTCGGCTGGTCACTGAGCAAGGGGAGAGCCAGAGCATCTTGTTGTAGCCCTGAGAAGTAGATGCTGGGGGGACTTTTTGGGACTGAGGGCGTAAATAGAGTATTTGGCTTTACTCTGTTTCTCTTTTATATGGAACCTGTTATCTGAGTGTTCTGACCTGTGTGGTTACCTTTTCCAGGGTTCTCTGCCATCAAAGGTAGCTCCTACCAGTGGGTCACCAGCTATATGTATGTATACTTGGCATTTTGGTGTTGTGGTTTCTTAAGCAGAATGTTCACCAACACATGGTTCCTGGCTCCAGAGGCTCCCTGCACCTCAGCCTTCGGCTGCTACTTTTTTTTAAGGTAATGTGCAATGGTTTCAAGCTGTTTTGAGCAGGGGAATCAGAGGGACTCTTCCTCTGCCCTTGCTGACAGATCTCAGCAACAGGTTTGATGAGAAACAGTTCACACCCCTGAACTCCGTGCCACAGAGTCTACTCTTTGTGTCTACTTCACAAACCTGCATGGCCACCCTGGCGTCCTCCATCAGTGTTTCCCTAGGCAGATGTCTGTGGTGTAGCTGCTGTATTCACCTACCCAGAGGAAGGAAAATGTATCATGGGGAAAGAGAAAGAGAGAAAGTGGGAGAGAGACAGAGACAGAGAAACAAAGAGATGAGGAGAGAGACAGACAAAGAGACAGACAGACATAGAAAGGCAGACAGAGAGACAGAGAGACTGGGGTGGGGGCAGGGTCAGTATTTGAAGTGGGAGAGCATTAGAAGGCAGAACATCAGGCTGTGTGTGGGAAACGCTCGTGGAGTGAAGCCTTCCCTTCACATCCAGGGAAGAGTTGCAGTCAGAGAACCGACTGCTATAAATAGCCTGTCAGTCCTCAAAGGGTGCTTTTCATTCTTTCAGGTTTCCAGAAGGTTCGATGGGCTGCACACCGTAAGATCCGAGGGATGCAGAAGTGGGCACTAGATAGGATCATGAACTTCACAATAGACTTTCCCATCATGCCCCAGAGAGAAAGCTCCAGGAAGGATGCTGGACTTGTACGCCTGCTCCAAGATCAGCGTGCTCTAATGTCACAGCAGGAGCCTGTCCAAACCCTATCCTAAGGGACAGATTGCAGAGGGAGAAGTGGCCCAGTTTCTGAGAGAGATGTAGGGGCACCTGGATTGCTGTGAACACCCCTGGCAGAGGCTTTGACAGCACCAACACTGCCCTCCACATGCAGTGTCTCACTGTGCCCTGATGCCAGGACTGGATTGTGGCTCATAGGTTTAGAGTGAGTCAGTTTTGCAAGGTGAGGAGGGTGCCGTCTTCACATGGCTGAAATCCCACCAGCCGGTAGGCGCTGCTGCTCACAGTTCACATCATGCAAAGGTTGTTTCCAGATCTGTGAAGACATCTCTGTGCCCTGAGCTGAAGAGACTGTTCTGCCCATTAGAAAGTTTGACATGCACGTGAAAGGACAAAGAGAGTGGGAACAAGAGAGCAACAGGGAGAAGGGGATGGGGAGAGCAAGAGAGGGAGGGGGAAGTGGAAGAGGGAAGGGGAGGGGGAGAGGGGGTAAAGGGGGTGGGAGAGGAAGAGGGGTTAAGGGGGAGAAAGAGGGAGAGGAAGAGGGGTTAAGGGGGGAGGAAGAGGGAAAGAAAGGGAGGGAAGGAGAGGGAGGGAAGGAGGGGGAGAGAGAGAAAGAGACAGAGAGAGAGAGAGAGAGAGAGAGAGAGAGAGAGAGAGAGAGAGAGAGAGAGAGAAAGAGAGAGAGGAAAACAAAGGCACCAGGCAGGGAGAGTATCTTTCCTTTCCTTAATTTAACTTGCATTTTTCTTTACAACACACATGATCATGGACACCTATGTGCACAGTGCACATTGGTGCATATACGTGCAACACAGACAATCTGGCAGACTCACACTCACTCATGCAGATACACATATTCGGGAGTATGGACATACTTTAGCATGTGCATTCATGTACACATGTGTCCTCGAATTCCTACCTGCAAACATACACATGTATATACACAGGCAACCACACTCACACAGAAACACACATTCAAAACATTCACACATTCATTCACACATGCAAAAGCACACACACGCACACACACACACACACACACACACACACACACACACACTCCCACTCACGCAGACACATACATAGCCACACTCACCCATGCAAAAACGGATATGCACCCAGAGACATAATCACACACAGACATTCAGTTAGTTAGGCCTTATTATTCAGAAAGGAGCCTTAATAGGAACATGGCTTCTCATGAACATAGCCTCCTGGAAAACAGTTTTCCTGTCTCAAGATGTCAGAATAGGCTTTACAGGAAGCCCTGCTAATGAACTTGAGAGAAGAACAGGCAATTACCAGGCGTCAGAGACCGGACCCCTGGGTCTCTCAAAAAAATGACAAGGCTGGACATCGCATGTTCCATCCGCATGGCCTGCAGGAGACAGACATTGATTCACAATCTATCTCCATTGACTCTCCTCAGGAAGGTGCGTGGGCCCTGACTTGTCCTGCAGAGTCTGATGATGCAGACAGACCAGAGCCATGAGAAGTGGATTCCTCCATCTCTCCTCATTGGAAAGTGGTACATGAACTCCTGCTGTTTGAGCACCAAGGAGCTGGAGTCTTACTGTACTCATGTTCCACAAACAGAGATGCTCTGAGTCAGGAGGCCAATGAGGAAATGGCCACCTAATCACTGAAGGAAGACACGCATTCTTCTGCTTACACCACTTCTGCCTTGCCACAGCCTGCCTGTGCCATATCCGACATGGACCAAAAACATTTTTCTCTCTTCTGAAATGTACAGTGTGTGTGTGTGTGTGTGTGTGTGTGTGTGTGTGTGTGTGTGTGTGTGTGTGTGAAAGAGAGAGAGAGAGAGAGAGAGAGAGAGAGAGAGAGAGAGAGAGAGAAAGAACAAACCTTTTAATAGATTAATCATAATGATAGCTGGAATCCAGGAGATGTCTCTGAATCCATCATCTAGTCTAAAAATAGAAACATTGTTGGGTGATTGTGGCTCCACAACCCCCTCCACAACATATATATATAAAACATATATATATAAAAACATATATATATTTATATATATATATATTTGTATGTATGTATGTATATGTTTCCCATGTTTTGAGCATAGTGTGGTGAAGATAATGGTGTGGTGTTTGATGGTTATATGTTTCTCTAGATCGTGTTCTGAGAGCCATATTTAGTGTTAGTGGCTCACACTGAAGCCTTATGAGCCATTTCAAGCTGGGCTCTGTGGACCTCAGTCACTCCATGGTCCACATCCTAGGTCTTGCCACCAGGTACATTTTTTTTCATGTCTCTAGTTGCTCTGAGGGATAGTTGCAAACTTGAGGTCTTTTTAGAGATACTGCGGAGCTGAGGATGCAGCTCAGTAACTTGCCTGGGATATGCGGGTCCTGGATTCCATCACTAACACTGGAAGAAAACGAGGGATATAAGAAAAGAAAGGGGATAAAGGAAAGAAGGAAAATGGACATTCCAGACTGTGAGAAACCCTTGATTGCCCATGCACTCACGTAGATTTAGCAAACTTTCAGTAACAGCTTATGGGGGCAGCCTCCACCCTTGGGCAAAGCATCTGTTGTCTGTGTGATGGTCTCTCTCTCTCTCTGTGTGTGTGTGTGTGTGATGGTGTATGTGATCATAGATGTGTGTGTGTGTGTCTTTATGTCTGTGTGTGTGTCTGTGTCATTATGCCTCTTAGTTTCTCATATTGGTTCGCATTTCCCTGATAATAAAAAATGTCAGGTATCATCTTATAAGCATATCAATCATTTAGACTTTCATTTCTGAACTATTTATGTTTTTTTCTTTCCTTTCCTCCTCACTGATGTGTGGAAGCTATGCAGTCTTAGCACACATCCATGGCCAATGCTAAATTTAGAGTCTATTTTCTCCCTATTTGCAACTTGTCTTCTGGCCTTCCTGATGGGTCGCCTCTCTACTATAGTTAGAGATCATCAGAGTCACGGATACCACTGTCTCCTTCACATCTCTTCCTAACCCGCAGGGAGAAGTACCTTTGTCTGCAGTAGCTTCTCAGACTCATTAGCTTGTCTCGAATGTCAGTCTTTAATTCAACCGAGGTTTCTGAGTATGCTATGAATTAGGATCAAATTTCACTTTCTTTTTGAACTGTGAGAAAGGCTAGTATGGGGTTTTCAAATGTCTAAGTGAGTTTTGCCCTTTGTCCCCTTAATGGTCTGTCACAGATTTTGGTGTTTGTAGTCTCTGGTCTGTTCAAAATGTGGTTAGTCAAACCCTCTCAAAAAGGAGAGAAAGATCAGGAAGGGAAGAAAATGTTAGAGTTCCTAAAAACTGAGCCGATTTCCTCATTTATATCGAGCGAGTTAACATCTTTATAATAATCATTTATCTGTGTCTATGGTACTGCTCACAGAAATTTTAGGTCTTATTAAATCTTTCCAGAGGCTTCATAATGACTTAAAAAATGTCATTGGTGTCTTTCTTGGATTAATTATTATTCCAGATTTGGGGAACGTCGTGTTCTTCACTATTCAAATGCTTAACTTCATCAATTTACCTGAAGCGACTCCAGAAAGCTTACGGTCTTTCATTTGTTAGTATGGAAAACACAGAAGTTGATCCCATTTTTTAATGCTGGGGTGAGCCAGTCTGTTTACAGCGGCTGCCAGTGTCAGGACCCTGTGACACTGTTTACTGGACGGCACCTGGGAGGTGTCTCTGTCTCTTCCTGTATGTTTGTGGATTGGTATCCACATAACCATGAGACATAACCATGCTTGCGGCTTAAAGATGCTCTTCTGTGCAGAAGGGTATGGACATATTTTACTGTCCATAAATGCTCAGCAGGATTTGCACTCTGGGAGGTTAGGACTGTACTTTCTGGGAAGAAAACCCATCTCTGAACTTCGCAAACGGCTAACACAGTTGAGGTGCTTACTTGTGTTTCATGTGCTTTGCTCATTCCACATAGTTTTAAAGATTAATTGGCATTCAGTTGTCCATGTTACTGTCTGTGTAGGGTGTTTGTGTTCCTGAAGTGTGCATTGTTCTAGCCTTGATTCTTAGCCATCCTCCATGGGGATTCGAACACCCAACTGTCAGCCTCAAAGGTCGCAGGTAGAATAGAGGCTTCTGTAGCAAGGCTTTTCCTGACATTTCCATCCTCTACTCCTACCTCCTCTCACCCCTTTGCCTCTCCTTCCCTTCCTGTCCATCCTGCTCCCCGCCATCCCTCCTTCCCCACCTATCCCTTTACCCTTTAGCTCCTTCCAGCCCAGGGGTGGGGTATAGAAACTAAAGCCCCTTCCCTAGGGTAAGACAGAGAAGACAGACTTGCTCACAGCATTCAGGCATAGAACTTAGAGAGATCATCTCCACATGCCCCCTATTCCCTATCTTCCAGAGAGAAGCACTGCTCACCCTAGAGGAGGGAGGTCAAGAAAGCCAGGGATAATCTGGAAAGGCAGGTGGATTCTGTCGGGTACATCCACAGTCCACTGTTTCTTGAATGTCCACATAGAGATGAGCTTCTTTCTCCAGGACTCCAGGTGCATATTGTGGAAAGGTCCCATGTTGTGGATTTGATTTGGCCTATGTCCCTTTCTAGCTACAGAAGATGATTGGCACCCCTTAGTGAGTGGGGTTGGCCTCACTCCTCAACCTGATGTCCTGCTACTACCCCATGAGCATCACATATTGATTCAGTGAACAGTCCCTCTGTTGAGGGACGTGTAGACTGCTTCCACTCTGGAGCTATGAGTAGAGCCACGGTCACCATGAGCACTGAGTTACTTTGACACAGATAGGAATTTCATCTTTTTGTTAAGTGCCCAAAAGGTGTCTGTTAAGATTTCTGAGAAACTATTAACCTGAGCTTCCACGTGCAAGATGTTCTGTCATGCAACAGAATAAAACCAGAACAAAAAGCATTCTTGAATGCTGCACCCTAAATAGTTTGTGTGTTATAATTGTGAACGATACCGGATACCATTATGACATTTCACATGTGTGTTGAGGGTGACTCACTTGCTTGTGGTTGGCCTGCATAATCCCTAAGTTTTTGGAATGAGGCTTTTCACACTCAGGTACATGGTTCACTCAGGGTTAACCTTGTCTAAGGCTTAAAGTTTGCATCCAGGTCTACCTCCTTGTGAAGAGGGAGCCCAATGGCTTCATCTTTTGTTGAAGACCATTCTTTTTGAATTGCTGCTGAGCCACTGCGTAGCATCGATCAGCCCCACCTGTGCTGCCTGTTTCTGGCGATTCCCCCTGTCTATCGATCTCCGGGCTGGCACTGGATGCAGACAGACAGGGCAAGCTGATTTTGGAGGGGGAAAAAATGTCTAATTCTCCTAGATTTACATTCTAAAGATTGCTTAGCCAGCGCTGCTTTCCCTGTGTACATTCTCGAAACAGCCTCTCCTCACGTCTCAAAAGTACCATTGCTAAGTTTTAAGCAGGATTTCATTTAAATCTGTGGATAAACTTGCAGGAAATTAACATTTCTCTTCTGCTGACTCTTCCAGCCCATTAGCACAGTATGTCCCTCGATTAACACTCCTTTGATTACTTCAATCAGCGTCTGGGTAATTTTTAGCCCAGAGGGTTTATAGATGTTTTGTTAGATTTATCCTTAAGTAACTCATTTTATAAATGACATTGCATTATTAATTTCATATTTAACTGTTCATCACCAGTATGAAGGGATGTGATTTATTCTGTTTTTGCCATCTTGCCGTATTTCTTTCTGCTTGTCTTAAGTTATTAATTTTCCCCGATTTCTTACAGAAGTGTGTGTTACAGATTTTAAAAATATCTTACAGACTGTCTTTACATTTGCTTATATATCTGTAGGCATACGTATGTGGGGAGGGTTTTGCATGTGCCAAGATCAGAGGACAGTTTGCAGGAGTCGGCTCTTGCTCTCAGGGATTGAATTTATGTCACCAGGCTTGGTAGCAAGTACCTTTACCCAAACGAACCATCTCTCTGGACTGCCATGCTTTGTTCTGGATAAAGGTGATTAATTCCATAAAGTTCTTCCCTAGCTCTTCTTTAGCTATGTTCTATAAACTATGACATATTTTGTGTTCACTTTTAGTATTTTTTGGAAGGTGCTGGATGGGGGGCGAGACCTCCACTGACGCTGTTATTTGACCCATGACTTACAAGTGGGTCACTCAATGAAAGGATCCGATGTTTTTCTTCTTTGTCTGTTAATTAAAGCCTATTTCTGTCCTTTCATTATGAAACTGTACACACCGCACACTTTCCTCTCTTTCAAATCTGGGAAGTTTGGCTTCATTCATGATATACCAGAATGTGATCTGTCTTAGCATGCACTGCAGGTAACCTTGAAAGGAACCCGGCCGGTGAACACCTACTTAGGATCACATAGGTGGTGATGTCTCCAGCCTTCATTAGTTCACCAAGGGCATCATCTCCAGCTTTGTCCACTACTGAGAGGCATTTGGGGGTGTACTTTCCCATATTCCCTTTCAGTTTTGTTTGTTTTTAAACAGTTATTAAGCACGTGCATGCTCAGCCTTGTTCTGTGTGTTCTTAGAGAACTACTGCTTTAATCACATGGAAATGTCCAACTTCATCTAGTTCTAAACATTCTTCTGAATGGCATAGACACTACATTTGATGACTTTTATCTAGATCATGTGTGGTTGGATTAATCTCTTTTATTGATTTTGACAATGTCACTTTATTGATCCTTCTAAACACCTTTTTAGCCACATTTGATCTGAACTCTACATCTTCATATTAATGTAGCTTGCCCCATTGCCTTCTGATTTTTATTGGTATGCCATGTGCTATTTATTTGTCTGTACTAGACATTTTTCCATTGCTGTAACATGTATTTGAGATAAATCAGCTTACTTGGAGGTGAGATCCACCTTGGCTCATGGATTCAGGGATTTTGATACACGGCCTCTTGGACCATTGTTTTCAGGATGGGGATAAAACAGAACATCAACACACAAGAGTGTGGCAAAGGAAGCTACTCACCACGAGGCAGGCAGGAAACTGGGAGGAGAAAGAGAGAGGAAGGCTAAGTCAACATCCCATTAAGAACACCTTAATGGAATTTCCTGCTGATCCTCTGGGAGCCAACATCATCTTAGAAGATGTGATATAGCCCAAGCCTTCCTGGTGTGTGAGGAACACTAATCCAAACTTCATCACTTCCTCTCACCTTGAAACAATGTATCTGTTTTGTTTGAGGTATTTTATCCAGATCAAGTATGGTGAGAATAAGTCCTTGTATCGATTCTGACAAAGCTTGTCATCGTATTGATCTGTTTAAACACTTCTCAGTGTATGTAGCCATTGACGTGTTTGGTTCGTGTCTACCATTCATTATTTGTTTTCTGTTCAACTACTTTCCTCCTCTGCTCCCACTTACCTTTCTTGTTTTAGATTATCTCAACGATTTAACGTTTTTAAGAGGTTTATTTATTTATGGGTGTTTTGCGTGCATGCATGCAGTGCCCACAGAGGCCATGTGCTGGCTACTTTTATGTCAGTTTAATGCAACCTAGAATCATCTGAAAGAAGGAAGCCTCCATGGAGAAAAGTCCTCCATGATATCCAGCTGTGGGGTATTTTCTTAATTAGTGACTGATGTGGGGAGCAGGGGCATCAGAGCATCTGAACACAAGAGTGTGGCAAAGGAAGCTATTCATTCCATGGCAGGCAGGCAATTAACTAACCATCCCATTGTGGGGGGCTCCATCCCTGGGATAGTGGTCCTGGGTTCTGTAAGAAAGCAGGCTGAGTAAGCCATGTGGATCAAATCAGTAAATAGCACCCCTCCAGTTCTCCTGTATCAGCTCCTGCTTTCGGGTTTTTACTAGATTGAGTTCCCGTGCTGACTTCTTTCCATGATGGACTACAAGGTAGAAGTGTGAGCCTAATAAAATCTCCCCCCCCCCCATCTTGCTTTTGGCCATGGTGTTTCATAAGTGGAACAGAGGGTAGTGAGTGCCCTGGAATTGGGGTGACAGATAGTTGGAAGCTGCTGGGTTGGTACTCGCAAAGAAACTCTGGGTCCTCTAAAAAAGCAACCTGTACTCTTAAGCTCTGAGCCACCTCCCCAGTGACAACAATTTTACACCCTTTCTAATAATTAGTTCCATTTAATTTGTGGATGTCCAGGTTGTTCCAGTTTTCCTGGGCTTCACTTGTCCATCCGATGGCTAGAAGTCAGATTTTAAATGCTTTGCACACTCCACATGCTCCACCCAATTCCACAGCTCCAACCAGAAAGGGAAAGAAAAAGGCAGAGATAGTGAGTCCCAGCATTCCAGCTCCCTTCTAATGAACGGAGACATGAACTCTCCCGTGACTCTGTGGGTCCCACGGCTCCCACTGAGGCTGCTGCTCTGGCACTGGGACCAGAGCTTGAGAAACATAGTGGGCAGGGGACATCAGCATGTTGGTTAAATTCTTACACTGTGACAAACAAGGACTCAAGAGAGGGAACATTTATTTTGAGGCTCCTAGTTTGAGCATTCCAGCCCACCACTGTGTGCAAGGTATAGCTTTCCATTCATATCAGTGAGACCATGTGGCCAAGCCTGTTCACATCACGGCAACGCAGAAGACGGGGAAACAGAGTCCCTAGGACTCTCTCCCAGTAACTTACTTCATTTTGGACCCTGCCTCTCAAAGTCACCAGAACCTCCCCAACCATCAGGTGGTGACCAGGCATCCAGACTGTGGGTCTGAGGGGGGTAGGGGAACAAACCCTAGGGACTCCTCTTGTCCTCCACTCAGACATCCATCCCCAAAGCCTGGGCACAGGCTGGGTCTTCTCCCTGCAGCCATCTATACCAACTGACCTCTGTGCTTCTGCCTTACTGGACTTGAGCCCAAGGTGAAGGTACTGTCATTTACTGGTTGTCAGTGCCCTAACACGCCCACTGCTGCAAGTTCATTCCTGAATGGCTGTCTTGGGTATTCTGTCTGGGATTTCCCTTGCACCTATAGACAGATGGCCACTGTGTGCTCACTCGGTCTCACCCAGAGAGCTGTCACTCAGCCTCAGAGAGAACACTCCTCTTCCCAAATAGACTTCTTAGAAATTTTTAGTGTTGCTTGAAATTTTGACTAGAAATGCCCTTTCTCCCCCAACCCTGATCTATTATGAGTGAGTGTGTAATCAAATTATTCACTTTGTCTGTCTGTCTGTCTTACTGGAGATGGAAGCCTGGTCATCAAGAAAGCAAAGCAACCATCCCTCCATACTGAGCTGCACCTAGCTTCATTCTCAACTCTCTTAGGGTGCCAGACACCCCTTTAAAGACTTCAAGCAGCTCTTGGGGGATGTGGCTTGCAGGATTAATAACTGGTTCTTTTTTTTTTAATTGAAATGTCTTTCATGTTTTTCTGTTAAAATTATATTTGCCTTTGCTTAATTGCATTAGGATCTTTCCTTGTCTTCTTCTATTACATGACATATGTCTGACTGCTTGCTGGATTACAATGCCTTTCTGGGGTCTCTTGACACCACTTCTCTCTTCTTGTTCCCTCTGATTTATCTACAGAATGAAGTAGCCCTTTAACCCTCTTGATACTAAATGACACTCACAGTTCTGAAAAACATCACACTGTCCTATAAGTCAATACTTTTGCTAGATTTCCATATTCTGGCAGCTAAGGTATTATTTGGGGTTTTGACATGTCAAGATGAGGACTGGCCTGTAAGTTAGTTTCTACTGTTGGAGGGGGAGGGGTCACAGTGACGAATGCCATGAGACAGAAACCTGGCTTTTCTTCCTCAGTCTTCTGTGTGCCATTGAACATTACTGTGCCCCAGGCTCTAACCTTCATCTCTAAAGCTGTGAGTCCCGGGCTTTATAAATGTCTGGTTTCCCATAGAACTCCAAGTCTCTTTATGTTGCTGGGATAACCTTGGAGTTAGTACAGAAGCAAGTGTTTCCACTGTGGTCCAATCATTATTTTCACAAACTTGCTATCAATGCCAAGCCTTTCTGGGGCCTGCTCTTACTCTGAAGCAGAGGCCTCCCCAGGTACATGTGAGGCTTCCCCAGAGTTGAAGATTTCTGGCCTCCAGCTGGTCTTCGGGAACCCAGGGCTCCTGATACAGCATACAGTTGCTGCAACTTCCTGTGTCTTTTATTCACCAATGCAATGAGGGGGATGTGGGAACAGCTTTCTGTGGATAGTGAGGGAAAAGTCGCATATGTGACAGTGAAGATGAGGATTGAAAAAGGTTAAGGGTTAAAGAAGGAGGCTCTGAAGCAACCAGGAAGGTAAGGAAAAGATCTTGCAGCTAGGTATGAATTAGACAAAGCAAATGAGACAGGAAGAAACAACAAGCAAGGTAATCTCCACAAAGCCCTTGAGGTATGTATAAGGCATCACTGTCTTTCTCTATATATTCTTTATTCTAACATGGCTAATTGTAATAGACTCAATTCTTAGTGGAGATGGCTTCAAACAAGGAGCTTCCAGCCCAGTCCCACAGACAAGGGACCAAGTGTGGAGTATCCAAGACTTCAGCTACATCGTGGTGGCTGGGATAGGGTTAAGTCCTTCCCTGGTGAAACTACAGGCTGGTCATGTAAATGCGAGAACAAAGGGAGCTTGGTCTAATTAACTGACAGTTTGGACAGCTGCAGAGTGGATGTTAACAACACTAACCAGGGCTAAGAGCTAACAGTCAGGGTCAACAGCTACCAAAGCGAAAGTCAGAGGTGGTGAGGGGGACTTCAGACACTCTTAATTGGGTAGGCAGCTTAGGCATAGAACATGATCATCTCTCTGGCGAGCCATGGGGCGTGCATGGAACCAGTGGGCCCTCCACTGGCTTGGCCTGTGATAGCCCAGACAACTAACCAGTGTCATAGCGGTTTCTTCTGCCTTTGTCCAGTTTCTGCCATGGCCCTGTGAACTCTCTAGACAAGGAAATTTGATGGCTTTGCCTTCTTAAAACCCTCCTGATCTCGGTAGCATCTCTTACTTTCCCTCAGTTTCTCACTTGCTCTTAATTTGTGCGTGAGTTCCCACAAGTACCACACCTTGAAGTTACATTGTAACAAGACAGTGAACTAGAGAACCACTGTTGGTCATTGGTGACTGTGTATAGTACCCTCCATTCTTGGGTCAAGCACAAGGCAGAGAAAAGTTTAGTCATACTAAAGAACCTTGTATCAAGAGGGAGGACAGACATTTCACTCTGGTCTGGAGTGGTGGGAAGTCTGAGGAATCTTGCTTCATTTTATTACTCTCTCATTTTAAATTGCTCTTTGCTATCTGTATCAGTGTCTCTTTGTGGCTATGACAAAAGCACCTTAAGGGAGGAACTGTTTGTCTGGCTCACAGCCTGAGAATATAATCCATCACAGCAGGGAAAGCATGGCAGCAGGAGTGTGAAGTGGATGGTAACTTGACACACACACAGTCAGGAAGCAGAGAATGGACAGGAAGTGAGGCCAGGCTACCAAGCCTCAAGGCCCACCCCCAGAGACTCCCTTCCACCCATGAGGCTCTGCATCTTAAAGATTCTACAACCTGTGTTAATGGCACCAGCAGCTTCTCACAGATATTCAAACACATGGGCCAGTCTGGGATGTTCTGCATTCAAACCACAGCAGTATCTTTCCTTTATGTTACCTGCTTGGATATGTGTTTTCTGTTTTGTTCTGTTGGGCTCTGTTTCCTCCAGCCAGGGATGACCTTCTTCTACTATCTGAGACATGTTTGGGAGCTTGGCCTGGACTAAGCCTGTCATTACTGCTCTCTACTTGATTTAAAACTGCAGGTGTGGCTTTCACCCTCAACAGCTCTCACATCTGCAGACTGATTCTCCCTCTCTCGGGGCTTAAGATTAATTCAACATTTTATCTTTTTTAAATTGTCTTAGAATAGGTCAATAGGACCACAGTCCACTTTTAAGCTAATTAGCTTCGGCTATCAAATTTGTAACTGGCTTTAAAGATAGTCCAGAAACAAACAAACAAAAAGAGCCCAGGCTTGGGTTGAAGAGTCTGTTTGGAGGTAGGAGGGATGGCTCTGTGGTTAAAAGCTGCATAAGGCCCTTGTAGAGGACCTGGGTTCTAGAAGGTTTCCAGAAGTTTCACATCTCCCCATGGGTAGCTCACAACCCAAGTTTGAAAGATTCAATGCTCTGACTATGTCTGTGGGCACCTGTACTTATGTGAGCATACCTTCGGACACACACACACACACACACACACACACACACACACAGAGAGAGAGAGAGAGAGAGAGAGAGAGAGAGAGAGACAGACAGAGAGACAGACAAAGAGAAAGACAGAGAGATAGACACAGACCAGAATAGAAATCTTAAAAATAAAAAAATCAACTAATTTAGGGTAGAATACAAATCTTTTAGTTTGTGTCCAATGCTTCTGTCTGACTACCAATCACTATTATGATTACTTCAGTCTTGTGATTTGTGACTCCACTTATGTGAGTTCTTTGGTTTGTTTGTTTTCCTTTTTGGTTGGTTTTTTATATTTATTTTTTTGCTTGTTTATCATAAAAGTTCGTGACTTTAAAATTTATTCAGGAATTGTTCAACTCGTTTTGTGTAACATAGAAATATGTTTGTTTCTTTTCCCTCAAATTCTAAATCTTCACATGGATGGTAACCTATTTAAAAATTTCCATTTGTCTGAATTTTCTGTCTATTTTAACATTTATTTTTGTTAAGGATGTCTCAGAGAAATGAGTATCTTTGTTACTACATTTTATCTTTCCCTCCCCCTTTACTTTCCCCTCCCATCCTCTTCTTCCTTTATACCTGAAACCAATCTTCCAAGCTCCTCATTTAAGGGAAATATTCACTCTCTTACCATTTTTTTATAACAAGTGTGGGAACTCACTTTTCTCCTTTTATTTATTGGCAACCACAACTCTTCATAGTTCTATAAACCATTGTGTCTTATAATTAAACAACTGTAAGTAATTGGTAATACATAAATTAACATTCTTACTATGTAGTTTGATTAAAAATCTTGTTATCCAATCATGTTATTTTCTCCTTTAGTATGTGAGTTCCTGTGTTTGTGTGTTTGTGTGTGTATATGTGCATGCATATTTTTCCCTAAGCCTACCCTCATCCCCTCCCATCCATTATCACCATTTTTCCCTTTCCAGGTTCATATGCACACTCTGCTCCTCCCTTCCTCTTTCTTCCCTCCCTCCCTCCCTCCTTCTGCCTACCTTTCTCCCTGTTTTTGCAATACTCACTAAGTACTTATAGTGCTAACTTGTATGTATATGGGTTTGGGACCTTCTAATGGCTCATGGATAGCCTTTTGGGACCTGAATCTCTGCAGAAAACTGACTGCCCCTCCTCAGCAGCCAATAGCCCCCATTCTGGGAACTTCATAAGTCTTTTCCTCATCCATACCAGAGAGATTTTGTCTGGCCTGATCTTGTCCAGGTGTTATGCATGCAGCCACACAAATGCAACTCAGTTGGGTTTGACAAATACTGGCTTATTTCAGATGTTCAAAACCTCTCAGCCCTCACCAGAAAGGCTTCTTTCTGTAGCACACAGTGATTAATACAGAGACCCAAAACTGGTCAATGTGAAGAGGATAATGCAATGCAAGTGTTAGGCTTTGGTGAGACACCTATATCATATATCTATATAATATATCTAAATCATGTATATCCCTTCCAAGGCTCAGGGTTTATCATGAAAGTAGGAACAGAAAGATTGTTATTTTATCTAACTTCCAAAGGATGCTTACACTGTGGTTATGCTAGCTTCCATTTCTGGCAACAGTGTTCAGGACCCCTTCTTCCATGTCCTAGGAAGATCTATATCTTGTTGGGAGTTGACCAGTAGGAATCACATTGAACTGTGTTTTCCTCATGGGAGTGGTGGGATGCTGAGTGTATTTGTATGTTCCTAGTTCCCTGTGTCTGGACTCAAACGCTCATGTCAGAGCTTTTTTCTATCTTCTATGAGGAACATGTTCCACCCCTGCATCTTTTTCAGCCACCACGGAGGTGAGTGTTCCCTGGAAAGTATGAAGTGAGACATGAAACCTTTAAGTTTCTGTCTTTTGTCCCCCTCAGCTGCTGCCGGCCAAATGCCTCTTTCACAAATCCAGGATCTTTCTGAAGGAGCTTTCAGAGATATATCCTTTTTCTTTGAATTTGCTGCATTTTTTCCCTAGTATGCACCAGTGTTTAGCATTTCCTGAGATCAATACCTGGGCACCAGTGGAAAGCAGCTGTCCCGAGTCCACTCATGGATCATTCTCTTCATCTATTTGTTTAATTATTCATATTCTCTATTTTTTCCAATCAGAAATTCTATCATTTCTATACCAGTCTCCTAAGCCCATCACCAATCCTGACACCTTAAGACTTCTGTCTCATGCTTCTCCCTGAGGACATGAATTATTAAGTAAAAATCTCAGTGCCAGACATGGATTACCTCCACGTGAGTTATCGGTTAGAGAAGCCCCAGAGAATATGGCCTATTATCATTGCTCTTGGTTGGTCACCATAGCTAAGTGCTGAGACTCTAATGCTGAAGACACAACACACTCTGGTTGCAGCACATAGAGGAACCAAGTAGAACTGGCCTGAAAACTTCCTTCTTGCTGGATAGCATCATCCATAGTACAGGAAGGTGTTGCACAGGCTGCTAGGGGAGAGCAAAGTTATCAGGTATCCCTGCCAGAGTCAAGTCTGCATTCTACAGTTCCAACCTGCCAGCCAAGATGTGCCCTCTGGTGCAATAGTGCCACAAAGGTTAAAGGAGTAACCAACTGCTTTTGGATTGAATTTGATGCCTGCTCCACAAAAAAAAAAAAAAAAAAAAAAAAAAAAAAAAAAAAAAAAAAAAATCAGTCCTGCAGACCTGGGAAGTCTGTGGCTGAGGAGGTCATTGGCCCTGGGAGTGGATGAACCTGAAGCACCTACTATTGTTGTGCTAAGTAGACCTGTTGTCAACCATCTTCAACCTGACTATGTTTTTACACACAGCTTAGTACTGGGCTCATCTTTTGCTGGAGAAGATTCCTTTTACTGTGGTCAGCAATGCAGAGACTCACTGCTGATTAAAGTGTTGAGAATAAGTGACTGTCGAGTCTTTATTCCTATATGAGACATTCATATCCCCCACTGCAAGGCTTGGAAAACATTGCATCAGAGTGGGCAGAAGGCATGTAAGAGCCAGAGGATGAGGCGTGTTGCCCTTAGATGTGACATGACTATTTCACTCATGAACTCACTTAGGCTATCAAGACCTGCACATGACCAAGCCAATGAGATCAGGCAATAATTACAGCAGGAAGCTCTAATTAGATTCAGTGGGGGATACGTGTGTGTGTGTGTGTGTGTGTGTGTGTGTGTGTGTGTGTGTGTGTGTGGTGTGTATGGTAGGGGAAGAGATGTATTGGGGGGTTTCTGGGGGTGTTGGGGGAATGGATAGGATCTAGATACATTGTACATTGAACACATGTATAAAATTGTCAACGAAATAAGTAAAAGATATTTTTTTCCAGGGGGCATCCTCTGACTGACTGGTTCTTACTCAGAAAACCATATCACGTTCCAAGAATTCTCTTTTCCAGCACACTTGACCACAATAAGCATTCTGGCTGTGCTTCTGCCAAGGGTCTGCTTGTCTTTCCACATCCTTCTTTACTGGAGTCTGTGCTAAGGGTTCTGCTTGTCTTGCTCTGACCACCCAACGGTGAGACTGGTTCTTACCATGGAGAGCCTGAGGCACTGTGGTCCTTGGAGTGGCTGAGGTAGGTTTTGGTTGCCAGGCTATTGGTGTCTTGGGTCTATGAGGAAGCTGCCTAGCTATGAGGAGATTGTTGGGGCAGAGCAAAGATGTCCCAGTATTACAGTTCCTGATGTCTCTCTCTGATCATTTTTTTAGCCTTCTCATGCTTGTTAGGGAATCAGTCATGGCTCATCTTAAAACCCTTTAAGAAATATCACACTTAACCAATGGCAATTGGCCTGCCTATACTATGGACTAGGGACTGCACATGTAAGTCAGCTACCATTCTTCGTCCCATAACCATCTAGGCTGTATCCAGGAGCTATCTATACTGGGTCTCTACCCCCAGAGCATTACAGGACAAGTCTACCACCAGGTAAAGTGGTAGACCACAGGGGAGGATCCTGGGATACAGACCTCTAGAGACCAGCCTCTCTCTATACAACTTCCTACCTCAACTTCCCTTGCCCAAAGACCCTTGCTCCTGAACCCCTTGAATCACATGGATGCAGAGGAAGCAGCTTCTGAGGCCTCTTGGGCTACCATTTGAACCTTGCTGGTCCATGGTCACCACCAGTGCTCTTGACCTGGATATTTCTATTGCTTACACAGATGTGTTCCTACTTAGTATTGGAGCTGCTGTGAGCTTTCCCTAGCAAAGATCCTGTCTCTTGCTAAACATCTGAGTGTAAAGTGACCAGATGGGGAAGGAAGGTGTGTTGGCTTTCTAGCTTACCTGTGTGTTCCTCTAGGGAAAGGGACCAAAAGAAAAACAGTTCATTTCTGCAGCAAAAGACCAGGTAAATGAGTAAATGGATGAACAAGGGAATGAACAAATGAGTGAGTGGATGACCAAGTAAGTAGATGACCAAGTGAGTAGATGACCAAGTGAGTAGATGACCGAGTGAGTGGATGACCAAGTGAGTGGATGACTGAGTGGATGACTGAGTGAGTAGATGACCGAGTGAGTGGATGACCAAGTGAGTAGATGACCGAGTGAGTGGATGACCGAGTGAGTAGATGACCAAGTGAGTAGATGACCGAGTGAGTAGATGACCGAGTGAGTGGATGACTGAGTGAGTAGATGACCGAGTGAGTGGATGACTGAGTGAGTAGATGACCGAGTGACTGGATGACCGAGTGAGTGGATGACCAAGTAAGTAGATGACCAAGTGAGTAGATGACCGAGTGAGTGGATGACCAAGTGAGTGGATGACTGAGTGGATGACTGAGTGAGTAGATGACCGAGTGAGTGGATGACCAAGTGAGTAGATGACCGAGTGAGTGGATGACCGAGTGAGTAGATGACCAAGTGAGTAGATGACTGAGTGAGTAGATGACCGAGTGAGTGGATGACTGAGTGAGTGGATGACCGAGTGAGTGGATGACTGAGTGAGTAGATGACCGAGTGACTGGATGACCGAGTGAGTGGATGACCGAGTAAGTAGATGACCAAGTGAGTAGATGACCGAGTGAGTAGATGACCGAGTGAGTAGATGACCGAGTGAGTGGATGACTGAGTGAGTAGATGACTTAATAAAGCAGGACTGAATGGATGAACCAGCGGATAGATGAGTGAATGGACGAAGGAGATGGCAATGCCTCCTCCCACCTCAATAGGCTGTCTCTCACCTGTAAAATAAGGTCTTAAACAACTAATCCTAGCCCATCCTAGCTCTGAGAGCTTCAATTCCAAGCTCTAGCCACAGAAAACAAATACGTTTACGCTCATAGTATTTTAGCCAACTCTTTCTACAGTGACTTATTTTACTGGCAACTGCAACTCATTCAATTGTGTCTCCATGTGCATGATGAGCATCTGTCTCTCTCAGCTACTGACACAGCTGCAAAGTCCTTTCGAGGAGAAGAATACTGGTCTGTCCAGGAACCAGGATCAGAAAGGATGGGAGAAACTGCTACCAGCTCCACCCACAGTCTCTGAAGGAGCCTGGATCCCTGCCTGCCTTCAGATTGTGCTGAGGCTGTCTGCTTGGTAACTACTGCTTTTGTCTTCAGGGACACCTTGCTCTTCCCTGCAAAGCCCAGATGTTCTATCACAAGCCTTCTGGTATAAATAGGGAGAGAACTTGGAGGCTGGAAGTCCATGGGGCATCCTCCAGCCTCATGAAAACCCTGACTCTGGCCCCGACTCCTGTGCAAGACCTACTTGGATGCTGATCCCTGAAGACAGGCTCAATTCCACTCACGTTGGTATAAAGGTACCAAGCACTGTCTGTACCAAGCAGAGCCTTGGTACAGTTTTTGTGTAACTTGCTCAATTCGGTCAATAGAAAAAGAACTATTATCCTGTGCAGAAATTCCCGGTTGAATTTGCTACCTGAGATCTACACTGGAAGAAAACATAGGCTCCAAGACTTCAGTCTCTGCAGAGCACACAGAACTGAGATGACATAATTAACTTCTCAGTTCCAAGGTAGTCTGATCTAAGTCCAGTTTTATTATAGTTCAGAATTCCCTCTTGGGTTTCCCTTTAGATCCCCAGACTCTTTCAGACATGTGCATGCACTGTTTTGACACAGAGGCTCCATCCTTACTTCTATTCTGTCCTACAGTGGCCTGAAAAGTCTTTACATAGTCTAGACTGCAGGTAATGGTGAGGGCCCAGTGCATATCTCTAGAAGATGAGTGTTTGAGTGTTTTGCTCTTGGGTCATCTCTAAGTTCAGTCCATCCTGAGAGGAGGTTGGGGGGACCTGGAATATCAGTCGTTGAAAGGATTCAGTACATCTTTGCAGAAATACTGTCGGAAGAAATCTAGTCCTCTTGCTGATGGAGGAAGCAGGTGAGCATCCCAGTCAGGAAGGAGTCTCCCAGATTGTTCAAAAGGGTGGAATGCTTCCTTGGCCTAACAAACAGCACATAGAGGGAACCACCATATCTGTAGGACCAGATGCTTCTGCTGATGGCCCAATAACCCCTAGCATGAGCTCATAGCATTGCAGTCACCCTGGTGGGATCAGAGATGGCTGAATGGTGTGATCGCTTCTGTAAGTGTTCCCAAAAGGTCAGGCTGCTGGACTCTTCCTGGAGGATTCACTGGTGTCAAGAGCTAAGACCTAAAGAGATTATTAAGACAGATAGGAGACCACAGTGGGGACCAAGAATAGATAAGGGAGGCAGAGCTTGTCATGGGAGATGCAAAAGGGGGTCCCTGAAGATGGGAGCCCACAGGGAAAGGAGAGGGGTATGGTGGAGAAGGAGAGGGAATGGAAACAACATATCAAAATCTGTTTGAAAAATGCCCCAATGAAGCCTAATTCTTTATAAACTGGTTAATATGAAAATGAGAGGGCATGGGTACACAACTCAGCTCTGTGGCTGTTCTGTGATGTCTGATCATTGGCCTTCAAGTTGGGAAGCAATGCTGACTCTCTCGGGAGCTCTTCTTGTCTGTATCAGCACACGGGCAAGTCTTGTTTATTTTAGTTTCTGATGACACTCCACTGACAACTCTCCCCCCCCAAGAGAGTGAGACTCCTGACCATGGACTGCACCCTCTAACACAGTAAGCCAAAATAAATCATTCCTTTAAATCCTTCCATCCCAAAATGGAAGGTCTAATCTAGGAAATTGGTGCCATGAGTTTCTGTGGCTTTGAGAGGATGTGCGTAGAAACCTTTGAAAATTGTTTGTAAGAGGAGTTTAGAAATCACAAGTTAGCTAGAGAAGTCAGAGGATAAAGTTGGCTTTGAGTGTTTTATTGAGAATTTGCAACTATGTTCATCATGGAGATTGGCAATTTTTTTCTCTTTTTCTCTTTTTTTTTCTTTTTTGTTTTTTGAGGTCACTTTATTTGGTTTTGATATTATAGTAATACTGGCCTCATAAAGGTAGTTTTGAAGCCCTCCTTCCTTTCCTGCTTTATAACTGGTGTTATTTCTCATCCATCTGTGGATGGCCCCATGCCCTTACACATTTGACAACACTAATTGGATTTAGTGGATTATTGAAAAAACTGGCAGGAAGCTGAGAGAGGGGCATGTTACAGGGGATAGTTGGGGAGTTGGAGGAGGGAGGGGGGATAGAAATCATCACACTCCATTATACACAAGTATGAAATTGTCAGATAATAAAGTAATAATAAAATTTCACACTGTCCACGAAATGAAGATAACCAATATTTAAAGGACCACATAAGCTGATGTTATGCTAATATAGCAAAGAGTTCATCATCACCATGGGTGAAACACACACACACACACACACACACACACACACACATACATACACACACACACACACACACACACACATTCCAGGTGGCAGCTGAGAGCAATGAGAGAAACTTTAGGACAGGCTGTAAACACAGTGAATGTACCACCTCCATACAATTGAGGTGAGGAACGGAGGACCTCAGGGGTGTGGGTCCTGCTGGCTTCTTTGCCTGAGGGTGCCAAAAAAACATACAGACTGAGACCCAGATCCAGATAAGTCCATCTCTGCCACCTGAGGACAGGACAGAGATGCTGTCCCTGTCCCCAGCATCCATTCATTTTGATTCCATTATTTTATGCTGGTCAAATGACAGACATCAATGTCATGATTCTAAGGAAAATCAAACCTACCTGAAGGTCTATAATAAATTCAACAGTGAAATCATCCAGAGCTGAGAGGATGCCTCATAGATAAGTACTTGCTACCGGTATTTATGAACTGGTATGAACCCTAGAATCCAGTGGTGGGAGAAAAGAACTGATTTCAATAAGTTGTTATCTGACCTCCACATGAGCCTGGCTCCATATGTAAATAAACACATAAATAGTAAATAAATAAATGTAATTTTGTTAATTTGAAATAATCTAAATGTCACAGACAAGGAGAGATCGTGTAACTGATGTAGCATAATGGCCTAGCTTGCTTTCCAGTTAATGTACTACACACTATGATCAAAATAGGGAGGAAAAGATTTATTTCAGCTTACAAGTTGCTATCCATCTTTGAGAAAAAACAGGCAGGAATTCAAGCAATGGCTGAGACAAGAAATGTGGGAGAATGCTGCTTAGTGTCTGTCTCTCTAAATTTCTGCTCAACAAGCTTTTAATACAACCAGGTCCACTTGCCCAGGGATGACACCACCCATTGGGGGCTGAGTCTTCCCATATCAATTATGAATCAATTCCTCTGTGAGGAGGAATCTCTTAGCTGAGATTTTGTTGGATGACTGGGGGCTGTGTCAAACTGACAACTGTAGCTGATTAGGACACTTAACCTTTTGTTCACAATTTCTGGAGTAGTAAATATACACATTCATCTTTAGCAATGCCTCAGAATCCACTGGACCCTGAAAACCCCCAAATGTCTATGACGTGAGGTCATAGACATCACGTTTATGTCTATGACGTGAGGTCATAGACATCACGTTTATGTCTATGACCCTTATATAAAGCCACAGTTTCTCTGTATAGCCTATGCATGTCCTCTTAAAAGCCTTAATCATTCTAGGTTACTTAGGCCTAATCCAATATAAATGCTCGGTAAATATATAATTTGGGTGGCCAATTGTAAGGAGAAAGTCTGCATAGGTTAAACATAGGTGAGGTCTTTTTCCTTAATATTCCAGATCCTTGATTTGGCTGACTCTGTGGGTTATCTGGAGATATGGAGCCCGGCTATGTGTGCAGATGCTCATGTATGCTCATGTGTATGCATGTGTAAGTTTTAATTTGGTTTCAGCCTGGCTCCCCCGAATGCATTAGAGGACTCTGTAATTTCGAGTTCTGAATAGAATTCAAAGGCTTCCTCTCCATAGACATGAGAGTTCCAAATCTTCAGTCCTCTGTGCATCTGGGAAATGACGCAGGTCCTAACAGCTAAATGCTCCCTGCAGAAGCTGAGCACATCAGGCATCAGTGGAAACTCTAGGGTTATTTTTGCTGCCTGTGGTTGACAGCAACAACCAGGAGACTGTCCACTGTGCAAACTACAATACCCAGCATAGATCAAACTGGCTTCCGAAGGCAGCTTGGCCCTGTGCTCAGGGTGGGCATGAGCTGTCTCAGAGGCCCAGCTTATGAGTTTGGAATGTCCCTGAGTTTAGATTGCGTGGCTTCCCAGATCTTTCAAGGGTGATGGGCTGTTTACATCCTATGAAGAGGTTCCTTGGCTGTAGAGGAGGACAGACTTGCTTTCTGTTGCTTGAGCACCGGAAAGCTGACTGGCCAGTAAAATTGGCCTAGGGAACTGTTGGATAAAGTTGTATTTTGCAATGCTAAGTGGAATCAGCATGGAGCACTTTGAATGCCTGCATGGTGGGTACCACTATCAGCAAAAGCAAACTGACCACAAACACAAGAGAAAAAAAAAATGCCCAAGATACTGTTAAGGCAAATAAAAAGATAAAATGCCTTGGTCAAGTGGAGTGTATTCCAGAAAGGCAAAATTGCCCTAACATTTAAAAACAGAAAACTATCAATGTACTTTACCTCCTTAATAGAGTAAAAAAGAAAGTAATTATCGTCTCAATAGCTCAGGAAAATGTGCGAGGAGATTCAAAGACCATTTGTAATGAAAGCGTGCAGCACACTGGGAACAGAGGCGTTTCTCTGATGCTGTAAAACCGCATCTAAAGCAACCCTCCAGGAGCTGCTCTGCTGCAGTGGGGTGTGAACTGTGCCAGCATGGCATGGCACTGCAATGCCCACTGACACCAGGGGGCTTCTGGGGGGGGAGTTCCAGCCCATCTGCGGGTTCTAGAGGAAGTAGGTGATGGTTTGGTATGGGTGGGTCTTGTCCAGGCAGCCGAAGATTTAACAACTAAAATCGAAGTGTCCCAAAGAAGAGATGATCTCCAAGCTGTGGTACAGAAACCAGGAGATCCCAGCTGTCCAGTTGGCTGCCCAGTGTCAGACTCCAAGGGTGTGAGCTGCTTCCTCAGGATCTGTCTGACTGTTGTCCTGACTGTCTGATATTCTATTATCCATCTGCTTATTCATGTATGTAGCACCTTTTTATATCACTTCTCTATTCAGATCTATCTCAGGCTATAATCTTTCTACAATCTATCAATCATCTACCTATACATCTATCTCTTTATGATCCCACACCCCTATGTATGTATGTATGTATGTATGTATGTATGTATGTATGTATCTATCTATCTATCTATCATCTATTTATCATCTATCTATCTATCTATCTATCTATCTATCTATCTATCTATCTATCATCTATCTATCATCCACCTATCTACCTACCTATCTATCATCTATTTCTATCATCTATCATCTGTCTATCATCTATCATTCATATATCATCTGTCTATCATCTGTCTATCTATCTATCTGCTGTCTATCATCTATCTATCTATCATCTATTTATCTTTCATCTATCTATCTATCTATCTATCTATCTATCTATCTATCTATCTCTCTGTCTGTCTGTCTATCATCTATCTATTATCTATCTACCTATCATCACTTCTCTATTCATTATCTATCACCTATATATCTCCCTATCTATTTATAATACCTATCACCTATTTGCCTGTCTATCAATCATCTATTTATAATATTTACCCATCACCTATCTATCTATACATTATGCTCCTTTGTGTGTATTATCTATCATTTATGTACCCACCATTTATCTATAATCTACATATCTATGCATCTGTTGAACTGTCTATCTTACATCTATCTGCCCATCCCCCTATCTAGCCATGAAGCATGTGTCCTTTCTGCCTACACATCAGAAGTGTCTAGGTGTAAGACTCTAGCACAGGTTTGGGACAGCATAAAGAACAGACTTCAAATGGTTCATTTTCTAAATAGTGCTGCAGTGTCTGCATCATCTTTCATTATGACTGGACACTAATCTCTGACAACAGTGTCCAGTGCAGAGGCTATCCTGGTGTCTACAGTGAAAGAGTAATAAGGAAAACTCCAATGAAGTCTACTGTGATGGAAGAAATGAAAACTTCCACTTCAGCAAGACCAGGTTTTACTACAAGCACAGTACAGGGGACCAGCAATAGAATCTCCAAGAGAGACTTGCAGAGATGCCAACTGGAGGAGAAGGCCCAGGTTGAACTTCTGGGCTCTGCAGCCCTATCATGATGACCATATGTAGACCTTGGAGGTCTTGAGAAGCCCTTGGCTGGGGGCAAAGCCATGTGCATAAGGTTTCACACAGAGCCTGGTACTTATTAAGATATGAAAGAAATCCCAGTGAGCAGGAGAAAATGTGGGAAACAAAGTTATTGCCATAGTAACAGGCAGCTGGAAGCTAAACTGGGGGAAAGGCCCAGAAGGCCAGTAACCAAACTTTCCTACCCTGGTACCAGGGCATCTTCCATGACTATTCCTTTGCAGGACCATCATGACTGGCCCTTTGTTGAGGCAAGAGACTGGCTGGGCCCTCAGGGAGAGCTTCTCACCCCTGTTGCTACTGTTCTGTCTCCAATGTCTCTAATACCTCCTTAGGATGCCACTACCTCCTATGCTTCTCCATAGCCTGCTCCAGGAACAGCTTCTGCACCTCTCTAGGGGACCAACTTGCCAATGCTAGCATGAGAGGAAATAGCTATGAGTAGGGTCACTGGGCCTGAGAGGCACAGCTCTGTCCAAATTGGAGTTCAGGCGTAGAGCGGTAAGAAGCAGGAAGAGTGCCCCAATGTGGCAAATGGCTTTTCAACCTGTTCTGAGACATTGGGCAGGGTCAGGAGGAATGCTCCCCAAAACCAAATCTAAGTACGAGTAAACAAGCACCAATAGCATAACCTAGCAAGTGGGGCACACCCTCACAGGCACCAGGTAAAACCACAGAGATTCCCACAGTGGCTCCTACAGCTGAGAAGGCAAAGCAGCCCCCACAGGTGCTGTAAGAGTTGGGAATCTCTGAGCTCCTGGCCCTGTCAGCTGGAGCCTGACTTTGGACAGCATACTGAAAAAAAAAAAAAACATGTCATTGGTTTCCTTTGGCATCATAGCATCCCTAGGGGCCCTGAAGATTCCTCCATGAACACCCAGGAAAGTTTACAGAGATGTACTCTGGAAGGTGCCAGCAGTCCAGCACCCTCCAAGGAAACCGTTTCCCTTCTTACTAAAGGTTTCTAATGCTACAGTGAAAACAGTGTGTGACCTAAAAGCAAGTTGAGGTGGAAAGAAATTCAGCTTACTCTTTCATGCTGCTGTTTATCACCATGACAAGAACCCATGCAGATACCACGGAGGGATGCTGCTTACTTGCTTGCTTGCTAGGACTTGCTCAGCCTGCCTTTTTACACAACCCAAGACTCTGGGATGGCACCACCTGTAGTGGGCTGGACCCTCTCCTACTGAGCACTAATTGAGAAAATGCCTTTCATCTGGATCTCATGGAGGCATTTCCTCAATGGAGTCTCCTTTCTCTGAGATGACTCGAGCTTGTGTCAAGTTGACACACACAACCAGCCTGTATAGCTTCTCTTATGCAGATCCAGGGAAGTAGCCAGAGTGTCAATGAGTTTGTCTACTGCCTCCTTCGTAGTGGTCCCCAGGAGTAACATAAGCTCAGGGAAAAGAAATGGTTTATTTTCTTGAAGCCCTTCCACTGATCCTGGTTCTGTGTGCAATGGAGCCCTGAGGACTCAGTGTCTCCCTGGAGCTATGGGCACTGCTGGTGGTACAGAAGTGTAAGAAATGGCCCTAAAAACTAAGCTGTAGAACTTACTCCCTCAGTGAGCCTTGCCTGTGACTGTGTCTGGGCCTCAGGGAAAGCTCCTTATCCCCTTTTGCTACTGTTCTGTTTCCAAAGGGGCCTCCCTAGCTTCTGCCTGTGCTTGAAAGAAGGAGGTTGCATCCAGAGGTCTCCTAGTCTTCGGGTGGTGCCACCTGAAGAGAAGATGATTTTGTTCGTTTTTCCTGTTGCTGTAATAAAATACTCTGACCAAAAGCAACTCTGGGAGGAAGTGCTTGTTTGTGTCATACTACCAAGTCACAGTCCATCACTGAGGGAAGTCAAGGCAGGAACCTGAAGGCAGAACTGCTTGCTGTTCTACACAGTATGACCCCCGATGAGGGAACCTACTCACAACCAAGCAAATGCAGCAGTAGCCCTGGAGGGGCCTGGAGAGATGGTTCAGTGGTTAAGAACATTTGTTGCTTTTTCAGGGACCTTGGTTAAGTTCTCAGCACTTACATGGTTGTTTATGATAATCGGTAACTTCAATTCTAGTGAATCTAACACCCTCTTCTGACCTCCCTGGGCACCACATATGCATACATGATTCACATGGAGACAGAACACCCATACACATAAAATAAAACAACCCTTTAAAAAGAAAGAAACCTTGAAGAAACATTGCTTGCTAGCTTGCTCACGGGCTCATGCTTAAAGAACTCTCTTAGGCAGCCTTCTTACATCAATTAGCAATACGTGTAGATAATTTCCCATTGACATGCCCGTTAACCATCCCATCCAGGCCATCCATCGGCTGAGACTCCCTTCTTAGATGATTCTAAGCTGCATTGACTTGACAGTTAACTAGGGCACGGGCCTCAGTGATGTCCTTGCCTGCCCTGAGCATTGAACTCAGCGTTAGACACAGATATAGGCATTCGAGAGCTGTGAATTACCTACAGCAGGCCACGGCAAACTGAGAAATAATGGCCTGATAAATTCCTGCACTTTCTTCTTGTTATATCAATAGTGAGTGGGGCAGAGAGGACTGAAGTGGTCCTTGTAGCCAGTCCTGTCTGCCTCCCACCTATTATGGGCTTCCGGAGCCCAGCAGACAGAGAACAAAGAGGTTGTGGCATTTCTTTCTTTCCCATGTGTGGTCTCCAACTCTGGCTTAAAACATGTTACCATAACATGTTACCATATCTTATATTTTTACCTTTACAGAGTGCAGCATAGCTGGACATTCCTCACAGCACACAGTAAGTCATGCCCACCGTGCCTGCTCCCAGGTTCCCATGGTATCCGCGAGGACCAGTAATGAGCTACTTGATAGGCATAGGATGGGGATATTTTAACCCTGTGTTCATTTAACTGTTGATCACAAAAATGTCTCGACTGTGTGGCTGGTGGGAGACTCCTCTGTAGATTTTCCAGTCTTCTCTGCTTTGGGCCGAGGCAAACAGGAAACCCTATAGCTGAACTCCAAAGACAGCAAAGACTCCTGCTGATGCATCAGGAGCTTGGTGACTGGCTCACTTTGTTCCTAGAGCCTGGGGCAGAGACTGACACAGAGGAGGTGAACCTATGCCTGAGGAAGATTCGGGGAAGCTGTGAACTGCCTCACTGGCTGGATACCTCCCACACATGCTCAGAAGAGTTCTGTGCATGCAACCTGTGATCTCCAAGTAGAGTTGCAGTCATGCCCCACCCCGTCCATCAGACTGCTGATCACAGGTGTTTGGGGGTGCTGGCAATGAAGGTGCATGCTGGGGGATGATGACTATCTCTTATCCGAGGGCTCTGACTGTTCCTGCTGATTACCTGGGCACAAGGGAGCACCCCCAAGCTGTTCCTATTCCAGGTGGGCCTCATCTGGCTGTGCAGATTCGGGGGCCATGTCTCCAAGGGAGAGGTCCTGAGAATAGGGAGCACTGACAGGTTTGGGTTCTGGGTGACCAGAGAGCTGACCGTTCTTAGGTCATCCTGAAGAAGCATGCCCACCTGCACTGTGCTAAGGTCATAATGGAATAGGCTTTGGAGGTAACACTGGAAGACCAGGGTCAGAATCTCACCACAGATAAGACCCATTCGGAGAGGCATCTGTTGCCACAGCTGAACTGTTGAGCCATATTCAGGACTAAGCCTGTACAACATCTTTCCCACAGTTAAAGCAGAGAGGTGAAAGCCTCTGTCCAATGGTATTCTGGGAAGCTCAATTCAGTAAAGAGGGCAGCCGAACCAGTTCGTCCACCAGCTACCTTCCACCCTCCACCTAGCTCTTTACCCCTTTTGTTTTTCTCTTCACCTCTCCATCCAGCCCTCCTCCAGTCCTTCCCCCATTTTCCTCCTCCTTTCCCTCCACAAATCTCCCCTTATACCTCTGCCCATTTCTCCGTTTCCTCTTGCAACCCCTTCCTTGCTTTTCCTCCTGCTCCTCTACTCAGATGGACCTCTCTTCCACTCCTCCATCCTCTACCTACAACCATCTATACATCAGCTCCCCGTCTCTTTTCACAAAAGGGTCATATTGAGCTTTTGAGTCAGAGAGTGTTTGGAGAACTGTCTTCTGAACCCCACAGAGAGGACAGTGGTCAGGATCCCCTACAACCATGCCCGCCATGCTGGGCTAGGGCTTAATGCCTTGACCCAGTGAGTCCATCCCCTTCCTGATTCTTTTGTTTTTGCTCCTGGGCCTCTTGGACTTCTCTCCCTCTCCCCGCACGATGGGCCTCATGATGCATTAAAGAAGATGCTGTGTCCTGAAACATTATATTGGAGGCGACGTATTGTGTCTTCCAACCATCAGGACCGCCCTCATGCATGAGCAGAGGTGAGCAGTAGCCACATCTTTCATGAAGCTGGGCCATACTCAGGTGGAGAGACAGCTGTGCCGACTACGTGAGTGAGACCAACTATCTTTTGTTGAATGGAAGAGCCTTAGCCTTTGGTGGAAGCTTTTCAGGTCAAGCCGCCCTCAGCTGACATGATTTTCTGGCACTTTCTTTCTCTTCGATGTGCGGGGAACAAGACAGCATGGTTAGTAGTCCAGGTGGCCAGTCCACTGCCAACAGCAACAGCCGCAGAACAATTTACAGCTTTGTTTCCTCTCGAAAACTTGAGTCTCTACGTGATGAATTAGAGCCAAAGAGTCCCAAATAGCAATATCACCTCATGGGTTGGATAGAGCAAGTTCCTCCCACTTCCATGTGGCCACAGAGCAGCTTTCACCTGCCTGCGTTAGACCCTAGCATTTTGTCAGGTACCCCTATTCTGAGTGGCTTCTAATCTGTAGTTGGGGAGCTCTGCCTGCAGACTCTGAGCAGAGATAGCTATCAAAATGTTTCAAGAATGTTCCCAATGCGCAAAAGGCCACCAAGTCTCACCTCTCACCCTGCGGACTGCAGAGATCCAGTTTTGCCAGCCCTACTACGACCCTGTGGAGAGGGCACTCATTGTATCTATTGTCTTCTGAATCTGTGAATCAAGCTGGGACCATTAGGGTCTGATGACTAGAGGAAGTTCCCTGGAGGATGGCTTTGGGTAGTGAATCGCAGACTTAAATGAAAGACAGGATCATGGGGACAGGATCATAGGCTGTGTCAAGAGAGATCAGCTGGCTAGAATGCTACCCTAGATGCCTACAGGCACCCTGAACAGTATGTTGCCAGTCTGGAGAAGAGACACAGAGACCAAAGCAACCTGATGGAGTAAAAGTCGATAGTACCAGGCCAAGTGACCCTGCTGGGTTCTGACAACCAGGCATCTGGACAAGGAAATAGGTCAGAGATTCAACAATGAGGCAAACCAGGTACCATCGGGTTCCTGACTGACCCCCCTGGAGTGGCCAGAGACTAGGACCTTCACACATGGATCTCGGGATTATCAAGGGCTTGTCTTCAGGCTTCGCCGTCTCTAAGTCCCCAGAAATTTACATCCCAGCTTGTACCATGCATGAGCAGTTATCAATCTGAGTTTTAATTTAGAGATCAGACAGTGTTCACATTCTATTATGAAGTAGGATTAGCCAGGGAGCCATGCAGGTGCAACCTGAGGTATGGCTTCATTAGTAAGACAGGAGGGATGCTGTGATCTAGAAAGGCCACACCAGACACCTGGGCTGCATCCCACCTGCAGGATGCTGCCCTAAAACATCTGTCAGACTTGTTCCCCACTGTCTTGAAACTTCCAGGCCTCCCTAGACGTGGGTGTTACAGCCTGAAATTTTCTAGCACTCACTTGACTCTTCTCTTTTGACCTTGATTCTAAGCTTCCACCTGAGGGATGAGAATCTTGTAAAAGAGCAGGACTTACCTTCTGCTCCCTGGCCACTGTGCCAAAGGGAAACTCCTGCCACAGGGTCCCAAAAGAAGTCAAAGAGTTCTGGGTTACTGGCTTTGGGAATGATCACTCTCCTGGACAAGAGAGGGTCGCCATTCACCTCTTGCAGGGTGTGAATCTCATCACTGAACCATGTGACCTTATAGATATGCCTCTTATGGGATGGGCAAAGAACACAGACCTGAAAGTGAGTGTCTGGGTTGCTGTGCGGAAGAGGAGCTAGCCACTGTCCATAAGCAGCAGCCAGAACCGGACCCCCTGCCCGTGCTCAGAGCCTCGGAGACCAGTATAAAAGACGTCACGTTCAATTATTCTTCAGAAATGCCAGCAGTTTCTCTCAACCCAGCGCCCCATTAGCTGATAATTCAGCACATATTCTTATCTAATGTGACTATATTTTATACAAATTATTTCAGACAAGAATTCAGTCCTTAATACCATTGATCTTCATAAAATTGTCACCAAGCATCTTGTCTCAGGCCCCTGTACTCCTGCTTGCAAATCAAAGCTGAAGATGGGCCATGACAACCATAAGGCCCAGAGCCCTTGGTAGAGTGGGTGTGTTGAAAGCTTTAGTGGATCAGTCTGTGGTACCTTGGAGATTAGTAGGGACACATACCCAGGTAAGGACAAGTGTGAACCCCATAGTCCCATCCTTACTGTCCTTATCTTTCCAGAGAAACATGAGCCTATGATCTTGCTTGAGCTCATCCCAACCTCCACTGCACAGCTAGGGACTGTCTCCTGACACTTTGGGACTGGGCCAACAGCCTCCTTCAAAGGCCACAGAGCTCCTGGTGACCCACTGACTCTGACAGGCACCCATGGGCATTTGACGGGAAGATTTATCGCACAACTCTGCAACACAGTGCGGCCATTGCCCTAATACGTTATCGGGCTTGTTGAAATATCAATTTTGCACATGGCTTCACATGGGTGCCTGCGGCCCTGCTCAGGCCCATTAGTTAATTCTTCTGTCATTAAGAAATCCAATCTCTGATTCCAGTGGCATTGGCAAGGGTTTGGGGGGAGAGCCAGTGGCTAATAGACTTCAAACCATCTGCTAATTGCAGTTCCTCACATCCTGATCAGGGAAGATGGGGAATAAATGGATAACAGAGCACCATGAGGCAGGAATGCAAGGGACCAGGGGTGGGTATCACCTCCCCTTTCTAAATCCCAGCAGTAAAACATTGCAACATAGCATGACCCCTACCCCCCACCCCCAGGGTTCTCTAAGCCAAGGCTCTCCATTCAACTTAACACCAGGGTTAGAGGTCTTGGCAACCCCTTCTTGCTTCAGTTTCTGATGACTCCTTACCCTCAGCAACCTGTCCTAGGCAGCTCATCTATCCAAGAACCCCATCCCCAGACCCATGAAAGCCCCGCTCCTTTTTCCAGATGCATGACACCCTTGGGGCAATCATTGACTTTGTGCTGTTCTGCTGTTCCTTGTCATCCTCTCCTGGGAGGCCTGGTGACAGCAGTTTCTATATCACAAGCCCTTTGTAATCGAGGACATTAACTTATTTCTCCATCCTGTTGGCTCTGTGCTAAGCAGGTCCCAGTCCCTAGTCTAAGAAGCATACAGTTGCCAACCATTAATCATTTCCATCTCTCTCCTGGAACTTCCCAACAAAGAGGCTGCCTTCGGAGCACCTTGAAGGGGTTGTCCACAAACGCTACTGTTGTCTATTCAGAACTAAATGAAAAGACTGCAAATTTCATACGAATAATCCCCAACGTAAATGGCCATAAACAACTCATTTTCTCTGCCATTCAGTGCTGGGCTCTTGCCGCATGCCTGCAGGGATGAGGGTCACAGCTCTGTAAACAGAACACTTTGTTTCCAGCTGAGGCTAGAAAGTAGTCTGGCCTAAGTCCAAGCCCTGTACCTGTTTTGGCTCCACTTTAATGTTCCCATTTGTATTGTGGGTAGTTTTCAAACAATGTGCTAAGATGATGAGACCAGCCCAGCTGTTTTGTTCTGGAGAGCTGGCTGGGATGTTGTGGTGGCTGCCTTGTTTTCCCTTTACCCAGCCTAGCCGAGAGGCATTAGGTACCCTGTCCCTTCCCTGCACACAGGCTCCAGTCTCCAGACGAGCTACTGGATATGGACTCCATCACCTGCACTCAGGTCCTCCCTTAGGAGCCCATTGTCAGCCACACCAGTCACAGCCCAGGTACATGACCCAAAATGTTTCCATCATCTCCGCAGAGATGGTCAGAGTGCCAGAATCCTGATCCTCAGCTCCAGGGGTAGGCAGACCACGTACATAGAACTTTCCTAGACATGACTTACGGACTCCAGGGAAAATGACACAAAATAATATGACGTGTTTAGAACTTTCTATCAATTGTTTGCAAGACAAAAACATTGGAGAGGATGCTTTGAAGTTGACTCAGTTCCAGCTGTGGGAAAGTGAACCTTCATTAATTTCCCCCTTAATTATCCCTCATTAATTTCTTCTTAATTAACCCCCATTAATGTCTCCAGTAACGTCAATAGCAAGCCTACCAGTCTCCACATTTAATCGTGTACCCATTCCTAGGCTGTCACCAAGAGACAATCACCTCAGGGTCTTAGGACTGGGAACACTCTGGGGCTCCTGGCTTTTCTTGTACCTCACAATTCCAAGGTAGGGTTTGTGTGTGTTTGTGTGTGTGTGTGTGTGTGTGTGTGTGTGTGTGTGTGTGTGTGTGTGTGTGTGTGTGAAGTTGGGTTGCCCAGCCCTACACTACAGCCCACCTCACCCATGAGCCATAGGATGAATAGGGAGCTGTCCAGGGTTCTGAAGCTGCCTTTCCAAGAACCACCCAGCCCAGGGTGATGATGACCCTGGGGTGGGACAGAGAGAATCACAAAAAGCAGAAGGTAGGTAGAGACAGCAGAATCCAGGATGAGCTGCATGCTGATCTTTAAGGGGCAAAAGATGAGCTGGCTGGTTCCAGATAGACAGAGGCCGAAGCTAGCTCACACAGCCTCGACTGTCTCTACCTGTTCCCATGGAGACCCTTGCTGCCACAGCCCACCTAAGTGTTGTGCTGAGTCTGGAGTCTATGTCATAGATGTGGCTACCCTTCAATACCCAGCATCCCACAGGGGCAGTGCAATTGTCCTGGCAGGAGGAAACTCATTCTCAACAGACACTTGAGCCCCTGTATTCAGCTATCAGATTACTGAAGCAATGGTGCCCAAAGAATTGGAATTCCCCACCCCAGCCCCAAGAATTTCATGGTGTAAACCTTGAGACCGAGATGCGAGTGGATAGGTCTCCCAGGAACAGATTTCACACAGTTCCTGACAACCTGACAGACCACCTTGTTGAGGAGGCTGAATCAGTAATGGGGACACCACACTTTGGCTACTAGTGCTTAGTGTGTGGGCCTCACATCCTCTATTTAAAGCAGGACTTCCCATCAGGACCCCCAAATTGTACTTAGTAGAGATGGCCACAGGACCACTTACTAGTTCCTCTTCCTAATGTACCCACACTGACCAAACCTCTGCTTTCTGTTTTTCCTTATTTGTCCTTGATGCATGGAAGATGATGGAACCTAGTAGCTTACTAGGCTGCCTATAATCTGACCCTCTCAACTCCAGTAATACCCAGCCCTCTCTAACCAGCAATTCTGGGTTGTGATGTGGCCACACTACTTCTTGAGGAGGGGGTGGATAAGAGCCATAAGCACAGCTTGGGCTCCAGACTGCCATCTCTTCTGTTAGAACCTTGTTATTGTCACTGAGAACCACTCAGCGGAATCCATCAAGGTCAGGATGAAGGTTACAAGAAACCATGCCGGCAACCCCTGGAACCAGGTGTGCTGAAAGAAGGCTAGAAGTATAAGGTTATCACTGACATTGGCCTCTGGGTCATAGTGGGGTCACCCCCTCACCCTGAGAAGTGAGTCTTCTTGCAGGAATATTCAGGAGGGGCTACCCACAAACCAGTTGGCTGCTAGGGTTACATATAACATGTCACTGCTGTCCACGGTAAACAAGTGTCTGAGAGCCTCTGTGTGTTAGGGCTTGCCTTAACTCACTGTATCAATAGCAGAGATTGAAGGGTAAGCAGAGATGCTCAGGGGTTCTAGGAAGGGTTGATGGACTCTGACTAATCATGACCAGACTGGCATCTATCCCCCCACGCTGCCCCACATCATAGAATCACCTGACTCCAAGCTGGGGGGGTAAGGTTGCATATAGTGGGTGTCTATTTACTTATGAACTAGATAGGGGCTAGGTCTGGGATTATCCAGTCTTGGAGCCTGTATTGTTTGTCATTGAGTGAGGGCTTTTAGGCAGGCATCTCTACCTTATCATTGTCCAGATAGATGGAAGTCTTGAAATGTTTAGTGATGAATTATCACTCAATGAGCTCCCTCCAACCACACTTTTTTCTGGTACCTATGCAGGACTGTCACTTGACAGTCCCTCAGCCATGCCAGGCACTTCTATCTGTGACATCCTTATTTGCCCTTAAAGGACATCTGACCAGATGACGGGGGTAGCCCTTGTGATTGGGCCCTGGGTTCATTTTTGAAGGTGGAGCTTGGGACACAGCTAGAATTTCAAACCTGTTCTGGACCAGCAAGGGTTGGCTCTGTCAGAGTTCAGATGCAGCATTAAGAAGGTGGTTAATCGCATTGCTGCCAGAACCCAGACACAGGCTACAGCTGCCCTGGGAAGCTCTGAGCTCATTGAGTTTGTACTTGAAGACTTTCTCTGAATTAGTTCAGACTTCAGCCTGATTTAATTATCTTGTTTCAGCTATATTCTTTGACCTTTTTATTTAAAAAAGAATGGAAAGAAAAGAAACCCAGCTTTCTCTCATTGTTTAATCTTACTTGAGATGGTATTTTCCTGACAGTGATTGTTCAAGTTTCCCTAAGATTAGGATGCAATTTCCCGAAAGCGAAGCTTCATGGGTGCCTGGTATGCATTGCTCAGTCCCACCACAGGAAGCAATGTGGGAGTCTGGCCTCACTCTCTCCAGGAGAAGCCATGTTGCATAGATCCTGGTTCTGAGCCTTCCTCTGTGTGGCTTGGGACACTTCAAGGTTTCAGGCAGAAGTGGGAAGATGAATCTGCCAGTCCTTCCATGGGTGATCCATACCATCTAGGGAACTGCTGGCCATATCTCTGGTTCTGTGCCCCTCACAGGATGACCAGTGTCCCCACGCTCCTGATGGAGGACTCAGATGATTCATATCCTAACTAAGACTCTCTTGTCCTGGCTACAATCCCCTCAGCATAGCTACTCTCCCCTTGGCAGGACCATCTCCCCATTAGAGGATCCAAGAGTGCCTATAGCTAACAAATTCAGTATCCTGGAAACCCACGGATATAGTAACAGTTTTCAGGGTACATGCAATGTAGGCAGCTACTCTCCACATGGATCTCCCACGCCTCAGACCCTTTTCTCCCCAGGCTCCCAAGAGCCTCATGATGCTATCATGGACCTAACCATGGAAGATTTCTCCCTCTGACATCCAGGGAGCTCCTTCTGCCTCAACCACACAACAACCTGACTACTGTCCCCTCAGCATAGTTACTCTCCCCTTGGCAGGGCCATCACCTTCTTAGAGGATCCATGACTGCATATAGCTATATTGATAACAAACCCGGGTCCCATTTATGTCATCACTGTGAGATCTTTCAGGATTTCAAAGTATTTTGACTCTCATCTGTTTCTGCCTTTACCAATGAACACACCACAGTTCCAAACTCAAAGGACATGAGACACCTGCTGCAGACTCCAGTTTGTCCTGAAGAGACACAATTGGTTTTCAGGGCTGTAATATGGCAGTATATTTTGACCACACCCTGCTTCCTCGTGGGAGGCCATCCAAATGGGAAGTCAGGAGTTGTGCATCTAGGCCACACAATTTCATAGCCGCTCAGCATTTGAGAGTTGGGAGAAGACTGTCTGTGGCCTGCAAGTGAACAGAGCTGAGGATGCCACAGATGTCCTCACAGGCAGGCTCAGTATCCACGGTGGTAAAGCCTGGGGTATGGGAAACAGCAGAGGATATGTAAAGCTCACCAACATCCATCATATCCCTGTGTGCTCACACCCACCCCAGAAGCATATGTTTCTGTTAAAAGATCCTCACAGAGGTTTGAGTGTTTTACACACACACACACACACACACACACACACACACACACGGACACTGCATAAAACAGACATCACTAGATAAAACACTACACAAGTATGAAAATGGGTTGACTAAGTTCAAGTTCCATCATATCTGAAACTCCTTTTCTGGAAAACCAAAACTTTAAAATGACATAAAGTGATCAACCTGACTCTGTAAGTTGACAGAGAGACGGGAGCTAGATGAAGAAAGCCACACCAGCACAGCCTCCATGTTATCCCCAGATGCTTAGCTTAACATTATTGGCTTATTGGAAAAGGATTGCACATGGGGGTGGGGACAGCCTGGGGTCCAGGGTGGAGCTGTGAGCCTCACATTTCCTTACCACAGCACATTCTCTCAGGAGAAAGGGTTGATGCTGTATCCTCAGGCTGGGCCACAAGAGACAATTTCTTCATACCATCCATCCACTGTGCAAATCCGCTGGCCTGATTCTGCTCAGCACTGCACCTTGCAAAATCTGGGCAGTACAGCTGAGCAAAAACTCGGGCCCTGAGACCGAGGTTCGGATTTGACAGAGTTCCAGGCGCCGCCTGTTCTTTGTAGCCTGTGCCAGAAGGAAGCAGTGCAGCCACGCCGTGGCCACCGACAATGGGCTATCGCTGCGCCCATCCTATTAGGAAGCGCCGGCTTCTCTCCTCGGAAGATTAAAAATTTCGGGAGTAAATCCAGGTCTTGTCTGACATGACATTTTGGAAGCAAAGCTCAGAAACTTTTGTACTCCGTGGTAATAGGATAACATGCTACAGTAGTTACAGTAATTGCCCGGCTCTTCCCTCGCTCGGCGTGCCCACTGCTCCCGCTCCTGCCCAAGAGGTGGTTTGCAGAGAGCTGCTTATGCTGAATGAACTTGCAAGACAGACACCCACAGGCAGGCATGGTGCTGGATCTGGGTGTGGCTACAGGCCAATGGCATTCATTACCAATGTCACCAAGGAGCTGAGATGCTGCTTTTCTTTTCCGCCCCAGCCCTGCTTCTGTCCCAAAGCCACACTTCTGGGCCTGAGTACTGTCTTGCAAAAAGTCTCCTTGGATCCAGCCTGGTAGAGGACCTTGCAATCTCCAGGTGACTCCAGGCTAAGGCTTCACCATGTCACCTTGGAACACATGTGTCCACTTGTGCCAGTTAAGAAGAGGCCCAGTGCATTCCAGCCTTGACTGGATACAGGTTTACTTTTCCAGGTCCAGCTTCTCATCTATAAGGGCAGTACCGGCAAGTGGCTTTGTTCTTGTAGTTTCTGTACCAGGTAAAGAACTTGTCAAAGGCTGGTAATGATACAAAGCCCCAGTACTGATGACAGCCACCTTGTGGCAGCACATGAAGATTGTTTTAGGATCCACATGCTCACAGGCGTCTACCGAGAGCCAGTGAGTCCAGGTTGGTACCCACAATGTGCAGGGATGGAAACTCGAGTTTACTCCAGTGAACTATCCAAGCACACTCTCAAAGGAGAACAAACTGTCAGAGCAGGTGTGTGTGCTTTATCCCACTATGTATGCATGCATCTCAGGCCCTTGGATAAACAGGGCTCAGTTCTGTGACCACCAGAGACAAGGATACTATATTAGTCAGGGTTCTCGAGAGAAATAGAACTAATCACACATATATCTATGATATATGTGCATATAATTATATATTATACATATATCATCTCATATATATTACACACACACACACATAGAGAGCGAGAGAGCGAGAGAGAGACAGAGAGACAGAGAGACAGAAGAGACAGAGACAGAGAAAGAGAAAGAAAGAGAGAGATCATGGTCCAGCTAGTAAAATGATAGCTCTCTACCAACAGAAGGTCTAAGAGTCCAGTAATTGTTCAGTCCACAAGGCTGGATGATTCAGATGATCTCTGAAAGAAGCAGGCTTTAATACCAGTGAATGAATAAACTTGCCAGGCAGAGTGAGACCAAGCAGGCAAAGAGAATAAAGCCTCCTTCCTTCATATCCTTCCTTCATGTCAACTGCCAGCAGAAGGTATAGCCCAGATTAAAGGTGCATCTTTCTACCTCCAAAGTTCTGGATTAAAAGTAGATCGTCCCAGCTCAAAGACCCAACTTTCCTACTTCAGGTGATGCAATTAAACAAGACAAGACAAGACAAAACAAAAAACAAAAAACAAACAAACAAACAAACAAACAAAAAAAACTCCTCATAGGTGTGCCCAGCCTCTTGGGTTTTAGTAAATCCAAGATGTGGTCAAGATGGCAATCAAGAATACTCTGGCCAGTTATGTAACTAAGAAGGCAAAGAGGGGCCCACAGATTCCCCTAGAAGGTGAAAAGATGTTGCAGAGACATATGAAGACTCTTGGAAGTTTCCAGAAGAGAGATAGGTGATGCCGAAGTGGAGAAATGCTGAGGTGCATGGGGAACCAGCGTGGACCCTGAAATGTGTGCACATGTTTTTCTTCCATGGAGACCCCTGGGCAGGAAGAAGATCACTCTTTCCCAATTCTAAAGACATGGAAGTGTGGGGCTCTGCTCCTGACACCTGCTGCCTGCCTCTGCCTTGGGAAGACCTGGAATCACAGCAGGTAAATATCTAAGCCCAAGGGAGTGACAACAGCCTGATATCAACACAAAGCATAACTCTCACCTCAAAAATGAATAAAAAATAGTTTATTATGGGTTTACATTGGTCTCTGGTTGTATGTGTTACTTTTCTGTTGCTGTGATAAAACATCATGACCAAAAGAAACTTATGGAAGAACATTTATTTGGGCTTATGGTTCCAGAGGAGTAAGAGTCTATCCTGACTTGGAGGCACAACAACCAGCAGCATTCCATAGTGATAAGAGTTGATTGAGGGCTCGCATCCACAACCACAGGATGGAACAAGAAAGTGAGCAAGAAGTAGCCGGAGACTGTGAATAATCAAAGCCAAGCATTCCAATATTGTTGTGTAGGAGGGATATTTATCATTCAAACCAGCACATTCCACTTCTTGGCCTCTGTTGTCTTATGGCCATATCATAATGGGAAATGCATTTAGTTCAACATCAAAAATCTCCATAGTCTTTCACAGTCATAACACTGTTTAAAATTCCAATGGCTCTTCTGAGACTCTTAGCTATAACCCCTTATAAAATACAAAAGCGAATTACATATCACCAACATATAATGGTGCATAATATGCATTACTATTCACAAAGGGAGGGATAAGGGCACATCAAGCAAATACTGAACGTAAGCAAGACAGAAACCCAGAAGCTAAACACCAAATCCTTTATCTCCAAGTCTGAAGTTAAAGACCTCAGATGGCTCCATCCCTTCATGTTTCTGCCTGCAATACACATTTCTCTCTTGGGTTGTTTCTATTCTCTGTGTGCAGCTGTCTTACGGGTCTGGCATCTCCAACACATTAGGGGATGTATTGCACGGAAAGACTGTGTATCTGTCTCAACCAGACATAACCATGTTAACAGATAGGGACAGATAATAGTTAAGTAGAAAAAAAAATAGAAAAGAAGAAAATAGTTAAGTAGGTAGATAGATGTTACAGAAATAGATAGATGATAGATGATTGATATAGATAAAAATAGACACAGACAGTTGGTAGCTAAGTGATAAAAGATAGGAAACAGGTGAGTAATGTAATGTACAGATGATGATAGACAATAAATATAGAAGCATGAATAGGTATGTAGATGATAAGTAGATAGGGAATAATATATATGTGTGTGTATATATATATATATATATATATATATATATATATATATATATATATATATATATATATAGAGAGAGAGAGAGAGAGAGAGAGAGAGAGAGAGAGAGAGAGAGAAATAGTAATTTAAAATCGGATAGATGATAGATGAGAAAGATACATAGATAAATGGTAGATGATAAAGATAGATGATAGACAGACAGACAGACAGATAAGTAATGATAGATAGGTGATAGACAGGTGACCAGGTAGCAGATTGTAGGTTCCAGGAATGGCAGACAAATGCTAGCTGTAGAACTCTGTACATGTATAAAGTGTACTCAGGCATATATAACAGGTCAGTACGCTCATGAAGACTGAGAATAATTATTTGTAGTTCTCATTATCATCTTTCAAATTTTGCCTTGGACTGAAAGAACGGCAAGGGCTGTTTAAGAGCAGACAGTAGACCCCGTCCTGCATATCTGACACCCTCCTGCTGACACCATACATCGCACTCTGATGCCACTTCAAGCTCCAGATTATCTAACTCAACTTTCTATTCACATCATGAACCTTCAGAGAAACCACCCTACGTGTCATGATGAACTCTGTCACTACCGTAGCCCTGATAGCTGTGCGCCTTCCAGTATCAACTGAGGTAAAGGAGCAACACTATTCCACTGAGGACTGTGACTTTCCTCTAGGAGTTTTTCAAGCTCTACACTCAGACTTGGGGCTACTCTGGGCATCTCACCTTAAGAAATTCATCTGTGTGCTCGGCTGCTCCATCTGTATCTGACAGTGGAGCACACGGCCCATCTTATTTGTGATGGTTAGACAGTTAGTATCTTTCCAGATCAGCCTTCTTTCATTTCAGGAAACTGAATAAGTATGGAGCCAATGACAGCAGCTTCAGCTGTGCTGTGCCATGTGTCTCCCCAGGAAGCTGCTATCATGTCTTTGCAATTTTTGGTGAGCCTCGGAAGACTGAGGTGTGCTACCCATCATAGAACCCATTCCACCAGCTCCACCAGGTCACTCCCAGTGCTATGTTCTCAGCATAGCTCTCTCTTGAGACTGAGTAGGAGACACATATATGCTCTTTGACCAACAGCAACCCTTCAGATACAGGCTTTCCTTGTTCACTCTGCAAATATATGCTGACCCTCACAGTATGTCTACCACACTCTTTTGGTTGGAGCACATGTCAGTCAAGAAAGGAATACACCAAGCTCATGGCTTCACTTTCTGAAGTTTTACTCCATGTCTGTTAGCCCTACTGTTTCTGGAGCTGTGCTGAGACAGAACATCCTGCCATGAGGGCACAATGGAGCAGGCCTTTGTGGTATTGGATAAGTAGTTAGGAAGGGGCTGGAGACAAAGTAATATGTTCACATGGCATTAGTTCAAGCAACCTACTTCCTCCAGCTAGGTTCACCTCCCTGTGTTCAATGCCTTCCAATAATGTCACTGTATAATGCCAGCAAGGGTTTAAGATCAGAGTCCTCAGGATCCTATCACCTTTCTGTGACTTTACCCATTAGCTACAGTCCTGGAGACCAAGCACTTTGGGGTGTGGTTCACTACACTCAAATCAGAATCTCTAGAGACTCATCTGTTGAAGGCTTGGTCCCCAGCTGGTGGCATTGTTGAGGGACAACTCATGGGGGTGCATACTTCATTGGTGAAGAGCAAGCCTGTGTCGAATCCATACACAAGTGACCATTAGGAATAAAGGCAGCTGGAGACAAGCTTGTCACCAAGGTGTGCAATGTCTTGTTTCCTGTCCCTTTGCTTTGTTTACTTCCTGGCTGCCAAGAGGTGAGCAGCCTCCTCTACTCCAGGCTCCTAGTGTCCCTATGCTGGCCCTTGCCGTGGGCGCATAGCAATGCAGCCAGTGGATCATGGACTAAAGGCTTCACAGGTATGAGCCAAAAGGAATTGTTCCTCCTTTAAATGGCTTGCCTTGACTACTTATCACGGCACAGGAAAGCTAGACTCCCTGGAGGAAGCGGGTCCATTTGGACATGGAGGGCAGCAAAGGGAAGGTGCCGGGCCCAGCTGAATTTCCCTTACCTCAGTGCTCTCTTCAGAAGATGTGGTGCCTTAGAAAGACACTTAGGAAGGATTTTGCAAAGAAAGAGACATTCACACGCTTCCCTCCCAGCCATCACTGAGAGACAGAGAATGCTCTGATTGCCTTCACCCAGGGGATCTGCTTAGAAATGGCAGATTTTGAATTCTACCTGAATATTCAAATTAGGGAAATTTGGGGGACCAGATGGTGTTGCAGAACCATGTGGCTCTTTGGTCCTGTAATGAGTTCATTTACAAAGGCTACGTGCCTCTGACTGACTTCGGGGAACTAAGGAGAGTGACAAGACGGGTACATTTTCCTCAACTTTAATGAAGGGTCTTGATGTGAGCACCCTGCTCTTGGCAATCAGGGGAGAGAATCAGATTGGACCAATTACAGGGACATCTCATTTATCTGTCCGAGTCATGGAAGGAGTTGTTAAATCTAAATGGATTTTACAGATAACCAAATCTTACTTCTCTAGGCACCAGAACCCCCATACTCTTGTTAAACCCCTTGGGGTGAAAATATAAAGGGCTACTTGATACTAGGCTGAAGCTCTTCAGCCTGTGAAGGCAACGCAGCTGTCCTGTTGTATTTACAGGGCCAGGAGACCATCCAGACTCATAGGAGTCTGTATTAGTCAAGGTTCTCTAGAGTCACAGAACTTACGGGTCGTCTCTATATAGTAAGGGGATTTGTTGGTGACTTACAGTCTGTAGTCCAACTCCCCAGCAATGGTCAGCAGCAGCTGTGAGAGGAAGTCCAAGGATCTAGCAGTTGCTCAGTCCCACAAGGTAAGCAGGTGAAGAGAAGAGTCTTCCTTCTTCCAATGTCTCCAGCAGAAGGTGTGTCCCAGATTAAAGGTGTGTACCACCATGCCTGGATCTGATACTTGCTTTGTCCCAGATGACCTTCAACTCAGAAATCTCCTTGTCTTAGTCTCCTGGGATTCATATACACTATGGCTCAAGATCTCCATGCCAAGATCCAAATTAGAAACTTGTACCTCCCAGCCTCAAGATCTGGATCACAGGTTGAGCCTTCCAATTCTGGATTGTGATCATTCCAGATATAGCCAAGCTGACAACCAGGAATAGCCACTAAAAGTCCAAGCCTACTTTCTCTTCACTGGTATCCATGAGTTCTCAGGCTCTGCCCAAGTCAGCCTTCACCAGTGAAATGTGGCAATGAAGAGACTGCCACCAGACATAGAAAGTGGCATGGGAAGAAGCCCTCTGTCTTAGTCAGGGTTTCTATTGCCACAAAACCACCATGACAAAAAAATCCAGTTGGGGAGGGAAGGGTTAATTTGACTTACATTTCCAGAGCCTAGTCCATCACTGGAGGAAGTCAGGACAGCAACTCAAGCAGGACTGGAACCTGGAGGCAGGAACTGATGCAGAGTTCATGGAGGATGCTGCTTGCTGGCCTGATTCATGTGGCTTGTTCAGCCTTCTTTGTTCAGCCTGCTTTCTTATAGAATCCAGGACTACTGTCCCAGGGATGGCACCACTCACAATGGGCTGGGTACACCCTAATTCATCACTAATTGAGAAAATGCCTTACAGCTGGATCTCATGAAGGCATTTCCTCAACTGAGACTCCTTTCTCATTGATGATTTTAACGAATGTCGAGTTGACATAAAATAAACAGCCAGTACACCCCTATTAAGGCAGTTTAGGGGCTGAGCTATGCCCCCCATGTTACCATCAAAGCCCAGGTAGGGGTAAGCTCCAGTAATGCTGTCTTTGGAGACATAGTCACAGAGAAGGTTTAATGGGATTGGTAGGTTCCAATCCAGCATAGCTGGTATATTACCTATTTTTCTTGTTGCTATGACAAAATACCTCACAAAATTAACTTAAGGAAGTGTATTAGGGTCTCCAGAGGAACATGGCTGCCAGAATGGATGTCTATTAAAAGGGAATTTATTAGATTGGCTTACATGATACTGCCTGAGCAGCCTAGCAGTGGCTGCCTTCCCGCTGGAGAGGCTTAGAAGAACCAAGTAGCTACTCAGTCAATAAAACTGGGTACCTCAGCAGGCCCAATGCAATGCTGAAGGCCTGGGAGAGTTTTGGAGAATCACCAGTCTTCAGTCCACACTGAAAGACCAATGAAGCCTGTTATCCCTGCTGTACCATGAAGAAGGGAGGGACAGCAGGCACAAGAGAAAGCAAAGCTCCCTTTTCATGAGTAAGATAGAGCTTAGCAGGCAATGAGGCTCAGGTGGTGGGGCATATTCCTCAGCCACAGAGGTGGACGAGCCTCTAGCAGAAAGATGCATAGTTACTCCATTAGACTAATGGTGATCACCTAAACCAAGAGTACCAGACACACCATGTCTACACTGGTCACCTACCCCTCTTCTGGAAGGCCAGCTCATCCCACATGGGTTTTGTCATCAAGAATTCCTGATGTGATATAGGAATGTTCCTTACTCAAGAGTGCCTTGTGTTCATGACAAGAAAGTCTGTCTCCACCCAGGGAGCCTAGGCAAGCATTTTTATAACATAGTAAATTGCTCACAAGAAAGAATAGTTTTATCAAGCCCCAAATGAGCAGTGGCCATGCAGGTGGGTCTCCACTTCATAGCTGATGCTTTGGAAATACACTTAAGGAAATCACAAGCCTTGCCCACTACCACAGATAGGCAACCGTCCACCCACAGATGCAAGAAAGGGAGTGGGAGCTGGCAGGCAGGTTGCTCCCATTCCTCAGGTCAAGGACAGCCAAGGCTCTGAGTTTGCTAAGCATCCTAAGCACTCTAGAACTGTGTGCCAGTGAATCGTAGCATTGCAGGGTGCTTCAGAAAAGCTCTCTCCCATCTGAAGAGTTAGATCAAGACAATTCATTATTGCTCATGAGTTCAGGCTCATTACAGGTCTGTAGAAAGCAACAATGTCCAGAGTAGCTCACTACGCCTCTACAGAACTACCAATGTATGAATGGCTTGCTGTTACTGCACTGAATAGACTTCACTCTCCTGAGATGCTTGGCATGTGTCACCATACAGAACACCCAAATGTGAATTCTTATATGGAGACAGAGAAATACCAGCTGGAATACTCATGCTCTTTTAAGCAGTAAAGGTAATGGCATGTGCCCTTGAAGCTCCCTCACCATCAACAGCTGATGTCTCATGGGCAGAGTAGATGCCATGGCCAAGGTCTGAGGCAGTGTCTAGGCAGGGGATACAAGTACCCCTCAAGGACAGGACATAGATGACACCTGAGATAATTAATATTGTCAACTTGACAGGGTTGATAATCTCCATACAAACAAGACTCTGGGTGACCTGGAACAGCAGGTCATTCTTCAGTGACAGGCTCCTGATGAAGGGGTGTTATGCAATGAAAAAAGGAAACAGAGAAAATAGAAAATAAGGAAGATAAAAACTGGGGTAGAGAGGTCTTGCACAAACTTTGTTTTATGTCAAGCAACTTTATTAAGAAGCATAGCATCTTCTACACTATTTGCAGGGGTGGGGGGAGAATGTCCAAGTAGAGAGCTAAGTCATGCAATGTTGGCAAAGAGGACACGTGATATCTCAGATACAACTGGCTTAGGACCAATAACCATAGCCCAGAGGAAAGAGTAGGGTCCCCAGAAACTGCCACCTTGACTTCTTCAAGGCACATGTTCTATTCCTAGAGTGGCCTTGCCAAGCCCACTCCTAGACAAAGACACAGAACTAAGATTCCCTTTATCTTTTCCTTAGGGCCTCTGAGAAAGTCTTGGGTTGGTCTAGGCATGTCTGTAATGGATTATCTATGTTAGACTAACTTAGGTAGGAAGATCTACCCTGAATGTAGAGAGCACTATTCCAAGGGCTGAAGTTATGAAGTGAATAAGGGGGAAATGAACTAAGTCTCAGCATCCATTTCTACTTTCTGACCACAGATGCAATATGTCCATCTGCCTCATGCTTCTTGCAATGCTGCTGCTTCGTCATGATGGACAACGTCCTCAAACTATAAGCCAAATAAACTTACCTCCCTTAAGTGACACAGTAACTAATCACCCACCTTGAGGACTATGAACATGGTTGGAATCAGTATCCCCCTAAGCCTCATGATGTTCTTGATCGAAAGCTCTATGGATATTCTTGAAGCACAGAAGAATTGGGGAGACTGTGACTATTTCAAACACAAGCCCCAAATTTTCCCCAAACTGAGAGGCCCGCACTCAAATCAGAAAATGAAAAATCACGGCTCTCAGAAACCTCGTTCGTTCTCACTCATTCCAATGAGCTCTGCCTCCCTTGGGTAACATGACTAACTTCTAAATTCCTAGATTAGTTTTAATCTGTCTTTGTTCTCAGTGATGTATGTACTCTCTGATATCTGGATCTGCTCTCTCAGCATCACGTTTATGTAATTCATCCACACAAGTCTGAAGTGGAGCAAGGCACATCCTTGCTATAGACAGGAATGGAGAGGTTGTACACCTGATGTGCTGGACCAGGAGTGACCTGAAGGTTTCTCAAGTAAAGGCTTGTAGCTCTGTGCACCCATAGACGGCACAGGGCTGTCTGTGGTAGTTTAAATAGGAAAGGACCCCGTAGACTCACCTATTTAAATACTTGGCACTTAGGAGATGTGGCCTTGGTGTAGGTGTGGCCTTGTTGGATGAAGTATATCATTGTGAGATGGACTTTGAGGCATCATATACTCAAGTTCTACCCAGTGTAGGTCGCAGTCCACTGCCTGCAGATCTGGATGTAGAATTCTCAGCTCCTTCTCTACCATGTCTGCCTGTCATGCCCACTGCCATGATAATGAACTAACCCTCTGAAGCTGTAAGCGAGCCCCAATTCAATGTTTTCCTTTATAAGAGTTGCCTTGGACACAGTGTCTCTTCACTGCAATAAAACCCTAACTAAGACACCATGTTTGGGGTGTGCATCTACTTCTCTGTCTGATGGCCCTACAGTAGGCTTGGTTCTGTTGGAGATTACTGAAAAACCAGGAATGTCCTGATTGACTTGGAACAAGTTGTACTCCAGCAACACCAGGTTCTGGACCAATGGTTTTCTGTCTTTATTGGATTTCAGCCACCTTGTGAACAGACTACGGGTACACTATGGTTTCCATTTGACTCTGTGTTACCCAATGGTGAAAAACAATCTGGCCACTTGGAAATTCTCTTCTTAGTAGGATCTACTCAGCTGATTGTCTGGACCTACTGTGTGATCTACCAGCTTTATACAGGTGTGTAGAAATATGAAGATTTTAGCTGTGTGCTAGATATGGGCATTGAGAATTTAGCTACCCACCCTGTTAGTTGAGTTTGGAATCTCTCCTTGATACCTGTAATGCTAACAAGGTTTCTCTGGTTTTACAGCAGTGATTCTCAACTTTCTTAATGTTGTGACCTTTTCTTAATTAGCAAATTATTTACATCCTAAATGTCCTCCCTCCCAGTTCCCCTTTGCAGAGTTCTTCACCCCCATCCTCCCTCCCCTTTACCTCTGAGAGGGAAGACACCCTCCTGGGTATCTCCCACCCCCACTTGGGGCATCAAGTCTCTACTGGATTAGGCACATCCTCTCCAACTGAGGCCAGACAAAGCAGTCCTATGTTACATATGTGCCAGGGGCCTTGCACCAGCATCTGACTGAGACAGAAGCAGATACTCACAACCAACCATTGGACTGAGTTCGGGGACCCCTATGGAAGAGTTAAGGAAAGGATTAAAGGGCCTGAAGGGGGTGGGAACACCATAGGAAGAACAACAGTCTCAACTAACCTAGACCCCTGGGGAACTCCCAGAGACTAAGGCACCAAACTATGACCTTTTAATATAATTTCTCATGTTGTGATAACCCCAAACTATCGAGTTATTTTGTTGATATTTCATAACTGCAATTTTGCTACTATTATGAATCATAATGTATCTGATATGCAGGATTTATGATACATGACCCCAGGGGTTTGCAACACACGGGTTGGGTTGAGAATCACTCTTTTACATCCTCTACAGATGGCATAGTTGTATCTTTTACAAGACAGGATAGTAAATGGCTTTTGCCTTAATTTAATCTTTGCTGTGTGGTTCCATGGCTGTTCAAGTCCTAAAGCATCAGTTACTAGAAAGATTCCCACCTTCAACCGCCCTTGAGTTTTTTTCTTCATCACGAACCAATCAGCACCAGGGCTGAGGTCTGTTTCCTAACTCTGATCTCTCTTGGTCAATTTGTGTATCTTGATTTCTTCAGGTTTAGGGAAACACAAAATCTAACCTTGTTAGCTGCTGGTGTCTCTTCAGCTTTGTCCTTATGGGCCCATCACCTGGTTGCCTGTTCCTCAGGGAAACTAGGAAAACTAGGAAGGTTCTCACTGATGCTGAAAATCGAGCATGCCCACTCATGAAGGTAATTTCCACGCGTGCTCACTGGGCTTCTTTGATTGCCTCAAGAGAACTTGGTAGCTGCATTGTAGAGGTCTTCCTCACCTTTGGTGTTCTTCCCTAGAATCTAGTGTTTGAATGCTGCTCTTGCCATATTTTCGAATTCTGTCCCCATTTGTCACTATCTGAGACAGTCCAGATTGATGTGTATGAATTCGCCCCGGCTCCAATGACCTTGTTAAAGTCACTTGTGAAATGCAATAGTTTGTGGGTGGAATTGGGGGTATTTCCACATCCCTGTCACCTATGACTAATTGCAAATCCTTTCCTTCATTCTCAGTCTCAACTCGGTGCCCGATTCATCCTGGCCACTGCAGGATACAAGTGGCCCGCACACCTGTCCCTGTACAGGTCTCAGGCAAACCTGTACTTCACCACTGATTATTTTCTTTGTAGAACGTTCTGTAGCCACTCTTCATCAGAGTAGTGAAGCTCTCTTTTATTCTCGGGATTTGGTTTCTGAAAGTGATGAGTTGATGCTGACATCATCGGCATACTTCCCCGCTCCTGTCAAGAGAGAGTCCGGTGATGGCCCTTTGCTTTTTCTGACAGCCAAACCATGGCTCCTCGATGGAGTAAACTCGATTGGTCACAATGCATACAACTAAGTGAAATTTATCAGGGAATAGATTTAACAGCACAGGTGTCTGAGTTTTTATCAAAGTATTTGCCTGGCTGACACCAATTAGATGAAAATCTAAAACACATCCACCCCCCTGAGGTGGAACGTCCCTCCCGCTGTTTCCCAGTCGATCCTCATTCCCCAGCCTGGAGAACATGGCATGTAATCTCTGTCACATTGTATTAATTTTGCTTGCTCTAGAACTCCTATCATGTGAAAACGCACAGCGTGTATGCCTTTGCTTTTTGTGTCTGTGACTGGTCCATTTGCTGGGTATGGTCCCTGGCAGAGACATCACGTTTTCACATACATCCATAATCCCTTTTGTAAAAGAAATAGAATGCATTTTTTGGAGGAAACATTTTTGCTTTTAAAGAAAAGTAAAATAAACTAAACCCCTCTTACCCGTGTCCCTTGCCGTTAACATCTTCTATCACGGTGGTACATGAGTCACTTCGAGAGACTAATGTTGATGAATGACCATGAATTAAACACCAGCCCTTTCCCTCCAGGTCGTCAGCTTTATATTAGGGTACCTGTGCCTGCTGTGCTGCCACGCCCACTCAGGATGCTGAGTTATTTTTGTAAACCTGTCTCTTCAGTACCTGGAGTCTCTAGCCTGTAGCTGCTTCCTCTTACACACCTTCTGCTAACCTGTCAGTCTCGAAGAAGGGTACAGCAGGCAAGAAGGTCAAACACCTTGGATCTTTCTGTTCTGTTCTCTCAGTCACTCCGAGTCACAGTGACAGGATTAAAGGGATACCCACGGGACCCACCCCTCCCCCAGCTCCTCTTTTCTTTACAGTGTACATACATACATGCTGCCTCATACATGCTGGGCTCTGGGTAACTGGGGAAATCTCTCTGGTGAAGAGGGTAGAATCAAGAATATGTTTATTCATGGTTACAGTTCCCACCTTGAAGTTTCCTTCCCATACTAACAAGTGAGCAGGACTTGCTGGAATACCCTCAGGGTTCTCCCAGGGAGCAAGGCAGCATTTTCCTCCCTAGAATTTCTGGGATTTGCAAGAAGTGTCTGTGCTTGTTTACTGTGTATCATCCCCCGAGGCCTGAGGTCGGGTGGAGAGCCCTGCCGTACACAGTAGCAGCCTAATGTGCTGTAGCTCCAGGCCCACCTGCAGGGGACTGAAAACCGCTGAGTTGGACAGGCAGGAGACACCCACAAAAGCCCCCCATGACCAGGTCCAATTGACAGGAGTGTGCTCCAGGCTCACTTTGCTTTAAGTAGGTCTCCTGTTTCCCCTGCTGGACAGAGCAATTTGGGGGACCAATGTGGTTCATTGCAGTCAGGGACAAGGACTTTACAGGGAATGGCCACTCTGTGTCTGCCCAGAGTATCTCTTGCTTTCTCATAGGAACAAGAAGCAGAGAAAGGTGGATGCTGAGGCTTGCCTTAATTTCCTCTTTCATTTCTCAGTCTAAGACCAGAGCCCATGAGCTGTTGCTGCCTGTATTAAGTGGGATTTTTTTTTCTCAGTTAAACCCTTCCTAGAAACACCCTCCCAGACACAAGTATGTCTGGATAATATCCTAAACTCTCCAAATCCTATCAAGAAGACCGTCAGCATTAACCTCTATGATTTGCTTATTCTTTTCAGGCAGTGCTGGGTATCAGACTCAGGGCCACACAAATGCTAGGCAAGTGCTCTACCTCGGGCCAATGTATGTATTATGAACAAGAACATTCATAGACAAAGCCATGACTATGTGTTCTTATGGACACACATTGTTTCTCTGAAGAATGCTGGCATGCTCAAGTTCTTGGCCAAAAGTAAATAAATCAGGGAAGGGGCCACTGGGCCAGGAGGAGGTCACACCAGGCAGGGCAGAGAACCCATAATTGGATTTTCCAACATGGGCGCCTTTGACAAGTCCAATTTCTGTAGCACTGACAGACTAAGCCTGACAGTGTGGATAAGGAGAAAACAGGACAAAAAGGAGTGGGTTCATGAGGGCAGACCTGATCCTGCAGCCCTCTATGGGGGTCAGGAAGGAGATGGAGAAGACATATGTGAGCAGCATATGGGTGACCTTCACCAGGGAGAGGATCATGGAAAGGGGCTGACCCCTGAACCCATAAATGGATGAAGCAGGGAATCTGGAAATCGGACTCGAGAGTAGAGGACCCGGGGACTGAATCCGGCTCATGTCCCACTGTCTCCTGAAGTAAGAGTGAATATGGGTGACCTCATGAAAGCAGAGAGAGAGTGTCTTTCAATGGCTCAGCCACCTCCACAGTCTGCCCTCAGCTGTGCAGGGAAGTGTATCACGATCTAGGAGCCCTGCTATGGCAGCTCAGTTATCCTGGCCCTGACTCCTACTCACTTAGGCAGCCTCCTGCTTGCGAGGCAGATTTGATCCTCAGCTTGTGGAGAGGGCAGAGTAAGGAGGAGAAAGAACGGAGCACCAAAGTACCCTACTGCTCAGCAGAACAAGACCAAGGTTAAGTTCCTCAGTAAGAACCATCTGGAATACAGGATAGAATTTGAGGAGGCCTTTGTGGAGTCTGATTATTCTAAAAGAGGTCGGGGGGGTCTTAGAAGCAGAAAAGGTGTGCAGGACAACTAGAACCATACACTGGGGACTTCCTGGGGACCAAGTAGAAATGTCTAAGTACAAAGAACAAGTCTATCTCAGTAGTTCTCAACCTGTGGGTCCCGACCCTTATGGCAACCCTCCATCTCCAGAAATATCTGCATTATGATTCATAACAGTAACAACATGACAGCTATGACGTAGCAATAACAATAATTTTACAGTTGAGGGTCACTGGAACACAAGGTGCTGTGTTAAAGGGTCACAGCATTAGGAAGCTTGAGGCCATATTTTCATTCAGTCTTTGTTAGGAGTAAGGATTGCCACTTCAGGGTCCTGTACACATACCTCTCAGAGTCTAGTACACCCTGCTCACGGGGTGAATGCTGTTTCCAGATGTATATTACCTTGGCTTTCAGACTGCCTATATTCTACGTGATGCTTTGAGCAGTTATCCTGGTACAGAAGGCTGGCGCAGACCACAGGGCTTCTTGCTTTCTTAGACACCAAGATTCAAGGTGGCCTCACAGTCAGCCACCAATGGCTCCATGTTACACCCAAAAGTAAAGACTATAAAGGGAATTGCCAGTGGGCCAATGGGTAAAGAACAAGAGCCTTGGAATAAGGCACACTGGAAGGGACAGGACATCTGCACAAACACTTCCTCCCAGGTAAAAAGGGTGGCGAGGCTGGTGTCCATAAATCCTGAAGTCTCTTGGTGTAGTTGGGAGGCAATGCCTTCTATGACCCTGGCTGCAGAGAGCCCGAGGGAGGAGGTAATAAGGCCAGGCTGGCAGAGCACAGCCTAGCTGAAGCTCTAAAGTACTCAGGCAGTGAGCATTAAACAATCTCATAAACTCCCAAACCAGAAGCCGTGCTGGGCTTCCAGAGCGCTCAAACAAGCCCCAGACAGAAATCTGAAAAGATGGAAAACCTTTTAAGGAGCTTCCTCGGGGACCAGGCAGGACCCCCAGCTCTTAGCAAACATACTACAGCTTCGCTTTCTTTTTTATTCCGACATTGTGGTTTTTGTAAGAAAACATCTGGTACCCTTTCCCCCACAGAGCTTATCTTTTTAAGCTCACTTTGAAATGGAAAATTGATTTTTAAATAATTTGTTAAACAGCTAAAGAATAGAGACATGTCCTTTTCCTAATGTGGCTCCTACTGGCAGAGCCCCTCGGGCACATCTTCTTAACCCTTGGCTGACAGTCCTCACACTTGGCCCAGCAGAGCCTCTGCTACCTGCTACCTCTCCCTCCCCTTAAGGCACTTCCTAGATGTCTGGTCAGAGCAACGAGCAAGCTAACTGCTACACATGTGCGTATGTGTGTGCACCTGCCTGTGGGGACTGAAGATGTTTTAAGAAATGTTAAGTGGCCAGTTCCTGAGACTGTTGGGGTGGAACTCTGCCAGCTCTGGGCAGATGGCAATCTGGAGACACAGGGAAGTGTAGAACCCACACACCCCCAGTGGTGGGTTCCTGCTACCTACCTCATGCTTTATTTATTTATTTATTTATTTTGTTTCCAAATGAAAGACACACACAGCCTTTATATTTATACCTTAAACAGCAGAACAGTTGGGCCACTTCCTAACCTCCACATGGTTAATCCACCTCCCACTGATAATCCTGAGTTATTACTTACTAAATTCTATATTCTACCTTGGCTGCCCTGGACCCAGAGGGCTGCCCAACTGAGCCACACTCTCCTAGCTCCTTTACACTCCAGCTATGCCTCCCAGTCCTCGACTCTTCTCAGGCATGGTGTTTCTCCTCTCTTCCTCCTCCCTGCATGGCAGATCTCCTTCTCTCTGTCCTAAGCCCTGAAATCCTAAAAGGCCCACCTCTGTCCTACCCATCCATTAGCTGCTGGCATCTTTATTTACCAATCAGAACCAACAGGGGTGGGTCCCTCAGGATAGACACTTGTAGAAGCAGTTTGGGGGACCAAAATTAACATTATAATATAAGCAGCATTTAGGCCAAACCAACTACAGGGAAGGGCTTTGAGTTTGAGGCAGAATCTCAAACACATGGTTCTCCATAGTGTGAGGGGATCTAGTCCAGCCATGTGAAGGTCTCAAGGAGACTGCTGAACCCCTGCAGATAAGGAGTGTCTGCAGTGGTATGTGGTTGGCTGCCCATGCCTCATCTCTTGCTCCCAGACCTCAGTAGTCCATACCCTTCTCACCCTGATGCAAAGTCATCCGGGTGACCACAATCTTGTCAGGCACCTTTGCCTCACTGTCATCAGGACTATGACCAAAACAACCTGCAGCATGCCAAAGCAGGCCACTCTTACCTTGCTTGCTAGCTGGAGGATTCTTAGGACTGTGGGCCATGAAATTTTGAAGAGATGGCCCAAGAGAGCAAGGAAGAACCAACCCTCAGCATGGGCATTTTGGATGAAAAGACTGTGGCATTAAAAAGCAAAGAAGTAAAACAAACCAAAACAAAAATGGAGGACTAGTGTCCCTGGTTTCTAATGCAGATGCCACTTGGATCAGAGGTCATGAGGTTCATGAGGAGTCTAAGGTCAGAGGGTCCTGAAATCTTTGCATAGTATCTCAATACTTCCAAGTGAGGAGATCCAAGAGGACCTGGGATTTCCAAGTAGGCCTGGCCAGGTAACTTCACTACCCAGCTTTCTGGGGACTCCAGAGGCCTCCATCAGTCCAGTGGACCAGCAAATGGGACACACACTGGCCTGGCTCTCATTGGTATCACACCCATTTAAAAGGTAGGCATTAAAAACAAAAACCATGGCTCTTTCTCAGCCCATCAATGCACCTTACAGGCAAAGGTTCGGCAAGAGCTCTGTTGAGAGCCCTGCAGGAAGGATGAGGAGAGACACAGAAGAAGAAGTATGGGGATAGGTTTCTGGGGCGGAGAGGAGGAGCCCCTCGGCTACAGAGATTACCAGTAGATATCAGTTGTCATTTTGGCCTTAGTGAAAGTTAAGTGGAGACTCTTGCCCCAGGGCGGGGGTGTCATTAAAACACAGCAAGGTGCAAAGCCAGAAGGGCAAGGTGGCCAGGTATATGGTGGACTCCAGGGAAGCCAGACATGAGGTGGAATCGAAGACAGTCAGGCATCTGATGAACTTCAGGGTAATGGGATGTGGGATGGCCCAATATGGGGGAGTCTTGGGACTGAGCATCTGTGGTCATGGTCAAAACTCAGCTACTAACATCACAATGGCTCCCACAGCCAAGGAGACAGACATCATGTGGGAAGCTTGCAGCCAACTGGTGCTACTGTCCCCTTTCACCTATGACCCCAGGGTGCTATAGGTCTGCGCTCCTCCTTTCAGTTTTATCCTTCTGTCTTTTTTTTGTTTTGTTTTGTTTTGTTTTGTTTTTTTACTGCCTTGGTGTGGAGTGTTGTTTAGCCAATGATCTGGGCAGTCATTGTGTGGATGACTCAGTGTGACCCCTCTAGAGCTCAGCTAAGGTCTTCTAAGACACAAGGGATACAAGGACAAATGGACAAGAGATTGGGAGAGGGGCCTGGCTGTCCAGCTTTGAATCCCAACAGTGTCACTCCACAGAGTACCAAAGCTAAACAAGACTGAGTCTGCTGACCAATGCATAGACCCATATCCCTTCAGATCAAGGGACTCATCCGAGGTGCTCCCTGCACTCTACACAGCCAGGAAGTAAACACAGCCATCCTTTGTTCTGTCCCCATAGCAAAGCAGCAGATCACAGAGAAAAGCTCAGGACAGGGAACAGCCTCCAGGATGCAGGCACCCCAGGACTGCTTTGAAAAGAGAGACTCTTTCTGAAAAGACACTCACTGGGGTCAGTGGGTCACCATTTGTTCCTGGTATCAAGCAACAAAATAAGAATTTTGCTGACACACTCTGTAAAGACAGGAAACTGGATTTATAGACCCCCTTGGAGCTATACTGAAGCAACGGGAGGGGGGGGCTGGTGTCAGGAGAAGCTGACACTCTAGGAAGCACAGAGACCAGCCCACAACCTCTGACTTCTTTCCCCAGGACAGCATTAGCTATGTCTCTGTTCACAGTATACAGCTGGATTCCTGGGCTCTTACTGAGAACCCCAGGGGGGATTCCTAAATTTCTCACTCGGGTTTAAGCAGGACCTGGACCAGTCAACCAGAAGGGCAAAGGAGAGATTCTGCAGGGGTTGACAGAGGCACAGGACCAGAGCAGAGGTTAGGGAGAAATGAGGATGGGTAGAGAGGGAAAGTGGCTGCCCAGTCTACTGAAGGCATTAAGCTGTTGAGGGTCAGGGAGGCTGGCTGCTTCTCAACCTGAATGTATATTAATTAACTCAAGGCAAGAGAGAATCCGGCCACTCAGATCCCAACATAAACTGGTCCTTGCTCCTTGAACTCATGGCCCAAAAGGAACACTTGCCTTGTTGGTCATGTCCTTGGCATGGTAGCCTTGATACTGAGGCTTTATCATGGGGTATAGTCACTTGTGCCACACACACACTCACACACATGCATACACACACACACATACACACACATACACACACACACACACACACACACACACACACACTAGTGACCCTGGTTAATGAAGGCCATTCTTCCATATGAAGCAAGCCAGCTGTGTCCAAGGGCAAGCCAGAACTCAGACAAACCTTCACTCCGCAGTTAAAGGGCCACCACAGCACCTGGATATCACACTCTATTCTCCAGCTCAAATAGAAAATAAAGTGACAATTGACCAAAAATAGTTTTGAAATAAATGATGGTCACTGTCTCCCCAGACAGTCAGAAATGGGAGAGATTACGCCAAAGCTTATTCTTTGTGTGAAAGGGTAAAACCACTGGAGTCTCACGTGTGCAATCTCAGAATAAATGGTCCATTTTACCTGTATCCTGTTATTCCAGAAAACTTTGGGAAGATACACTTGCTAAAGCATGGCCGAACTGAGTTACTTTTTGCTTTTCTTCACGGGCATCTCCATTTCTACACTTAGTATGGAAACACACTCTTAAGTCACTCCCTAGATCCTACACGCTCCCCTTCAGACCCTATATAAACCAACAGGGCTGGCAGGGGATCTCATGGCACAGGAGGCATGCTCACAGGCATTCCCAGCAGTGCCATCTGCCCTGTGGTCCTAGCCAGGTTTATACACATTCTCCTCATTATCTTTCTGCAACCTGCTTCCAGAACCAGTGCTATGCAGCTTAAAGGTCACAGGTCTATAGAAGAATGAAAGAAAACAAGACAGAGATGGAAACTAAAGTGTGTGCTGTGGGCAGACATATGTCCTCAAATAGCAACCACAGCTAGGCCGAGCTGGTAAGTCAATTACGGTGATGAAATGCCACCAGCTCAGCAAAGGCCCAGAACCACCCAGAAGGGTAGCACCAGAATGACATTCCAACCAGGTCTCCTGCCTGGGGACCCTCTGGTCACCCCACAGAGCCCTCCAGGAGCTAATGTCTAAGCTGATGATGGGTCACTGGCCCTCCACAGGACCCTACCCAGGACAAAAGTCACCAAGGGGGCTATAACTGTATGTTCTTTAAGGGAGCTGGGGTTTCTATCTAGAGGTGTAAATCAGAAGCTGCAGGCTTGTGAGCAGCTGCCGTGTTCAAGAGTTGGAGCCACAGAGATGGACCATGGGGGACCCCAAAGAACAAGAAGAGATGCTAGAAGTGAGGAAGCACTGTGAAGGATTGTGACATGTGACAAAGAAAAGCGGAGAGCAGCAAGGTCTTAAGCTGCCTAGGTTTCCTAACCAGTCATGCCCATGGCTTGGAGTCCTTGGCCAGCTACTTTTTAGTCAGATCTGCATCTCTCCCCCCCACCTCTCCCCCCCTCCTCCTCCACCTCTCTCCTCCTCCACCTTTCTCCCTCCCCTCTGTTGCTCTTGCCTCTGCCCTTCCTATACCTCCTTTCTCTGCCCTTCCTCCCTTCTTCCTCTTCTCTCATTGTGAGCACAGGGCAAGAAAGCTCTGTCCACAGGCCACCTACACAAGACACCAAAATAAAGTGACTCAGTGTGGCACGCACTGTTGTCGCCAGGGGCCCATGGCAGCCTTTGGAGGTGAAATCCCTCCATAGACACCTCTCTACCCAAAACTTGTTCAAGGGGACATATCTATGATTAAAACACAATCATCATTACATTGCTTGTACTATTAAAATGGCTGTTACTTAATGTCCCTCTTTGAGGACTGGCAGTTAGTTAAAAGGAAGTGTTTTGTGTGCATGCACACACACACACACACACACACACACACACATGTGCACACATACATATGTGACTGAGCACACATATGTGCATATGCGGACATGCCATCATCTACATAACACACATGGACACATACATGGTACCACCCACACTACAAGCTAACATGCATGCTATCATTCACACAGTGCAGATGTGCACACACCACACACACACACCTACATTTGCAAGAAATGCATTGCAGCCCAAGTCCGAAATGTATCAGTATTCAGAGGAATGATGAACCTGAATATAGTAAAGCAATATCTAAAGCTGAAAAGAGAAGGAAGGATATTGGAAGGCAGAAGGGGAGGGAGGAAGGGAGAGAAGGAGGGAGAGGTGGAGAAAGAAAGCAGTGCTCGTGTATAGCAGATGACACAGAGATAAGAAAAAATAATGAATTCACATGAATTATGAATACTGCTTTCTAATTATGCAAAATTAGAAGGCTATATTCCGAGGACATTAAAAACTGACAATAAACGTCGATGTTTAGATTTTTTTCCCCCTGTATATTTGTGCTGACTGCCGTGTTTGATTAGAAATACGAAACAATTCTGTGTGGTTGCCAAACAGGGCAAACGAGCAAATGAGCTGGGTGGAGGCACAACTGGGAGGAGAATGTCCCCACAGTCGAGTGTACCGAGGAGAACTGGGAGGCATTGCTTTAGACTGGACCCGAGCTTCTTAAAAATGACTGTTCCTTGTATCTTCCCACTGAAAGAATCCTGGAGAATAAAGGGACAAATGGAACAGCAAGGAATTAGAATGAGTCGTGGAATATAGGGCAGGGTGCACAAGGTACATCACATACGTGGCGGGAAAAGGCCCTAATATAAGTAAGCCTGTGTAAGAAGAAGAAAGGAGACAAAAGCCAGATGTTCACTCACACATGACCAGAGGGCTTGATGCTGCTGCAGTTCTTATGGGGTATACTTATACAAGTTCTTAGACTGCAGCAAAGACTCCTGGGAAAACTGGCTGGTCCCAATAGGACCAGAGAGGCTCAGATAGCCCTGAGCAGAATGGTGTGCTTTCCCCAGGACTGACAGGATACAGCCAGGGAACACAGGAGCAGCCAGGAGGGGGCGCTCATAGGCCACATCGGGCTCAGCGGGAACCCAACAAGAGACACCAGTGATGGGTCCTAAGGTAGCAAATACAATGTATTTGAGAATAAGGCATAATAAAAATAAGAAATTTTAAGGAAAAAAGAGAACAAAATGTTAAGAAAAGACACGCAGAGGATGAAAGGCTGAGGCACAGCCAGAAAGGGTTGTTGGCAGAGATTCTCTGGTATAGATAATTCTGATGCAGTCGACTGTGAGGTCTCAGAGAGACACAGGGGAGAGGCCTATCAGAAGTACTCCAGTCATCCTGGGAGCTGTGCAGAAGGGTCAGCTGCTGGATGCCACTGTCACCCTACAGGTTTGTCTCTAATCTTATCAAAGGCAGTGTTCCAGTGAGGAGAAGAACCTTCCACCATCTTGGCTGAGGGTTCCAGGCAGGAGATAAGGTGTCCTGCTGCACACATCAGGTCAGTGGGACAGGCTCTGACTGAAGCACAGCGGTGAAGACCTTTGAGAGGTAACTCTTCAGAGGACAAGAGGCTGAACCCACACATAACCTGATAGGTCTGGGTCTCAGAGCAGCCATCGCTAGCTGGATTCTAGGGTCAGTGGAACAGTGTGACCACAGTTCTTGCCAGGTGAAAGGCCTGCTTCATAGTATCATAGTTCTAAAGGCTGCTGTGCACAGGGAGGGATGGGTCCCCTGGTGTGCACAGGGAGGGATGGGTCCCCTGGTGTGCACAGGGAGGGATGGGTCCCTGGTATGCACAGGGAAGGGTGGGTATCATGGTGTGCACAGGGAGGGATGAGTCCCCTGGTGTGCACAGGGAGGGGTGGGTCCCCTGGTGTGCACAGGGAGGGGTGGGTCCCCTGGTGTGCACAGGGAGGGGTGGGTATCATGGTGTGCACAGGGAGGGATGAGTCTTATCCATGCTCTCCTGGCCGAGAGGTAGCAGAGTGAGGAGCTGCTCACTAAGCACTGGGCATGCTCTGCCATTGGACTCATCCCCAGCCCAGGACTTCCTTATGTTTCTCAACCTACCTCTATGTGTCAAGGACTGCATTCAGTCTTAGAAGGAGAGGCTCATGGAGAATTAGTGAAGAAAGGAGAAGCAGACATCTGTGTGACATTCCTCTGTCTTAGGAGGGCCTCAGAGGAAAGAGCCCACACCATGAGAAGACATTAAGGTAGGGAAGTATCCAAACTGCTCCATAGGGAAGCTCCAAGGCTGCAGAGATATTTCGCTGCAAGCTCCGTGACATATTTATGTTCCCTTTCCTGTTTGGCTTCACTGTTCAGTTGAAAGGGTAGACATAATGCTTCTGAAGAGTCTCAGAGCCCTTTGCATATATTGGATATTAGCCCTCTCTTGGAGGTAGGATTGGCAGAGATCTCTTCCCATTCTGTTGGTTGCCATTTTGTCTTAATGACAATTACCATAAGTATGTGAGTTCATTTCTGGATCTTCAATTCTATTCATTGATCTACCTTCCTATCTCTGTACCAATACCATACAGTTTTTATCACTGTTGCTCTGTAATGCCGCTTGAGGTCAGGGATGTTGATTCCTCCAGAAGTTCTTTTGTTGTTGAGAACAGTTTCACTACATTTGGGTTTTTTGTTATTCCAAATGAATTTGCAAATTGTTCTTTCTAACTCTATGAATAAGTGAGTTTGAATTTTGATAGGGATTGCATTGAATCTGTAGATTTCTTTTGGCAAGATGACCATTTTTACTAGACTCCAGAGAATCAAATAACCCTAGTAAAATGGGGGACAGAGCTAAACAAAGAATTCTCAACTGAGGAATATCAAATGGCTGAGAAGCACCTAAAGAAATGTTTAACATCCTTAGTCATCAAGAAAATGCAAATCAAAATAACCCTGAGAGTCTACCTCATACCAGTCAGAATGGCTAAGATAAAAAACTTAGGTGACAGCAGATGCTGGTGAGGATGTAGAGAAAGAGGAACACCCTCCACTGTTGGTGGGATTGCAAGCTGATACAACCACTCTGAACATCAGTATGGTGGTTCCTCAGAAAATTGGACATAGTACTACCTAGGCATATACCCAAAAGATGTTCCAACATAAAACAAGGACACATGCACCACTATGTTTATAGCAGCCTTATTTATAATAGACAGAAGCTGAAAAGAACCTAGGTATTCTTCAACAAAGGAATAGATATAGAAAATGTGGTACATTTATACAATGGAGTACTACTCAGCTATTAAAAACAATTACTTCATGAAATTCTTAGGCAAATGGATGGAACTAGAAAATATCATCCTGAGTGAGGTAACCCAATCATGAAACACACACATTCACACATACACACACATACACACACACACACACACACACACACACACACACACACACATACACACCTAGTATGCACTCACTGTTAAGTAGATATTAGTCCAAAAGCTCAGGTTACCCAAGATACAATTCATAGACCACATGAAGCTCAAGAAGAAGGAAGACCAAAGTGCAGATGTTTCAGTCCTTCTTAGAAGGAGGGATATGGAGACAAAGTTTGAAACAGAGACCAAAGAAAAGGCCATTTAGATACTGCCCTACCTGGGATCCAGCCCATATAGAGCCACCAAACCCAGATAATACTGCTGATGCCAAGAAGTACATGCTGACAGGAGCCTCATATAGCTGTCTCCTAAGAGGCTCTGCCAGATCATGACAAATACAGAGGCAGATGGTCACAGCCAACCATTGAACTGAGAACGGGATCCCCAGTGGAGGAGTTGGAGAAAGGACTGAAGGAGCGGAAGGGGTTTGCAACCTCATAAGAACAACAATAGCAATCAACCAGAGCTCCCAGGGACTAAACCACTCTCCAAAGAGCACACATGGACTGACCCATGGCTCCTGCTGCATATGTAGCAGAGGATGGCATTGTTGGACATCAGTGGGAAAAGAAGCCCTTGCTCCTGTGAAGACTCAATGCCCCAGAGTAGGGGAATGTCAGGGTGGGAAGTTGGGAGGCGGTGGGTGGGCAGGGGAGAACCCCCATAAAAGAGGGGGAGGGGGATGAGATAGAAGGTTTAGGGTGGGAAAACTGGGAAAGGGGATGACATTTGAAATGTAAATAAAATATATCCAACTTAAAAAGAAAAAAGAGCCTCAGAGCCACCAAGACTCCAGGCCACCTTTATTCTCCTAGTGCCCACCTATAGCCACATATATATAGTAAAGCCTTCAGGAGCCACCAGCAGACTCTTGTATTGAAGATGGAATTGAGTGAGCTCCAGAGAGGTTGAATGGTCTGTTCATTATCTTCCTTCCTCCCACGTGCCCACTGTCTGCCTCCTGTTAGCCCTGGGCTGCAGGCAGTTGGAGCATACCTCCCCGAATGACTTCCCTTTCTTGGCACATTTGTTTCAGTGTTGAAGCTTAGTAGTTCTATGGACCTTTGTGTTGCTTGGGCTGTCTGCTCAGAGCATCACAGGCACCTGGGGGGCTCATCTTTTCACGGAGTGGAATTAAAACAAACATAGTGACCATTGGGCATGTGCCTCACTGCTGTTCAAAAAGGCAGGAGTGTGTGGGTCACAGATGTCTCCATCCTCCGAGGGATCAGAGCTCTGCCCAGGGGGCCACTCTGCCAGAGGATGATGCAGCTGGCTGTGAAGATAAGAAACACATACAGGAGCCCGGTGCTGCAAAGGGTCACATGGCCTGAGAGCATCGGAGTCTGGTTTCTCATGTGCCGACTCCCAGGACATCAAAGGGAGGCCAGACCGTTTGACTAGAAGAATAGATGGGCCTTTCCCTTCCCATCCTCAGCTCTGATCTGAGAAAATGGCTCCTTTCAAGTCCTCAATCTTTTTAACCTGGCAGACAAGCGAGCTTCCCTCCCTATTCGGTGCATTAAATGATATCTCCTTCCGGAGGTCTGGTCGAGGCCAGGGATGGCGGCGCTCACGGCTGTCAAAGTGCATTCTGTATCACACCAGGTTGAGAATGTTGTGTGTACAAGGGGATGGATGAGACCTCCTAGATTGAGGTTGCTAGTGAAATTACTGCTCCAGGAGCACATATTACTAACCGCCTCACTTTCATCAAGGGCATGAAAAAAAAAAAAGCACCTGAAAGATGGGTTTATTTTTCCAGTCCATTATGGTGGGAAAGTATGGCAGCAGGCACCCGAGGCAGTGGGTTGCAGTGAATCTGTAGTCAGAGAGCAGGAAGGAGAATGTTGCTACTGCTCTCACCTGCTTTTCCTTCAGTTTGAGATGCAGCCCTAGGAGTGGTGCTGCCCACATTCCAGTCAATCCTCTCTGCTAACACAGGGCCCAACATACACTTAGAGGTGTGGCTCAAAGTCGGTCAGGTTGACGATGAAGATTGGCCATCAGAATTAAGAAGTGCGCGTCCTACAGGAAGCATAGATGGCAAGGATGGCTCTGCCTTGTGGGCCTGGACGTGAGAGCAGGTTGCCTCCTCCTTCTCCTCCTCTTCCTCCTTCTCTTCTTTTTCTTCCTCATTCTCTTCTTCTTCTTCCTCTTCTTCTTTCTCCTCTTCCTCTTCTTCCTCTACTTCCTCCTCCCATTCTTCTTCTGTTACTGCTTCTCTTTTCTCCCCTCTCTTCCCTCCTTCTATCCCTCCCTCCATCTGTCCCTTCCTCCTTCTGTCCCTACATTCTTCTATCCCTCCCTCCCTCCTTCTAACCTTCTCTCCTTCCTTCTATCCTTCCCTCCTTCTATCCCTCCCCTTCTATCCCTCCCTTCTTCTATTCCTCCCCCTTTTATCCCTCCCTTCTATTCCTCCATCCTCCCTCTTTCTCTTCCTCCTTTTCTACCCATTTTTATTAAGTCCTAGTTGTTTTGTAACTACTTATGTAGACCAAGCAGACCTTGGGCTTGTAGCCAACCATTCGCTTCTCCCTCCTGGGTGCCAACACATCTAGGTGTTTCCCTCCATATTTGTGATAGAACTGTAGTGACAAAACCAGTATGGTACCTACACAAATCAGATACATCAACAAATGTACTAGAACAGAGGCTCCAGAAATAAACCACACAACTATGGCCACCTGATATTTGACAAAGGAGCCAAAAACAAAGATGGGAGAAAAGACACAGAAGTAAATCAAGGGATAAAGCTTAAGAGTGGCTCTAACCAGCATCATAAACACTCTTGATCTAACCTTTAAGCAAACCTAGAGGATAGTATTCGAAGGGTAGGAGGAAGGGGTTCTAGTTTGCTTTCTGTTGTCATGATAACACACCAGCTAAAACTAACTCAAAGAGGACAAGTCTTACATTTGCAGGTAACAGTCCATCACTAGAGGAAATGTGGGGCAGAACTCAAGCAGGAACAGAGGCAGAAAACATGGAGGAGCATTGTTTGACTTGCTTCTAAACACACATTCTTGTATGGCCCAGACCCACACACCTGTGGACAGCATGGCTCACATGAGTTGGACCCTCCTATATCAATTGGCAACCAAGACAAGGACCACATGGACATGCACATGGACCATTCTAATAGAGGCAGTTCTTCAGCTGAGGTTTTCTCTTCCTAGGTGAGTCAAGCTGGTTATCAAAATTAGCCACCACAGGGAACCATTGTGAATCTCCCTGACAGTTCCAGTGTGGACCAAGTTCCAGACTCCTATGCATAACAGAAAAGTCACAGTGCCACAAATTGTTCAGAACAGGGGAGGCCACATTGGTCTGCTGAGGCCAAAACTCTTGCTGGGGGCATCATTATCAGGCTTTGAGTCCTGGAAGATGAAGCTCCTAGGTAATGAGAAACTCTTAGTAATGTAGTATGGCCACAGTCATCTGATTTGCCTGGGTTGCTGGGTAGTGGAAATGGGATTATCTACATACTAGGCATAGGTTCCTGTGATGAGTCAGATAGTCACTCCGCTAGATTCAGCATCATCACCTCTTTGCTGCCCACAGCTAGATCACTCTGTGTTCTTTGGAGATATTGCTGCTACATTAGACAAAGTATCCATGCTGAGGAAATCCCTAGAGTCTACCTTAGTCAAATGCTATGTCTTGATTTTACAGTGAAGGTGACATCTGATCATCTATTCAGCCAGTGGGCACTGGGGGAGGGACTCAACGAAGTGTCAGTCTTAAGGGGTCCCAGAAGTACAGTTATCTACCCTATCTGTGGAGCAAATACATGTCTTATTTCTGTTGCACACTTTGAAAAACTGGGCCGCACATGTTCCTTCTGATGTTGGGAGGCAAGGTTTTCAGTCACTTTTCAATGGGTCACCAAATCACAGCTCTAAGAAATATAGTTTCTCCCCAGATCACAGGACCAATGAAAGACCAAGAGTTCCCTTGGTGTGCATTGTTTAAACTCTGACTCCTGGTAACCATGCCAGGCCAAGTTTTGGGAAACACTGGAAAAGAGCAGTCTTAGGTCACCCTAGTGTTGTTCAGTTCCCTAAAGAAGATGGAAGAGTCCAATATCCAGGGAACAAGGAGGAGACACATTCCAGGCCCACAGCCAGGATATGAGAAGAGTTTCAGAGCCCTGGGTGAGGCTGATAGACCTCATTGACTTCTGGAGGGTGTAGTGACAGAGTGGGCAGGCCCAGAAGTTGTTCATGTGATACAATTGCCTTACAACAACAACAACAACAAAGGCTGAGCATGGCAAAGGACTTTTGCATGGTGGCTTATAGTAAGCAGAGATTTCCTAGAGGTAAGAGACATTCACTGCATACTAAACATGGTACTTTGCACTACCCAGTTAAGACACATTTATTTACCCTTTGTGTGTCAGTAACAATGAAGGTGTCTCCTATTCACCATGGAAATTGGAACACTAGCAAGCCTCCATCTCTTAGCTAGCAAGAATCAACACCTCCTAGCTTTTATGCATATGCCACCAGAGTAGGCACAAGAAACACTGTAAAGCAAAAGCTACCAGGCATCCCACCTCTTGAACACTGCTCCATCTGGCTACAGCCTTTCAAATACTCCCCTTTAATGCTGTACTGGCTGGTTTTGTGTCAACTTGACACTAGCTGGATTTATCACAGAGAAAGGAGCCTCCCTTGAGGAAATGCCTTTGTGAGATCCAGTTGTAAGGCATTTTCTCAATTAGTGATCAAGGTGGGAGGGCACAGTCTATTGTGGGTGGTGCCAAGCCTGGGCTGGTAGACCTGGGTTCTGTAAGAAAGCAAGCTGAGCAAGCCAGGGGAAGCAAGCCAGTAAGTAACATCCCTCCATGGCCTCTGCATCAGCTCCTGCTTCCTGACCTGCTTGAGTTCCAGTCCTGACTTCCCTTGGTGATGAACAGCAATGTGAAAAGTATAAGCTGAATGAACCCTTTCCTCCCCAACTCGCTTCTTGACCATGATGTTTTGTGCAGGAATAGAAACCTTGACTAAGACAAATGCCATCTGAATAATGTCTTCTAGAAGCATCTAGACGCTTCTACTTTGAAATAGAAACAGCAGCCCTCCCGTGGCTATGGAAGATCCATCAGGATGCTGTGTCCTGGCAGGTGGACAAATGAGAACGTTTGGGTGATGAGGAGAAGCAAGGATGCTCACATTCACACGCAGTGCTGAAGAAGTTGCTGCAGGAAGCTCCCAGGCTTCTTTCAGGGGAGTCGTGAGGCTCAGCGGGCTGGAAATATCTCCCCGCTGTTGCTCCTTCAAATAGCCTCTCTCATTTCCCTGTGCAGCACCCAGCCACATTCCACAGATTTCTTCCCAATAAGGCTGCAAGCAGCAGGAAACACAGTGCGGTGGGGAAAGGTGGGCCCATGTGATCAGTCTAGCATTCCTGCTCCACCCAGTGTTAGCAAATTTTCTTTATCATTAAATAAAAACGCAGAGCAGAGATAAATGAGGGAAGGGGGCTTCTCATTTATCACTTAGATGCAGCTCCCTTGCTCATCCCTCCCAGAGGAGCTGGGCTAGAGACAGCAATGGAGGAGGTGTGCACCTTCAAACATGCAAGGCGCAGACGTCACAAGGAGCCAAGCAGCCATGGATCCAGACCAGGGATGACTCCCATGCACCCAAGTGGGACAGTCACAGCTGATCTGTGGCTCTATTTCATGGCTGAGTGAATTGCAGTTTGGCCTTCTTAGACTAGGAGAAAATGGAAAGAAAAAATCCCAAGACCCCGAACTGCAGAATTGTCTGAACCTGAACCTACTCATGAGCGCAGGCAGTGGAGCAAAACACCAGGTGGGATTGGGCAGCAGGTGGCTGGATGATTGTGATTGCTGAGTGGGACCTTCTGACCATTCCTTGTCCTTCAGATGGGGGATGGTGGCCACCCCAGTACTTGCAGCTCGTATACCATTAATGGGAGTTTGTGCATAAGACAGGTGCAAAAAGAACAATGCTTATCTGGAGACAGACCGCCATGAATTCCGAGACTGAGTTCCTCCAGAGGGAATTTGGGCACAGAGAGACCAGCACATTCTATCTGTCCTGTTTGTAGTCAGCAAAGGAGCCTTTTGCACCCTGGGAACACCGTGCACCAAACTGGGGGTTGTAGAAATGCTTCGCACCTGGAGGTCACCCATTTCTCTAGCCACTCACCATACACCACCAATGTTCCCTCTGTCTACTGAGCCCTTCCTCATGGAGAAAAATCAATTCCCGGTCCCCACAGCAGCCTCTTGGTGTCAGGCCTTGGCCCTGGGTGGGGCATACCACATTTTAGGGGAAGACTTTAACTCTTAGAATCCACCTGAGAATTTCTGCCTTCAGAAATGTCACTTACTCATTCAGCTTTTACACCTTCTCTGAATCTGTTTACAATGGTGCTGCCTCTGACTATGCAAACCAGCTCCTCCTTTCTTCCTGTAGTCCTGTTTTAGTTGACTTCCAGGTTAGTGTCCTTAGGCATTCTGGTTTTAATGTTTGGAATGCTCCATGCAATGAACTGTGGCAGACTTTGCTGCCTCCCAACTTGCTGGTAAACTTTTCTGCTGAATTATCCACCATTTTCATTATTTCCTTAAATATCCATTGATGTACACCTTGGGCCAGAGATAATATTTCACATGCTGGTCTACTTTCTGCAGCTGCAATAAACTTTCCAGCCAAAAGCAACTTAGCTTATACTTCCAGGTCATAGTTCATCACTGAGGGAAGTCAGGGTGGGAACCCAAGCAGGAGCTTAAAGCCAAACAGTAGAGAAATACTGCTCATTTCCAGACTCATGCTCAGATAGCTTTCTTATACAGCCTTAGACCACCTGACTAGGGAATGTTGCTGCCCACAGTAGACTATGGCCTGCATCAATTCACAATCAGGATAATCACCCACAGGCTAGTCTGATCTAGGCAGTTCTTTACTTGTGGCTTCTCCCTCTAGTATAATTCAAGTCTGTGTTAAGTTGGCAGTTAAAGTTAACCAGGACAATGTGCTCTCGGGGCTCACACGCAGAATTGTTTGGTGCTCTGTCTACAGATTATAACCACAGGCAATACATTTCTTTGACCAATGTGAGATACAAAGGCCCCTACTTCATAACAAGAGTACTGGAAACTCAAAGCACCAAAAGAAAATTTACTTTACAATTTTGTTAAGATGGGTGTCAGCCTAGAGAAAAAGAAAAAAGAAAATAAAAACTTATTGTGTTGATTTGGCACAAAACGTTTGTTTGTTTGTTTGTTTTTTAATTCCTAATAGCATTTCTCTGCCCTCTGAATTCCTCATTGTCTGAGTTCTTCATGGAGGTACAATCTTCTCAGTTTCTAGCATTGCCCACCCCCAAAGTCCTCACCCTTCTAGATCAGAACACAAATCCTTACCTAGTGCATATCCTAGGGCTGGACATTCATTCCCTCCTTTTCTGATCCTTAGGTTCGGTCACCTAGGAGAATGCCTGTGACTTTCCAACCCCAGGAAGAACAAACACCTTGGTAAGCAGTTACCAGCTGCCAGCTAGTGAAGACAGAAGGCCTAATGCCTCCTGATGATGTGTGGTTCTCTAATGAGATCCAAGTGTATCTCGTACTGAAAATGGATCACAGCGATGTATCTCTTACACTGGGCATTTGAGTTAACATAGCAAAGTGTTGCCGGTAAAGATTGCAAAGGTCTGTGAGCCTGAGACTGTATTATAAAGGGCATTGCTTATCTTGTTAGACATAGTGAAGCTTTTCTCCACAGCTGGTGTAGGTGCACATGTAGAATGATGCGATTATTCAGTCCATCACGGATGTCTCTTGACTCTGACTACGTTTTCATTTATATTTGCTTTTCCAACTGGTTTTTACAGCTGCTCTGTGTGTTTGGATATTTTATGATGTGTAAATTTTTACTTTCCTAGGACATAGATTCTGGCTTCAATTAGTGTTAAATAATCGGTTCTCTTTTTATAGTTCTGCTTTTGATGGACTGTGCCTTGTATTAATATTTCCACAAAATATATCCCAAGTAACCTTTAAAATGCAAACAATGAACCATTGCATACTCCTCAGTGCCTGGTTCTGGGGTTGCCCAAAGTCCTTTAGCATCTCAGATCCTTCCCAGATGGACTCAGAAATTCATTGGCTTGGCTTAGTGCCATTTGCTCATGCCCATGTGCCATATACCTGGCTTGGTCATCAGCTGCCGTGACCTGCTGGCACAGAGAAACTGTATGTTATATCACATCCTAGAGTTCTCTGTGCCTTCTGGTTTACCCACTTTAGAGCTAAACTACACATGGCTGTGTGTGTAGGAGGTGTTTGCCTGGGACACAAAGATTGGAAGCTGAGCTACTGACTGAAACTGTAAGGCAGGTCTTTGAAGGTACTATGAAAACCCTTACTCCCTAAGAGACCAGTAGTGGGTTGAGAATGCTTACTCCAGGAAGAATTGGCTCTCACATGGTCCCAACCTGCCTGAATCCTGATCTCTGTGTGGTCAGCTTCTCTGAAACCTGGGTAAACAGCAGAAGGTTTGCTAAGTAGAGGACAGTGTGTAAGTCACGAGAGCTGCTGATAGAAGTCACACCCTGGATGATCTGGGCACCATGAGGGTGTTGCACTTGTAAACTCACCAGCCTCAAAGTCCAACCCAGTGTCTGCCACATTGTGGCTTCTTCCCTACATTTGGTATGTGTGAATGGGAGGTCTAGGAAAGCGTCTAGGTTTTTGGTCTGTTTTCTCCAAGCTTTCTCACCGCATCATCTCACAGGCCAGTTCCTATCTGCTGCATGTCTGCACCTCCTGAATGAAGCCTGGCAGGGGAGCATCTGGGCCCCCAAGGAGTATGGAGTGCAGATTAGCTTTGCCTGAACCTTAGATACATAAAGAAATTAAAAGGCATCTTGGTTGTGTTGCCTGGGAGATGTCTCATTCCTTAAGGCTTCCCTGGCTACGAGCATACCGGGCTTCATTTGAGAGCAGTCCAGCCAAGAGAGGCCCTCATCACCTGTCTCCATAACTGACTTCCTGGAATCAAGCCTACTGTTTAACCCTCTATCCTCTGAGTTTTCAGGCCCTATTGTTTCCCGGAAAATCAATGACAGCTGCTGTGGACAAGGGTGGTGTACTGGAGTCAAAACACCCAGAGACTCTGTTCCATGGGATTCCTTCCACTTGTACCGCAAAGCGTCTACTGCTGGGCAGCCTCCTGTGGTGTTTCTGAAACTGCCTTTTTGGAGAACCTTGTGGTTCTTTCTAGAAGCCCTTCCGTTGCTGCTGCAGGAAGCTAGAGAGCCTGCCTATGCGTTTCTATGCAACCAGGCTCCTCCAGATGCAAAGAAGATTGGGGAAAGGGGGATAATTCAAGATAATAAATCATTCTATGCTGTGGCTTTACAAGTCTCTGTGTCACTGAAAGAAAATGGGACCAAACAGGGTCATTCCTCCTTGGGAAGGTAGCCTGCAGCTCCTCAGAGGCGGTGCCCATAGGCAAGGCAGAAGATTGTCTCTACTGAAGGACACCTTCCCTCTAAGATTTCATTTCTAAGAGGCAGGATCCTCCTGAGCCAGCCTAGGACTGTAGGACAGCAACAGCCTCTCTCAACCTTCTTTGTTGATCCCAATCACTTTCACTTTGGGAAAGGACACTTTGTCATTGTTGGCATCCATCAGACCATCACTGCAGCCTCTAATACCTTTATGCAGCAAAAAAAAATGACAGTATTCTCTTCAACCTGCTTGAGTGTCTAAGGAAAGGTGGGTGGTGAGGCTCTGGGGACTTTGTTTAATAAAGATGAACCCGCTCTTGCCCCCTTGTGCTCTTGCTCTCTTGGCCTTTTGCTCTCTCCCCCTTGCCCCTCCTCCCCCAATTTCCTCCCCTCCCCCTCGCTACATGCTCATGGCCGGCCTCTACTCCTCTCCTCTCCTCTTCTCTCCTCTTCTCTTCTCTTCTCTTCTCTTCTCTTCTCTTCTCTTCTCTTCTCTCTCTCTCTCTCTCTCTCTCTCTCTCTCTCTCTCTCTCTCTCTCTCTCTCTCTCTCGCTCGCTCTCTCCTACCCTCTTAACTCCCCCATGATGAACCATCAGATCCATGTTGTACTTACTATAGACACATCTACTGTGCATCTGAAAGTCCACATATTCCAAAGTCCACTTGGGAAAATCTTAGTTTCTCTTAGATCCACAGTGGCCCTTAAAGATTCTGAGATGAGCTCAGAGTATGAGCAAACAGAATGCATACACTTCTGTGCATATCTGTGTGGTAGGCTTTCCCTTGGATCAGCACTGGTCATCCCAGTCCCTGCTATGTGTGAGTCCAGTTGCCCCAAGGTTTTTCCTGGGCTGTATATCTAGCATCATGAGGGACGTAAGTATCCACTGTTAATATAAAGGACATGGGGACCCCTCTTTGCCATGAGGGATATAGAGATCATTCATCTTCATGAGTAATATAGAGACCCTGTCATCTTTATGAGGGATGCAGTGAATTCTTTTCACCATCAGGGGACACAGAGACCCCCTCTTATCATAGAGAGATACAGAGACTCCTTATCATCATGAGTGAACATGGAAACCTGCAGTCATCAAGAGAGAGACAGCTTGTCAGCCTGGGTGCCCATGGAGACTTTCTTGTCACAATGAAGGGCAGAAACTCCTCATCTCAATGAGAAGACACCAAGATCCCTTGTCACTGTGGGAGAGATAAGAAAGATCCCCCAATAACAAGGGAAAAATGCAAAGCCCTCCTTATCACTGGAAGTGAATGTGGAGATCTCCAATCATGGTGGGACTACATGGAGACCCCTTGTCCTCACAGGAGAAATAAGCTTGTAACCATCTAGAGACACCAGGGGCAGGATGAGGCAGATGAACAAATGTTGATTTCAGACTTTCAGGTCCCAGAACTCTGGATGTCTCATTCATGGTTTGTAGAGATTTGTTCTAGAGCTCTGCGCACCCCCAAGCAAGGCAGTTCAGTCTTGTGCACCACTATTCCACATTCCTTCAGTCTAGACTTTTCCTGGGTGCTCCAAAAACAAAACAAAACAAAAAAACAAAACCAAGCCAAACAAACAAACAAAAAACATGTGCTCAACAGCCTCTTCCCACTGCCCTTGTAGTGAACAAAGCAGAAATATGTTTTGACATCTCATGGCTTACCTAAATAGCTTGGCCCCAGTGGTATGCACCTCTGTTCTCTATTAGTCTCTGATCTGATCCAACATGCCTTATACTCTGCTAAACAACTGATTCCTGGGTTTTAAAACCATTTTGTGTAATGACCAGACCAGCTGGTATGGGATTTCTTAACTTCTTTTCAGTCTGACTCAGAATTTTTTTTTCTGCTGTCCTGAGCAGGTCATAATCCCTGATAGATCCAAACAGCCTTCATCCCAGAACCTGACTCACAGTTTACAGACCCTGTAGGTAGAAAAGATGATCCTGGAGATGGGTACTCAAGGGGGCCATAACATGCTGGATTCTGATGGCAGAGGGAACAGTGAGGATCCTAAGCAGGGGGTTAACAGTGATGCTTATGTTGGGAAGAAAGGCAATCTTGATTTTGATGAGCACAATGATCTGTCGTTCCAGGAAGGGAGCTTTGCCAGGTGCATGTGTAGAAAGAAGAGAGGCAAAGGAAGTGGTTGCTTGCAATGAGATCCAGGGGGGCCAGAGGGGACATTAAGGGGTAAGAAACAAGAGAAATAGAAGGAGAGGGAAGAGGAGTGAAGAATGCCTTAAAGGGGGGATCCTGACATGGACCAGGATTCTAGGACTGTGGGGTTAAGATTGAAAGTGGAGATTTCTGACACTGACAAACCTATCATGTCCTTCAGGACTGGGTGGAGGGAAGCCTGCTGGACAAGAGGAGCCAGGGTACTATGGTCCTTCCCCATGGCTGGTAAGTCCATCCAATGGCACAATGCAAGAAATGCTGCCCGAGATACTCAGTGTCATGAGCTAAACTATGTCCTGCCCAAGTTTACATGTTGAAAACCTGATCTCATGAACTCAGAACAGGAGTATGTTTGGAGATAAAGGCTTAATGAAGGCAAATTAGCTGAATGGAGGTCGTCGAGGCTGATTTAACACAATATGTCTATGACCTCACGTGATACACACAGAAGGACAACCGTGTGAGGATACAAAGAGAAGGCAGCATTTTCAGGTCAAGGTGAAAGGCCTGAGTAGATTCACCCTTGACCTTGTACTTCCAAGCTCCGACCTATAAGACAGTGTCTTAGTTAGGATTTTACTCCTGTAAACAGACACCATGACCAATATTTAATTGGAGCTGGCTTACAGGTTCAGAAGTTCAGTCCATTATCATCAAGGTAGGAGCATGGCAACATCAAGGCAGGTACGGTGCAGGAGGAGCTGAGAGTTCCACATCTTTATCTAAAGTCCACTAGAAGACTGGCTTCCAGGCAGCTAGGATAAGTGTCTTAAAGTCCACACCCACAGCAACACACTTCCTCCAACAATACATCACCCGCTACACTTCCTGGGCCAAACATATTCAAACCATCGCAGACAGTGTCTATCACTCTAAGCTACCCAGTCTGTGTGATATGTTACAGCATCTCAGAACACCAAGATACCCAAGGAGAACTGGGTTTATCCAATTTATCTTAGAGCCGCTGCACATCATCTATCATGGCATCACTGAGACAAATCTGCTGTTCACCTGTGATGTCAACTTTCCTTCATTTGTGTCAAATACATCTCAAGCACCAGCAATGGCTGTTGAGTATCCCAGTGGGATTCCGAAATATCTCCTCAGCTCAGTCACACAGCACACACACAAGAACTGTCCTGTCTTCCCCATTATAAACCTTCCTACCTCCCTCTTTGTGCCTTCTTACAATTAACAGGGGCTCAGGGGCATGTAGCATATGAGGTGTGAGGACCTCGCCTCTTTGCAGACTGCCCTACCCATGTGTGCATATGTCTTGCTGGACTGACTATGCAAGATTGGATGTCCTGCTGAATGTTAGAACACGGAGGTTCTACCAAAGAATGATACTCAACCTTGACCAGACAAATGTGGTGACCTGAGAAATTTTCTTTTTTTCCTCCACCTTCCCATCTTCTCTTCAAAAAGACTTCACTAAAAACAGTGGCACAATTCCCAGAGGAAAGGCACTCCTGATGGGATTATAACAGGCACGAAGAGTGTTTCTGTCATTGCAGAAAAACTGCAGCACAGCGTGAGGCAGGAAGGGCAAGAGGGATGATCAGAGAGCCATGCTCTTCCTGGAAGCCATGGGTTCTGAGTTGTGGAATGGGCTTGTTTCAAAGAATCTGTAACCCTTACTATTTCAAGTATCCTAAGTGGGGACTGTTGGTGCCTCAGCCACAGTACCATTGACATGATTCCTTGAGAGAAAAATGCAGAGTGTGAGCTACTGCATAGGAGAGTGATTAAGCTTGTCAGCTATCTACAGTCTCCCAGCTAATCACTGACTGGCTCAGACACTAGTGTTGGTGAGGAGCCCCGAGGCCAGGCCAGCCATGTTCCTACAGAGCTGCTGGTGTGCATGGGGGTGGGAAAATGGTTAAGGGGCTATGGCTTATTCCCCAGTTCATTTCAGTTATGTCCCCAGACCTTCCAGGAGACTGTTCATCAATGTCCAGGTGACCTTTCCTCCTTCCCGGAGGCAGGAGTAAAGGAGAACAGCCTAACGTATAGAATTAACATCATCTTGGTGCAGTAATCCCCCAGCATGTCAGTATCAGATTACTTCAAATGGCAAGCCACTAGCATCTGACAAGGGACTCAAGGGGCAGATATTGGTTCTGGTAAGCACCCTGCCAGCCTTCCCCTGGTCTCTATCTTGAGTTTGTGTCTCGGTGCTGCCTAACTCAGGGTTCCAGGGTTCCTCAAAAAGCAACATTTTGGGGGCTCTTAGCAGCATTTAGTGACGAGGAATGCTACGTAGCTCCCTGATGAGTTTATCATGGGGGTTATCAGGCTTGTTGGTTATGAAAAATCAGCAGTTGCCTGGCAACCAAAATTGTCTGTTAGCTCAAAAGCCAAAGAGGTTTCAGAGTCAGATGATGGTTCCTCAGGAGCCAAGACCAAAGCTGCTGAGCAAATAAATATCGGATAGGGAGGCCTAGATGCTGGCACTCCCTAGAGGCCCACTTAAGAAAGGAGCGGGTTAGTTGGTCAAGCTATGGGGTACAGCTAAGTTCAGCCACAGAGCAAGAGAGAAAGGGGTTATCTTCAGGCCATTGTGGTGTGAGTACTCCAAAGGGAAGCTCTAGCTTATACCAGTGTGGTACTGCAATTGGGGACATTTAATGCTCCAGTGTCTACTCAGAATACCTGTCCCCTTTCTCTCTTCCCCTGGCAGAGATCTCACTGTACTCTACTCCAGTCCTCAAGTTCTAAAACCTGATAAGATCTTCCCTCTCCCCAGACTTCCATATCCAGGTCATGGGGAAAGGGTTTAAGAATATTCAATGGGACAGGCCCTTTGGGAAACTGATGGCCTCAGACTTCCATGGCATTTAGAAGGACAGATAATGACTCCATGTGGGGTCCTGAACCCAAATGCCACTGACGTTTCACTTCAATCAAACCCTGCTCTTTTTCTATCTGGGTCACCTATTCTACAAAGACTTGGTCCCACCATAGCTTCAAGTGCCCCCTGACTCCATTCCTCCACTCCCTTCTGTGCTGACATATTGGTTACTTGTCTCTTTGCTGTGATAAAGATACACTGATAAATGCAGCATAAAGGAGAACGGGCTTATTTTTGCCTTACAGTTCAAGTATGCCATCCATCATGGCAGTGAAGGCAAGACATAAGAAGCTGGAGGCAGCTGGTCACATTGTATCTGCAGAGAGAAAGGGGAGAGAGATGGGTGGTGATGCTCAACTCAAATTCTTCTCTCATTCAGTCTAGGATCCAGGTTTAGGAAATGGTGGTACCCATTTTTAGGTTGGATCTTTTCACTTCAGTTAACCTAATTAAAGATAGTCCCTCACAGGCATGTCTAATGCCAGGTGATTCTAAATTCTGGCAAGTTGATGATCAGTGTTGATCACCACAGCCCTGGCAGAGAACATTGAAGCATTGCCAACAGACTTGTAGACTTATAGACTCAGAATAATAATGTAAGAACCTTCAGATGTATTCTGTAGTTAAAACTAAATGGGAATTTCTACCCTTCCTTTGATCATTTGGTTCCCAGATAAAAGACACGAAACCTTTATATTTAATAGCACTAGAGCTGGGCAGATACTAACCCTCTCTTTTCTCTACTTCCCTGTCAATAACTCTGAGATATGACTGGCCATGTCTCTACCTGCGTCAGTTCTCACAATCCCTTACCTAATGGTGACTTCTTCTCTCTTAAATCTCCTCTCTTCTCTCCTGTGGTCTCTGTCTTAGACTCCAAGTCCCGGGAATCAAAACCCCACCTACATCTCTTATCCCTAGCTATAAGCTATGAGCATCTTTATCCAACCAATAGTTTTAAATTAAGGAGCAAAGTTTAATAGCATCACTTGGTGTATGTGAGGATTTCTTTGTCCCTGTGGCAACCAGATCTTGGGGACAAGTATTTAGCATTCCAATACATAGCAACAGATCAAACCTCAACAGACGTGTATTTCATTTAAAATCATGCTTGAATTTTTTATTAAAAACAACACATACATCTCAAGGTCCTGATCCTTTGTTGCTTTTATTCTAGATAACTCACACAAAGTCAGGTATTTATAAAATAAAACTACATAAAGAAAGTAACACATACTAATACAATGTATGTAGCAGACATGCTTTGCTGCCTAGGACTGCTGTAAGAACAGAAAGTTCAAGGGAAAGAGATACAAACACAAGATCTGTTTGCTCTGCATGATGCACCTGTTCAGCTCATTCATATGCCACACAGCCTGAACTGTTGTGGGGGAGGGGAACAGAAGGTATGTGCAGAATTCCAGCTGAGTCTATTGTGTGGATGTTTGAACAGGATCTACTTCATCTACTTGGTTGGCTTTCCTTGAATATCATTTCACTTATTCATCCATCTATCTCCCACTTTTTCATCCATCATCCATCTACCCACTTCTCCATTTTTCTACCCATCCAACCACTCATATATCCATCCTGCTACCCATAATTTCAGCAATTCACCTACTCATACAATTATCTGCCTGTTCATCTATCTACTCGTCCTTCCATCCACCCATCCACCTACCTACCCAACAATGATCAATTCATTTATACATTTATCTACCTATTTATTTCTCTCCAACCATCAGACTATCCCATCTATCCGTCCATCAATCTACACATCCATCCATCCATCCATCCATCCATCCATCCATCCATCCACACATCCATCCATCCATCCATCCATCCATCTGCCTATTCATTTATCCTTCCATTCATCTATCCACCTAGTCATTCATTTCCTTCATTCCTTGTTTCTATTCTCTCTAACAGACCTCACTCTGATCTACTACCCCAGGCTGCTAATGGAGCCCACACTGTTCCTATGTGCTTACTGCTTATTACTGTCAGAGGTTGTTTGGCAGGATCACCCCAGTCTCTGAGTGTTCTATAAACAAAATATTCTAGAGCCAAATTTTGGGGTCCCAGCTTAGGCTTTACTACTTCTAGATAAGATCCTTTGAGACAGTCTCATAGACCCTTTAGTAGGCTTTGCTTCTAGAAAATGGTACAAGGACCAGCAAGCCCCCACCCCGACCCTGCTCATTCACTCTTGTGTTTCCAACATCTTTTGATTCTGGCCTATGAGGATCTATGAAATTTTCTTTCTTCTCCCCAGTCTACTTGTCCACTATCATCATTAGATGACTCATTTATTCTCCCCCAAAATTCATGTCCCACCAGCTCTGAGTCTGTGGCAATCTGTTCAACCATTGGGTTTTGGTGCCTAGGGTAGGTAAAAGTTCTACCATGTGGAATGAGTCATCTCTACACAAAGTCTGCTCCAGAGATGGCCGTTCTGGCGATGTATAGGCTGCCTCCTTTCCCATTAGACTTTTACTTCTACAACATTCATTTGTTTGTAAGCACAGGCCTGCTCCTTCTCAGGAATAATTTTTCTCTCTAGTTTTGATTTTAAGCTTATAAACTTTGGAAGGAAACAAGCTTTTCCGTAAGAAGCACCGGGGCCAAAATGATGCCAACACCTGCTACGTGATATCATTAATAAATTACTAGAATATAGAAGCATCTTAAATGCACTTCTGCTTGTGGCCATTTGAAAGGAGCTGAGCTTTTCTGGGCTGGGTGCCAGTGACTGCTCGTCGGGCCCTGGAGCGTAGGGGTCGACTGAAGATGGGGGACCTGTCTTTATTGTTGGGGAATAATGTTTCCTTCTGCTCAATTCCTTTATACCAAGCCTGATTACTCTCACACATATTTCCTAGAAAGGCAGAGAAATTCAAGATACCTGTTCAGGACAGTTAAGTTTTACCATTTAAATGCAAGAAAAACCCTCACTTTAGCATGTTTTAATATAATATATTGTCTACTCTTTCTTGGTGTCAGGACAAACTGAGGACTCTAAAAAGAACTTTGAGGATAAGCATGCACCTCTGCCAAAGTTTTGACATACACCAAATTATCAGTGCAACCTGAAATACATGTGAGTCCAGTCATGACCATCTTCAACATCCCCAGCACTCACACAAACAAAGGGGCAGTCAAGAGGATGTAGATACTTCATGAAGAATAAGCAGAAAGCCAACCATAGTCAAGAGCTGGCATGGCCCTTGACTTCTTGGCCAGGGTCTGTGGTGATTAGTTCCAGTTGTCAACCTCACCCAACCTAGAGTCATCAAAAATGAGAATGTCAATCAAAAGGAGAAACTGTCCAGATCAGACTGTCTTGTGAATGTGTAAGGAGATTGTCTTGATATTGAAAGACCATGCCTGAAAGTGGGTGGCACAGTTGCCTGGTTTGGGGGCTCTGGGCTGTTAAGTTAAAAAGCTAGCTGAGCAGTAACCATGCATGCACTCATTCTTTTGACTCTTGGCTGTGGCTATGGTGTGACTAGCTGCTTTAGTCTCCTTCTGTGTGCCTTTCCTGGAGAGCTGACCTGTACCATGGAACTGTGTGCTAAAATAAATACTTTCTCCTAAAAGTTACTTTTTTGTCAGAACATTTTGATATAACAGAAATGCAACTAGAATGGTACCCTTATTTGGTTTTTAGTTTATCAAAGACTGGGAGGGGAAGTTGCAAAACAATAATTCAGTACAGAAACGGAAAAGAGAAATCTCCCTTTTTTGGTAAAGTTCAAAGGTGAACAATGGTGGAGCCTGTGATTTGCCCCATCCCCACTCCCACCAATTTGGTTGCTTATCACAGCCAGCACACAAGGTCCCTCCTCTGGTCCCCTGCTCTCCTATTCTCACTCATCTACAATGAGTAAGTGTCCTTCACTGATCTGGTGGCTAAGCTGATCTTAGATTTCGTAAGCAAAATCACCATTGTAGGCTGTGTGAGTGTGAACAAGTTACTTACCTTCTCTGTGTAGTGAAAGGCAATGTTATTTCCTACCCTTCAAGAGTATTTTCAAGGATTATAGGTAATCTTAATATCATGTGCCTGTATCACCACAGTAGAGGCCCTTTGTGGCATAGACCTCATCACGTGATCAAGTATTCTTCTTTCAGAACCTTTACTATAACCCCTGCTGGCAAATTATGACTACTTTGTGCCAACGATTAAACTAGCTCTGGAAACCAATAGATCTGTTTGGCCATTCCCCAGTATAATTAGACTTTGTGGTGCTGGTAATAAAATGCCTGAGAAAATCAACTTAAAGGATGAAATTTTGATTCATAGTTTAAGTCCGCAAATGCTTGACCCTATTCATACCTGTGGCAATGCAGAATACCACAATTCAGAGCAAAGCTGATTACCTCAGCAGTCAGAAAGGAGAAGGAGGAAGAAGAGAAAGGAGAGGGGGTGTGGTGGGGAGGAGGAGAGAAAGACAGATAGAGACAGAGCCCATCCTGAAAGCTGTCCTAATTAGTTCCTCTGTTGCAGTGATAAACCACTGAGGAAAACCAACTTGGGGAGGAAAGCATTGATTTCATCTCACAGGTCATATCCTGTCATGTGGGGAAGCCACGCGGGAAAGTCAGGAGAGACCGCAGAGGAGCTCCCACCCATTGGCTTGCTCTCCATTCCTGATTCGTTTGCTCATTTTGCTTTATTATACAACCCAGGACCATGTTCCTAAGAGTGATGCTACTCACATTGGGCTGCACCCTCTCACATTCATGATTAGTCAAGAAATTGCCCCCACAGAGGCATTCAGAGACATTTTCTCAGTTGAAGTTCTCTCACCCCAGATGACCCTAGTTTATGTCATTAGGGAACATTAAGGAACAACCCAGTTTGAGGTCAGTGCATTCATGAGCAATCACCAGTCCACATCTCCAACTCTGACTGTTGGTATGTAGTGGTTTGGCCTAATGCTGCGTTGGGTCTTCCAAAATGGTTTGCCCCAAAGACAAGTGAGTCCACGCATAAGACACGGAGGGACCCTGTCCCCAGTTAATTCTGTTTGGTAAATAAAGATGCCAGCAGTCAAAGGCTGGAGAGAAGAGACATAGGCAGGGTTTAGGCTTCCTTTTCCTGGAACCATGAGAAGAAGAATAGGAGCCCCCCATGGAAGAGGAAGAATGTGCAGGAGGGAGAAGGAGAGCTGCAGTGAAAGAGCTGATCCATAAACATGTGGCATTGTGGCCTGGCCAATTGGAGTGAAGAGCAGGCGGACAGAATATAAAATCCAGAGAATGCAGAGACACATAGGCAACATGTTTCTCATATGTTACAGCTGCTTATGTTGATCTCCAGAAGACACCATCTCCACTAACTCTAACCTTATTACCCAATCCATGCATACTTCCAGTGTCTCTTCTCTATTACCATGTCTTCCAGGAGGCTATGGATGCTGTGACACGTGTATTTGCTTCTGTTGAGAAGCAGAACCTGCATCTGTTGACATCCATTCACCACCAGCTCCCTGATCCATCAGCAGCCCAGTGACAAGACCCTACAGACTGCATCATGATCCACACTGCAGCTGGCCTCCCCAGTGGTCCTCCCACCTGGAGCTTGATTCCAGAATTTGTGGTGCCTGGCACCAGGGAAGACACAGCCTATTTTCTTTTTTGGAGGTCCTTAAAGCCAGTAAGAGAGGGGTGTGGCCAAACAGGACACCAGACTTTTGCTTTATAAATAGTAGAGAACACAGAAGTCCATAGCAGATGGTACCCTGGGTAGCCAATAGCAGCCGAGACTACCTGGATGTTCCTGTCTGTGTCCACCTCATGGCCCAGAGGATGCAACCTAGAGTCAGGTTGCTCAGACTCCTTTTCCCTTTCCTCCATCCTTCTGTTTCTTCTCTTTCCTGTTTTTGGGCTCTCACTCTGGAGCCTGCCATTATACTCACTGAGGAATGCCGAATAGTTCATCTGGCTTCCAGTAAAGACTTACTGGGTCTTACTGTGTCAACACTGACATCTGAGCCAGGACCTGGAAGCTTGCTGGTGTTTTTTTTTTTTTTTTTTTTCAATGCTCAGGATGACAATCCTTGAAATGATCTGGCTGTCCTCCATTAAGCCTCAACACCAGGCTATGGTTTCATGCCCTGAAGCTTTGGGAATATGAATCACAGCCCTCAAATTTCCCACCAGAGATGCCATAGGCAATTGAGACATGCCAAACTGAGTTTCTGCTTTTCTGGAGCCCTCTCCCTGATTACCTCTATTCTCAGGAGATTTCCTGCTCAGAGTCTTTTAACTATCTCTAGCTTATCCCCTCAGGAATTCGTGGCTTAACTTACTGACAGTGAGCAACTTCTTAAAAGGCAATTAGGGGGCTTCTAGAATATAGCATGATGAACACCCCAGACAAACATGCAGCACCATGAATTTTTTTCCTAAACAACCAATTAAAGTTCCTAGAAATTGTCCTAAGATAATTAGGCAAATGAAGACACATTCATCCACAGTACATACTGTAGCTGATCTTTTGCTACTTTGTGAGTTTTTTCATCCTTCTCAACCCCTTTTCTTCTACCCTTTCAACCCCCTAACATTAGATAATAAGGAAAAAGGATAGAGAGAAAAGGAAAAAGATCCCTGAATAAAGCCAGGGGGCAATGTTATCATTATACTTCTTCTTGCTGATTAGTGGTGTTGAGTTTCTTGGAGCAAATTTGATCTTCACTATAAGAATATCTAATTTCTTCTTGTTGTTGTTTCTTCTTCGAGCATGATTACTTAATAAACCATGACCAACAACAGCCAACAGACAACAAACAACTCACTAACAAACAAACAACAACATCCAACAATCAACTAACAACCCAACAACTTCTCATGACCTAATACTTATATACCCTCTGAAAAGTCCTCCAGAATTCCAAACACCATCACAGAAACTATCTGCAGCTGGATAAACAACACCTCTGCCAGAGCATGAAGCAAATCACAGTCATCTTTTGTAGACAATCTAAAGCAGCCCCATATCCCACACCTGAGAGTAAAATGAAAACATATTCTTATAATATTTCTGTATGTTTTTTAAAGAAATCAAAATTCCATAAATATCAGTATAATCTACCAAATATCTATAACAAAAATGTAAGTCTGTAACACTTGACCACCCACATTGTCTTCCTCTGTCAGTATGACAGACACTCCATTCCATGTATCCATAACCACAAAGATGGGCCTTTAACCCTTCTGGTTACATAGAGCACACAAAGGACAATCCACAAGCTAAAGGAATTTCTCAGCCCCACCAGCTCAGAGTTTAATCAAAGCTAAATTATCACAGAGTGTGGCCACAAATTGAAGCTTTCCTGATCCACAGCCCCACACAAAGGACAAGGAAGGCTGAGGATGTGGGGGCCTCAGGATGAGCTCATGGGATTCAAGGCCCATCCTAGAAATAGCCAAAAAGATTGGTTGGGAACTTGCAGATTTCCCAAGAAGAAAAAATAGTCCATGAGCATGTAGTCCTACAAAGTTCTCCCCAAAGAAGCAAACATGACCTAATGCAAAATGTTAGAATCTAAAGTGCTCTTGAAAGTAAGGAAGGATTTAGTACTATGTAATGAAAAGTCTCACTTCTCCACCAGACAGACCAATGTGCTGAACACATGCTACATAGAGGAAGAAGAAGAGACAACTGGGAAGAATCCTCCTTGGGTCAGTATGGGTCCCAAAGGCAACTTAAATGGTTTGTCTTACTGAATTTAGTATATCAAAGAGTAAAACAATTTATTAACCAGGGCATGATACCTGTGATAATTAATCTTCATTTTCAATTTGGTGCCATTTATAGTCAAGCAGGAGACACACCTACAGACCTGCGAGTAATAGCTTATTCAAGAGAGGTTCAACTGAGGCAATAAGACCCACCTTTAACTGTGTCTGGCTCCACCCCATAGGCTGGGGATACTGATGGAGTAAAAATAGAAAATAGAAGTATAAAGGAAAAAAGGTAAGTGAGCTGGGAACCAACAATCTCTCCCTCTCCCTCTCCCTCTCCTTCCCTCCTCCCTCTCTCTCTGCTTCCTGACTACAGATAAAAATGTGACCCACCTCAAGCTCCTACCACCATAACCTCCCTGCCATAACAGGTTATACCCTCAAACAAAGAGTCAAAATAAATTCACCCTTCCTTAAACTTCTTTGGTCACATGTTTGATCAGCGCAATGAGAAAATTTGATAGTACTATCCATGACCTCTCATTGATGTGGGTAACAATAAAAGCAAGAATAGTTTAGCAGAGATTCAGAACAGAGACCATCAGACAATCCAGAGAGAGCCATGGTCACTGTGGAGTAACTGCATACGCCTGCGAGGAAAGCCTTGCACCATATGGAAGAAGTTTCATGAGAAAAATGGAGATATATCACAAAATGCAAGTAGACAGGAAAAATAAACCCAAGGAGTACTAGGAGAAGGGGGGATGGTTCCTCACTTGTCGTTTATTGCTGTGATAAACATTGACTGAACACAGTTGGAGATTGAATGCTCTCTTCCATATTATAGCTTATACTCCATCAAGAAAGGAAGTCAGAGTAGGAGCTAAAGGCAGGAACCTGGACACAGGAACTAAAGCATAGGCCATGGAGGAGTGCTGTTTACTAAATGCTAATCATGAACTGCTCAGCCTATACAACCCAGGACCACACATCAAGGGGTGACATTGCCCACAGTACAGTGGGGCAGAACCTCCCTTGTTGATCATCAGTTAAGAAAATGCCCCCACAGACTTTCCCATAGGCCCAAAAGAGACTTAGCAAATTTAAAGATAAATCTTTGGGGACTTGAGCAAGATGAGAAACAATGTAATAGGGAATGAAGATAATTAGGAGCCTTCAGAGGGATTAAATGTCATTATTAAGAACAATATATGGGAATAGGCATTCCCAGAAAAAAAGGAGATGCATAAAAAACAAGAAAAATAAACCTATTAGAATAAATGTTTACTGGAGGGTTACAAAATAAACTATCCATCTCTCCACTGAGCAAAGCTGAACAAGCTTTGAGTAGTGTGAAGGCAAAGAAACACAGAAAGACACACCACCATGAAACCACCCAAATCAAGATGGGGACAGATTGTCTAGTCATCATGGAAGGAGAGATATGCCATAGACAAGGGAGAAAAGGCAGATGAAAAAGGGAGAAAAACACAGTTAAATTGTGAAAGAAATGAAATTTAGCAAAGAATACAGTGTCTAAGAAAATTGTTTTTAAAAAATTTAGTGTTGGGGGTGGTAGCGGGATTGTACAAGAGCTACTGGTGCTTATGTAGAAGACAAGAGTTCAATCCCCAGTGTCCACAGATAAAACTGTGATAATACTACAGGACTCCTGTAATTCAAGTTCTAGGAGACCTGGCATCTTCTCTGACCTCTTTAAGCACTACACACACACACACACACACACACACACACACACGAACACATGCCCACACATAAACACACACACACTTAAAAATAAAATCTTTAGATAGTGATAATAAGGCATTCAGTTATGTATGCTTATATATGCTATTTATATATGTGTGTTATATTAGGAGACTAGAGAAACAGCATATGAAATGATAAACCAACAAAAGACATTAAAGAGATGAAAAGAAAATATAGAAAAGAAAACCCAAGTGAACAGGTAGAAAACACAAAGCTACATGATACTAATCCATTAATTGCTGTGAAAGCTGCTGGTCTTAATTTCAATTAATTAAAAGATAAGATTGTTTTGTCATATCAAGAATCATTATGCAATTATATATTAAATATATAAATCCTGCTTTAAATATCAAGTGTCTGTAGATTAAAAGATAGAAGAAAATAAACTATGTTGACATTATCAAACTAATGTGAGGATATTCCGATTTCGTACTGAGGAAAAAAAACTTTAAAAACCCCAAAAGTTACTGGGAATGAGAGAGAGAACTAATTAACAATATAAGGTCAGTCCTTCAGCAGGTGTATGGTGTATGCCTGTAATTCCAACACTTTGGAGGCCATAGATGGGGAATTGCGAATTCAGGGTCAAACTAGAAAACATAATGTGATTTTGATCTCAAAATTCAATTAAAGAAAACAAATTTTCAATAGAAATGTTCAGCATGAGCATACCTACCTGTAGACTGTTGAACTAGGTAGGCAACACACATAGAAACAGATGAACTCATGTGTTTTAGATGGAAGCTTCAATATCCCTCTGTGGGAAGCCACCGCATTCGCCATTACAAGATGGCGCCCCGCCCAAAGGGAGATTGGCCAGTTTTGAGATAAACAACCCAAGTGCGCATGGGAATATGCCTGTTTTGCTGACTCATGCTGACTCGTTCTCTAGTCCCGAGTATGCTAATTAGGGCACACAGAATACACCAATCAGGTAGTGACACATTCCTCCTAAGCATATATAAGGAGGGTTGGTTTCTGGGTTCGGGGTCTTTCGCAACTGCAATCAAACCCGCAATAAACACCTGTAGAAGGATCCTGTTGTGGCGCATCTTTCTTGCTGTCGAGATAGGCGATTGCTACACCCTCTGTCCTATCTGGATGTTCCAGCAAGCAGAAAGTTTGCAAAGACAAAGCTGAACTCAGGGGCATTAATTAACCTAATGCAGTTGGCATCCATAAACTGCACCAAGGCATAAAAACGTACATATTTATCTTGCTAGGGGTAGTCACCAAAAGAAACCATGTTCTGTGCCATGAACACACCATAACAACTTGAATGAATAGAAATCATACAATATCTGCTCGCAGACCATGGAATTAAAGGACTATAAACATCAGAAATAGCAAAAATCTCCAAGATATCTGAAGCTTAAGCAACACACTCAAAACAACAACAACAAAACCACATGAGCCATGTTTACATGGGGATTTATACCTGGCAGGCAAGGTTAGTTCAACAGAAAAAAAATCACAGAATGTGAGTCCCACTGAATAAGAGAAATGACATAAATGAATGTAAGAAATTCATTTTTCATTCTTTCCTTTCCTTCTTCCCCAGTAATCCCTGGGAGGAGCTGGAGTAAACATGATTATGCTTAAAATACATGGTATAAAATTCTCAAATAAGTGACAATAATTTTAAATTATTTTTTAATAAAGGAAAACTGTTTTGCAAAGTCTAATATCCATCTCTTATGAAAGTTCCCAGTAAACTAGGTATAAAAAGGAATGTCCTCATCTTAATGATGTATTTCTAAGAAAATTCTACATTTACATTCATATTTAATGGTGGCAAACTTGAGATTTCTCTGTTAGATCAAGAACAAGCCAGATATATTTCTTATCCTCATTATTTTTCAGTAACACACTGAAAGTCCTAGCTTATGCAATAATAAAAGAAAAGAAAAAAAAAAAAAAAAAAAAAAAAAACAAGACCTATATGAGAGAGGAAGAAAGAAACCAAACCATTTTGTTTACACAATTTACACAACTCTTTTAAACAAAACAAAGATAATGAATTTAAAGTGGATCTACTAAACATTTATGAAGCTAATCTAGAAAACTGGAGCAAAGTTGTTGAATCCAAAACTAATGCACCATGCTCAACTGTTTCCCAAAAGAACTATAATGAACTCAACTTTGAAATTCAAAACACAGAACCTGATACTCCAGTAACACCTTGAGAAAGTGAAAAACTTAATTACAAATCTAGCAAAATGTGTACAAAAGATGCCAGTCAAAACAATGTATATATTGAACACAACCCCCATCAAAACCCAGGAGTTTTGTTTTAAGAAACAAGTCTATACTTCTAAAGGCCATGTAGAGGGGCTGGAGGGACTACTCAGTGGTTAGGAACACTTGTTGCTTTTTCAGAGAACCTGTGTTTAGCTTACAGCATCCACATAGTTCCAGGTATTCTCTCTTTCTGTCTCTTCAGGCACATGGTATTCATGTGCACAATACATATATGTGGATAAAAAAAAACCATACACATAAAACAACTTTAAAGGGCATATTGAACCTTTATAAGATTTTCTTTAGATGTTTTAAAATTTTATGTGTGCAAGTATTTTTCCATTTCCGTGCCACGTAGCCACCTCCCATCTCAGCTTCAGATGCTGCCTGTGACATGCTGAGCATCAGTGCACATGCCCAGTTGCTTCTATCCCAGTGGTCTCCTGCATGGTACTTTTGACATCTCTGCTAGGGGAGCTCATAGGCATCTTCAAGTTCATGCATTGCAAACTAAATAGCAATCTCTTTGTCCTGCCACAAAGATGTTCCATCGATTGTACCAATTCTGCTGCTGGAATCTTTGTGCTTTCTGGCTCTTAAGGGGACAATTTAGAGTTCCCTTGGGGCCTCTCATCTCAGCCTGCTCTTTTGATCCACCACCCTAACCTACTTGGCTCTTCCTTAAATGTGTACCTAGTATGTAGCTTATAATTTATTTCATTTCAAATTATATGTATGTGTGTGGGAATGGGGTGGGGGGATGAGCTCACAGAGAATGCATCAGATCCCCTGGACCTGAAGCTAGAGGCACTTGCAAGGTCTAAATCCTGGGCAATGAACTTGATTATTCTAGAAGAGAAGCATGTATTCTTAATAACAAAGCCATCTCTTCAGCCTTCCAATATCTCAGCACCTTCTCATTGCTACTCCAATAAAGAAGCTATAACCTCTTCCTGCACTATGATCTTTCCCCTAACTGAAATTCATGTTTCCCTTTCTTTAAATATGCACTATTAACTTAACATTAGCTGAACTTCTTGCTTCTTACTTGTAACTATAGTGCATTCCCAAAAGGACAGCCAAGGCATTCTCTTAAGTGTAGGACTAATAGCTCCTAGGAGGATCAACCTGTGACTTTCGGACCATTCTGAACGGAAGATGAACGCATCCAATGATAATGGGGAGTGACTGCAACAGAGAATAAGTTCGCTCCTCAAAAAAACAGGACTGGGTGCCAGGATTGGGTGGCAGGCAGAAGGCAGACAAATGCCAGCCCAAGTAAATTCAGCACCAAGGCTCTGGACAGCTCCAAGAACCAAAGCAGTGAGAAGAATAGCCTCTACCCCAAGTGGTAGCTAGGAGTACACTCTCAGCAGTCTCCTAGACACAAATATGTCTAAAAAATTATTCTAAATACTACATGTTTCCACCATTCACAGTTTAACCTGTTTCATTTGCAGCCCCAATTTCCATGCTAAAGCGAGGCATAATAAGTAGCAATAAAATCAGTCTTACTGCATTTGTTTTTCCACGGCAAGCTGCAATCAATTACCTGAGAGGTGTTCGTAGCTGCAGCTAAACGGTGACCCAGCAAGGTGCAATTGGCGAAGTGTCACTTTTATTCATGGCCTCAAATCCGAGAATGGGCTTGTCTGTGTTTTAATTATCGGAAAGCACTTACCACCCTCGCTTTAATGAATTGTATAAAACTTAAACACATGCAATTATATATTTTATAAATAAAAAGCAGTGGACACGGTCTGAGGTAGCTGGCTCTGTTCAAAACTGTATTTTCAGTCATTCATATGCAGCTTGCTTGGAAAGGTCTCCTATCTCCTTCCAGAGACCCTCAAATTCCCTCAGATTTACCTGGAGTCTCTCTCTCTCCCTCCTTTGTTCCCTCCCTCCATCCCTCCCTCTCCTTCTTCCTCCCCCTCTCCCCCATCTTCTCTTTCTCTCACACACATTCCTGAGGTTCACTGTGGGCATTTAATTATGAGGCATACCCATGTTCTTCTCTTCCTAAGCCCTGAGCACACTGGAGTGCTCTAGTTAGAAAGGCATTGAGATCAAGGGGGCAATGCTGGGCTTTTCCCACTTGGCTGTGTGGAGCTAAGATTGCCTTGCAGGGGTCAGCCATTGAGGCTTCCCCAACTGACACCATGAGAGATTCTTCCTTGTAGGAACACAGGGTGCCAGCCATACCGTGTAATTTGCCCCCTGGGGGCCCAGGGAGGTCATACATGTGCAACCACACACCTCCTTCTAGGAATGTGGGAGCACCATGCAATTCCTCTCTTGGGCTCCCACGCATCACTTGCAGATGCCAGATGGGTGGATGCAATTAAGTAAATGATGATTTTATTCAATAAGAACCAAGACACCTAACACATCATATTCCCATTTCTTCTTTCATGACCCCTATCAAAGCTTACTTATCACTTAAGTAAGAGTCAGAGAATTAACTAAAGACAGACCACAGCTGAGACTTAGTTTCTAGAAGGGCTCCTATCAGAAGGTAGGGGACACTTTCTTGTTCTGAACACATGGCTAATTCCTGAACTGTGCCCGAGGAGCATGGGAGACTCAACATGTGCACACTGGTACCCTACCCTCCGTCTTTATCTTCTCTAGGACTCTAGACTACAAGACACATACAAGATGGAACAAAGAGAAGGGGTCCGGGCTTTAGGTATCCAACGTCCTTTTCTTTGTCCCAGGACTACAGCCTTTATTAGTCACATGCCCAGGAAGGCTTTTGTACAGGTCTATTTGCCTAGAACTCTCTGGAGATGTATGCTCCCATTTTTATTTCTAAGGCTTTTAAAGCTTTATACCTGCAGCCACAGCCACCCCAGTTCCACCTGACTTTCTAGCCATGGACACCCAGTAGCCTGTCACAAGCCTATTTATTATCCAGCCTGGCCACTGTCCAGTGAGCTTTGGAAATACACCATGCCTTATGGCCAGGACCATGGCTCTATCTCCTGATTGGCTCATGCAGGAGAACAGCAGATTCTGGTTGTGTCTCATCTTTACACAGTTTCCTAATGTGACAGAACACACTATCTTTACAAATCATGTGGAATTCAAAGTTGGCAAGGTTTAAATAAAAAGGGTTATTAGCTCTTTTCTAACGAGCAGCTGACTTCTGGGACTCTGGTGATCTGGGAACTCATTATCTGTTGCATTTTGGTAAAAGCCAAGGCTTTCAGAGACATTAAGAAAATGGTTGGACCTCTAGCCGCATGTCATCCCCCACCTCCTTCTCCAAGGGTTACCAGGTTGGACCACTGTTCACTCCTGGCTCCCAAGAAGCAAGTATGAGCTGTGCTGAAATGGTCTTCACTGGCAGGGCTTAAACAGAACACCAGCTCTGCTGGCCAGTCTTTGTCCATATATTTCCAACCCTTTATTCTCGAGCAGTTCTAAGAATTGAGACAATGGGTGTTTCTTGGGTACTGGCCTGGTTAGGGCTCTGCCTTCCCTTCTTTAGCAACGGCCTGAGCATTGCACCACAGCAGTAGTATCTCTTGCCAGGGGACTAACAGACAGCATACAGCTCAGATGGTAACTACACTTAGCATCACTATTGAGAGACTACTCTGGAGGAATGTCCAGAAGAAAGAGGGTACAATATGGGGGAACTTGGGCTCAGAAAGCAGAAAAAGACAGAGTCAGAGAAAACAGAGAAATGGGAGGCTGGGATACATAGAAAGACAGAAGCAGAAAGATAAAGAAGACAAAGACTAAGAGAGATGGGGGAGACAGGAGGAGAGACAGAGACGGGGGCAGGCATAAGCAGGCACAGTGCCTGGTCCAACAACACTTCATGCCCATCAATACTGCCCTTTACTCTGAACAGTTTTCCTTGTATCTTCCAGAAATAGTGTCATTCTCCAAAGTCACTGTGGTGACTTTGCTTGTCCAGAGAAGAAGGTTGTCTCTCTGGGTCTGACCCTGATCTGTCATACATCAGTCTCCTTGCCTATTCTTTGAAGGGCCCCTAGTGACTTTAAGGTTGTCATAACACCACTCCAAAAGAATGAACCATGTGCCTTTGAGTTTGCAACAGAAGCCCCGGGGCTGTGCTGTGTGGTTGCCAAGCTCTGTAACTGACAATCTCATGACCTGTCCTCCTCCAGGGACACCAGGGAGCAGCCCCTCATGAGATATTACACCACCCCATGCTAACTGAGTGGTCCAGTTTCACCATAGCCAGTCAGGAACTCTGATACTTGGATGTCAGCACATCTCCAGAGGGAACAGGAAACAAATAACACACACACACACACACACACACAGGCACCTGTAATGGTACAACTGACTGCCACCAGATATCTTCATTTACTGCCCCACTGCCTCCGTGGCATGCAAAAGGCTGGAGTAGTATCTGGCAGGACTGTCCTCCTGGACACACAGGGCCCACAAAGAGAGCCTGCACCAGGACATGAACCCAGAATGCTAATCAAGAAGACTGTCCCAGGCTAACAGTAAGAGTTTAGGAACCCCAGGTCCTGAGAGGACTCAGAACCCGGAGCATGTTCAGACTCAGCCCCAAGATGCCCACACTCCTTATACCATCATGAAGCCATGGCCACAGGGACTGAGGCTTTGTACCCAATACCTCCCTGATGCCAGACCACCTACCTTCCCTGGGGGTCTGGAGATGGAGTACTGAGAACTGTCTCTCAGTCCTACAAAGATATTTAGAGCTGCCTGTGGGTCAGAAAATTTCAGAGACGCTAAATATGAGCATAAGGCCTGTGTTTCTCCAAGAGCCTCCCAGATGTGAGCCGCAAATTCACCAGCCTGATATACACAGAAATGGGGAAGCAACAATTTGGTTTCAGGCCAGCCAGATTCCCAACCCACTCAGTTCATTAGCGAGGCACAGAGAATTACAAGGGAGACAGGAAACACCAGTTAAGAAGGTGACTGAGACGTGTGTTTGAAAAGATAGTCTCTGAGAATCCTGGAAGCAAGGAGTAACTGTTTCCACAAAAGCTTCTGGGAAGGGAGCCCATGGGGAACTACAGGAGCTGATTTTACATGGAGGCAGGGTTCAAGGGAGAGCATTATCCTCAACAGACATTGTGTCGTGTTGTATTCCGCCTCTCAGCAGCTCATACATCGCTTACCAAAGCTTGGTGGTCCTGCTCCTGTTTTCCTACCTTTATCGCAGAAGCGATCTCACATGAGCATCATCTCTGAGAATAACTAATGAACTTTCCCTCAAAACTCCCAAGAATTGTATCCAGCTGCAAAGGCAAGTGGCGTAGGGACCTCAGAGCTTCAAGGCAGTGGGGACCCAATTCCACACCAGCATCACAAGGTTCAGAGTGTCCTCCCTCACAACAAACCTCTAGTTCATACACTGGAAAATGGAATCACTTCCCCAAGTACCAAGGCTTCTTAGTCATTTGGACAAATAAAACAAAGGCAGGCAGGAAGCAGAGGGAGTAGCTGTGAGCCTCTCAGCCGCTCCCATCATCCAATTTGCAAAATGCAAAATCAGCTCCAGCCGCGCTCCGCTGTGCCTCAGACGCATGTGCTGTAGTCACCTCATCGAAGGCCATTAGATTCCCATTTTTCCTCGAGTACAAAGGTTGCTTATCATTTATTAATATGAACCCGAGTGGAATAGCTGGATATTACAGCGAGCTCTCTGATGCTTTCTGTATTCCGGTGAGGTACGTTGTATCTACATGGAATCTCTCATTAACCGTCACTGCTCTCGCAGGCCGTTACCAGTGAGGCAAACAGACAATGCTGCATTGTGCTTCATTTCAGGGTTTCTGGATCACCCGGGGCCAGGGAGCCTCCAGAATGCCAGGCCTGTGAAGGCTGCTAAATCTCACCGCTCTAGCTAACTCCTCGCACCTCTAATGGGGCAAAGAGTGACTGTTGACGTTGTCCTAAGCAGGCAGAGGCAAGGAGTGGAGGCTTCATTTGTGGTCCCGGACGGTAACGGCCTCATTAAGTTCCACAATCTGGGCAGAGGTACCCGCCTTCCCACCAGAGTACTGAGAAGTCAGTAGGGGTTTGCAGGCAATGACGGGGGCAAATGGCTGTAAAACAAAACTGGGATCCCATGACATCCTGAAGCAGCCCCATCGCCAAAGAGGGAAATAGGCTAATGAGCTTTTCACTGCAGCATCAAAATGCCTGAAACAGTTAACTTAAAAAAAAAAAAAAGAAGGAAAAGTCGATTTGGCTCATCGTGCAGGAGGTTCTAAGCACACCCTCAGTTGGCCACATTGTTTGCAGGCTGTGTGGGAGAGCGAAGGTAGCACAGAAAATCCTTTATTGTTCTAACCCAGAGAGTAAGAAGGGCCTCATAGGGTCCTGCAGAAGTCTAAAGACCGTTCAGTAGGCTCCACTTCCATACTTCTTTGTCTGGAACTTGAGCCTGAGCTTCTAGGCTAACCTTCACCTTGTGGCTGTACTAAGTAGCACTAGATGACCAGGTGTCTAGGACAGATCCCAGGTCCTTATTCCCATCACGCTCCAGCCATGACCTCCCACCTTTCCACCAGGACCGCTCCGAGCATCTGGCTTGCACTGTTCCCCATAAGGAAATTCGTTAATCCACTTTGCAGCCTTCATTCCAGACCTGTCAGGTCTTCGTGTACCTAGACATGAAGTCTGACTGAAGAAATCTCACTGTGACAGAGGCAAGCTGGGAGGGAACCTATGCCAAGAAGGATGGTGCAAGGTACAATGTATTCGGTCCGAGGCGTGCTTCAGATTTAGAATTTTCATCTTTCGCAGGCTAGGTTTATGAGGGGATGTTCGGGAGAGACAGTGAGTTACAGCCCCCGGGGAATCCACGACGCTGTGCTTAGCATGCTGAATGTGGTTCTGACCTGCAATACTTGCACATGTGTGTGAACACAGAGGGACTGTCAGTGGGGGGGGGGGACAGTCAAAGATGGCATCTCAGGACACCTACACCGATGCCAACCACAGAGAAGGAGCCAGGAGACACGGGAATTACCATGCAGCTCATTCCTGGACTTCTTGGCCAATTTATAGTTTCCCACTTTCCCATCTAAGGAGAAATCAGCAGAGAGACGAGAGAAAAGGAAGCGCTCTGGCTCCTGCAGGAAGCCGAGTGAAACAAGCAGTTTGCCAGCCTTGCTTCTGAGGAGGAAGCCACAGAGATCCAGAGGCAAGTGGGCCAGCACTAGGGTGGAAGTCGAGGACCCATTTTCACCATGAGACAGATGTACATAGGACCCAGGTTCTTAGTAGGTGCTGCCATGGGCATATGACTAGTCTGAGGGCCCATCATCTATACAAGGGAAATGAATATTCCTCCATTTGTATGCAGACAGCCACCATTTGAACCTGGCAATGTCCCCGCAGGCTCACTTGCTAGAATACTTGGTCTTCCGGCTGTTTGGGACTCTGAGTAGCCTTTAAAAAGGGAAGTGGATTCTGGATGACCAAAGCAGTTTCCTGAGGAAAGACTTTGAAGGTCATATCTGCCTCTAGTTCTGACCTAGCTCTCCCTGTCACCCATCCAGCCCCTCTAGCACAATGTAAAGAAGCCGGTGCCCATCTTTATGGTGAACATAGTGGTCACCGTGGACCATAATGCCTTCAAAGCAGGAAACCAAACAACTCTTCCGCATCAGGTGTTTTTCTAGCAGACATTCTGGTTTACAGGGATGCAGAAGGGCACTTAATGTATAAGCCCTATGGGATGCCCAACACGTAATTCCCAGGAGCAACAACAGCAAGAACAACAGCAGCAACAACAAAAATTCCGATCTGCCATTTGAGTAAGCGTCTCCAGCTTCTGCTGTTAACTTCATTAGAGTCAAATGAAGCAAGTTTTTAAATATTCACTAGAATTTTCCAAGGTTTGAATATTCACTCCCAGCTACAGCTCTGTAAATACTTTCATTTAATGCCTCAGAAGGCAGTAATGCCGTGGAAAGTGGAATCAGAAGACTGTCTACTCTCTGAATTTCCAAAATCTCTGTTGGCACCAACCGCATAGCAACACCAAAGTGAGCATATAGAAGCTTGCATGGAAGAAGCAAGAAAGCCTGGACAAAAGCATGATTTGCCCTAGCAGCTGCTGCCCTGGGGGGGCTATCAGGCACCTGAGTGGTGACCCCAGGATGCTCAGGTGCACATGACTTCAGGGCAGCCAGCTCTCACCCTCCTCCATCAGACCTGCTATGACTGCAGCTTTGTGCAACCCACATGACTTCACTCAAGGTTCTGTTTAAGACCTGGCCCTGCACCCAGCACTTCCCAGTCCTGACCTTGTTGCCTGCAGAGGTATTTTCTGACTACTGGGTAAAGTCAGGGTTCACACAGGGATGCTAAGGTGACTGAGTTTGCCAATGTGATACTTCCCTGCCTCTGTCTCTCCCTCTGTGTAACTCTAGTCTTTAGGGCCTTGCCTCCTGCTTGCCTCTCTCATGTGACTCCAGACTTCAGGTTCTTTCTTTTCTCTTCAGTCTGAACAGAAGTAGACACAGCTTCCTCCATCATCACATGCTCTTGACTTTTACGTCTGGACCACAGAGAAAAGAAGCAATCTTCTGTAAATTCATGGATAGCAGAAAGGACCACAGCTTGACACAAGATGCAGCATACGTGGGTGATGCCAGGAGGTTTACACACCCTGGAATTCTCCAGAGGCAGAAGAGCTTGCCCTGGACACGGCAACATTTTTAAAAAAAGGGCAGTCAGGTTTGCATGTATGTAGCGCGGCAGGATGGATCATGCCATAAAGGGAGCCCTCTGTGGTTTAAGCAGGATGCTATACCAGCATTGTCTCAGTCAACATGGCTGTGCTGACAAACCACCATAGGTGGGAGCTGAGAGATTAATTACAAAGTGTAATGGCCCATATATTGGAGGCTGGACATTTAAGATTAGGCATCTCAGGACTGGCTTCTTTTAGGTCCTGCCGAAAACAGACATAACCGAAGGATCTGGTGATGACTGAGCAGCTGAGCTGTGGATTTGGACTGGAGGGACACACAACTGAAATGGCGTGTTTCTAATATAGAAGAGACCCAACACAATGACACCAATCAGCCAGGGATGCCATAGAAGGTTTTATCAACCACACAGCGGGCAACGCTGAATTTTATGCTAAAGTGAGATAAAGTGCATGAGAGGTCCACTTTTCAGTTTGGTGTGAAGAACAGCCATGTACCCCTGACACTGTAAACCCCATAGTAAACCCCACACATGCACTCTATGGGGAAATGGCATCAGTGGTCCTGGGGTTACAGGTGACCCCAGTAGAAATGGTGACTCCCTAGGGTACAGCCCCAGTAACCTGGACATCAGAGGTTACATGCAACTCGCATCTCACTGGAGGATCCAGCAATTTCTTGCTCCAGCAACAGAGACTGGCATATTGGTCTATAAGCTGGGCAGTTCCTATCCATAAATTATAGAAACCAGGGCTGTCTTCAGGACCTGTGTTCTTGTGAACCAAACCTAAGCGGTAAGCCTCTTGTTCTTGGGCCCAAGACTCTTAGTGCAGTTCTGGAACCCTGTGATGAATCACCCACCTTCCTCGATACAGGTGAGATCACAAATGGTTAATGTGGAAATGTTATATCTCTATACACACAATGGATGCTCAGCTTGACCCTGTACCCAGAAAGGGGTATGCACAAGGAAATTCCAAGTTTTTCCAGACCCCCAACCACAGGAGGGCTTGAACTAGGAAAAGAAATGACTATATTAGAAAGCTCTGGAAACTCCTGTTCCCTGTGGCCTGGGTGCTCCCTGTGGGACGCTACTCCAGATATCTTGGGCTCTACTTCTTTCAAAGAAGCTTCTTTCAGCAGCTGAAGGCCTCTAGGACAGGTGTCTTTGGCTCCAACCAAACTTGTAGACTTGGAGCTCAGGACTATGTCTGAACTCCTTTCCTGACTACCAGTCTTGCCAGATGGCTTTCACCACCTGTATGAAGAAATTCCACCGCATGCACTGTAGCTCCTTTTATGTTTTCCCCATACCCACAAGGCCTAGCAAGCAGGGATTTGCCTCTGGAAGTCTCTGGAGGCTTCCAGTACTAGCAGGATTTAACAGCTGCAAGCTTTGGGTTTCTGCTTCCTTGTTTCCCATCCTAGGGCCTGGTTCATTCTGGTCATGTGACCACTCTATCCTGACTCCAGAAATGTCAGTTCACTCCTTTGCCCTCATCCTGATGAGAGCCAGATCCTACTCACACCCAGTCTGCCTTCTTCTTCCATTCTTTAGGAAAGCACTGTGATGTAGACGCACACACATTTTGGCATGGAGTGTTGCAGGATAGTTTATCACACTGTAAACCCCAAGATTGTTTTATGTACCCGGGGTGGGGGTGAACTTGTTTCTAGTTGTAGTCTGATTCATCCCTAGCACATACCTTTAAACCTTTAATCCAAGAGCTTTCTGTTTACTGTAAACAGGATTAAAGAAAATCAGCCATGGGTCAAGGGGAGGAGCAAGCAACCAGTTGACAGGGAGTGAACCTAGATCAAAAACAGAGAGTAAAAGGAAGGCAAGAGGATGGATAGAGAGACACACAGGAAACAGAAGGGAGGGGTGTTCGGCTTGAGTAGTTTTTGAGATGGTGTGGAGAAGACCTTTCTTTTGGGACATTAGCTAAGGAGAAAGGTCAGCCGGTGCTTTCTCTGCCTCTCTGAGCTAGCAGGCTTTCACACGAACATCTTAAAATTGAACGTTTGAGATTTTGTTCAAAAAAAAAAAAAAAGCAGCAACAACAACAAAAGAAAAAATAGAGACCCTACAGACTCTACAAACATTATAAAAACACACCAGATAATGGAATAGAAAGAGCTCCTGGCTTTCCTAGGTCTTCAAGTTTCAGCAATGATGGCTACTTTACGCATTGAATTGGGCCATGGAATGCCCCAGATATTGGAGTCAATATTTTTCAGAGTACATGTTGTACTGATGGAAGTTTATGTGTGGTGACCTCCAGATGACATTCCTTTTTTACATTCCTCCCACAGAACCTGTTCCTAACCGCCTACCTTGCAGGTCTAGGAACATATTGGCTTCATGATGCCAGGGTTTGTTCCTATAACAGGTCTCTGTATTAGTAAGAGTTCTCCAGAGGAAAAGAACTGATAGCATGAACATATATTAAAGGGTAATGTGTTAGGTTGGCTTACAGGATACAGTCTACAATAGCACTCTGTATTAGAAACACTGGGAACCCTGCAGCTGCATCCAGTACACAAGGCCCAGTGTGCCAGACGTCCCAATCTAGGCTTGTAAATGTCCAAAAGTCCATGTCTTATCTGAGACTCAAGGCAACTTCTTAACTATGAGCTTCTGTAAAATAAAAAGCATGTTACATAGAGTAAATATTCCTAAGTAGGAAGAGAAGAACTGAGGAATCCAACCTGGCCATCCAGGAAAGAGGTGCTCAAAGCCTAGGAGGAATCATAGAGAGCCACTGGTATCCAGTCAATGTCGGAAGGCTGAAAAGACTGAATTCTGATCCCAGCAAAGAAATGCACCATCAACAGGGTAGGGTAGATGCCAATAAGAACAAAGACAAGCACATGAAGTCAAAGCTTCTCTCTCAGGCCACTGGAGCTGCCACTGGATCATCAGAATATGCTGCAGAGGACCCTCAAGTAGCACTGGAAAATCTAAAATTCACTCTCAGTTTAAATCCCACCCACCAGAAACTCCATCTATAACAATCTAAATTGTTTAACCAAAGGCATCATATGGTCCTCAAAGGCATTTGCCTAGAGAAGTAGTTCGCCAGGATCAGCATGCAGAAACTAAGATAGCTTTTGTCCAAGGAGGGCAGGTTAGTAGCAGAAGTTAACAATGTCAATCACATTGGTCCTGGTTTTGTAGCACAAAAGATGCAAAACTGAGAAGGTGGGTGTATAAGATTTTATATTCTCTGTGGTTCTGCAGAACATCTAAAGCCAGGGAATAGATGGCAAAGTCCAAGTCCCTTTAAGAACACCCAGGGAGGCTATTCTATGAATTTGTGAAGGTAAAGACCGACTTTTAATGGGACCCCTGGAATGTTGGAGAAGACAGGATGAGAAGATGTCTATTGAGAAAAGCTTCAGGAAGACTGTGCAACTGACCCAAGACAAGGGTCATGTATGCTGCAGACAATGAAGATGGAAAGGTCAGGCAACCCACACTCTCTGGCCCCCAGATGATTGATTACATTGTGAGTCCAAGATGCTGAACATGGAACTGTAGGATTTGGAATTTGCAAGGTTGGGTTTTGTTCCTGATTTAGTCAGATCACTTCTGGCTATACCCTCAAATTCTTCCCTTATTTTGAGCAGGGATGTCTACTCTATTCCACTATGTTTTTATTTCTCATTGTTGAGACATTGCCTTGAATGTCAGATTAAGACGTGCACTTTGGACTTTTTAAAAACTGTTGGGATTTTTAACAGCTATGGAGAAGCATTTTTTGAAGATGGATTGTACTTTGTACTTCGAAGTGAACATGAGACTTTGGGCATAAGAGGTGGGAGGTTATGATTTGAAGTATTGTGTTTGGGTGTCAAGTTGGCACGCTAAATTCACCTGGGAGGCAGACCTCTTGGCATGCTCATGGGGTGCCATGCCTGTAGGGAGATCATGCTTGGGAAGAGTCATGTTTGGGGAAATTCATGATTGTAGGGGTCATGGTTGCGGGGCAAAGCTTGTGGGAGTAATGCTTGGAAGAATCATTCTTGGGGTCATCATGCTTGTAAGGGGTCATCTTTGGGGGTCATACTTGGGAGAACAGTTATGCTTGGGGGTTATTATGCTTGGGGGTTATCTTCACCAACATAGAATCATTGTCCCCTAGGCTAGGATCTTGACCTATTTGAATAGAAGTGAGCTGAAAAAAAAGCATCTGTCTCTCTTTGCTTTATAACTACAGCTGCAATGTGACCAATTACCTTAAGCTCCTCTCAGTATGATTTCCCTGCCATAGTGGACTACTGTGCCCTCAAACCATGCTCTGAATTAAACCCTTCCTTCTTGTCCTCCTTATGCCTCGGTATTTTATCACATTAGGAAACAAACTAAAACCATCTTCCTGTACTTGGATATCTACACAGGGCACTATCTTGTATCTCTTTCATTGAGGAGAAATGAATCACACCTTAAAAATACAGGTCATTTGTTCTTATCTTATTCATGAAGACAAGTAGGGATAAAGTAACACTGGCTCCAAAACTCCTCCATGTGCTGTGGATGAGCCTCTCCCAGGAGGAATGTTGAATCCCTTTCATTTCAGAAGATGCCATCCTTACCAATGCGGCAGGACTTTGGTGGAAGTCTCTGAGATGCCAGCATAGTCTTGATCCCATACAGAATAATAGGGAGAAACAGCCTGAATCCAGGTATGTCTCTCATGCCCTTCTCTTTAGTCTCCACAGACCCCTAATAGATAGTACCAAGTGGAACATGCTGCCTAGAAACAAGCCCAGGGCCCAGGTGTGGCCTCTGCTAGCAGACAAGGGAGCAGCCTTGTCAGTCAACCCTGGGAAGACATAGAAACAGGCTGAGCTCTCGTTTGATATGCAGAGTGAGCCAGAGACTATGTTCATCTTGCTGGTGGCCTTCCTGAGTTTAAGGATGTAGGCTCCACTGTACTGCCTGGGGCAGACAGACTGGCTGGAGGTACCGGTCAGCCCCATGTCTCACAGGTGAACCCAATTAACTTCCACAAGTCGTCCTTATGCTCATCCAGTAAAGCAGGTTTTCCCATAGGCTGCTTCCCCATCCACATTCTGCAGAGAAATGCCCTGATTTTTTTTTTTTTTTTTTTTTTTTATCACAGACAGTACACTGTCTTCCCCAGAAGGTATCCAGGAGTTCCAGGAGGAATCCAGACATTAACAGATAAACTAAATTCAGCTTTTGTTGTTGTTGTTGTTGGCTGGTTTGGTTTTGTTTTTGTCAGAGTGGTGCAGATCAGTTAAAGAGAGGCTGCTTTTAGTATTGGAGGTAGTGGGTTCTTTGTCCATTCCAGTTTAAGGCATGCCCCGGTTGACCTGGAGTTAGGACGGAAGAACAGGATTCCTCCTGACTTGGTTTCCCATTCATTGTCCATTTAACAGGATCTAGAATCAGCTAAGAGACAAAGCACTGGGCACATCTTGAAGGATTTTTCTAGATGTTAACTGAAGCAGAAATACCCACCATGAATAGGGGTGGCATCATTTTGTGGTTTGGGGCCCTAGTTTGAATAATGCACTAGTATCCATCCATCTCTGTTTCCAGACAGTAGATGCAATTGACCCACCGCTCCAAGCTCCTGTCTCCATTCCTTTCTACCAGGAGGGACTGTACCTTTCAACCATGAGCACAAAGGAGTCCTTCCCTCCTAGATCTGTTTTTATCAATCATTTCATCACAGCAGCAAGAAACACAACGAATACATGACCTGACCCAGCCCACAGTCCATAGGTCACCAGCCCCTTCTTACTGGTCCCTGGAGCTTCTTACACCATATACCTATGAGCATCAGGAAATGCCATCTATTTCCCAGTATCCATAGGTTACCATACTCCCGAGAAGTACTGCTGTCATCCAGCATCTGGAGTTGGGCAACACAAAGGACACGGGACATGTCTGCAGCCTGGGCGCTGACAGAAGCATTCATGCCTAGTTTGTAATAGTTACCGACTGTGTCCTTGAATCAGACCATTTTTTTTATGAAGATGGTAATGGGCTCTGAGACCCTCCGTGTGAAATAGAGTCCCGTGCTTTGGCCAGTCTTCCACTGGTCCCAAAATAGCCACACACTGGTCATCGCTCCCACGCTACCGTGTTCATCTGGATTCAATTACATCGCTGCATATTTCTGGGCTGCTGGTTTATCATGTGAGAATATAATTTAAGAGCGATCTGCACCTCACGTTCCATATTTAGGGGGAAAAAATTAAGTCAAAAGTAATGAATGCCACTCGTCTCTCCATGGTCATGTGCAAAGCATTTGGGCCCTTTAAATTCTTTATTGAGGCCAGAGTGATGAGGCTAAAGGAACAGGGGACATTAGTGGGTCTGTGCTCACATCTTGAACCAAGCCCTCCATCACTGTGGATCCCTGGATGTTCAGAAAAGCTCCTGGTCCCACCCTGGCCTGAGATAATGCACCCACTGTTTAGATGCATTTTCAATTTGAGGTATATTTTAAAGTAATTTACAATTTATAGACAACTGTAAATCAGAGCATTAAATTAATGGAATAATGAATATGGTGTAGCCGGCTTTTATAATGTAGATGAGTCCATGTCCCTTTATTTTTATGTGCTAAGCAGACCTTGCACTTTTGAAATGAATAAAAGGCTATCTTCGTAAAGTACCATGTCTTCACAGTGGACCCCAACAACCCACTGCCTGCCTCTGTGTAACTTAGTCCTTTGGTATCATTGCACCATTACAGCAAGGGAGAAGGAGCCACTGTTATCACACCTGGCTGAGGTGGGCAGCTGGTCACACAGCTGGAAGAAACAGCAGTTGGTCACACATCTATGAGAAGGTCCCTTTAATGAGGGGGCAGCTGACAAAGCTCTTGGGAAATAGGTCTCTCATGAGCAGAACCTATATGACCTTGGCATGAGGAAGGTCCTGAGCTTGGAAGGGACTGGATAGTTTGACCACTGAGAAACATCATGAGTAGCATGAGTGAGTTTCCTGGATCCCAGTGGGCAGCAAACAAGACAGTGTATGTAGGTAGGTCATTTGTGAGAGCCTTAGTTTCTCTGGTGAGGAGGTTCAACAATGGGTCTAATGCCAAGTACTCTTCGAAGGCTGACACCATGTCAGGATAGTGGGTGGGGTCCTTCAAGTGCTGCTGTGCAGTCTTTCCTGCTCTGACAAGGCAAACTCTAGCAACTGCAACTTTCTACAAACCTGCCTGTGTCAGCCCAGCACCCTAGCTGCGGTGAGATCACTGGCCTTAGGATCAGGGAGCTCATAAAGCCTTTTCTCAGAGAATCCTACTTGGGGTTCCTACCTTCTTTACCTATAGTCTGTGGGGGGCAGTCAGGTGTCAGAACAAGAACATGCCAGAGCTCAGCAGCTGGCCAGCTTGGCTTTGTGGGCATTGTCTTTGCTCTGATCTCTGTCTGTGTTCATTTTTATACACATCAAAGAGCATATGGCCATGAACTTTGTCTGGGTCCAGGCTCCCTGCATAGGATGGGTGGGAAATAGTTTCTACAAGCTCTCATACTGTTCTACACATGGAATGAGACTCCCCCAAGTGTGGGTATTTTTACATAGAAAGAATCAATAATAGGCATGAACTAACTTGTCTTTAAATGGAGGGGAAAGGATGTGATTGGCCCATTGTTAACAATGTGAGCAGAGCCAGCAGGAGCCTGGCCCTGATTTCCCCAGGGAGTTCAGAGTTCCTCAGCCTAGTCCTCTGGGACTTCACAACATGCTCTGTTGTGAACTGTGTAATCAACTGTGCTTAAGCAAGACAAGTTCCTTTCTAGAGCTCCCTGTTCTTACTGTCAGCATTCAGACCAGAAGGGAACATAGTGTTCCAGACAAGCCCACATCTAGGAGCTCCATGAGGGTTCTTCATGTTGTGATTCCCCCAGGTGAGCACCAGAACTCTGGAGGACAATTACCCAGAACAGCCACCCTCCTAACTCCTTCCTTTAGCCTTATGGCAGATCTGCCTTCCGCCTGTGATAGAGGGCAAACCTTGGAAATCTGCTTACTACTATCTTCCCTAAAAACTCCCCAACCTCGGCTACAGCCATGGCCCTCCCTGGACCCGAGAACAACACTGTCAGAAGTGGTAGGAACCTGGAGGAAAACCTTCTCACCATATCCCCACTGTGATAAACAGGAACCTGGAACTACCTTAAACCTGGCATGGGTGGCCCAAAGTAAGATACCCCCACTTAAGGTTTTCTCTGGAGGTTTCCATTAGTTCTGGAGACAGTACTTTTAGAGCCCACTACTGAGCTAATGGAGGTTTGTTGTAAATTGGATCACTTGGTGAGTCTCCCTAAATGTAAAAGGATGCAACCAGTCAAAGAAGAGCAGAACCTGAAGAGGGTGTTCATTTGTGTATTTTGGTCTAATGGGTGTTTATTATTCACCACATCTCATCATCTTGAAGCTATGTAAATAACTGCACTGTGCCTCTAGTCTTAAGAAAAATGAATTATGAAATAATGTCCCAAGGAAGGAGGCACAAAGAGGAGTGAAGACAAGAATCCCACCCTCAGAAGTTCATAGATTGCTACGAATCCTCACCTGGATGGCGCCTGATTTAATTATGTCACAGTATGATTACCTGGCCATAGAAGATGGTTCCCAAGATCAGATCCATTCACATAACCATATTATTCCAGCACCCAGAATAGTATTGGATATAACAAAAGTTCATAGCTGGGGCTGGGAAGCAGAGATCATTTGTGTGTTTGAGTTGTATGGTAACTGTGAGACAGGTGGGTCCTGGAGCTAGCTGCCACAATCTTCCAATCTAGGTTGCAAGGCAATCTGTCAACCTAGAACATGAGAAGCAGGCATGCATGGTAAGGATGCTGCACAGGGTATGGACACTCAGAGACCCTCTGCCCAGCCCTGGATTCCCAAGTCAGAAAGTAATTTTCTGAACAGGTGTTTAACTAAGTTCAGATCTCAGACCAGTATCTGTGGTGAGGATGCAGAGACTCAACCAGTAGCAGCTGAGAACATGATTTGCATCTCAGTCTACTCTCCCCCTTTACATTAGGTTGGCTTCCCTTTACTTCAGTTATATCATTTGAAAGAGAGGATAAAATTGGAACTGACTCTATAGATGTGCAATGAGAACCAAAGTAAACTATTAAAAACCACTGTGTGCATAGACAGAAGCTGTAGAATAGGAAACACTGTGTGCAATAGATAGGAGATGTGCGGTAAGACACACTCTGTGCAGTAGGCAAGAGCTATGAGGCGGGACACAACTATGTGGAGTAAATGAGAGCTGTTGTTTCTAAGTTCCTCACTGCTTTCAATCACCAGGCTACCAGAGAACACAGTACTGCTAGCAGTATAAACAGAAGTCTGGGATAGAAAGTTTGGGGAGGCAGTTGACAGGATCAGTCTTTAGCAAGGACTTTCCTGTGGGCCAGACAGCAGTCTTCTCACCAAGTCTTCCCAAGATCAAGCAAGGTCTCAGATGTTTGATGGAAATGCCTAACAGGCAAGAACAGCACCAACACTACCTCTCACAATCATTTTTTACTCTCCAGATATGACTGTGATGCAAGAGATTCAACATTAGAAGTAAGGGGGGAGACCAATGTTTGGTCTAGAATACTCTATGAAGGATATTCCCAAGATGTGTTGATGAGTGTTAGAGAACAGAAGATGCTTAGAAAGGAGAGAAAAGGGGGAGAGGGAGAGGGAAAATATAGAGAGGGGGCAGAAGAGGGGGATTGAGAAATGGAGAGTAATGAAGGAGTGAGAGACAGAGGGGGAGAGAGACTAGTTTACCAGCATTAGTCCTATGACTCATATGCTCAGGAGAAAAGACAGACCAGGTAGCTATGGTGTAGAGCACACCAAAAGCCTGGTAATGGTATGTGTGATGGTTGAATTTAAATACCAAATGCCAACCTGGAAGCACCTGGAGAGAGGAGTATAATGAGGAATTGCCAATGATGGCTTCATCTGTTGGCCTGTAGGCATATCCATGAGGAATTGTCTTCATTAAGTTGATTGATGCAGGCAGGCCCAGCCTACGATGAGTAGCATCTTCCTAACACTAGTTAAGGAACAGAATTAATAGAATAAATAATCTATTAGAGTGGCTTACCAACTGTGGTTTGACTGGCAATAGCTGTCTCCCAACCAACAGACCAAGAAACCAGTAGTTGTTCAGTCCAAGAGACTGGATGTCTAGCCATTCTAGTGTGGCACTAGAGTCCTAAGAAGTCCTAGAGAGCTGAAGTCCTCAGTCTATATTGGAATACAAATGAGTATGTTCTGATACCAGTGAGAGAGTGTCTCAGCCGAAGAGCAGATGAACTTGCCAGTGAAACTGAGGACACTGAGGCAACAAGAAAAAGCTTCCTCCCTTGGTGTCCTTTTAGGTAGTCCATAACCTAAAGGTATAGCTCAAATTTAGAGTGAGTGGGCCTTCCCACCTCCAATTTCCCACTTAAGAAAACCTTTCATGGTTTGCCTGTCTGCTTGGGTTTTAGTTGATTCCAGTTGTTGTAAAACTGACAGCCAAGATTTAGCGTCACAATTCCCTATGCAAGGGTTCCTGCACCATATGAGAATGGAGATACAGCTGAGCACCAACAAGCAAGTGAGCACACATGCATTCATTCTTGCCCTGCTCTTGTGGTTAGTACCTAGAGTACCTTGTCTTCCCCACAATGATGGGCTGTATTCTAGACTTCTGAAGTCTAGAAAGCAACTAGGCCCCACCTCCCTTACGCAGGGTTCCATCATCACATTCCATCACAGCAACTGAAATGATGCCAAAACAGTGTGTCAGGGGATAGAAGCAGCCAGCCAGTGGAAGTCCCTGTAGATTTCAAGCCAACCTGTGAGCTGCAGAAACTGTGGGCCAGATGGAGACAGCCAAGAAGGAAAAGTCCCAATCACAGCTACTCTGAATCATCCATGGTACCAGCTATTTCCTGATGACCATGGTCATGGAGTTGCATGCTGAGTGGACCTTACGGCCCCCAAAGCTTAGGGTTGGTGATAATTATATGGGCAATACATCATATCACACATGAGAAGAATTCATAACAGGGAGATGAAGAAAAACAATTTATTAATGTTAATAAATCCTCCAATAAAACTTCCAGGAGGACCTATGGTGATAAATTGAATAATTACGAGTGTAATTATGACTAACTAGAAGTGTAATTTCATGCTAATGCAATAATAATGACACAAAAGTGTAGATCATGAATTTTAACTGCTTCGTTATTTCACATTTCCACAAGTATGGGCCCAAAAAAGAAAACCCTTTCAGAAATCTGATCAAATTATGGTTGACTGAGAGAGAGAAAGTACTCTTGGATTAAATAGACATGGCTTTGATTATCTTTACTGGACTGCAAAATGGTCCTATGCTAATTAGGATCTTGAAGATGCTGAATGCTAGAAACAGGTGATCCACAGAGCAGCAGTTTTCCGAGTCAAAAGCCCCTGATGAGCACAACCTTGATGTTTGGGGGGGGGGCAGATGCAGAGCCAGAGAGAAAGAAGGGATAAAAGAAAAGGTAAGCATCACCTTGTAAAACCCTTAAGAGAACAGAGAACTGAGAGTGCATAAGGATGCGGTTGCAGGAAGCATGGCTCTGTAGAGGCCATTAGAATCCATGATAGCCCAGATAAGCCAGGCACATGATCTGGACGGTAGAGAAGAGAGCAGCAGATGGTATGGGTATCTCTGAAGGCTGGGCTTGGAGCCCAGGCAACAAGGTTCTATGCCTTGGTGTCTACTCTAGGGTCTCTCATTCTGTATGACCAAATAAAACACTAAGAATCATGCTTGAACCATAAAAGCACCCCCATTCTTGGCAAAAGACCTAGATGCCCTTAGGCCTTGACAGAGCACCACAGTGGGTGAAAAGCTAGACCAGTTCTCAAGCTAGGAACAATAGGGGAACACATACTCATGTGTTTCTGCTAGAATCAGTGCACCATGCCCTGTTACCTTTCCTGATGGTGGTGTGCAAATTTCTTCCCATAAGCACCCAATGACTCAAGTGTGCTTTATTCAGTCTTGACCCTTATGCAGCACTAGTGATATTCCTTCCTTTATAAGGCTTGATTCCTGTGGGGATGAAAGCCTCCACAAGCCCACTTTAAGAACTGGGTGAATGGCACCCTACATTGATACACTTCCCCGGGAACGTAAGAACTCGAGTTTCTGAGCTTTCTCCCTAGGGTACTCCCAGACTTTCATCACAGCACGTCCATTCAGATGGAGGGCTGTGGCCTTACACTGACTCAGCTTGCTTCTCCTCAGGGGCTGGGATGGGAACTACTTACTATGCTATTTGCTCTCCATGTATCTTCTCTATTGAGCTGTTTATGAATATCTTGTTCATTTTTTTTTGGCTGGGTTGTCTTCTTATTGAGATGTGCGCATGTGAGGGACTTCTGCATGCAGCCTGTCTGGTTTTCCTTAATGGTATGCCTTGCCAATGTTTCCTCCTTGTCTGCAGCTTGTCTCTCAACTCTGTTAATGATCTTTTGGACACCTGAAGTTTCTTCGACAGATTTTACTTTTTAGTAATGAAGGGTTTTTTTTTCCCCCCTACACAAAGTTACAGAAGTTATAGAAGTTTTAGAGTCTACCTTCTTCCATATTTTAGGCCCTGACCCATTTTTTAATTAGGTATGGATGAAACTTTTTTTTTGCATGTTTATGCCAACTGTCCCAACACACCGTCTCTTGGAAGACAACGCTTTCCTTACTGAATTGTTTTCACAGCTTGGTCAAAATCCTCTGTTCACATATGTCCGAGTCTATTTCTGTACCATCTGCTCTGTTCTGTACAGAGATAGATCTATTTCCAACCTTGTCCTTCTCCAGCTCAAAGTTGTTTGGGATACCCAAGATCCTCTACTCTTGTGAGAATGAAGATAAGCCAGCTAGTTTCTAGGAAAAGGCTGGCTAGGACATTGACTGGAACCCAGTAGGATCTATAGATCAGTGGAAGAACTGACTTCTGAGCAACTGTGAGGCTTCTAACCATTGAGTTCATTATCTCTGTGGTTTTCCCCTAATCTATCTGAGTGGGACCAATGAGCTTGTTCAGTGGGTAAAGCGCTGGCTTCCAACCCTGATGACCTTTCAACTCTTGGAACTTGCATGGTGGGAGGAGAGAACCTGCTCCCACAAGTTGCCCTCTGGTCTCCTTACGTGTCCATACATGTGACCCCACATGTGATCTCTCTCTCTCTCTCTCTCTCTCTCTCTCTCTCTCTCTCTCTCTCTCTCTCTCTCTCTCTCTCTCCCTCCCTCCCTTTCTCTCTCCCTCCCTCCCTCCCTCCCTCTCTCCCTCCCTCCCTCCCTCCCTCCCTCCCCTCTCCCTCTCCCCTCTTCCTCTCCCCTCTTCCTCTCCCCTTTACAAACACCCAGCAAGAGAGACATAAGTTGCTATACATTGTTCTCTGCATTTGACACTCTCTAGCTTGTAAATCTTCTGTGTTGCCTTTACTCTTCCAGTTTCACTCTCCTTATCTGTAAAATGGCATTGACACTGTCTATTGGATTGGGGACAATGAGTGACACCACTTGTCATTTATCTAGTTCAGAACTTTAGTCAGACCCTAGCTCTACCAGAAAACACCATTTGACCCTGAGCAGAAATGTAGGTGCAAATATCTGCCTTACTGCTAGGAGGGACTTATCCTGTTTTTCACATTTCAACATTGGTTTATATTTAGCTCAGATGCCTGCTTTTAGTCCTCTGTCTCCAGCTTGCTGTGACTCTTCTTTGTGGAGATGCCTTCCATATTGCAAGGAGCTTTTTTCCCCTTTTCATCGGTTAATATCATTGTCCACTCTCACCTTTATCTTGTGCTTATGAGCTGAGTTCCATCAGCTGGCTTTTGGGTGTTCAACAACCTAAATCTGGCAGCGATCCAAATTCAATCTGCTAAGACTCAGTTGGAATCTTTATATCTCTCTATGTGTGACAAGGGCTGGCCCAAGCTTCTCTTTGACTTGCCTGGTTTCCTTCAGATTTGTGTCACAACAATATCAGTCCTTACTGGATCGAGGAGGGGGGTAGGATGGGCATATTGGCACCTTAGGAGTCTTGGGAATCATTGGGGAGATTCTCTGTTCATGAAAGTGAGGGTCTGTGTTGTTTTTCTGTGTTGTCTGGTTCATCTTTATTGAGCCCTGCTCCAAGCTGGTGACTTGTTTTCTTCTGATTCATTGGGCTTAATTTTATCTCCTCCTTATAGTTTCTAGAAGCCATGAAAGAAAATCTTTCTTTTCTAACAGGGTGTGCATTGCTGAATATCTCATAAGACCTGCACTGCACGTAAGGACAACAGTGGTCTGCAGTATCTTTACTTCTGTTTAAAGAAATACATTCCAATTTTCCCTTTAGATTTTTCCCAGTATAATTTAGTTTCCAAATATTTGAGAAAATTTGAAGGTTTTTCTTGCAGCTCTCTAATTTATTTCATTTTATCTACAGGCAACCTTTGTGTGACCTCAATCCTTTTCAGTTTACAGACATTTTCAGGATCTGTAATATATTTTGTCTGGGTGAAGTTCCCAAATTCTAAGATCAGAATTGTGTTTTCAGATGAGTATTTTTCAAGTTCTCCTATTTAGATATCTTTATTTCTCCTGACTTTACATGCAGTTACTTGACACTTACTAATAGAAATGTTTTGAAATTTCACTACAATTGTAGTATAGGGGAATGCCAGGGTAAGGAGGTAGAAAGGAGTGGGTGGGGAGCACCCTCATAGAAGCAGGGAGAGGGAGATGGGATAGAGGGGTTCCAGAAGGGAAACTGGGATAGGGGATAACATATGAAATGTAAAAATTTTTAAATTCAGTAAAATAAAAAATATAAACACCATTTCAGTGTATTAGCTTTTACTCTGTGTAACTGGAAGCATCCTCATTAAGTCTGCAGAGGATTATGGTTGTTACAGGGCTTGGAGAGTCATCTTTACTCTGAAAAAATTATACCATCAGGTAATGTGTGTTGTGTGGCATGTAACATCCAGACTCATCATCCCTTTCAATCATAACCTCTCTGTGTTTAAAGTCTTTGGGTCATACATTTTAAAGATTTTTTTTAAACTTTTGATTTATGTGTGTATTTGCACCTCTCCCTCACCTCCTCTCTTATGTGTGTTTGTGTGTGTGTGTTGTGTGTTCACATGAGTGTGATACCCACAAAAGCCAGAGGAGAACATTGAATGCCCTGAAGCTAAAATCAGAGATAGTTATGAGCCACCCAGGATGGTTGTTGGGAATCAAAGTTGGGTCCTTTGCAAGAGCAGAACTTGAGCCCCTGAGTCATCTCTTCAGCTACTGGGTCACATTCTTGAAAAGCAATTCTCTTTTCATCCTCCCCACTCACGATCAATACATCAGTATTAATATGTCTTTCCATCTTTCCTGTTTCATGCTTTTTACACCTTTCTTAGTTCTTTGGTGTTGGCCAATCACCTTCTAGTCCCCACTGTCTTAGTGGTTCTTCCCCTGCCAATTTGTGCTTAAATGTGCATAAATGCATCTTTGCATGTGTGCAAAGGCAAAGACCATGCCTGCAAATTCACAACAGCTCATCCTGGAACCTTGGCCTGAATCTGATGACTGATGCATGCTAAATTGGTAGATTGACAGGGACTCCACACGAGGATGGTCTGTGCCAGCCAGATTGCAGACATTCTTCTAATTCCAACCTTTAACTATATCTTGTCTCTAAACACTATGCTCACAATTTTCAGCCATGCGTTTTACCCACAGATCCAGAGTTGTTTGTCCTACGTCATGCCACAAGCATGGAAGGAAACTGTAAACCAGAGAAATTTTCTAAAAATAAAAACTCTTTACTGTCCTGGAGATTGATCCAGTGCCAAGTAGGTGTTATCATGCACATGTCTGTCATAATGGTAGACGAGGAACAGATGTGTTTCAGACACCACAGACTATGCAGTGACTGGGGCACCATCCCAGATGCTCCTGACTATCCACTACACTTTCATTTCCTTGGGGGTTCCTGGCCTGGGAGACCTCTTCCCAGTGGCTTCATGATAAGATTGCTCTGCTTTTGGGGGCTTTCTCATTTCTTTTTGTTTTACAAAAATCTAGTGTCGGCCCTGCCAATAGTTTTCTCCAATTCCTGCTCTCTGTTCTGCCACAGGATTCACAGAGACACTCATTAAAAAAAACCTGTGAATGGGACTCTCCACATGGACAGCTCAGCTGAAGTTCAGGAGCAGCTGACAACAATCAACACCAGTTTGCTACATTTCCTGAAAGAGCAGTGAAGAAAATTATCACAGACAAGTGGGGACTTTAAAACCGCTTCCTGTGTCCTTCATGTCAGATCATACAGACCCTGCTAACAATCAGTACACTGGGGCCTCTAAACCACAGAAAACACAAACGAAGTCACGGAGGTGCTAGCCTGACTCCATACTATCCTCAGAGCCTCAAGTGTGTCAATGCTTTATTAATCGAAGGATCTTTTCATTGGCGCCTCCTGACCCATTTTACAGAAAGAACGTCCTCTATGTTCCTACAAAAACAACAAAATGTCGTAGACTGTTATCAACTTATCTTCAAACTAAGAGGAACCCTGTTCATGAATAACTGTGTACACTTGACCTTGAAGGTCCAGTGTCCAGGACTATAAGCAGCAAGTATCTGGCGTTTCAGCCATAAGCCCTTGGTGTTCTTTTCTGGCAACAGAAGCCAGCTGAAACAATTGTGCCATATCCTATTTAGGCAACTGATGATTGATTAAAAGTGTTGACTAAAAGTCAAACACAATCCCCCAAATCCTGAGGAGATTATAATAAAACATTCTATGCATTGCCTTTTATTTTTTACACCATGTTGACATAGGAAGAAATACAGGATGTCTGGGTGACTGTCTACTAGAGCAGGCACAGGAATCTTCTCCAAGTCATGTCTTAGAAAGAAGCCTATCACTCAGACCCTGTCTTCTCTTTGCCCAGACTGGGTTATGGCAGCCTGTTCCAATTGGAGGGTGTCCCCTAGGCTGTGTCTGTTGCCAAAGCCTTTAAACACTTCTTGGCATGTATCCTCACAGGTATTTTGGATGTATCAGATGCTCTGGCTCTTTCTTCTTGCCCCATGTCCCATCATCCCCGACACATCATAATGCAATTGTTTCTGCACAGACTGAAAGATAGGTATATTTCTGTTACCTGGATTTCTGTGGTGTCCTGTTGAAAGAAAGCATGGACCAGATCCAGGTTTCAAGACCTAAAGCTGAGAGAGCTGGGGTGACAGGGAATGTCTACCCTGACACTAATTAATGGTGCGCATTAACAGCAGGCAGGGATGAGGACCCATCAGCCCAAACATGACTCCCTGCAGTTACAGATGACCCATTTCTATATTCATGCTCTCCTAGAAAAGACTTCATCTGACTCATTTTAATTATTTTCCAGAAGTGATACATTTTCCAGAGAAATGTGTGTAGAGTTTATTTCATTCTTGGAAGCCATTAGTTTGTCATGAAAAATTCCCAGTACCCTGGGTGATAGGAGAGTTAGCTTCGCATGAGCTTTAATCACAAAGTGAATACAACTTCACCCACACTGGAGCACAATCTTCTCAGAGATAGACCCCTGCACAGCCATTGTCCTATTTTTTTTTCTATGAGTGAGGTCCCAGAGCAGGGGAGGGAGGCTCCCTTTGAAGGGATTTGGGACACAGCCAGCTGGCCTGTGGGAGGCTTAAGCCTCCAGATAGCTCCGAAGAACTGGCCTGTGTCAGGCTTAGCTACTGGGTTAGAACTAGGCAATAACGCCTTGAGAGAAAATCTTCCCAAGGAGGGACAGCACTCTGATGCAGCTCAGCTCTGGGGACTGGAGGATCTATTTCTAGTCCTCATTCTACAATTTGTGCTGTTTTTTTTTTCAGTCCCCTCATTTGCATGAAACGGTCCTTACTTCTTACTTAAGGGAATATCTGCAGAGCTTGTCCTATGCATTAGGCACAATGCTGTGTGCTACAGCTGACCGTGTCTGAACTGCCAACAGCTATGTCGTGTTCTAGCACAGTCCCCATGAGCTAACCAGGCCAATTGCATCTCTCTCTACCCCACAATTTAGGCGCCTACATGAGCAGGTTAGTCCCGTGGATTTCGCATGTGTGCTGAGCACTCTCTCAGCAAGGGCACTTCTCCGAGCCCTCCCGTGGGTCAGGAAGAATCACTGTGAAGCCAGATTCGCCTCTATTAACAACTCACTCTATAAAGACAATGTCAGACTTCATCAGCAGCTAGGCATGTGGGAAGCTAAATCAAATGGAGACAGAGCCCTCTGAATTCCCCATGCTGTTCTGGGAAAAACAACACTGAGTCCAGGAAAAAAAGCGAAACCACAAGAAAAGCCCAGGCACAAAGTGACATTTATAAGAATTGATGACAGACCTCTGATATGCCCACGTTCAATTACCTGCTGCTGGTCCACGTGCTGGACCCTGGAGACTCTCCCAGACCTCGCTTCTGCTGCCTCTGTGACTGTGGGGTGCAGACAGCAACTGCTCAGATGCCAATATTCTATGCTGACACCTTACACTCAGAAGGTACCACAAGGGCCATGCATGAGTGCTGAGGCTGCTAAGTTCATCAGGTGGTGGTTCCTATTGCCTCCAATATGTTTGAGCAGCCTTTACATGCTGAGGACAGAGTAAGGAAACCATAACTGTGTTCAGTGTGCCTGTCTTGTAGAGAGACAGACAGCCTCTGGGGCCAGAAGGGCTTCTTAGAGACCAACTCATCTCAAGAGCATGCTATCTTTGGATGAGAGGTAGTAACCTAGAGCTCAGGGCATGGTTCAGGGCATAAGGAGTCAGGCTGTTCTTCGTTTAGTCTCCTTTGGAGGGCTGTAAGAAATAGAGAAGCTTGGACCATGTGGATAGTGCTCCAAAGAAAGCCGGGTCTACAGGGGACATAGGACACTGGCCTGGAGCCAGAAGTAATCAAGAAAAGTAACACTATTGAAATAGGCTTGAGGTCTAAATGTATCCAGACAGAACCTCCAGATTTTCCTACCATTGGTTTGGAAGGGTTCAGGAGGACCCGTGTTCAAGGTCATTAGAGATGCTAAGACCTGGGTGGAGACTCGTGGATGGAATCATCGTTTTGGAAGACAGACAGGAAGGGTAGCCTTAGTTTACCTGAGAGATCAGAATTGTCCCTAGGACACACTGAGTTGAAGATGCTTGTATAGAACTTATGCTGCTGTGCTCCTGGATCTGGGGACGTGGGGGACATTCTGCTGTCTCTTTTTATGACCCTCATCCCACCAGTGCTCCAGGTACCCTGACTGTAAAGCAGAGTAGACAGTGCTCCTTTAAAAGAGAGTTCTGACCGTCCCACCCTAGGAGAACTGTTACCATCCATGAGTCTTGACCAGGTTCATTTTCTCTGTCGGCCAATGAATGAAAAGGCAGGGAAAATCTTGGGCTCAGTTGGTGGCAGCAGTTGAAGTAGTGCTTTCATTAGGGGTGAGGAAACACACACATATGTCAGGAAGAGAAAGAGAGGGGGGGAGGGGTGGAGAGATGAAAGGGGGGAGGAAGGGGGAGAGGGAGAAAGAGACCTACTCTAAAACAGAGGTAGGACATGGGAAGCTAAAAACCTGGTCTTTCCTTGAGAGCTGGTGTTTTAAAGGTCTTTGTGGGGGGAGGGCTTTCTTTCCCAGTTTAAGGTCGGATCAGCTTGAACAAAGTCAGGGAGGTTGACAGGTTTACATGTTTGAGGTAAGCATCCTGATCTGACTTTGAACTTGGCAGATCAGTTCACCATAGTAGTCCCTACTGGTCGGAGAAAAAGCCTACCTGGCCTTTGTTTTAAACTGCCAGGCATTTGTCTGAGGTCAGGAGGGTGAGGATGCTAGACATCTTGGGGGTCAACCATGTTTATGACCTAGTCATGGTCTCTCTCCCTATCTGTCTGCCTATCAAGAAGTCTTCCTTGCTCCATGTCTCTCAGAAGGAAAAGGTCTGCAAGGGCCAGATGTGAGCAGGAGAGGCTCCGTGAGCCTCATGGTGTTGCCTAGAGCCTGTTTGCTGCTGTTATAGGAGGGAAGCTGGATCCTCCATTTACACACATGGTGTCACTGCCTAGTGCGTTCTTACTCTAAGGAGCAGCTAAACAGATGGGTGGACAGAAGAGAACAGAAGATGCTCCCAGGATACATCACAAAAGCCTGCCCTCTGCTGTGGAGTCAGTTCTCTTCCTCGGCTCAAAGGAAACTTTCCACTACTCCGTTTTCCTTTTAAAACCAGAGATTGTCTATTTTCTGGTCCCCTTCTGTTAGCAGAATCCACAGTGTCCTTGCCAAAAGGTGCTGAGTTTGGACATCGCCCTGCATCAGGACAGCCTACAGCCTGGGTATGACTCTGAGTTCACTTCCCACCACCTCTCCTTTCTACCCTTCCTCCCCTCTCTACTCCTCCCCTTAATCTTCTCTCCCCATTCCCTACCCTCCCCTTTCTCCTGTTCCTTCCCTTCCTCCCCATCCTCTTCCTCCTCCCTCTTTTTCTTCCCTTGCCCCCCCTTCTCTTTCCCCTTGGGAACTCTTTCAAAGCATCCTTCTGAGTTCTGTAGCTCAAGTAGAAAGTTGGTTTCCCATTCTAATTTTATTTTCGAATCAGATCTTCTATCTCAAGTTTAATTTTATTGACAAAAGGAGATGAAAGCGCCGTTGTTGTTCTGGCCTCTTAACGCTCGGCTCACGGTTAGAAGGTGTATCCAGTCTGCACCAAAGGCCTCCCATAGTTTCATCTTTTCTCTGTCCGTATAACTGAATTGTAGTTTAATTGATTTTTCCTGGAAATGGTTTGGGTTTGACTTTGAGGAGACTTTGGCCTACATTTGGGTTTCAGTTTGTTTCATATCTGTTTGTCAGCAGCAGGGGCAAGCAGGGCGGGGGATGCTGTAAACTGGTCCTGCCAGCCCAATCAATGTTCTTCACACAGGTTTGAGCCTGCTGTCTTCACCTGCAAGGTGCCTGCCGACATAGCCAGGGCATCCTGCCTTACGTGCACACTGTGAAGTGTCTGGTTTTGTCTGGACTGAGGAAAATGGCCGTGCCATGGTGCATGTATAAGAAGCCAAAGGACAACTTGCAGAAGTCAGCTCTCTCCTTCTAACTTATCCCAGGGTCCCAAGAATCAAACTGAGGTCATCTGGCTCAGTGGCAAGCACCTCCTAAGCCATTTTATTGTCATCATCATTATTATTCCTATTGATATTATCATGTTGTTATTATTATTATTACTGTTGTTATTATTTAAAGCAAAATTTCAACTTTTGGAAAATCTTCCACTGTGTGGGCCTGAGAAGTCATGTCCCTTTTTTCTGCAGCCATCACTCATGGACAAACTCCTAGACTCCAGCATTCTCCAGAACACACAGAAAGTCCTGAGATCCCTGGAGATGGTCACAGCATTTGGAAAAGCAGTTGGGAGTGTGAATCAGAACAGCCACACAGAGTCGGGATCCTTCTGCTGGAGCAGAGGACTCAAACCTAACCTGGGAGAGCTGGAGATAAAGCAAGAAGGTGTTCCTTCTACAGGACTCTGGCCATCTGACCAAGATGCTTAGAGCTGCAAACGTGACAGTCTGCAGCCCAGAGAAGAGACTCTGGACAGGCTCTCTCTGGATCATGCTGAGGGCTCACCCACTGAGACAGACAGCCTTGGCCACTTGTATTGAGGAGCCATGGTAAGTGGTGTTCCCATGGGCGACGACAGTTAGCGATGATGATGATCATAGCTGATGAGGATCACAGCCCATGATCTGCAAGAACCATCTGGGTAAACACAGGACAACCCTTTCTTACCTCAGACCCTCCTCCCAAGAAAGCATTTCCAGTTCATGACTCAGCAAAAACCATCACACAAAAGTCAATAATATCAGTTGGAGAAGGTACAACAGTTCCTCTGTGGCCAGGCAAATGGGAACCAAGCCCAGGGCCAGGCATCACACTAAGGGCAAGCATTCCACAACCTCAACCCAAGAACAGAGGACCCAGAAAGGTGCTAACTCATCCATCATTCACTGACCCTAACAGTGGGGCACAGGGGCTTTGAGGTGAGGAGCTCAGCAAAGCTGAGGCCAGGTCTGCAGTGTTTGCTAGCACACAGTAGGGCTCAGAGCACCTCTGCTGAGGCCATAGAAAATGCAAAGCGATGCCAACGTGAGTTAGTAAAGACTTTGTTCAGCACCTCCTCTACCTGGGGGATTCTCCATCATTGCTATACTGAGCCAAACCTCCAGACAGTTAAGGAACAGTTGCTGGAAGACTGAGGCAAGGGGAAAATAAAGGCTTCTGGGTAGCCTCATTGGAACTGGTCCCTGGGGACACTGAGATGACTCACTAGTGGCCAGGACACAACGATTGGTCAGGAAACATATTTACCTTCCTCTGATGGGTCCCTTTCTGGATGAGCAGGCAAAGATTAAGGGATCAGGTGGTTGCTGGCCAAATGCCTAGGTCCTTGACTCGTTATCACACTCCAAGCAAAAGCTGTGCCATTTGCCATATGTGATGTGGTCCCATCCACACTCACACTCAGTCTCTGATGTTTAGCTTCCTCTTTCATTCCCCTCCTGGAATGTTATAAAGTTCCATGGCAATTTCAGGCAGAGGTTTTAATTCTCGTTAGGTCTGCTTATGATATACTGTTTCATAAATTGCTTTCCATCTTTAAAAGTATGGATTCGTCCCGTTTTACGAGAGATCCTTCCTCAACATCATTTTTATAGGGGTGTGATATTCTGCTTTATGAATATGGGTGTTTGGAATGAGTATAATATAATCCCCAGGTTGTTTCTAATTCCAATTATTATAAACAACACTGCAGCAAACATTATGAGAGCCAAAGCTTGGCACATCCCATTAGCAGATGCATCAATATTTCCTCAAGATAAAAGTTCTTGAGCATAATATAAGGAGAACCAGTGTGTGTGTGTGTATGTGTGTGTGAGAGACACTCTTGGGCTTTCCTATATCACATGACTCCTCAAAGCATGGTGGGGGTGGCTGGTGTTCTGAAAGCCACACCACCAATGGGTTCAAAAGAAAATGTAAGATGTGTGTGTGTGTGTGTGTGTGTGTGTGTGTGTGTGTGTGTGTGAGACACTCTTGGGCTTTCCTAGATCACATGACTCCTCACAGCATTGTGTGGGTGGCTGGTGTTCTGAAAGCCACACCACCAATGGGTTCAAAAGAAAATGTGAGGGGTGTGTGTGTGTGTGTGTTTGTGACACTCTTGGGCTCTCTTAGATCACATGACTCCTCACAGCATGGTGTGGGTGGCTGGTGTTCTGAAAGCCATACCACCAATGGGTTCAAAAGAAAATGTGAGGTGTGTGTGTGTGTGTGTGTGTGTGTGTGTGTGTGTGTGTATGTTAGGTGGATACATTGATGAATGGATACATATGGATGGACAGAGGGGTAGGTAGATGGCTGAAGGATTCTCTTGACTTGTTTTCTACTAGAATATCAAACAGATCCCTTCTTTTACTTTTTAATACTAAGCGTTGAGCCCAGGGCCTGTCACATACTAGCCAACCACTCAACCACTAAGCTGCATCTTCAGCCATCATTTCAGGGTGTTACTGTTGTTGCTTTGACTTTCAATGCATGGTCTCACTAAGTTGCCAGGATTAGCCTAGAACTTTGTGTTAGTGCTAATCTTGGATGTATGATCCTCCTGCCTCAGCCCCCCAGTGTTGTTCCACTGTACTTCCAGGCCCTCATCCCTTCTTTTCATCTGGTGATAAGCCTTCTCCATGGCCATCATTTGTCTGTTACCGGGCTGTCGTGTTATTGTGATTTCTCACAGCCAAAGTTGACTTTATCAGAAATATTCACTCCTTTCTACCTTTGCTTTCCTTCCACAGGAAAAACATCACCCACAGCAACTATGAGCAGTCATGGCCTCTTCCTGGTTCCTTTGTTCCCATCAAAATCCTTAATCTTCCAGAATTCTGCCAAGAGCACAGAGGCTGCTTCTCTCTGCTCTGTGTCTGTGGTCTTTCTCACATACGGGGAGCAAGGAAGTTATGTGAGTAAGGCACTCCAACCAACTCAGTTTCTCTTCGGACAGTCAGATGAGTCTGGCTTCCCTCTCCCCCAGCTTCTGCCCTGCCCTCACCCCTCCCTGCACACATACTATGCCCCTTTATAAATCCCCTGAGAGTTCAGCATACAGCCATTCCTGAGACCTGCAGTCAGGTTTAGTGAAGATGCCAATGGTAAGTGCCTGGATCTCCCAGAAATTTTGCCTCAGAAGTCCAGTCCATGGTGCAAATACAGGACTTTAGCTTTCCCTGCTATGGCCCACCTACATCCTCTGGGAGCCTTCTTTACCAACTCAATTCATCTCTCAAACTTCTTCAGAGAAACTTCTTTTCTTGCATAGTGATTAATAGAGATACCCACAACTGGTCAACAATCAGAAAACAAGAGATTGGAATGCTCGGGTACAAATGGGATACCTAACTCTAGCTTCTTCATCCCTACCCCAAGCTCAGAGACCATCATGGAAGAGGAGGTTAAAAAACAGTAAGAGCCAGGGATAGTGGATGTCTATAGCAAAACACTCATGTTTCACTTCATGCATGGGGGTGGGAACATGTTAGGGCCATTACATATATTAACTCAAAGCAGCTGTGACAGCATGCATAAGGCCTACTCAAGATCAAGCCAACAAACATGCCAGCATCTTGGCATGGATGGGGGAGGGGTTCATGAAGTTGCACACCTGGAGGTTTGAAAAGGTGGCCCCAATAGCTATTGCTGGATAGAAAAAAGGGGGGAGTCGTGGATTCCCCCCCCAAGATGCAGCCCCTGATATGACACTCACTGCTCCCACACCCATGTGCACACACCCAGCAACAAATGGACTCAGTGGAGAGTTTAAAATAAAGAGCCCATGAGGTTGGGAGGTAAATGGGAGCAGAGAGGTTTGGATTTGACTGAACATGTTATGTGCATATATTAAATGCTCAAGCATTTTTTTTAAAAAAGATGGAAAAAAAGAAACTACTTTTGCAATTGTATTTTGTATCTCATAATTGTACAAAAGATAATTTTGAATGTTACCAATTGTATGACTGAATTTTCACATCTAAAAATATATTCTTGAGTTCTACTTTTCTTACCTTGAGAACCTAGTTTATATAACATTGTGGGTTTTTTTTTTTTTTCCCCTAAGTTATTTCAAAAGGAAAGAGGATTTGCTGACAACCAAGCTATCTTCCCTCCTGTTATAATTGCTCCCCCTATTGCCTTTCCTTTCTTGCCACAATAACCCCCCACCCCATACAGCATGGTTGATGGCAAAGAGACTGTTCCCTGCAGGAGGATGTGTCCCTCCAGATGGCCTCAAGAACATCCGGGGGTAACTGCCGCGGTCCGCACATAGTCCCAGCATAGTTCCCTGTGAGGCAGATAGGGAGGACTCCTGCTTTCAGGACTCTGCTCCGCTCTTCTAATTTGCTTTTAGTGAAGCTGTGCCATACACTCTGTGCTTTATTAGTATTAGTATTAGTATTAGTATTAGTATTAGTATTAGTATTAGTATTAGTATTAGTATTAGTATTAGTATTAGTATTGGTATTAGTATAAGTATTAGTATTAGTATTATTAAAAGACCCTAATGGTACTTCTTCACTCTCAAATGGACCACAGTCCATGGTGGTTTCCAGGAAAATGTGCACCTCTCCTCAGGACCATATGCAGAAAGCAAGAAACATGCAGGAAGCTCTCCCCTAGCATCCAGTGTGTAGCCAGGTGTGGCTGTGTCCCTCTGGGTCACATGGGCCCTACCTAGGCTGTCTTCAGGTCAGTAAATGGGCAAAGGACATAGAGATCAAAATTAGACTCAGAACACACAAAATCCTAGATCACAAAGGTAGTCAGGGTCGCCCACCCAGTTCTCAAGCCTTGGCTGCTTCTGAAGTCTTGGAAACCTGGGCTGTGAATCACAGTAGGGTGAATCTTCTCACATGCTTCTGACTGAATTCTGTCCAAAGGATCCTCAGACACCTCCAAGATTTGTCCCCTGTCCCTACAGAAGAAAATCAGAGCTGATGCCAAGTACGTCTGAATGGGCAAATATGGAGAATTTTTTATATGACTGTCTTACAAATGAACGAGCAGGTTATTCACGTCTGAAGTACTATGTGTATATTACAGTAAAATATTACTAAAACATTCTAGTCTGAAACACTCACCTGAAATACACATCATCCAGCTCCACCATCGCATTAACAGAATGCTCCAAAGGAGCCTAATCAGTGTGGATAAAACCAAATGTGCATCCAAGAAGTCACAGAGAGGTGAAAGGAAGCCTGTGAGAGCCCACACTGCTGCCTCAGGCGGAAGTCTGGGATCTGGCTGAGCATAGACCTGCCCCCTCCAGGATCTACATTGTTCCTGGCCAGAGCTCAAAACCATTGTCATCCCCCCCCCACATGTATGTTATTTCCTGTGCCTGTTTTTCATGGTCTCTGGAAAGTCCTGTGGAAAACTGTGGTGACCTTTAACACAGTAAGATTACTGTAATAAAGGCCTCTGGGGTTTCTTGAGCCATGAGAGAGCCGAGGATGCCTCTCTAGAATCCTGGATTGGGGGTAGGTCTATGGTTTTTATCCTCAAAGGGACTTAAGTGCTTATAAAGACTCCATTGTGGAGCTGGGGAGATATCTCAGCAGTTAAGAGCACTCCTTGCTCTTCCCAAAGACCTGTTTCAGATGGATTCAGTTGATAGCATCTATGTGGTGGCTCACAGCCATCCACCTCTGCAGTTCCCTGCAGACCTGGCTTCCCTTATGACCTCTATGGGCACTGCATATATGTGGGGCAGAAAAAGAGAGAGAGAGAGAGAGAGAGAGAGAGAGAGAGAGAGAGAGAGAGAGAGAGAGAGAGAGAGAGAGAGAGAAGCAAATCACTCATACATAAAATGTATGAATAAATATACCAATTCATGAGGGAAACATTTGCAGTGATATCCTTAGTAGTCATAAAAGCATAAGGTCCACTGAAATCCTGTGTTCTTTTTCTTCTCCACAAGAAGCCCTGCCCCAGCATCAGAGGAAAGTATAAGACTGCCTAGATGTTGAGCTTTTAAGGGCCTGGCTTCAACTAATAGAAAGTGAAGCTGTCTTTCCCTCCAGTACTACAGAAAGGTAGGGGTGTGTGCAGGACAGAATGTGCACAGGATGGGTGGTGCACAACTGTGTTCACATAGCAGGATGTGTCTGGGGTGTTCATAGAGTAGGGTGTGCACAAGGTAGAATTTGCATGGGGTATTCATAGGAGTGTGTGTGTGTGTGTGTGTGTGTGTGTGTGTGTACTCGAGCACACTCATGTGTGCATGTGTGCATGTGTGCATGCACACACATGTGTGATAGGGCAGTGTGTACATAGGAAAAATGTGCATGTAGAGCAGAAGACAAGGCATGCACAGATATACATTGGGGGGGTTGTGGATGCTTCTTCCTTCACCGCTGGTTTTCCCATTCAAGGACTGCTCTTTGGACAGATCTCAGTAGCCACTTCTCCAGAGCTAAGATGTTTGAATGAAAAGTAGCTGGGTCTGGGTGGATCCTGTTTGGGGAAGCTGAGTAACACCCTCTGAGACTGTGCCAAGGCAACTGAAAAAAGTCTGTGGCTGGCAAAAGTTTCCTTGAAATGGTGAATAATCATGTCCCTAGGAAGATTCAGATTCTCAGACTTCATCATAGACCTGAATCCAGTAGATTCCTAGACTGTTGTCAGCTGGTCTGTGACCATGACTAGATGTGTGTCCTTGGAATTGTGTCTCATTTCAGAGATGAGCACAAGCTTCATATTGAGTTTTCTCTTCTGGAATGGAGGCACTTTGGAAACCTATAAGGAAACAGTAAACTCAAGTCAGCACAAGAAGCTGGATGAAGCCTAAGCACTTGTTGTTGTTGTTGTTGTGTTTTTAAATATTTATTTATTTTGTATATGAGTACACTGTGGATGGTTAGAGTGTGATGTCCAACTGTGGCATGGCCACTGCATAGAGGTCATTTCAATGATGGACGGAGTATGATGGACACTGAGTGACAGACACTGTGTAACTTCATGCTTTCGTATTCCACTTCTGTTCCCATGCGCATTCTTCTTACTGTCCTCCGGAGTGTTCTGTATACATGCTGATGATGGTATTGTTCTGGGCAACCCAGCAGAATTTCTTTCTATAAAATCTAACTATCTGCACTTTCTGAATGATAGTTGCAAGTTCAATAAAGCTGATTTGTGGTACTTTGGCCAAATACTGTTTTCATAGTGTCTAAAGTTATTCCCAGGGTCATTCAGGAAGAAGTCTTGATTCTTAACCCAAGAGCCAACCTGACAGACTGAAGCCTGGACCACAAGGGTTAATACCTAGATGTGGCAAAGCTGGGAGCTGTCCATGGTGAAACGTCCAGAGCTACACTAACCCACATAATCATACCCACAAAGCTTCGGCTTGCCCGACCCTTTGACATTCAACAGAAATGCAGTCCAGATTCACTGAGACAGCAAACATATTCCACACATAGTAGTACAAGGGTGGATTAGACATCTTTTTCTGAGTACAGACTACGTCTAATGCATGTACAATATATACACGTATCAGAGAAATGAGGTTTAAGAACACACATCAAGGAAGCTGGAGTCAAGTGATTTGTCTGCTCTGAATCCACCCTGTGCTCTAGCATTACTTGACCCTTTCCATGGAGATTGTTGGCATCTATAGCACAAGCTAGGAGTCACACCACCACTATGGCCATTGCCACCACCATATCCAAGTAATGATGCCTTCCTAGTGAAACCAGTTTTCTCAGAGTCACACTAAAAAGGGGCGACATCTGGGGAAAACATGATGCTTTTGTTATAGTAGGCTTAAAGCAGACAGCCACCCCCACACTGTTTCTAGTGGTTTTGAGGTTGTTGGTAATAGTCAGCATTGCTATAAATCTTCAAATTTATAAATTAAGTTTCAGATTACAAGGTAGCTGAACTATAGATTGGATGTGAATTAACATTGCTGGAGGCCAGAAAGAAACAGGTCAAAACCACTCATCATGTATAAGAATGTTCCAGCAAAGATAAGCTATGCAAATTCCCCTTGTTTCAGCCACTTCTTCCCGCACCCTTGAAAAGCAGCTATGCCCCCACGTGGAAAGACAGTAATTAAAGGGAAGACTGTTACCCTCGAAGATGACAGCTGGGCTCTGTTGTCCCTAACTAGGACCAACTCAAAAATCAGTTGATAAGCTGTCTAATTGCTGTCAAAAATGATGGCCTGGGTTCAGTTTCTGTAAAACAAAAACAGACATTTCTAGTGTAGATTCTGCAACATTTAATTGGTCTCTATCTGGCAAGCCTACCCAGAAGGTCAACTCAATTAGTCAGCAGGGACACCTGTCCCAGGCAGCCCACAGCAGCCATGTGCCCAGGCTCCCACAGCATATGCCTGCACCCTGTCCTTGTCTTGTGCACCTATGCCCGCATTATCTCTTGCAATGGTCCTATTTTCCTTAGAAATTTTAGTTTGAAGGAATGTTTATTGTTTAATGCTTATGACTCTACTGAGACATCCACATTCTTAGTAACAGTTTTTTTTAAAACAGTATAATGTAACTGCTAACACAAAAATGCCCTTGTCCTTGCTCCACCACAACCATCTTGCATACATCTACATGTTTCCTGCTTTGAATTCACTCAGACATTCCTTGTAAGCAGAAATTGTCCCCAGTACACCCATGAGCCTGAGGTGAGGCACAGCATTGTAGTAGAGGTGAGTGAGGTCATCCACAGTGTCTTAGGTAGGGTTTTACTGCTGTGAATAGACACCATGACCAATACAACTCTTATAAGGGCAGCATTTAATTGGGGCTGGCTTACAGGTTTAGAGGTATAGTCCATTATCATCAAGGCAGGAACATGGCAACATCCAGGCAGGCATGGTATAGAAAGAGTTTAGAGTTCTCCATCTTGTTCTGAAGACAAACAGGAGAAGACTGGCTTCCAGGGAGCCAGAATGAGGGTTTCAAAGGTCATGCCCACAATGGCACTATTCTTCCAACAAGGTCACACCTCCTAATAGTGCCACTCCCTGAGCCAAGTACACTGAAACCATTATAAGCAGGCTCTATGCTATCTTCAGGCTTCAGTTCAAAAGTGATACTAATAGGCAAGGGAGGACTGGGTTGCAGCATATACAATCTAGTGGGTCAGTGGGTAAGTGAGTCAGTGGGTAAGTGGGTCAGTGTGTCCCACAGTACCTGTCTAGCTCTCTGGCAATAGGACATTCTGCCAGGTGTCATGATGGGAACAGAGTTTCTGAAATAGTCAGGTGACTTCACTCAGATCCTGTAGTGATTTGTTTGTTTCTCCATGAGTCATTCTTTGCAAACTCTGAACCAATCAGCATCCTCTGTTCACCAAGTCCCTTCCACATTGTCTCAGCCTTGCACATTCTTGTCTTGTACAGTAGATGCTGGTGAAAATATCTCAAGTCTAGGGAAAACACAAGAGCAAACTGAAAAGTAAATTCCCAAGTGACTAACCCATAAAAGTAAATAAAATTAATGGGACGATCTCCAGGCATTTAAGACGCAAAATAGGCCCATTGTTAGGTCATTTATTCATGTTCTAGTTCCCCATTTCTATATCCCTATAATGTCGTCTTCCACTTTGATGCCTGGGCCCTTTCGATGCCCCAGACTTTGCTTTCTACTTCCTGCCCACTCGTCACTTCCTATTTCTGGCAGTGCCAAGATTGAAACCCAGGGCTCCGTGCGTGGCGGCAGGCACTGTATCCCTGAGCTCCACCCAAGCATATCCTTTCATGTTGCCTCTCTAACCGCTGCCTCATTTTCAGGAAAGGCTGTTTCAATAATACCCTCCTGAGTACCACAAGGGGACAGTGTGAGGGCAGAGTTTCCCTCATCCTCCTTACTGTATTAACAGACTAGAGGTGGAGCTAAGTTCCCAAGGCCTGAGGAACAGAGAGGGTGCTTGCTGAAGCATTCTCCAGAGCAGTAGCTCTCAACCTTCCTATTGCTGCAACCCCTTGATACAGTTCCTCATGTTGTGGTGACCCCCAACCATGAAATTATTTTTGTTGCTACTTCGTAACTGTAATTTTGCTACTGTTAGGAATGGACTCTAAATATGTGTGTCTTCCAATGGTCTTAGGTACCCCCTGTGAAAGGGGATTGTGACCCACAGGTCAAGAACTGCTGCTCTAGGAAAAAACCACATGGAGATATCAGAGTAGATGTCCAAAATGACCCCCTTCCTCTCCCAGAAAGATCCCTTTATTTTCTCTCACATATCCGGTCAGAGTAAAGAGCAGGAGACACACACCTCTGGTGTCACCGAGTGCCTCAGTAATATCCCCAGGTAATTAATTATAAAGAAAAACAGAAAGGACCTGTGTCAAAAGACTACCCCAGATATATATAAACCCCAATCAGAGGTCCTACTTCCAAATGCCCCCGTGAAACCAGTGACTAGAGGACACATTCAAACTACAGCACTCAGGGCTAAAGAAATGGCTCAGTGGTTAAGAACACCTACTGCTCTTCCAGAGGATCCAGGTTCAGTTCCCAGGACTTAAAAAGCTACTTGCTACTATAACTTCAGATCCATGGGACCCAACACCCTCTTCTGAATGCTGCAAGCACTAGAAATGCAGGCACTAGAAATATGTGAGACATAACAAGTATCAGGCAAACATTTGCACGCATAAAATAAGTCTTCTGGGTTCTGGAGTGGGGAAAGAGCTGGCAAGTGTGTACCACATGTCAAAAGGAAAGAGGAATTTACAATGGGACTTTATCTGACCACATCAGAGTCCAGACTGTAGCCACATCCATCTCCCTGGAGAGTAAAGTATCTGTCCCCCAGCTGACCTCACCATACTGCCTGATACATGAGCTCATTATCAGAGGACTACACCAGACCAAGCCCATCCTGAAAGGAATAAGTGTGGAAAGAAATAGAGAAGACTTGCATGTATGCTCTGCCTGGGGCTGACCTCTCCATGTCACTAGAAATGGGAAAAATACAGATGCCAACTTGGCTTCCTGTATTCTGGAACCAAAGGAAACCCAGGCTATGCCCTGACCCTTGACCAGGCTTCTGTGGTAACTTCTGTGATTATCCCCACTACCATCAACTGTTGTAACACAGATAGCATTGTTTTACACATTGATTTTTATTCTGCTTATATCTGTTTTATTTACGTGTGTGTGTGTGTATGTGTGTGTATGTGTGTGTGTGTGTGTGTGTGTGTGTGTGTGTGTGCATCCCATGAATGCCTGGTGCCTGAAGAAGTCAGAAGAGGTCAGTGGAGACCCTAGAACTAAGCCATGTATTATTATCCATCAGGTGGGTTCTGGGAACTAAACCTAGTTTCTCTGTAAGAACAGTGAGTGTTCTTAACCACTGATGGATCTCTCTGAGCCCACAGACAGCATTTTTAACACAGCCTATCTGGTAAATCCTTCATGATAGTGGCTAACATGTCAGCAAGTTTAAAAGTAAACATCATTGATAGTGTGGCTCATAGAGACAACCACCTGTCAGTCCTTCTATTTACTTAAACCACATGGACCCATAGCACATACAAGGACAGGAAAGCCATGGTCAGCACTATGTGGGCTTTCTGTTCTGCTTCATGGGGTGGGCAGAGAACAGAAGTGAGGCAAGGACCAACCATGTGACAAAGGGGACGTGTGGAAGTCGAAGGCATTTTACCTCTCAGGAATATTTGCATAGAACTTGATCTCATTGCTAAGTTCCAAGTAGCTCCTTGACCTAGAAAGACACTCTTATTTATGACCTTGAAATTGGAGTTGGACTGGACATCATCTTTTGGCCAGCAAGGGGACCATGAAGTAGCTTAAGGCTTATTTTCAAGGCCCTGCCTCATCAATAACATTTAAAATGGTTTTCAAATTGCTTTGTTTATTAAATATTTGGCATGAGAATAAAACATAGAATAATTTAGGATAAATTATGATTGTGGGAGGGCTTTCTTCTCCCTCCCCACCAAATTTTTAACCTAAAACCTTTGCAAAAAAAAAAAATAGTCCATGATATCTGTGAGCCCCATGCTCATCCAATGGGAATAGATGGAGATCTCTTCAAGACATAAATGAAATGATCTCCCAGCATACTCTGGAAAGCCAGGAGCTGTGATCGTTCACTAATGAGCTGGTCTACTTGGCTGCAGCCTGCATTGGGAGCTGGGGGCCTAAGGAGCCTCCTGCAGCCTCCTTCCCACCATCACTGGGGCCTCGGAGCTGCTGAGAGAGGGAGAGTCAGGCAACAACAATCCATCACTGTTTATGAGGGTTGAATAAAGGCCGTGCTGGCTGCTGGCTGCCCAGAGACCCAGCCTTTGATGATGGGGGAAGCCAGTGTCCAACACCGTGCACATGGGGTGTGGAGTGCCAGGTGTGCTTTCTGGGGAACATATGCAAGTGTAGTGCCCCTGGCTCAATTGCCGCTGTCAAGCCTTGAGCATCAGATTTATTACCTGTGTCTTTTGAAACCTTCCTTAAGAATTTGGAGGGGGAGAAATCTGCTCTCCATCTCCCACCAAGATGAATGAGTCGAGCAGTGGATATTTTACAGCCATGATTCCTGACCATAATTTCCAATTTGAAGTTGTGTTGTGCCTGGCCAATACAATATAGGTCTACAAAGGGGAGGAAACCCCTGTGGTGAAAAGGGCCTTCTGTAGGTTTAACTGAAGCCAAAGTGCTTATGAAAGGCACAAGTCTACCTGTAGGCATGGAGCCACTGGTTTCCCACAGACCAAAGATGCCCATGGCACCTAGGTACCCCTGGATTTTTATGGGTACCCTTGTAGCATCCACATAGTGTAGGTCTCTCCACTAGCAGGGCCTTGCCATGTTCCCTAATGCCCTCGTGCCAAGACACCATCTTTCCAGAGTCACCAACATGGCAAGTCATACAAAAGTTTATTACCATATGAAAAGACAAATGTCAACATGTTGAAGATGTCAACTTGCCCTCTTCTACAAGATGTAAGCTACATGGTATGAAAGTCACCCCTTTGGGGAATGTTTATAGGGTGATAATTCTTGCTTCTTGGTTACTGTAGCTGTGGTAAGTTGGGACTGGAAATTGTGCCCCCGCCCCCAGATCAGTTTTGTTCTTCCTACCAGTGTTGATTTGGCTCTTCTGAACAGCCTGAGCTTTACAGGGATTTCATAATTCTCTTGTATTTATTGAAGGGAGATATAGCAGGAACAGCACTGAATCTGTCTGTCAGTGTAGGACAATTTCTCAAGCACTTTTCTCTCCATTTTCTATTCGCTACAATTTTCTTTTCCTCTTCTTATTGTCTTCCCCTGGCATAACCGGGACAAAATCTAGAGGGAGACTACAGAATTTTTTGAGAATCTCTTCCTTCTTAAGAAAATTTAGAATTTACTTTGAGTGTAGGTGAAGTTGCAGGAAGAGGCTGGAGAACAGCACAGACTGCAGGAGTCTATTCTCTCCTCCCCGTCCACCATGTGGGTCATGAGGTTGAACTCAGATCATTGGGCTTCATGGCAAGTGCCTTTGCATACTTAGCAATCTTGGTAGCCCCATTGTCTTGGAGTTTTACTGCCATTAACAGACACCATGACCAAGGCAACTCTTATAAGGACAACATTTAACTGGGGCTGGCTTAGAGGTTCAGATGTTCAGTCCAATATCATCAAGGCAGGAACATGGGAGTAACCAGAAGATGATAATTATACATCTTGGTCTGAAGGCAAATAGGAGAAGACTGGCTTCCAGGGAGCTATAATAAGTATCTTAAAACCCATAGTGACACACTTCCTCCAACAAGGCCACACCTTCTAATAGTGCCACTCCCTGGGCCAAGCATATTCAAAACCATCACACCCACCTAACTTTCTTCTTTTTAATAAAAGCTTCTCAACTCTAAATCAACTCTAAATTTCCCTTTATACACCAAATCCCTCCCAGCATCTTTCAAAGATGGGCATACTGTCTCTTCTGTTTCATCAAGCCTTCTCATATATATCAAAACATCTCCTAATTTATTTGCAATTTCTTCTTGGGATCAACTGGCTGTTTGAGGGAAAAGGCATTCAGTTTCCACACGTCGGTGAAACCTCAAAATTTCCTTTCACTACTGATTTCTCATGATGTTCCACTGTGGCTAGAAAGATGACTTTGTGTTGAGTCAAACTTTTTCTACCTACTGAGGTTTATTTCATGGCCTGATACATGTCGTCTTCATTGGGAACAGTTGGTGTACCCTGGAGACATGTTTCTGCCCTGCTGTGAGTGGAAAATCCTCCAGTTACCCCTGTGTGGCAGTGGTTCTGTCTCTGTGTCCTCACTGAGCCTCAGCTCAGTTGCTTCATCCCCTGGTCAAAGGGGAACATTCGATTCTCCTGTTACAGCTGAACTGTCTCTTTCTCCCTCCATTGTTACTCCCTCTGTGGAGGGCTCTTTTTTTAATTCACATGTGTTCCAGGGTAGCTGTGTATCTGAAGTAGCACCTATGATAGTTCTAATTGCTAACTTGACAGTATGGAGTCACATGGAAAGAGTCTCAAGAGGAACTGTCTAGATCAAGTTGGCCTGTGGGCATCTTTTTTTGTGGAGTAGGGGTTTTCCGTACTTATGTTCATTGTGGGAAGCCTAAAATGTGTGTTGCTTCCTCAGTCAGTGTTGTGTTATAGGAAAGAAATCAATCAGAGCAATAAGCATGTGTTAATGTGCCATCTGTCTGTCTGTCTGTCTCTGTCTGTCTCTGTCTCTCTCTCTCTCTCCCTCCCTCCCTCCCTCCCTCCCTCTCTCTCTCTCTCTCTCTCTCTCTCTCTCTCTCTCTTTCTCTCACTCTCTCTCAGTCACTCTCTCTGATCTTGACTAAGCATGTCATGTGCTTAGCTGTTTCAAGTCCCTACCATCCTGACTTCCTTGCAAATATGGACTATAGTCTAGAATCTCAAATGAAACATATACCTTTTCTTTCCTACATTATGGATTTGGGGGGTGCAGGGTATTTTATCATAGTAACAGAATCAAAACCAGAATAGTATCTGTGAAAACACTTAGCCTTGCCAAGCACTTTCCTTCCGTGTCTGTGGTGTTTGACATTTTATAAGTAGTCCAGCTTCTTTGGCTGTGGCTGCAGTTTAATTCTTCTGTCCCTTCACAGTTGGTCCATTTGTGTCTCACGTCTTCTGCAGACAGCATCAGCTCCTGCTGTTAGCTCTCTATCACTCAGATGCCGTTTTTATTCTTCATCTTCACTGCTGCATTTTTGTAGTAAATAGGTATTTTCTAGCATACCTTGTAATTTCCTTGTCAATTCCCCCATATGTTGTTTTGAGTCATTTTCTTACTTGTGTTTCCCTGAGGGTTACAATTAATATCTTAATTTATAGCCATCTGTGTTAGAATAGCGCCGGTTTAATTTTAGCAGAATTAGAAAGTCTTTGCTCCGGTGAGCTATCTCTCCCCACATGCATACTTTGTGGGCCAGTATTTTCAAACAAATTACACCTTATTATATTGATTGCCTATCAACACAGTTCATAATTATTGCTATATGCAATTCTCTTTAAAATCGGGTAGGGGAAAACACAAGCAAAAAAAAAAAAAAACCCATTGGTACCGTTGCATTTTAGCCTCCACCTCTGAATTGAATTGTTGCTTATGTCCTTCAATACCAGCCTGAAAAGCTCATTCTAGTGATGCTGTGGCAATCTATATCTCTCACTTTCTTTGCTTGGGATGTCTAAACTTCTTCATTTCTGAAGGTTAGTTTTGCTGGGGATAGGAGCTTCATTGATGGTTCTGTTCTTGTGAAGCTTTATTATCTTAGCCCATAGCCTTTAGGACTCTGCTTTTTGTGGGTCTTATTGAGCCTCAGGACACTCTCCCCTGCCGACTCAAGGGAACCTTTGACCTTCTAAATCTGAAAATAGCGTGAGTAGCATGTATATCCCTTTACCTTCTTCTGACTCAGAACACACTGAGCTTCTTGGTCCTGTATGGTTCTTTTTTTTTTTTTTTTTTTTTTTCCTGCTTTATCAGGTGTATTTGTGGAAGTGTTGACAATTATTTTTCAAACTTCCTTCCAGGATCTTGAGAGATGACTCAGTGGATAAAGGTGTTTGCTGTGCAATCTTAACAACATGGGTTCATTTCAAAAACCCACATAATGGTAGATGGAGAGAATGGAATTCACCAAGTCGCCCTCTGATTTCTATGTGTCTGCACATGGAAACCATCTTCCCAGTCCTTTCTCTTTTCCCTTTCTCTGACTCCTCTAATGCTTGGCAGCACAGCACACATCCCTGAGCCTCTGTTTGGTTTTCTTCATTGTTTTTGTTCTGTTTTATTTTCTATGGACTAAAAAGGCTCCACCCACCCACCTGCCTTCAAGCTTGATGACTTTCCTCCTTTTCTCTGCCATGGAATCTTTCCTTCTAAAGAACTTTCCACTTCTTATCTTATATCTTCTACTCTCTAATTCTAAAAGCACAGCTCTATATCCTCCCTCCAATCTTCTATTTGGTGAGATCATGCTCTTCTAGTTTTGTTTAGTTTCTAGACATAGTTTTCTTTACTCTCTGAACACACTTAAATTCCTGATTTGTGGTCTTAGGCTGGCTGCCAGTTTTCCTGCATGGGAATCGCAGTGTCTTGTGGTTTCTAACGGTTCAGGGTTTTTCCTGAAAACTGGACACTAAATAGTATGTGACAACTGGAAACCAGAATCCATCTTCTCCCAGGGTGTGCTGCTCTGTTTTTTTTTCTTTTGTTTTGTTTTGTGTTGTCGTCATTGCTGAACAACTTTCTAAACCTTCACATGTGACGTTAGTATTCTTTGACCAACCTGACCTCTAACTCCTCTGCCTGGTTGGCTTTGAGGACTTGTAGAGACCCAGTCGTCCTCATCTCTGCTAGGGGATTATGTGTGTGCTGAGTGGTGCCTTCCATAGTCAAGCTTCTTCAGCCCCGCCCTTCACCTTCACTTCCTCCATGTGCAGATCCTCCAGCCCAGCTGGGGCTGAGAGACTGAAGCTCCCCAGACCTTTCCAGAGAACTACATAAGCAGCTAGCCTTCCAGATTCCCAAGAACCTTTCTAAACCTGAGTGCTCATCTGGTCTGCCATATTCTTCTCTCAGGTTTTCTGGTTAAACCTGCATTTATATCAGCATTTACCCACTGTGTCTGACAGATAAAGTCAATTTCTTCCAGTTGTGTTCAACAAACACCTCCAGAGAAGGGGCCTTTTTATACGGAGAGATGGGTAAAATAAAGATGTGCTTGCTGGTGAGGTTGCAAGGCAGTCCAACCTCGATGTCCTCTGAAGACCAGGTGTGGAGGAAGTTCAGGTTGTGTTGCCTTTCCGAGGGCCGACTGAAAGGTTTTCTTTTTAATCACAAGGCAGCTAGGATGGGTAAATAAAGGAAGGCAAATGGCAGCAAGTGACACAAAGCTTTCTAGCCAGGGGCCATGTGTGCACCAAGCTGAAGAGAACAGAGAGCTGGAGGCACTGTAAGAGGTTCTGGGGCCCTGAGTCCAGGCTGGGCCTTGTAGAGACTGAGCAGTAGAAAAGGTTATTGTAGGGGGCAGAGAGAGGACAAAGAAAGGATCAGCAAAGGAAAGAGAAAGGGGTGGAGAGAAAGAGAAAGGGAAGAGTTCTCTGGAACTTCTCTACCAAAAAGGAGCTGACCTCACTGAGAGAAAGAGGGCCCTTGAAAAGTTTGATAAGAATGGTCAAGAACATTTTCCAGGTAGGGCAGCGTAAAAGCTGAGAGTCGGTTCAGGGACTCGATTCGGCATCCTGATGGGGGGCCTATAACTAGACATCACAGATGATTAGACAGGTTCAAATGTAGACACACTGGAAATCCTCAGGATGGATTAAATGTGGTGTCTGGGGAGAGACCCCTTCACTTTGAGCCTAATAGATACCCGGGAGGAGGGAAGCATGGGCATGTGAGTTCAGTGTGAGTGCTGGAACAGTGGGGGCTGCTCAGTGCACACCAGGGAGAGAGAAGAAAGGGAGATAGAGGGCATGTAATGCCACAAGTTTGGATGAGTTCACTGGAGAAAAGATGAAGTTTTAACCCATTGCCCATGGTTCAGGGCTCTTAGAGACATAGAAGCCCATGGGTGTTTCTGTAAGGAAAGGACTTATTTCAAAGAATTACCATTATGGCAAGGGACAGGTCCTTTAATTCCTTTAGGAGGGACTTGGAGCCTAAGTCTTAAGGGTTCTCAGTCTTGTGCATCCAAGTAACGAGGAACCAAAGTAAATCTGTTTATTCCTTTCAATTCTGTGTCGATTTTAGAAACTGGCTCTTCCTCTTTGTGCTGCCTTTTCACCTTCATTGGAACAAAGATCAGCCCTGTGTCAACTTGGTTGGACTCCAGTAACCACTGGTTGAATAAAACATAACCATTGCTGCGACAGTCTTTGGTAGGCATGGGCAATTTCTCCAGTTGGTTGACTTTGAGGTCATAACTTTTCTCATGTAGGCAGGCTGTTACCGGTCACCTGAGAGTCTAAGGGTCCAACTTGAAGTTCCCAGAAGAGATTCTTCTCTGGACTGCAAATACCATTGGTGCCTCAATTTTCCTGCATACTCTGATGAATATTGTTCAGCCAAGTCTGCATGACCTTCTAGCTAAGGTCACATGGGGACAGATCCATTGCTGGGAACCCAACCCCCCCCAAGAGTACCTATGAGAAGACACAGGTTACAAGAAGGAACTTAAAAATCAGTCCCTTGTAATCCATGGTAATTCCTTGAAATAATTCTCTTCCTCATAGAAATAGCCCAGGGGCCTCTGTGCCTCTAAGTGTTCCAAACCATGGGTAATGGTTGTATCTCTCCATCTGTTGCTGAACCCTGGCAGGAACAGAAGGAAAAGTCTTTGCAAACAATAGCAAACAATAAAGGTTGGAGTGAAGATCATCTTCACTGTTCTCTTCTCTCGTAGTTGCTTCATTTGACCTGATCTATCCTCAAAAAGGGGACCAGTCTTCTTTTGACCTGTGTTTCCTTGATCCCTCTTAGAACTCCATCCTTGGAGCTGGATACTCCAGACGATTCTCCTTCTTAGCCTCTCTAATCCACTTCCATTGACTGTGGCCAAGAGTCACCCAAACCTAGCTAAGTGAGATGTGACTGTTGGCTCATGTGCCGTTTAGCTTTGTAACGACCAACTCTGACCAAGGGATTGAGACCCTACCAGACCAATGGCTTCAGAGTTAGATGGAGTCAGTACAGAAACTAACATATCACATTGATTTTAATTCTACTTAAGGGACAGGAGTCTGATCTCCATAGTAGGTATGCCAAGTTCACGCTGTCCTTACTCACAGGCCACTGAGTAAGACAAGGCCAATGAGCAAGGAGAGGCATTGGGCTTTGGGTAAGGCAGCTGGCCATCCCTTCATTCCAAGCTGGTGTTGTGTCCCCCCCCCCAGTTGAAAGTCTTGCTGTGGCCTGTGTAAAGGTGACTCATAGACAGTCAGCAGATTTGTAGCACCAACTAAGGAAATACACCTTCCCCAGAACTGACTGCCAAGAACCACAGAGCAAGATACTCTCCAGTGCAAAGATGGCATGTTTGGAGAAATAGAAGGCAATGACCATAATGGCAACAAGTAAAAAACTGCCCGTGTGCAGGATCCCGAGTCTGGGATGCTTGAAAGGCATCTGTTGTTCTAGACAGTTCTGCATGTATTTGCCACCAGAAGGCCAGACCTGCCGACTTTGTGTTGTAAAGGAATCACAAGTTAATGCAGAAACAGATTTCACCACACACTCAGGAGGATAGCCAGAATGAACAGCTCTGACACACCAGCAGTCAGTGATTGAATGAAGCCATGCCCACCTGCAGCCACTTCTTTCTTACAACTGCTGGAGAAGACATGAGAAGCCCCTGGGAGAGCTGTCTACGAAGCTCCAACCCTCTAGCATTCTAGAATGATAGCAGGTGTCAGTCTTGCTTCCCTGGGGAAATTTTACAGATCTCAGGTTGCCAGACTCCTGAGAGAGCCATCAGGGTTACTTGTATAATGGACACGCCCTAATTAGATCGTGGCCCTTCTTCTTACTTCCCTCATACCTTAAGGACTGTACATTCTTTCCTGTTGATTCAAGATCAACCCCTTCTTCTCCCTGTTCTGTAGATGAGGTATCTATTCTAAGGGAAAGGGGATGTCCCACCTATTTCTCATCTCATTCTTCTTCATAGTTACAGTGCACTGGCCCCTGGCTACTTGTATGTGCACCAGTTAACCATACAATGCTCATACCCTGCTCCTTTTGCCATGCTATGCACACAGTGGGCTCCTTCCTTTGCACATGCCAAATTGTTATACCAAATAGGCTCTTGGCTCCTGTGTGCATACTGTGTGCATATTGTTCAACTTTGCACAGCCCAGGTCCCATTTCCCTTCTGCTAATTAAAGTCTTCTACAGGACCAGTGGCTTCTGCCTTTCTTTACAAGTTCAGGGTGAATGAAAACTTGCAAGTTCTAAATGTTGCATGAGTTTTTAGAATATCCCATTAAGAAAGTGCATGTAGATATGTTGATATTCCTTGAATTTCAGACCTCGTTCACTCCTGGGGGTGGGGGAAAGTGAGGTCCAGCAAGTCCCAACCCACTGTGACAATAAGGTCCTTACCAATATACCCATCAATAGAACCTTCATCCCTCTCAACCTGCTTCCCCAAAAGCTCCCACAGAAAACCAACTGGACACGGGGAAACACAGACTGAGAGACAGCCTCTGAAGAAGCTGCAATTCAATCCAGGAAGAAAAACACGTTTTCTTTCTGTCTCTGCCAATTTGAGCTGTAGAGAGAGTTGATTTCAAGGGGACCTTGGGGAAATAAGAGGAAACAGACTTTGGAGTAAGAGAGGGGAGAGGCTGTGGGAAGAAGGACCATAGGCTGCAAACGCTGCTCTCAGAAGGAAGAGGTCTTGTGGTCAGGGAGATCAGACGTGGGGGAGGGCCACAGAATACATCAGAGCCTACAGGAGGAAAAGTTTTAGGTTTCTTATGCAGCCATTTTCAGCATCTTTGAGCTCTGAGAGACAGTGAAGAGGACCAGGATACCCAGGAGCACAGATGCCACCTCATTCACGAGCAGCAATGGCCTTAGAGCCTTTCTGTGCCCAGGCACTCCTCGTGACTCACCCCTCCTGCCTCTGCACTGTTGACCATGTCTCCATTGTCTCAGAGATAAATATAAGCTGCTTGGGAAACTTTACAGGAAAGCGTGTACTTTGCCAATTTCTTTATTGTAATTCAGAGTGTCTAGTGAAGAGAATGGCCCTGCAACAGCTTCCTACACCATTCCCAGGCGAATCCAGTCTTCATTTTACCATTGCTTTTCTTTTATTTAAATATAAAGGCAGTAATACTCATGCTGTTATTCACCAGAGTGTGATGTGGGAATTCTGGAGCCACTGAACACACGTATGTGGCGGTAATAACAAACAAAAAGGCAATAATTGGGCTGAGCTCCTCAATACGGGTGAGTTAAGGAACAACACAAAAGGAGACCAAGATAATCCAAGAAATGGGGATCATGGCTTCAGAAGTCAAGAGGACCCAGACAAAGCTCAGAGCACAGAGGCCATCCTTTGGGTTCCTGAAGGACCCTTAATGTCATAGGGCATAGTGAAATGAAGATATAACATTAGGTTAAAAAATAAAGAAAACTATGTGCGATGGTTTTCCCAGGGAGTGGCACTATTAGGAGGTGTGGCCTTGTCTGAGTAGGTGCGTCACTGTAAGTATAGGCTTTAAGACCCTTGTCCTAGCTGCCTGGAAGCTAGTCTTCAACTAGCAGCCTTCAGATGAAGATGTAGAACTCTAAGCTCTGTTTACACCCTACCTGCCTAGATGCTGCCATGCTCCCACCTTGATGATAATAGACCAACACTATGAACCCATAAGCCAGCCCCAAATATACGTTGTCTTTTATAAGACTTGCTTTGGTCATGGTGTCTGTTCACAGCTGTACAACCTTTATTAAGACACTATGGAAACATGAATAAACTGATCAGAGATTGTTGGCATGCATTGAGGCTGGTCCATTAATATATTATATATATCATACTTACATTATATACTAATATAAGATAGTAAGCCAAGCATGATGGCTCATTCTTGTAATCTCAGAACTGGGATACTAAGGCAAGAGGATTGGCATGAGTTGAGGAAAATGTGATTGAGGTCCTATCTCAAAAACAAACAAATACAAAAACAAATAGTAATAACAATAATAAAAACAGTATGTGGAATTTGGAACCTTTTGGGACTATCTTCGCAAATTTTTTTTACAAATATAACCTTACTGCTTATTAAAGGAAATTGAAAAACTCAACAAGGTAGCATAACTATATTGTCCTTAGCAGCAAGCATTACCCAAAGCCACAATCATCAGGCCTGACTTTCTACCACCACCACCAGGGTGTCAAATGACAAAGCCAGGGACCAGCATGTGGTGTCTTCTGCCACACTGTTGTAGTTGCTGATTTTTATGATACATGGGGGTAGGGGACATGAAGTTCAAGGTGACCTTCTGTATTCATTGCACTTCCTATCCTAGGTGAGAACATTCTAGCAAATTGTTATTCTTCAAGTAAAATTAATAACTCTGACCAAATGATCACCAATGGCTGGTGCCCCAGAGGGCCCAGCAAAATGACCTACTTCTCAAACAAAGGCAAGCTCATTGCTGACTACAGGGAAGGCAGCCACAAGCTGGATAGTTCATTCGTAACATTTCAGAAAAAGGGCAAAGAAGGGTTGGGCTACTCTGAGATGAGGAGCTGTAGGTCTGGACAATTACATTTTTAGGGTGTTTGTGTCTGTTGGAGAACAGAAAAGAACAAAACAACATCAAAATGGGATTGCCTGAGATTGCGTAACCCAGGAGGCCTGCTTCAAGACAGGGAATTAGCAGAGCCTAGCAACAAGACCTGTAACTCTGAGAGGTGCTGCTTACCCCTGGGAGCATAGCATGGGAGCCCCCTATTGAGCTAAGTACCTGATATGGAAACAGAGACAAAGCATATGCAATTCCCTTATCAAGCAGTGGATAGAATCTGGGGCCCATTACAGGCTCCTGTCTCCCAGGTCAAGAGCTGGCATTTCCTTACCTGAGCCAGTCTGCTGACACCAGTTCACACAGAGCTTGAGCCAGTGTGATAATGCCAGTTCACACTGAGCTTCACTGCTGTCCAGCTTTGTTCTAGGATTCTGCATCTGGATAGAGGTCCACATTGCTTCATGCTTCAAGTCTTTGATGGGCAATTTACTCATGTTATTTGGTCCCTGGTATCATCTAGGAGCTAGGAGACCCAACGCCTCTCCTCTGTGCATCATCCTACCTTGTGCTAAGGCAGCCCTGCAGTTTATGTATCTTTATGAGCTTCTACAACCTAGCTCTGGATGCTGAATTCCATATGTATATACATACACACACACACACACACACACACACACACACACACACACACACACACACACTTGAGGGCATGGCTAGGGAGCAGGGCACAGAACCTATGCTGTAGAGGCTCTAAAATCCTCATCATTTCCATTCCCAAACTTTCTCTTTATCACCTGACTACTATGCGTCCAGTGTTCCTCTTCCAACATTTTATAAAGACAAAAGGACCAGAAACCTCAAGCTGTCAGCAAATTCTTTCATCAGGCCAAACGTCCATGAGGCAAAGCATCACCAAGAATCAACTTGGCTGACTGCTCCCAGAAAGAGTGCAGGTAGGTGTCTTGGTTAGTAGGTGTTAGTTAATAGGTGTCTTAATCTTAGTTTTCTAGCTATGAGGAGACATCATGACCAAGGCAACTTATAAAGGAAGGTGTTTAATCGGGGGCTTGCTTACAGTTTCAGAAAGTCTATGATTATCATGATAGGGAGTATGATGGCAGGCATAGTAATGGATCTGTAGTTAAGAAGCTACACAGCAATCCACAGTCATCAGACAAAGAAACAGACAGACAGGAGAGCAGACAGAGAGACAGAGATAGAGAGAGGCATAGACAAAGAAACTGAGACAAAGAAACAGAGGTTAGACTGCTGCTGGCATCTGCAGCTAATAGCAGTGTATAACTCAGCTCATGGGAGATCACTCAGTAACTTCCATGCCAAACTCCTTGATCTTCTAAGAATACTGGTCCTCACCCTCTTAGGCATTAAATGGGATCAGTTTCCTGTGCAGACAGGAAGGGGGACTGGAGGTAGGCTCAGTAACTTGAGCTTGAACAGCTGCCCTGAGAACAGTCCCTCCCCATGGGGTACCAACAAACAAGGTTTGAAGGTTGCATTGGACCTTTGAGGCAGAGATGCCTAGAGAAAAAGCCTGCTCATGTTCCATCTCTGGGAAGAGCAGAAATCCAATTTAATCCTTATGCTTTGGAGGCTGAATATGAAAGTGCTGACACAAAGCCATCCTGGATAAAAAGTCTTCTCTAACACAGAGAGAAACTCCAAGGGGAGTGAGTCCTGTGATGCACAGCTGGGCCAGCATGCCTGTGGGTGAACTCTGGAGAAACAGGCTGAGGATCACACGTGAGAACACAGAGCCTAGTTAACAGGCAACTGAGAACAGTCGGCATTGAAGAATGGTGCCTTTGTGAAGAAACTCCACCAGGGAGGGTCTAGTCAAGGTGGTTGTGCTCAGGTGGTTAGGTATGCTTGCCACCAAGCAGAGTTAACGAACCAGTGTGGAGCATGTAGCTGGATCCAGGAGACCTTGGCTCATAAGCACTCTTGCCTGGTGGTGATGCCAGAGCTGCTGGTTAGATTCCACTCCATGCCTGGCCTACTTTTTCATCAGGCCTGTTTGATAAATAATGGGATGTCCATGTGCTGTTTGGTAGGAAGTGATGTCACTTTGTTTCCAGATACTTCCTTCCTCACCTGAGAAGATCATAGGCATAGAGAGCCTCTTGGTCTGCAGGAGAGAAGGGCCAGAGTGTGGAGCTTAGCTTTTCTCAGATACTCAGTGTGATGAGGACCATCTAAAGCCATTACTGGTCTATGGGGAGCATCACACAGATGTCCAAAGGTCACGCATTTTCACTGTGCACTATCAGTCAAAAGCTAGCTATGTCTAGATTCATGTCCAGATAACAAGGGTCACTCTAGTGTCAAAAGGTGGGTGACAAATGTTCAATGAGTCCAGGACTCAAGAAATCCCCACTAAAAAGTGGAGCTCTATCTCTCTCCTTTGCCACTTTTGCTACACCTCCCTTCCCTAGACATACCTAAACTCCCAAACAGCAAGAGAAGATCAGTCTCCCACATTGTGCCTTCTCTGGATATATTAAGTATGCAAACAGAAATTTAATAAGATTGGTTAGAAGATGTAGCTCAGACAGATTGTGGGCTAGAAGGTCCCAACACTCATACCCAGAGACTCTAATTGAACAATATCCATCACTTCAGATGAGTTCATAGTCAGTAAGGAGCTTCAGCAGCCAATGGAATGCAACACATTTTCAGTGACCACATAAAAGGTATAGAAAGTGTTTTACTATGATGCTATAGTTGCCCAGGTAGCAGAGGTATGCAGTCAGCACCTTGGGGTAAAGGGAAAAAAAACCTCCAGTAGTTTTCACCAGCAGGACCCTTGTGGCCACTACTAACTTGACTCCATCTGGTGCTGACATCTGCCAATAGATCTACTTGGAGGTCATGCTGCTATGTGCTCCCTGAGCAAGACTAAAGTGATTCTAGTGGCCAGAATTGCTCCATGATATGGAGAAGATACCCACAGTTCTGGCTGACATGACTTTGGCTTCATAAGAATTTACCTGAGTAGAGTTGAATAATGTAGCATGAATCTTTACCTCCCTGGACTTGAAGCTGCTCACCCTAGGGTCCTTCCCACTAAATCCAACCTGCAAAGTCAAGCATGAATGTACCTTCAAGCTCAAGGGAGTCAAGAATGCATGAACAAAGTGAGAGTAACAAGTTGTACAAATGATAAGATGAACTCAACAGGAATTAATGAATGAAATGAAAAAAAAAGTAACAAAGAGGGAAAGACAAAGAGATAGAGAAACAGAGGTAGACAGAGCTGCAACAACTGAATAAGCAGAAAAATGCAACAGAGAACGCCAATCACTGTCTAAATTTGAAAAACAAAGAATTTTAAAATCTAAAAGAAGACAAATTTAAATTTTAAAAGGAAATAGCCTTTTCAAGAACACAATTGAGTGAGCTCAACACCATTACAGCTGCCTTACAAGCAGCTGCAAGTCTGATCTTCATACTGGTTACACTATGCTAAAGAGCAATATAAAAGTCTATGACAACATAGGTCTCACAGGGTAAATAACTGACTATTCAGATGAGTTCAGAATAATTTAAGACCATAGTAATAGTGTAACCTGACTTTTAATCCTAATGTACATAAGGAAGTATAAAAACATATTTGTAGTTACACATATGAAAAAATGGCATGTATTACAAGATCTAAAGAATAATATTTTGTGGCTGGCTGGATTAAATTAATATGAACCTGAAACAGATGTTTGTGGGGCTGATAAGATGGTTCCACAGATTAAAATGTATGCTGCCAAGTCTGACAACTCAAGTTCAGTCATCAGGGACCTACGTGATAGAAGAAGTGAACTGGTTCTCACAAGTTGTTCTCTAATTCCCACACACATAATATGCCATATTTGTATACACATGCAAATGCACATGCACATATATATATATATATATATATATATATATATATATATATATATATACATAAATAAAATTAAATGTAATAAAATAATAAATTCTATGTACATGAACAGTGTTGCTTATGTACAACATCAGCATGAGCATTGTTGCTTATATACACATCAACATGAGCACAATGGAACAAATCCACAAGAGACATACAGCTTATAAAACAGCAAGAATTAATGTGAACCACTTCAGAGCTTTTGATATGACATAGCTGTACTCTGCAAGACTGGCAAAGGGTGAAATAACTGCAAAATAGAAACAATGAGAAGCATGGCCACAGCAAATCATCATCTGTTAATAAGCATTTAAATCAGATAGACTAAACTGGACTCTTAACAAACATAAACCAAGATCCAACAGAATGCTGTCTACAAGAAACTCATGATACATTTAAAAACACACTGAGGCTAGAAAGCAATAGATGAAAAATTCACTTGTGGGCTTGATCTCTAAAAGAAAGCAGGTGTAGTCATGCAGGCATCAGACATGATACTTTTGGGTAAATACTGTCCCAAGTGACAAAAATGTTGGAATGCAATGTAAAAAGAATGAAGTTGAAACTAGAAGAAGAAAGAAAGATCTCAGAGTCAGGCTGTCACCCCTGTGGCATGGGCTGAGAGTACCACGTTGATGAACAAATATGTGATGAAGAGATGGGAAAGATAGAAAACTGGGGTGGTTGTGCACTGTGAAGAGAATTGGAACTGGAGATGTGGTACCAGCACTGCCACTTGATTCCATTGTGATATTTGGATTTATGCTGCCACTGAGGGCCATGTCTGGGCTGTTGGTCCTATTGTAGCAAGAGTCTGTGTTAATATCTACGGCCATGTTGCAACCAAAGATGGCATTCAAGTGCCCATGGTCTATGATGTAGCCTGTAGTCATGTTGAAAACTTTGGGCCATGCTTCTACTGGGGGCCATATTGATGTGGGTAGCCTGTGCTGCCTCCTGAGTCCATAGTAATGTCCGTGGTCTAGGCTGCCTCTGAGAACCTTGTCTGGGTCTTGTGTTCAAATGTAACTTGAGTCCATGTTTATGGTCTGTGCTGTCACCAGAAACCATGTAGAAGTCTATGATTCATGCTACTTTTGCAGTGATAATGATGATGATTACCGATACATAGTTGAGAAAGAGGGGCATTCAAGTTTCCTGTGACAACCCTTACTCCCACCCCCAAAGCCACCTCCCCCAAAAAGTAGCACCTTAAGCAGGAAGCCATTGAGAAGAACTCTTAAAATGTGTGATAAGGATGCTGGCATTAGCTCTCCACAATTGATGGATTCTGGAGGGGTGTAAGAGATGAACAACTCAGTTCAATTTCAGGGGTAAGTTTATGCATGCTCCAATGAGTATATAGATAATACAGATTGGTCTTGTTTTTTTCTACTTTAATTTTAATTTGGGGGAGGTCATAAGGTATGGGGTAAATATGAAATGACTGGGAAATGAGTGTGATCATGAAGTAGAATGTGAAATTTCTAAGAATTGATAAAAATATTATGTTGGGAAAAGGACCAAAAAAAAACCTGAAGGTAAAAATCAGACATAAAAGTGGAAGCATAATAGAAAATAACTCATAGTACTTTTTTAACATCACAAGAGACTATTTTGAACAACTAGGTATCAAATAAACTGGATAACCCAAAAGAAATGAGCAATGTCCTAGCAACCCAAAACTGACCAAACCCTAACCAAGAAGAAACAAAAAGGCAGAATAGAACAATAACAAATGAAATTTAATCAATAAGACAAAACTGCCACCAAAGACAAGCCCTGGGTCAGATTCCTTCATGAGCGCATTCTACAGACTTCAAAGAATTAATGCCAAATCATCCTTAAATGTTTGTAAAAATAGAAGTGACAGTAGCACCCTCAAAGCTATCTAATAAAATCAACAACATTTTGTGCCCAAACCAAAAACACCACAAGGAATAAAGCTAAAGCTTACACCTTAGGAATATCCAAAAATCCTCAGTCAAGCATCAGAAAATGGCCATGATGGTTCATCCCTAGAATGCAAGAATGGTTAAACATATGCAAATAAGTGTTACTGCACATTGACAACTGAAAAAAATACGATTATCTCAACTGTCACAGAAAAGGCATTTGATACGATTAACATTCATCCATGATTATAATTCTCAATCACAACCCCCTCCCCCAAAAAATAAAGATAATACAACTTGCATTCCCTTTGTGAAGGCTGTGTACAAAATGCCCACAGTCAAATCATAAGCTCCAGAAAATTGAAACTTTCTCTTAATGATCTGGTACAGGGTAAAATGTGCTCACTCCTTCCACTTCACATGAACAAACCCCTTAAGTTCCAACCACAGAGCCAAGCTGGACTCCCTATCACCACATTCAAATTCCTGACACATCGTCTTTACTGTGGAAGGACTTACTCTGTCTCATAGTTTCAAAAGTCTCTGTCGTTTATGGTAGGGAGTTTAGTTAGTCATCTTCTCGTGGCTGTCACCATATGCCGTATGTAAATCAGCTTAAGAGATTATTTTAGCTGTTGATTTGATGTTATATCGTCCACCATAATGGAGAAGGCATGGTGGCAGATGGCTCTGTGGCAGCTGGAGCAGGATGCTGACATCTAGGCAGACCAGAAACAGAGATGGATGAACTCAGCTCACTTTCTTCTCCCACCCCCTTTTACTCTGCCAAACTTATAAGATGCTGACACTCACATTTGGGACAGATCTTCATCTTAGATAACATTGTAAATAATCTCCAAGCCATACCCACTAGGCATTTCTCAATCCAACCAAAATGGAAACATCTAGATGTCTCTCTCCAGTTTTGCCATTTAATGTCCCTCTTCCTATCATGGACCTCATCCTGGACTCTGTAACCTTCAGTCATCCTTTCTCTTCAGTTCCTCCCACCCAAGGTGTGTTCACACCAAGCTCTTCCTTGATTATGCTGTTGGTTTTCCTGTAGAATATCCCTGATATTTTCTTATGATCCAAGGGGTGTGGCCTTGGGGAGGTAAAGTGCCCACCCTTCTGGTCTGCTGCAATGATAACAAAACATAACTGATGTGCTATCTAACTAGGTCCCTGCAAGAAAGCCACTGAGTATGGCTCATAGCCACAGTAAAAATCAGGTTCTTCCTCCTTGAAGGACTAATATCTACCTTCATTCTTCTGTGTTTAGATGTATTTTATGTCTATAGGTGTTTGACATGTATGTATTTCTACTTATAATGTATATTTCTAGTGGGCACAAATGTCAGAAGAAGACATTGGATCCCTTAAAATAGGAATGAATGGTTGGTAGATACCTTGTGAGTGCTGAGAGCTAAACTTAGGTCCCCTGAAAAAAATAACAAATTTTACATTATTTTAAATTCTTCCATCTAGACATTTTCCTACCAAGTCCCCTCACTCTAAATTTTTTAGAGATTGAAGTAGATTTGGGCCTGTAAATCTTTAAATCTCTCTTTAGGGGATATGGGAGGCTAAAGTCTCTCTATTTACCAACCCTAGAGATATATAAAGATTACTCTAGACCTGTGGTCCTTAATGTGCAAACAGGGATCAAATGGGCCACATATCAGATATCCTGCATATCAGATATTTATATATATTACAACTCATAACAGTTGCAAACTTATAGTTATGAAGTAGCAATTTTATAATTTTATGGTTAGGGAGTCACCACAACATGAGGCACTGGATTAAAGGGTTGCAACATGAGGAACATTGAGAGTCACTGATCTAAACCCTTCAGAGGCTCTTCCAATGAGCAGCTGCACAGGTTTCATTGAGGAGGGAGGACAGTAGACATTGTTTGTTTTGTTTTTTAATTTTCTTTAATAAAGAGGAAACAGCTTGTAGGTTTAAAAAAAATACCAACAAAAGTCCCACCAATACCTAGATGAGAAATAGCCCTCCCTGCACTTCAGTTTCTTGAATAAGGATGACTGCTTTCTGATTCTGAAATCTTGGCAGCAGTTCTGATGAGTAGGGTCAATATACACAAGGCAGCAACTACCAAGGCCAGCCTCAAAAGAAGCATCCCAACATGTCTTTTGTGAAAGTCTCGCCTCAGGATCTCTTCATCTCAGACTTGCCTCACCCTCTAGCAGATTAGCTCCTCAGCACTCAAGAGTCTCTTCTTTGGTTCCTCTAATTCCTTCATTGTGGGCAAGATTGGTTTCCTTTCTCATTTCTGTGGAAAAATGCCAAAGAAAGGCAAGCAACATGTGAAAGGTTTTTTTTTTTTTTTTTTTTTTTTTTTTTTTTTTTTTTACTCACTGATTGAGATACAGTCCATCATGGTGGGGAAAGTATGGCAGAGGGAGTGTGAGGTAGCCAGTTACATTGCACACAGGGATAGCAGGGAGAGGTGAATATTGGTACCCAGTTGGTTTCCATATTGCATCTTCCTTATTCAGTGCAGGCCCTCAGTAGGCAATATAGGCTAGATGGTTATCCCTACTCACAGGGTAGTCTTCCTTCCTCAGCTAAACCCCCTGGAGACACCCTCACAGACACACGCATAGGTGTGTCTTCTAGGCAATCCCAAATCCAATCAATCCAAAATCAGTCATTGCCTTGGCCTTTCTCATTCTAACCTCTCTGCCTGAACTCAGCTTATTCTAAATGACCTTTACTATCTTTTCCTTGGTTACCCTATGAACTTTGGGGATGGGGGTAGGGTCATGCAGTATCCAAATTTTGTGGAACTAAACAGTGACTTTACTAGACCATGGACAAAATGCCCAACCCATTGAATGCCACTTCTATCTGGGTTGGCAGAACACAGACATGAGTATGTCAGGCATATAGGAAGAGATTCTCCTGAGCTGTCCTGTGCTGAGAGAGAGTATAACTCCAGGGCAAGAGCATCCCTCCAGGGCTCTGCTACATTATGCAGAGTCTCTACTGGGAAGGAAACTTGTTATTCCTTTCTTTATCCTACAGACATTGTAAATCATTGATCAAAACACGTTCTCTGCAGCAGGTCTCTGCCATGTAATTTCTGACCTGGTGTGATTGTAAAGCATTTTCTTCTGTCTTGCCTTTGATCATCCCAGTGCCAAGTGAGGAGTAGGAGTCCGCATGGTCCTTGAGCAAGGGCACCCACAATAGCAGGCTCTATCCTGGATGCCCTTGTTGGGAGCACATGAGCATCTTACTCTAGTTACTCTGCATTTTTGAAACCATAAAGTTTTTGGATAAACCTAAGATGTGTGATCCCTAATCAACTGCATGTAAGGTCCTTTTAGGACATAGTCTCTTCCAAGGAGGTCTAGACATTTAGAGCAATGTTATTTTAAAACTATAATGATGTTTTGTTTTATTTTCTCCCTGAAGTGAATAATTGGACTAGTCAGCATAGTTTGGTCAACCCATGGTGCATCAGTCAGCAACTTATTGCTATGGAAAAATGATCAAAGTAAACAATTTAAGAGACATACCCCAATGCTTTTGGCCTCACAGCAAGACAATAACTCGTGGTAAAGAGCATGAAGAAAGAAAGGACAAGGCATCTGTGTTAGGAGTTACTGTTGCTTCAATGAAATACCACAACCAAAAGCAGTTTGAAAATAGTCTATCTAACTTAAACTTCCAAATCACCATTCTTCACTGAAGGAAGGAGCTGGGCGGAAACCTGGAATCAGGGTCTAATGCACGAACCATGGAGGAATGCTGCTTATTGGCTTGCTCCCCCTGGCTTGCTCAGCCTGTTTTTTTTATAAAACCCAGGACCACCAGCCCACTGGTCTTACCACCCACAATAGACTGGGCCCTTCCACACCAATCACTATTAAGAAAAGTTCTCTATAGACTTGCCTACAGCTAGATCTTAAGAAGGGATTTACTCAATTGAGGCTCCCTCCTCTCAGATGACCATCCCTCAGGTCAAGTTGACATAAAACTAGCCAGCACAGATGCCCTTTAAGCACATAGCACATGAGGCCTACTTCTCTCTATCTAGGTATAACTTATGAATTATGTGAGTTCATCAGTGGGGTGATTCTTTGGGGGAGTTAATGTCATCCGGATTCAATCATGTTAAATATCACCACCACAAACCAGAGACTAAATCTTCAATGTATGGGTCTTGGTTGAAAGATGCTTTATCCAAATAACAGCACGCTGGCCCTGACCCTCATTTCAAAGGCCCATGGTCTCCATTGGGCATATAGTTGATCTTATAGATTCAACATTGTTTTAATAGTTTCTTTGAATGCTCTCTTCTAGGAATCTAAGCCAGGGCTCACATAACCAATTCTGCTCTTTGGGGAAGCTGAACCTGTAGAGGAGTATAACTGCATAAAGAGATTTATAAAGGGACGCTTTACACCACCTTAAAGACCAATTTCCATGATCTGCCAGTGCCCTACTTGAGGCCATGGTAAGCAGGTAGTGTGAAACAAGTCTGATCTTAAGTCCTGAAGAAGGCAGAGGTCATGAACATCTCAGCAGTCAGCACAGTGCTGACTTGCCCTTCAATTCTGCCCAGTATTCTAGAATTCATATAAGAGTCCCTATACTGGCCTACATTCCTCAGAACACTAGTCCAGATGTTTATGTCATTCAGAAACAGCTTCAAAGACACACCGGGATAATCTTTGGCCAAACACCTGGGCCTGTGATCTGACCAGGTTGACATGTGAGATCCACAATTATGCCACACCCAGATAACTTAAAAGTTTATCCAGGCCCCAAATATGCCTCTACCTCATTCACCTTCATCATTCTCTGGGATTCTAAGAGGCAGAGTGATGTAAACATTCCAAACTAAAGAAATAGCTCTAAGAGAGATGAGATGAGCAGGCACTTGGGGGCAACCTATAGGGAGCTTCCTTCTGTTCCATTGCTCAGTCTGCAAGAGGAGGTAACCAAAGAAACAAGTAATGGTTTCCAGGAACTGAGCCACCTAGCCAGAAGTATTGCATCATGGCAGTGGGTGGCAGGGGGACTTCAAAGTCAATAGAGGTGGGCTGACAACACCCAAGCTCAGCCAAAATCTCTGCACATATTTGTGTGAACCCTAAATTACCCACAGGAAACTGTTCACATCTAAACAGAAATTTCATGAGAAGGCAGACTCTGATCCCAAGAGATGGCTCTGAGGATAAAAAGCTATTCTTAGAACCTGTCTAGAATATCCCTAGTGACCATCTCCAGAAAGCATGGTTTCCATAGTGCCTAGAGTTACCATCTTCCTAACCAGTGTCTTTTCTGAAAAGTCACAGCTATGGCTATATTTCCTGTAGAGGACAACAAAGGAGCCACACAAACATCAAGGTTACCCCATGCACCTACCTCAGGGGGATGGAACTACAGAACCAGACACACAGATGGGCAGTGTGGTGGACATAAGTCTCAGACTGACATCCTCCAGGGTGTACAGGAAATTTTGGTACCTTATTAATGACTCCAGTGACTCTTATTGCTCTGGATTCTACAGACATATAAATAATTGATTAATTATAAAGTAAAATTCAACTTCCCCCAAACACTGCCCAAGGTGTCTATAGAGTGCTAAGACAAATACAGTAAAATGCTTGATGTCTCTGGGAGCACCTGAATGAGGGACATAGAAACTCATGATGACAAGGGCCTGAGATGAAGCCAAGGGGATATAGGGCCATAGACAGTAGAATAGCCACCAAGCCCACAGTGACTCAGGACAGACCTGGGTGTGACCTTCCCCTTGAGGCTGGACAGCTATTAAACTTTGCCTATAGCTAGAACTTATTAAAATTTCAGTACTACTGGTCTACTTCGAGCTGTGTTGCTTCTATTTTTAATGTCTTCAGCTTATCAAACCTGCATAAGGCAATGTGCTCACTGTTAAAGGTCTCTGTCTTCTAGCAATTTGTAATTTTTTTTCCTGTTAATTTCACAGCAATGGATGGAGAGTGGTCAGGAGTCAGTGAAAATAAATGAACTTCAAATTACCTGGCTCTGTAGTCAGAGCAAGAGAGCTGGGCTCAGCTAGGAGAGCCTCCCTGACATATTTCCTTCTAGGGGTTAAAGACTGAGCAAGATCTCTGTACAAAGAGAGCTTTAATCCAGCTCCAATGGGACTGGGTACTTCCTCTTCCCAGATATCTCCCTGAAGCTGGCTCAGGCAGGGAATTAATTAGAGTAGTGTTCAGTCCTATGGGTAGGAAGACCAGCTAGCCAGGCCTTTCTAGAGCAGTGTGACTTCCTAAAGTGAATGCTCTTCCCTGAAGGCCATTCAGAAGGCTCCCCGGGAACACTGGGTGTGAGCCAGTGACCTGAAGACTCTGTAGCTTCCTGCCAGCTGAGCTCCTGTTAGCCCTAGAACCACCAAACCAGATGAGGAATCAAATAAGTAAGGAAAAAGTACCCAAAACCTTCCAGGTTTTCCCATGCCAACACAGAAAAGTCAGGAAAGCTATAGGAAGAGAGAGTACCAAGTCTGACAATAAGACATGGAACACCCCATACCTGGGTTTTGCTTCTGATGAGTGACATATATCTTACATGACATGAGCTGTTTACAAAACACATGGAGTCCCTGGATCACCCCTTTCTGGACTGTCCTCTGATGACTGAGGTTCAGGTCTCTGTTGGGTGCCCCACATTAGTAAACAACTGAATCATACAATCTTCTGGTGTTCATATATCCCAGATATGTGTGCCATGCCTGACAATTGTGGCTCAAAGTGTATCAGCAGTTAGGTCCACAAGAATAGGTACTGTCATAGGAAGGTTGGGTCTTTCTGAGATACCTATAAGTCCAGCATCCTGGGATGAGGAGATGACCCTGAAATTCTAGGGGAAAACATACACTGCCAAGGATCAGGTCCATAGTATGCAAAGAAAGGGAGCATGGCTTCCATAAGGTGACTTAAATAGACTGTTATACAAGATTGGAATAGATCCCATGCCATAGTATAATGTGGGGAGAGGAAAAGAAAGAGATTATGCATATGTGATAATCGCACTAGTGTCTCACTACTATCAGGTAGAAGCTGTGAAGTCCCAGTCTGCCATCTCAGCTAGAAAACCAGGAATGCCTGCAGGATAGCTGTAGGCTTGAGAGTCAAGGCAGAATAACTGGGAATATTTCTCCTAGAGCTTGAATCACAAAATACTAGGAGTGCCAAGGGCAGAGAGACAGCCCAGCTCCAGGACTAAGGCTGAGTTCTGCTTAGATCCTAGGCAAGTTGAATGGTACTCTTTAATCCAGTTGATAGAAATACTGTTCCACACTAAGAAACTGTTTTGCTAACCATCTGAGTACCTAGGATTCAATCGAGATGACATATGACAGGCAGAGGTGTATCTCTGGGAGTCCCACCTACTAACTGATGAAATTCTATAAACTCCATTCTGACACATTTGCTTTAATATTACTGTGCAGCTTGGGCTTCTTTGACTCAGTTGACTTAAGGGAATTACAGCTCTACAACATCAGGACTGTCCACATCCCACCCCCAGCCATTTTATAGGATCTGAACTGGTCCACCCTACTGTGGGCAATCTTCCATCACATGAACCTCTACTGTCCTTATCACCCACTCCTGTTCTGAAGCTCGACCCCATGGCAAAAGTGTATCTCTCTTGGCTGAAACATTATGGTCCTAGGTGTAACTTTGCCACACCTAGCTGGGAGGTGTATAGAGGCTGTATGAAAGTCTGGGACAGGATAATCTCTATGAGGCCCAAGGACACTACAAGGGCAGTTGTCCCAGTTGTCCTGGGTGGTTCTAGATTCAGCATCCATGGAAGATCAGGCTGTAACTGAGCAGATGAGGGGAGTAGGACTGGTTCTAGTAGGCAGATCCTCAGACACATAACCAGCTCTAAAGTCAAGGGCCTTTGGGCGTTGCCACCAGAGAAGTGTACAGTTGAAGGGATGGAGAAGGAGAGAAGGGAGAGGTGGAAGGAGAGGAAGAAGAGAGGCAAGGCAGAGACTGGGAAATAAAAAGAAGAGGAATAAGAAGAGAGAAGTGGGGGAAAGATGGAGGAGAAGGAAGAGGAGGAAGAGGGAGGAAGGAGTAAAAGGGAGAGATAAGAGAAGTACAAGGAGATAAGCCACACATTTGGCCTTGGCCTATACTCATTAGCTAGACAGTTTCTCTCAAATTTCCAGATTCCAGCCTATCCAGATGTATGAGTCCACTCAAGGAGTCAGTGACCCTCACTATGATTGGGTTCTTGGTCCTCTGGGCTCCTAGTCTGTATTTTATTAAGTGGCCAGCATTGAGCCGTAGAGCCTCAAACTGCAACATGAGACAATATTCAGGACACTGCTTGATGTCTGGGTGGTTTTGCTCTGGGAACTACCCGGGGTCAGGCACCCTGGTATGAGCTATGTGCTGATGGCTGACCAGGAAGTCCCCAAGAAATTCATCTGCATGGAGGAAGGTGGACTGACAGGTAGGAGGACCCATGGTGCAACCCAGCTCGCACCCCAGACCATCCAGGGAAGCTCTGGGAAGTTGGTGTCTTTTCATCCATGGCTAGGATTTCTGGGAGGGCTAGACCTTAGCCAGGCAAATCAAGCAGCTGAATAATTCACAGAGAGACACTGCCTGGGTTTCTCTGTGGTTGAAGGTGAGGCAGGGAAGGGGAACTCTGGTGGCTAACCTTGAGTGTAAACTTGATGACATTTAGAATCGCTATGGAAATAAAGGAGAGCAGGTCTGTTAGAGAATTTCTAGATTAAGTAGGGGTAGGCAAACACATCCTAAATATGGTCAACATCACCCATGGTCTGGGTCATCATATGAAGGAAAGAGTGGGTTTAGCACCGACATTCTTCCCCTAGTGTCCTGGCTGCATACAGAGTGTGACCAGCTGCCTCACAGTCCTGCTACCATCCCTTCCCACCATGACAGACTGTAGCCTTAAGCTTCCAACCAAACTAAACGATTCCTTAGGTTACTTACATCAGATACCCTGCATGGTAATAACACAGTAGGTGTAAGAGAGACAGCCAGCATGGGACCAAGTGTTCCCATCACGAATGTCTGCGGTACCGGGTCCTGCTTTCAGTCTGTTCCCTTGCCTGTGGCTTGCTAAGCATGCCTCACTGAGCTATTCTAATCTAAATGTGTCTCACGGACACTAACAGCAGCAGACATATGGACACAGACAGAAGCACCCACACATGCAGACACTGATGACAGAACCCAAACACACTGACACTGACAACAGCACCCAGACACAGGGACACGGGCACCAGCGACCAGATACTAGTGACAGAACTCAGTCACATAGACGTAGACAGCAGCACCCAGACACACAGACACTAATGACAGCTCCCAGACACACTCACAGACAACAGCACCCAAACACACAGACCCCGATTACAGCACCTAGACACTCCAGTGAAATGTGAGCGTGAGCCATCACCATCCTGAGGGAGGGTCTATTCTCTGGCCCTTCTCATGGTTTCTATAGCCCCCAATCACTTCACAGCCGAATGGAGCAGAGCCTTGCTTACCAGATCACACTACAAGCCCAGAGACCCTCATCCATCCTTCCTCTTGGCGCCTCCAGACAGGTTCTGCAAAATCACAGGGGCAGGATAGTGTTGCAGAGAACACCCTCTGTCTCTGGGTACCAATGAGAACCCTATCCAAAGAGGGCTTGTGCAGAGATGCCCTAGAATTCCAGTGACCATCCTAGTGTGGCTTCTGGGTGAACAGGCACAGGGCACAGATCCCCTCTGGGGTCATTATCCATAGTGTGTCTGCTCCATGGAGGGCAGAGCCACTGCCCCTGGGTACAGAGGACTTTTGCAGAGGCTCTACCCCCACCTATATCCTTGAGAAGGCATCTTTGCTCTCTGGGTTTCTGTTCTGCCACTGTAAAGTGAGGACAGCCTCTCTCTCTCCCACAGTTGTTTTGAGAATGAACCAGAGAACAGGGAAGAGCCCACTAGCACAGAGAAAGCCCACACATGTTTATTTTAAGAGTCAGAGCTGAGCGTTTTACCTCAACAGACAGCGGCCAACGCCACCATGGGCCTGCTCATGTGATTCTAATACCCAACAGGCCGAGCCGGGCTCGGAACTGGACTGGGCTGGAATTAGTGGTCCTGTCACACCTGAGAGCTCTATTTCTAGAAGGAAATGCAGGAGATTGAGAGTGACTCTTTGCAGATTGAATACTGCTCTTTCCTCAGAACACAGATGGGTGGGAGGGGTTATGTCCAGCAGGGGCTGCAGGTGGCAGCTCACTAGGAGGGAGAGGATGCTCCCTGGTGTCTGGACATGAAGGGAATGAGGAAGGTGAGTCCTGACCCACAGTGAAGGGGCCTCTGGAGGTGTGGTTGTCCCCAGGGATGTCACTCTTGCAGACAATTAGGAAGGAGTCGGGCCAGGCGAAACAAGCAATTAATTACTAGGCCGGGAGAAGTAAGTCTCACAGCAAACAAGCAAGATGTCACAATCTCATTGGGAGGCACAAAGCAGTGAGCAGAACAATGGAATGGACAGAGCCAGGGGCAGGGGCAGGGGGAAGAGGCTGTGAGCATGAATTACATGTCAGGAGCAGTGGGCTCACCAGCAAAGAAACAGAGGCAAGAGGGAGCAGAGAGGAGGCCTCACTATGGGGAGCCAGTGGTTCAGCCGTCCATGGATGTGCCACTGTGATGTGAGCTCAGTCCTAGGATCCGAGGAAGAGAGGGAAAGGAAGAACGACACATGGTTTGGGCAAGAAAGAGTTGCTATGGGATTCCAGTGGGCTATCTGCTGCAAAATAAAGTGTATATGAACACATGCATGTACTCACATGTGGCCACATACCTAAGCACACACCACCTGTGGAAGCACACACACAAGTAATCACCTGTATGTGCACATCATCATGCACTCACAAATGTTCACATGTATAAGTACACACCCACATGTGGCATTGAAGGAAGCTTGCACTGTATGTGTGCATGCACAAGCATATAACTACTTGTGGGAGTACACAGAAGCATGCACCCACATGTGCATACATGCATGTACCTGTGCATGGATACAAGTAAGCATGCGATCATATGTACCCATCACAAGCATGCATCCATGCTTGTGTATATGTATATACACACACAAGCATGCATCTTCTACATGTGCCCCAACACATATCCAAACATACCTCTGTGTTTATCCATACATACCAACACATAAGCCTGTCCAATTAGACATATCCCATACATGAGTGCACTCTTGTATAAACTCCCAAGTTAACCTGACAGAGCAGGGTAGAGAGAAAGATTTGGGATGGAATTCTTAAAATCGTGAGCACCTCGAGAAGAAATAGATTACTACAGGTATGAGGCCTGTGCCAAGGGAGGAGACTTTAGAAATATAAACCAAACTTAAAAGAGTGTTACCTATAAGATGGGAGATTGCAAGCGACCGGGATAGAGACCAGGTCCCTCTTGTCAGGTGGATGGGGCAGTGGCTGGACCTGGTGAAAGTCTCAGCAGCTGATACTGAGGTAGGCTGAGGAGAGCAAGACCAGACGGAGGGATTCACAGATGGCATCAAGCAGCTAATGAATGCTTACATGAGCACCTAGGAGATGCTGCACTGGCTGCAGGTGTGCCCCAGGATGGGCATACTTTCTAGTTACTCCAACCCCACAGATAAGGGAGACGCATGAACCCAAAGTGAGGAGCACGGTGATACCTACCAGTTTGGGCCTGAGGAGGTGACTTTAGCGGGGGGGGGGGCTGCAAAACGTATGAGAGAAAGCACTAAATGAAAGGTGTCCAAAAGGCAAGCAAGTGGTTTTAGGGAAACTGAGGCCCAGAGCCCATGAGGTCTCCTTTGAGTATGACCCACCTGCTGGGGTGTAATAGATCCTTGGGAACCCTTGTAATCCCCCAATCCTAGTGCTTGAATTCTCTTAATCCTTGTTTAAAAAAAAAAATCTTCCCCATGGGCTCACTAGAAGATTGGACGGTCTGAGTAAAGAAGGGGACTGTCCATGCCTACCCTTGTAGACTGTGAGGCACACATGCTTTCCTTCCTGAAAATTCCTGGAAGCTGGTATGCACAGCAGACCTCTGAGACAGCTCCTTGCTCACACATGGGAGCTACCTCAAGCCCATTTGCAGCAGCAGCAGGGCTACCAACAGTGTGGCTCCCCAGACTGAGGGCTACCGGAGGCAGTCCAGGCAAGACCTGTGGACCCTATGACCCAGCCTCCCTGTACATTCGGATTCATGGTCTCCCAGGAGACTAACCCAGAGAGTCCAGGGTCAGCTTCCTCCTGTCCCTCCACTACAAGGCCTACCTGTTATGCCAGCAAGTTCCAAACCTGCTTCTTGCCTGTGACGGCTCAGAGAGCAGAGTCCTGAGCCTGGTCATGCCGTGTGATGTCCCGTTTCGTCTCATTTCTTTTTGTTCCTCCAAGCAGAGGTTGTGTAGGATGCCTGTCTCCAGGAGGCAGGCCAAGGTCCTCAAGTGCTACCCCGGATATCTGACCAACCAGCTCCCCTGGAGGGGGTAGTTTGCAGCCCAGGGAAACCCAGACATACTTCTAAAAGGTCCTCACAAGCCATTAACATGTCTTTTTGCTCCCCCCAAGCCCGGGACTTCCAGCAACTTCCAGAAAACGAAATCTGACAGAATCAGAGAGCTGCCAGCTCTTGATTCCAGCCTGCTGCTGCAGCAGTAGCTTAAATTGCCAGGCCCTGTGAGAACTGTCCAACAGTGCCCCCTGGTGTCCATTCTCACCTCTGCTTCTGCGATGTGCCAGCCCTGGGTAGGGCAGTGGAAAACTTTGCCCTGGACAGACCTGAACAACCATGAGGTGGGTTGTTTGGCAGACAGGCCTAGTGGGTTTGTTATCAGCCCATGCTGTGAGAAGCAGCCATCTAGCCTTTCTCTGCAGCGCCAACTAAGCCTTTTTGGTTTTTATCCTAGTTCAACCCGGGAGTTCCCAACCTATAGCAGGACACTTGGGATGTGCACAATCTGCTGTAAATGCAAGCTGCTGAAGGCAACAGCCAAGCATAGACCAGGCTGTGTGGGTCACCATAATATATTGTGGGTGAGTCCTGGGCCTCTAGGCATGGAAGACAGGAAAGAATTGTGGAGAAGGCAGGGGGCGTCTGACAGGATGGGACATATATAACCTCTGAGAGCAGCTACCTCATTACCATGTGACTGTGGAAAATTGGATGGCAGCTTTGGGTTTTTCTTTACCTTGGGAATAGAGTTCTGCTTCAGAGGTTAAGCCACCAAAGACAGCCCTGGGAAGCAGGCCTGGGTGAACCCAATAGAATTCCATTGGCATTGAAATTGTCATCTTTGAAAAATGGGTCCACTGTAGGATCTCTACAGGTCATAATCAGTTTCTCCTACAGACCAGCCTAGTGAAGGCCGGGGATGAGTTTTTGGGAAAGAGTCACAAGTTTA